>NC_137135.1:0-1200000 GCF_949319135.1 Squalius cephalus | reverse complement strand
ACATACTCTATCCTGGCACTAGGTGGCCTATAACAACAACCAAGAATAATCAGTTTTAAATGTGGAAGTTGTACCTGTAACCATAACACTTCAACATCATCAACCATTAAGTCATGTCTCAGTTTAACAGGGAAATGATCCTGTATATAAATGGCCACACCACCTCCAAACCTGTTTCGATCATCTTTTCTATAAATTGAAAACCCCCCTATATCAACATCTGAATTGTCTATGAAGTGATCCAGATGAGTTTCAGAAATCATAAGTATGTCTATTTTGTTTAATTGCAAAAATAAAGACAAGTCTTGAATTTTGTTCCTTAGACTACATATATTAATATGTGCAAGGATTAAACCTTTAGGTAGTTTATTTATACTGGTCATCTTAGTTGAAGGTAAATAAGTCCTATAGTTGAATATCTTGTACCCTAAGTTATTTTATCATCATCAAATAGGCAACATACATATAAGTCCTGCACACAGACACACATGCATGTACACAAACATATATAAAATTGAGCTTTGAAGCTCATTAGGCCAATCACTGACTTTGTCCAGCCCTTGGGGTGATGATCAGTTTATCATACTTCAAACTCGCTTTATCACCTCTCTCTCTGACAGCTTTCACCTTCGGCCACAACTCT
The DNA here is from genome assembly GCF_949319135.1 of Squalius cephalus. NCBI lineage: Eukaryota > Metazoa > Chordata > Actinopteri > Cypriniformes > Leuciscidae > Squalius > Squalius cephalus. The sequence continues at coordinate 1,199,357 of NC_137135.1, read as the reverse complement.
TTCCTCCTCAGTTGCACAGCTTCAGAGAAATCTTCGTTAATGTAGATCCTAGTGCCCTTTAATTTCTTGGCAGAAGAAAGAATCAGCTCTCTATCTTTAATGCGAAGAAGTTTGACAACAATTTTCCTTGGCCTTCCCCTCTCCTGAAACTGACCAAGTCTCTGGGCACGCTCAATATCCATGTTTATTCCATCTAAGCCCAAGTTTTTTGAAAACATTTCTCGCACCTTTTTCTCTGATTCACACCAATTGTCTCCTTTCTCGTCAGCAATGCCATTGATTAAAATATTTGTTCTCCTGCTCTGGTTTTCAATGTAGTCAAGCTTGTTAAACATTGCATCCAATTCCTGCTTGGAAGTAGTGATGTTTGTCTCAAATGCCCTTATCTTTGCCTCAATCTCAGTGCATCCCATCTTCTCCTCTTCAAACTTTGTTTGGGTAAATTCCAAGCTGGTCTTCAGCTCATGTACATCGCTGATAACACCATCCAATCTTTTGTTAGTTCCATCCATGATCAGCTGAATGAAACATTTGAAGTTATCTTGCTGCTGCAATAACATATCTTTATAGATCCCTCTCTGCTGCTCCATCAACTGGGAGAGTACACTCATTGTGACAACTGCATCCTCCTCACAAGGAGATGTTTTAACATTTTTAGGAGGCATAATGTGTCTTACCAGGATGTACCAGAAGTTGATGAAAGTTGCAAATGTTGATGGTGACAGATCTGTTTGTCAAGGTCCTAGTAGGCCCAAAAGCCCATCAACTTGGGCTACAGGACAAGCTCAGCGGATAGTGGAAATATTGTCCCCAATATTGAGACGCAATTTAAATGAAATACAACTTGAGTCAATTAACCACTAAATTTGAGAATACCAGAAAGGATTCAGTAGATTTTTGTTAGATTCTAAGAGGCCAGGTTCTCAGAGAAAACTACTGGCAGCCATCTTGGAAATTGTGAACTAGTGCCAACAGGCATCAGCTCACTTTTTTGAACATTGACCCTGTAGCCGGATAGTTTGCCAAATTCTTTTAGTAGGACCATTAGCTTAGGAAGACTCAAAAGGGGTTGTGATATAAATAGTAGCATGTCGTCCGCATAGAGCGAGACTTTGTGCTCCTCCCCTGCTCTGTGAATTCCTCTGATATCAGTATTTTGCCTCAGAGCTAAAGCTAGTGGTTCCATTGCAACCACAAAAAGGAGCGGCGACATGGGGCATCCCCGTCTTGTACCACGTTTAAGCTCGAAGAAAGGGGACAAATTATTATTAGTACGAACAGCAGCCACTGGAGAAGTATATATAAGTCTGATCCATGATATGAATTTATTGCCAAATCCAAACCTCTCCAGCATGCTGAAAAGATAGCCCCACTCCACCCAGTCGAGAGGACGACCTCTGGCACACCAGGTGGAGAGGGGCTATAAAGGATGTTAAAAAGGCGTCTGACATTGAAAAAAAGAGTAACGATTCTTAATAAAACCTGTTTGGTCAGGTGATATAATGGAAGGAAGAACACCTTCCAGTCGGCGTGCCAGAACCTTGGCAAGGATTTTTGCATCCGTGTTAAGGAGAGAAATATGGGGCGAAATGAATTGCACTCCAGAGGGTTTTTTCCTTTTTTGAGAATTACAAAGATTACTGCTTGACGCATGGTCAAAGGTAAGGTCTTAAGTGAAAGTGATTCTTCAAAAACTGACATTAGTAAAGGGGCAAGTTGGTCTGAATTTTTTTTGAAGAACTCTGTCGGATATCCGTCCGGCCCTGGGGACTTGCCGCTTTGCATAGATCCGATTGCAGATACTATTTCCAGGGCTGAGAAGTCGTCCTCCAATGAATGAGCTATGTTTGGGTCTACGGATGGAACATGTAGGGATCTTAAAAAATTCTCCAGCACGGAGGGTGCAGTTGGACATTCTGATGTGTATAATACTTGATAGAAATTTTGAAAACAAGAGTTTATTTTGAGGCTATCTGTACACTTTGAACCTTGTTCATCATTGATTGCAGGTATAGCCTGATTGGCAGTTCTTTGTCGTAGCTGATGTGCGAGAATGCGTCCAATTTTTCCCCCATGTTCATAGCATCCGTGTCTAGATTTGGAGAGGAGATATTCCGCCTGCTGCGTTGATAGGATATCAAATTCGGTCTGCAAAGACAGACGTTTTTTCATTATGTCAGGAGATGGTTGATGGCTATATAACATATCTAGTTCCGGTATTTGATCTGTTAGTTCTTTAAAGCGCACTGTATTTATTTTCTTCTTATTTGCGCAATAAGAGATGATTTGGCCTCGTAGATAGGCTTTTAAGGATTCCCATATAGTTGAATATGACATTCCTAGAGTTTGATTAGTGTCAAGAAAAAATTGTATTTCAGATGAAATAAAGTTGGTAAAAGATTCTTCTTATAAGAGAAGAGGATTGAGTCTCCAAGGGCGGTAACTATTTTGTGTGTTAGGAATGCTGATATTCGTGGTTAGCGGACCATGGTCTGAAATGACTATGGCATCATAATCACACTTAGTTACAGAAGATAAAAGTCTTTTATCCAGTAAGAAAGTATCTATGCGAGAATAGCTCTTATGCACTGGGGAGAAAAAGGAGTATGTTCTAGCATTGGGATTACGAAATCGCCATACATCCACTACACCATACGTTTTAAGAAAAAGCTGGATTGTGTGTGCCGATTTAGACAAAGGCGTCTTTTTGGAGGAGCTGCGATCTAAGGTAGGGGAAAGTACACAATTTATATCGCCACCAAGGACAAGATGGTGTGATGCCACGTTTGGTAGACGAGAAAAAAAAAATTTGAAAAGAATTCTGGATTGTCCCAGTTTGGCGCATAAATATTGGCCAGAATGATCAGAAATGAAAAAATTTGCCCTGTCACAATAATATAGCGCCCTGCAGAATCAGAATCAACATTAGTCATTGTAAATGGGATATTTTTATCGATGAGGATGGCTGCCCCCCTAGTCTTTGTGTGGAAATTGGAATGATAAACTTGTCCTGACCATCCTCTTTTTATTCGGATCAGGTCCGTTGTGCGCAAATGTGTCTCCTGAAGAAACGCAATATCGGTCTTAAGTTGTTTTAAGTGAGTAAATACCTTTTTTCTCTTAATTGGATGGTTAAGTGACTTCACATTCCAACTTACAAAGTTCACTGATGAGAGTGCATCCAGCGCTCTAGTAGACTTAAGGCCATTGCACACTGAGTCCGAAATTTTCGCATGCATTTTTTCGTGTTCGTCAGCCTAGAAATTCGTCACGCACAGAAACCTTGCACACTGAGTCCGATGCGTATTTTTTACACATTTGCGGAAAAAAACGCAAACAATACAAAATGGATTCGTCAAGCAGTGAGGATGATTTTGTTGCCCTGTCTCTTCTTAAAAATAAAAGAAAGAAGAAATATTGGGTCCATCCAATTCTGACTTTGCGGCGAGAAGAAGGAGAGTTTCACCTCCTAATTAAGGAGTTATGAAATTATCCCGAGCGATTTAAAATTTACTTCAGAGTGTCAGTGGAACAGTTTGACGATTTGCTAGCAATTCTGGAGCCACACATTAAAAAGAAGACCACCAATTATAGTGAACCAATCCATCCTGAACAGAGACTGGTAGTATGTCTAAGGTATGGACACACACACACGGCCCGCCGGCCGGCCGACAGAAACACTGGGTAGACAGAACAGCTGTAGCCTACAGGCTTTATTTTTTTAACCAAATAATACATTAGTATTCGAATTGGCTGCTCAATCACACCTTAATCGATCCGAAATTTCGATCAAATTGAAAGGAGTGGTTTATAATCCTTTTCTAATACGATCGAGAGAACATGTAAACACTTGATCGAATTGAAAACCGAAAGTGAAAGGACTGCGCATGTGCGGAACGAGCTGTTCTTCCCAGAGCCTTGGCTTGTCTCCCCCTGGCCTCACACACACACACACACACACACACATTATTGAAAACAGCATACAAAACCACATCATTTCATGTTCTATAATAATATATATATAATTTTAGGTATCTGAGCACTGGGGACTCATTCACCACCATCGCCAGCAGTTTTAGGTTGGGCATAAGCACTGTAGGGAAGACTGTGAGGGAGACCTGTGACCAAATTTGGCTGCAGCTCAAGAACACTTACATGCCAACTCCAACAGAGGACATCTGGAAACACACGGCGATGAGGTTCAATGAGAAGTGGAACTTCCCTAATTGCATTGGCGCTCTCGATGGGAAGCATGTCAAGATTGAGGCCCCTGCAAACACAGGTTCCCTTTTTTTTAATTATAAAGGCACTTTTTCCATTGTCCTCCTCGCATTAGTAGATGCTGATTACCGTTTCCTGGCCATCGATGTGGGAAGCTATGGTGGGAACAGCGATGGAGGCATTTTTGCAGATTCTGCACTGGGACGGGCCCTCCAGCGTGGGACCCTGAATGTTCCACCCCCATTGGAGCTCCCATCTGCGCCTGAATTGGGGAAGGTCAACCATGTTATCGTAGCAGACGAGGCCTTTCCCATGAAGCCTTATTTGCTCCGACCCTACGGCGGAAAGCACCTTGAAGAAGACAAGCGCATCTTCAACCTCCGCCTGTCAAGAGCCCGGCGCATCTCAGAAAATGCATTCGGCATTTTGACTCAAAGATTCAGAGTTTACAAGAGGCCAATGGAGGTGAACCCTGACCTGTCAGACAGCATCATCAAGGCAACCTGTATCTTATGCAACTACCTGCACCATGAAGTTGTGGGACAAGCCAGCCTGGGTGAAAGCTTTGATGTTGACGATTCTGGCGGTGGCAACGCCTGTCTACAGGAGCTTCAGAGGCCAAGGGGCAACCATGCATCTGAAGAGGCTCTCCACATTAGAGACGCATACACAAAATATTTTGTCTCACCTGCTGGCGAGGTACCATGGCAGTATGCGTGACCGTGTGCGTCGTGGACTCAGATTGTAGACACACACAACCAATCACAACGTATAGACCTCAGTCGTGCATTGTGTATGCAGTGTAGTTTGTAAACACAACCAAATATATACAATCAGTTAACATTATTACTTAAACTATTATTTTTACTATTATTACATTAATTGCAACACTGATCCACAAATTGTTAAATATACATTATACTCTGTAAAACATGATACTGTATATAGTTTATACATTTAGATTTTGTACATACAATATGTACAAATATTAATTTTTGTATTGTAGTTTTTGTTGTATTAATTTTTGTATTGTAGTATTGTTATACAATATTTATATAATAAACATGTAAATATATATAGAAAAACAACTTAAGACAGTTGAATGAATCATTTCTTGTTTATTCTGCTTTTAAAAGAACTTGCTGCCCAGAAGAACAGAATCAAAATCAAGTAAACATTTAAAATGTGTTTCTGCATATCAAAAATAATAATAATTTAAACTGAAATTTTAGATGAACCTCTTAAGCCCCAGTTAAACTAGAATAATGCATCAGTAATAATAATTACTTTAATTTTAATAATTACTTTAACACTTAATGGTTGTGAAAAAATATTTAAGCATGTACAAAAACTAGTTAATTTACAGAGAACGGTAGTTTGGATCCTGGGAAAACTGCTGATAGTAAACCCCTCCAAACGAAACATTGTTAACCAATTCCTGCATTTTAATTTTTAGATGTGATAATTTCTCTGGGGTTAGTCTCCTCATGCTGGGGGCCAAGCTGGAGAGAAAGGTGGACACCTCATCATTTTGCAGGTCCTGCCAGGCCTGACGCTGATGTCGCTCTGCCTCTCTCTCCTTCTCTCTCCTTTCATCCCTTGCTTCTCTCCATTGACAGTACCTCTCTAAGTTGCCCTCACTCTCTGCCTGCATCTTCTTGCTTTTTGCACCGCAGCTACCTGAAGAAATTGTGCTGCCCTCTCTCTCTGTCTCCATCACTACGCTGTCTCTCTCCTTCTCTGTCTGCATTTGATCATATTCCCCTATTCCATTCTCATCCTCCTCATCATCATTGTCCATCTGGATATTACCATCTGACCTGTTGAAAGTAGGCTCTCTGAGTTATGAAATGATAGGCTACACTGCACTCTGCAAGCTTTCTATGCTGCATTTATGGATAGGGTAACATTACCTTCTCCTTGCCAATGAATGTTGTAAGAAGGACATTGAGTCCATATGGACCCACTTCTTTTTCTTGCTGGCTCCCTGTCCACTTCTGCCCTGTCCTTCTTTTTTATAGCGGACATATGTGTCCCGCAGGTTTCGCCACATTTTCTTCACTGCTTCAACTAACATCATGTAAAAAAGGTACATTATTGTTATTATATTATATGTATTGCAGTTATTTATTCATAATATGTAATATCATATACTAATATCATGTATTGTAACATAATATATAATATATATTGTTATATTATTGCAGTAATTTAGGTGACCAGAGCTTTGCATGTATTCTATTAAAGTCCAAGTATGCTAGCAACTGAATGAATAAACCCTGGTTCATTATTCACTACGAATGAATGACATTAGCAAAAGAGTATAGCTAACTTTAACACAATACTATACACTTTCGTACACACTTTGTTTTGAAATTAATGTCTACCATCCTGTTTCCCAAGCTGTTCAGCAATCACCTGCCACAATCTGTCTTTATATTCGGTGTCTTTGTAATCCGCATTTTGTTTATCATACAGTGCTTTGTGCTGCGAGACCAAGTGTATCAACTTGTCAGACGCCATTCTGGCTGTTGTCGTTCGCTTGTACGGTGGCTCTGAATAGTCAAAAATCCTCTCAAAACGCTGCCTGTGGATGCGAAAAACGCAGAAAATTTGAACCCAATGCGAATTTTTTTATTACGGACGAAAGTTTCGGAGGCAGTGTGCAAGCATCATTGACCTAACGTGAGGTCGTAATTATTTTTTAACGTCCGAAAAATTCGGATGCGAATTTCGGACTCGGTGTGCAATGGCCTTTAGGATCCGTCATAACCTACTAAAAGATTTAGTGCACTTGAAATGTACATCTGGCTGAGCAAATAGAAAGGAAGAAAGACATACATGAACAGAAATAAACAAGTCTGGTATAATCCCACCCTCCCCCACCCCCCTTAGTGCCTAAAGAAACATGGCAAACATGGTACCCCTCAAGAACAAATCCACACATATGTGTTTATGTTGGGGAACTCTATAAAGCCAACTATTCAGGCCCCCGTCGAACGGTTCATGAAAAACCAATTCAGCGCATTGTTATTGTAGTATGAATTACTATGAATTAGCCACATCATATATATACATATATATATACATATATATATATATATATATATATATATATATATATATATATAATATATAATAATAATAATAAATAAAAAACATTAATAAATAAATAAATAAATAAAATAAATATATATATATATATATATATATATATATATATATATATATATATATATATATATAAACATATATAATCAACAGAAACATATTCAGTCAGACATACCCTTTCACTGTAAGGCAACCATTAAGTTATAAGAAAGAACAAAAACAAAGAACTATTAGGCTACGGTAAACTTATAAATAAGCGTAATCAGCACTGGCAAAGAAAGGAAAGAGAGAAGAATATTAACAGCATAAGCTGGTGAAACTGTAACAGTCTAACAACCGTGACATAAGTCCACTGGGTGCAGCTAATTTAGCTGCCTTTCCACGGATGAAAACGGATAAAGTACTGTCAGAATAGTTGAAAACACAAAAAAAAAGTCTCACTCACGCTCCTCTGCGGGAATGATGTGGTTTCTCACGTAGGTCATCGCTTTCTCTGCGTCGGTGAATTCTTTTTCTTCCCCATTGTGTGTGACACGGAGACGGGCCGGGAATAGTATACCAAACCGGACATTCTGGCGATTGTGGAGCAGCTTTCTGACCTCGGTGAACGCGGCTCTGGCTTTGGCGACTCTTGTAGTATAATCCGGGAAGATAGCAATTGACTCTCCGTTGTACCGAAGTGGAGCACGGGTGCACGCCCGGTTCAGTACCTCAACACAGTCTTGGAAATAGTGAAGTTTGGCTACTATCGCTCGTGGTTTCCCGCCGGGTTTTCTTGGAGCCAGACTTCTGTGTGAGGGATCAATGAGCACATCCTTGTCCAGCTGCGGCGCCTCTCGCAGCATCTTTGAGACCGATGTCGTGGAGTTTGAACCAGGCGTCTCAGGCACCCCCAGTATTCTGATGTTACACCAACCGCGCTCTTCCCTCCATATCCTCGCATTTGTCTCGGAGCTCCGCCACCTCCGTCTTCAGGGTGTTCACCGTGGTCTGCAAGGTCACCACCTCGTCTGACCATGCTGACAATCCGGTCTCCATGTCTCGGACTGTGGTTTTTACTTGGTCGATCTCAGAGTGAATTGCCGCCGTGCTATTTTTAACTTCTGCTTTTAATGCCTGTAACTCATTTTTAAGGAAGTCGAAGTCGTCGGCAAGTGCGTTTTTCATTTCTGATTTTATCACCGCCGAAATTTCAGTTTTCAGCGAAAGAAGAATCTCCGACTTCAGGGACTTGGCGTCCATCTCTGGTTTGGCGTTAGCTGACCGTAGCTGTGGTGGAGATGCTCTTGCGGCTGTGTTAGTAGCAGTATGACTTCCTGCAGTGCTAGGCCTCGTGTTCGCTGCTCCAGTATATTGAAATTTACGCAGATTCGTCGCCATTCACTCAAATGTAGACTTTCTCTCGGCTTCGAAAATGCTTTTAGAGCAGATTAGTCGATGTTTTAATGTACTGTACGCTTATTAATTTAAAATGAAAAAGAAGTTCGACGGGAGCTCAAACAAACACGTCTCACTCCATCGTCAGCTCAACAGCGCCCCCATAAAGTTTATTATTTTATTTAAAATAATATGTATTCCCAAAACAACTGGGCCGTCAAGTCCCACCCATTTCCGGATTTGTCTGTTCGAAATCGCGCCATCAGAGCTCAATATATATTTTTAAAACATCTGAATTTGATACAATTCAGGTTATGAAGTTCGGGTTGGAGGGAAGAAATCAAACTTAGAAGGTAAAAGAAGTAAAAAGAATATATGGACATTTAATCAACTGTATAGATGAGCACTTTATTAAGAGCACTCATTGAGAAAGTTTATGTGAGTGAAACGAACAAGTCACGTCTGAAATTAATAAGGTGGATGCAAAGAAAAAGATTACTCCATGGTAGAATGAAATGCAGGCGATGCAAGAAACGCATGAAAATGGTGACCTCTTCTTGATGGTTACATCTGGTAAGTATCTGATTATGTACTTATTTATGGAAATATCAGGCATGTAAACCAGCTGAGAAATATGTGTTTATTGAAGATAATAACAGGAAAAAATAAAGTCATCTTTTTTCTTTGCTACTTTTACAAAGTGTCACCCTCTTATAGTACGTAACTACCAGAAATCATCTAATAAAATGCAAATACTTTTTTTTTAATTAAAATTTGTTAGTTTTCTTGTTAGTTGTTAAAATATTGCTGGCCCTCTTTGGCTGAGTGTGTTAGATAAAGTGGGCCAGTGGGATTCAGGGAAAATGGGTGACCTTTAACCTTCAGTTATGATACTCAAATTCATTAAATAAATTGACATTCACTGAAAATTGTGAATCAGAAAATTGAAGTGAGTATGCATTACCTCCATTCACCTCTAAGGGGAAGATTAAAATACTTTTATTTTTCTACATACAAATTGACAGACATTGTTCTAGAATTTAACAATATGACAATTCCAGAAAAGGTGGGATAATGTTTCTGGTTAATTTATACAGAATTCACATTCATTGGTCATTTAAATTAAAAGTTCATGATGATGACACTAACAGAACATAATGGTGACAATGACAAGGTAGTTATCGAGCACCACAGGGCTTCTCAAACTTAAGTCAAAATAAATGAAATGAGATTATCTTGATATCACACACACACGTATATATTTATTATACATTTTTTGGAAGGTTTCTTAAAATGTCTTAGAGACGTTCCCACAGTTCTTCTGGATTTAGTCTGTCTCAGTTTTTTTCTGCTTCTTCATGTAATCACAGACGGACTCGATTGTGAGATCAGATCAGTGTCATTAAATTAATGACAAAATTAATGTTAGGAAATGTAAACTGATATTAACCACTGACACACTACAGCAAAAGATTAAAAAATAACTGGATTAAAACCAATTAAAAAAAAAAAAAAAAATGCTACTGTGCTTAAGAATGTTTTTTATATGATGAATACTTCTCATTTGCCGGCAGTGCAAGAAGTCATGTGGATGACACAGAAAAAGCATTAGGACCAAGTCCATTTTTTACCATTCCTATGCAAGCCTTTTTAGTTGGATGAAGTATATACACGGGTAAGTTTATATTGTCTGTGATCTCTAGTGCCTTTTCATCCAGCCATTTCAGATTTTCACAGGGTCTCCATATGCGACAGGTGGATATGATGCTAGATAACATCTCAAATAGTAGTGCGACTCTGTCCAAGATGTCCATGAAATTGCGAAGTGTATGTGTGAGAAGTATGCGGAGGCTCAGGAAAAAAAGATGACAAAAAGTTGGTGGGCTCAATATATGTGTACACATTGACGAAAGCAAGGTTCCCTTTCGTCAGCAGGGAACTCCGACGCCTCGTCGGGGGAGTTCCCCTGACGAATTGGGATCACGCTAGGGAGACCAATTGCCTACGAGTGAATTAAAATGAGCCAATGAACATTGGCATGCAACATTTGCATTCCGCAGCCCGCCTACCAGCGCGGGTATAAAGCCTGGAAGCAAACATTGCATCATCGCTTTTTGCTTCGGAGCCGACTGGTTGTGTCCTCTCTGAGTGGATGAGCTTAAGATTGTATCTTTCTTATGCTCTACGAGTCTGCTGTTTCAGGAGGGGATCTCTCTGTGTTGGTGAGACGGTGCTTCAGCAACCATGCGATTTCCTGTCTGCCGGCTGCGTCTACACTGTTAATTCAAAAGCTGTTTTCACAGCTGGTAAACGGTTGAGTGCGCACAGCGGGCTTGCAGTTTCCCCGCTGTGTTGCCGCGTTGGATCCCTGTGTGCTTCAGCACAATAAAGAGAGTACTTTCTTCCTGAAAGAGCAACACGAGTGAAGATCGCGTCCTTTTCAGGATGACGTTTCACTCGTGTGTTTCTGGATGCGATCGTTTCCTGTCCTCATTGACGGCCACGACCGCTGTTTCGCATGCCTAATCAGTGTGTTGAAGCTGCGTTCGTGGGTGGTTCATGTTCTCTCATGAGTGCATGGGCACGTTGTTCGTCTCCCCTTTTTAAAGGATCGAGCCGTTCAGCGTGCCGTGTGCCGTCGAGCGCCGGCTGACAGCGCGGGTTGTCACGGCAACTCAGCGCGCTTCATTCGGCGCTCTAGATGCGCGGCCGAGACTCGTGTGCCTCTACGAGGTTGAGTCCCATTTGCTTGTTCCCCAATTTAGTTCCTTTTCTAAAAAGAGGACTACTTTGGTTAATGAGCATTTGGTGGTCTGAGGGTTACAGTGCGGAATGTCTCGCCAGGTGAAAGACCCTCACAAGCTTCCTACTCCTCTAGCGCATCGCAAACATGCTGAGACTGTGTTCGTGGGTGGTTTATGCTTTCTTATGAGAGCATGACCACGTCGGCACGTTGTTCGCCTTGCCTGCAGGCTTGAGCGCTCAGCGTGCCGTGTGTCATCGAGGCGATGGCCACGTTCACTGTCTTGCATGCCTGGTTGACGGCCACGATCACTGTTTCACATGCCTAATCAGTGTGTTGGGACTGTGTTCGTGGGTGGTTCATGTTCTCTCATGAGTGCATGTCCACTTCGGCACGTTGTTCGTCTCGTCTTTCTCGTAAAGACTTCAGCCGCTCAGCGTGCCGTGTGCCGTCGAGGCTTTCGGATGGGGTTCTGGTCCTTCTCATGAGGGACCGAGCATTTCATTCGGGGCTCCAGGGAGGACAGATGTCGATTGCTACATCGGAGAGAGGGCTGTTATACTCTGAAAATGATGCTGAGTTCCTACTATAATGGTGTGTCCTCATGCTGAAGGTTCAGACTTGACAGCCACACTTTCCTGGGCTATTCTAAAGTGCCTGGATGTGTGTGAAAAATTTTGGCAGTACGGAAGCTTTTTGGTGCCAATATGGCAAGCCAAACATGCCTACATCTGCAGAAGTTTTTCCTCTCTCACTACCCCTGCACTTTCACTGCACGTGGGTAGTTCTGACTCGGGGTGGAGCTGCGCTTAGTGACTGACCGTGATTAGTCACAACGCTGGCCCTCGGTCAGACGATGTCCACATTAGTGGTCCAGGAGCGCCTCAAAACCAGCCCACTCAGAGTTTGTTTCCCCTTAGCAAATAGGTAGGGAAATAATTCTGAGAGAAGCGACCAGAGTATGTGACGTTCTGCTCTTCGGGAGTGCGTGTCATCACCACTCCTTTTTTTTGTTTCTGTTCCGCCGCTGGTCATCCAGTCAGCGGTACCCAAAGTTTGAGCAGTCCACTTCCTCTAAGTCGCTCACGGGCCCCAGCGCTCAGATGGCAGTGAGGGCTTCGGCCTCGTCATTCTCGTCTCTCGCTGGGTGAGGCGGAAACCAGGACTCGATGCCCCCGGGCCTCGCTCCTCGTTTCCCCTCACGGTCGAGACTGGCAGTAAAATAAGACCAGTCTCCTCCGTCCGAGAGGGTCAGAATGGCAGTGCGCGCCGCCCCCGAGCTGCGCCGCTCTCGTTCCCCTCTCCCCAGCTCTCAGATAGCAGTGGCGCCACCCCGGTCACGTCACTCCTGTCTGCCGCTGGGCGGGAAGGTACGGAGACCAGCAGCCGCCCTTGGGCCTCGCTCCTCGTCTCCTCCCCTTCTCTCGCCAGGCGACAGCCCGCAGCAGAACACTCTCGGGTCTTCTCTGCCGTCTGTCCCCCGGTGGAAGCAGGTAGGTGTTGTCCAAGCACACACCCAGGCCCCGCTCTCGGCCGCTACAATGCCACCGGAGCCGTGTCCCTGCCTTCCGCCTCGCTGCCCCTCCGCGGGTACGCCGGCGGTGCGGGTGGGCTCGTTGCGGCAGTTTTTCGTAGCCTGGCTAGCGCTCCCGAGGCCGTCGCACTGGCTCATCCACGCCATCCGGCTCGGCTATGCAATTCAGTTTGCAGACCGGCCTCCCAAGTTCAAGGGCATCCACTTCACCCGTGTGCGTCCAGTGGATGCTCCTATCTTGCGGAAAGAGATCGTCGCCCTGCTGGCGAAGGACGTGATCAAGCCGGTCCCTCCAGCCGATATGAGGTCAGGGTTTTACAGCCCTTACTTCATTGTACCCAAGAAAGGCGGTGGGTTACGGCCAGTCCTGGATCTGCGAGTATTGAATCGGGCCCTGCACAAGCTCCCGTTCAAAATGCTCACGCAGAAATGCATTTTCGAATGCATTCATCCCCGGGATTGGTTTGCAGCGATCGACCTGAAGGACGTGTACTTTCATGTCTCGATTCTTCCCCAACACAGACCATTTCTTCGGTTTGCTTTCAAGGGTCGAGCATATCAGTACAAGGTCCTACCCTTCGGGCTGGCCCTGTCGCCCCGTGTCTTCATGAAAGTCGCGGAGGCGGCCTTTGTTCCCTTGAGAGAACAAGGCGTTCGCATTCTCAACTATCTCGACAACTGGCTCATTCTGGCACACTCGCGAGATGTGTTGTGCAATCACAGGGACATGGTGCTCCGGCACCTCAGCCAGTTGGGGCTTCAGGTCAACTGGGAGAAGAGCAAACTCTGCCCCATGCAGAAGATCTCTTATCTCGGTAGGGAACTGGACTCGGTCGCCCAGACTGCGCGCCTCACGGAGGAACGCGTCCAGTCGGTGCTCAACTGCCTCAAGTCTTTTCGAGGCAAGTCAGCGGTTCCACTGAAACAGTTTCAGAGGCTCCTGGGGCATATGGCAGCCGCAGCCGCAGTAACGCCGCTCGGTCTGTTGCATATGAGACCGCTCCAGCACTGGTTTCGAGATCGAGTCCCGAGGTGGGCGTGGCAGAGCGGCACGTTTCGGGTCAAAGTCACCCCGCACTGTCGCCAAACCTTCTCCCCTTGGTCGGATCCTGTGTTTCTACGGGCCCTAGTGCCCCTAGTCCAGGTTTCCAGGCATGCTGTGGTATTCACAGATGCTTCTGCCAAGGGCTGGAGGGCCACGTACAAAGGGCATGCAGTCTCGGGTCTGTGGACGGGGCCCCAACTGCATTGGCACATCAACTGCCTAGAGTTGCAAGCAGTACGCTTAGCCTTGTGTCGCCTCAAGGGGCTTCTCAAACACAAGCACGTACTGGTCCGTACGGACAGCACTGCGACCGTTGCGTACATCAACCGACAAGGTGGTTTACGCTCCCGTCGTATGTCGCGACTCGCCTCCCACCTCTTCCTATGGAGTCAGAAGCACCTGAGGTCGCTTCGTGCCGTTCATGTCCCAGGGGAGTTCAATTATGTGGCCGACGAGCTTTCACGTCAGCCTCCCCTTCCGGGAGAATGGCGACTCCATTCCCAGGTGGTCCAGCTGATTTGGCGAATCTTCGGAGCCGCACAGGTAGACCTGTTTGCCTCTCCGGACACGACCCATTGCCAGTGATATTACTCCCTGACCGAAGGAACTCTCAGCACGGATGCCCTGGCACACAGCTGGCCCCGGGACTTATGCAAATATGCGTTTCCCCCAGTGAGCCTTCTTGCACAGACCCTGTGCAAGGTCAGGGAGGACGAGGAGCAGGTCCTTTTGGTGGCCCCGTATTGGCCAACCCGGACTTGGTTCCCAGAACTCATGCTCCTCGCGACAGCCCCTCCTTGGCCCATTCCTCTGAGGAAAGACCTTCTCCCTCAGAGACGGGGCACTCTATGGCACCCACGTCCAGACCTCTGGAAACTTCATGTCTGGTCCCTGGACAGGACGCGGAGGTTTTAGGTGGCCTACCACAGGCTGTGGTAGACACCATCACTTCCGCTAGAGCCCCCTCTACGAGGCACCTCTATGCGTTGAAGTGGAACCTATTCGTCGATTGGTGCTCTTCCCATCGGGAAGACCCCCGAACTTGCCCGATCAGTGTCGTGCTTTCCTTCCTGCAAGATGGGTTGGAGCGAAGGCTGTCTCCCTCCACCCTCAAAGTGTATGTTGCCGCAATAGCCGCACATCACGATGCAGTAGAAGGTAAGTCCTTGGGAAAGCATGACCTGGTCCTCAGGTTCCTCAGGGGTGCTAGGAGATTAAATCCTCCTCGTAATCAGCACCCCGTACCCTCTTGGGATCTGACTTTAGTGCTCAGAGCACTCCAGAATCCACCTTTTGAGCCCTTGCATGCAGTCGATTTAAATATTCTGTCAATGAAGACAGCTCTCCTGCTCGCTTTGGCATCCATCAAGAGGGTAGGGGACCTGCAGGCATTTTTGGTCGACGAATCGTGCCTAGAGTTCGCGCTGGACTTCTCTCACGTTGTTCTGAGACCCCGGCCCGGATATGTGCCCAAGGTTCCTACCACTCCGTTTAGAGATCAGGTAGTGAACCTGCAAGCGCTGCCCCCGGAGGAGGCAGACCCAGCCCTGGCTTTGCTCTGTCCTGTTCGCGCTTTGCGCTGTTACATTGACAGGACTCAAACTTTAGGACCTCAGACCAGCTCTTTGTCTGTTACGGAGGCCAGCAGAAGGGGAAGGCTGTCTCCAAGCAGAGGTTAGCCCACTGGCTAGTGGATGCTATCGTCCGGGCTTATGAGTCCCAGGACATGCCTTGTCCACCTAGGTTGAGGGCACACTCTACTAGGAGTGTTGCCTCCTCCTGGGCTTTGGCTCAAGGCGCCTCGCTGACAGATATTTGTAGAGCTGCGGGCTGGGCGACACCCAACACGTTCGCTAGGTTTTATAGCCTTCGTGTAGAACCTGTTTCCTCCCGTGTATTCGCTTCGGCCAGTAGCGCGAGGAATTAGGTTAGTGTCGGCTTGCTACGCCATTCTCGCCCCAGGGGCCAGATACGTGTGTTATTCTGCTCCGTTGGTTACCCAACAAATGGCTAACCTCGTGAGTTCCTCCGTCTCCCCCTCCGGCGACAGGCGAGGCGGATCGCCGGTCGCCAGGCCTGTTCCTCTCTGTTGAGCTGAGTTCAGGCTGGGTCCTATGTAGTGGTCCCTACGGCGACCCCATAGGTGTATTTCCACGTTAGGTTACCCTCCGGGTTAGCCAGTGTCTACCCCTTGACAGACTCTGTCTGTCGTCTCTGCTGAGTACGCTCCCACCCTCCGGGCTGGGACTACCTCAGAGACTGCCATGTGTTCACTACCCTACGGGTTAGTGCACATGTGTTTTCCTAGTGCCTCCCTTCGGGCAGGCTTGGGCTCCGCAGCGTTCCCTTCTACATCTTGGGCACGCTTTCCCAGTGTTATCCAATGTCCACTGAGAGGGTCTTGCGGAACAGAAGTGTGACTCTTCCCAGCTAAGCTTCCGCACATAGGAGTAAATTTCAAGAAACTGCTTCTGAAGAGGCAGAAGAGTCCTCCATCAACTCCAACATCCTCCTCTTTATTTTAAGGTCCTCCTCTGCCAGATCTGTTGGAACCTTCCTCTTCAGCCTGTCTCCTCTATGGCTGTTCAACTTTGCCTTGAATATAGCAGAGAAAATTTGCTTTATTATTACGCAACATAAGTTAAGATCAAAGCTATGTGAATAAGTTGGAAGCAACACACATACACAAAGAACATGCATCCGTCCTATTTTACATATTGCCTCACATTCATGTCTAACACGCCTAAGCTTAAAATCATAAGCCTGGAGCAAATTTTACCTGAAGCAAATCCCGGCGCTGCTTTACAACCGCAGATGGAAGACAGTCGATGGATTCAGTGGAGTTTGGAGAATCGGAAGGCAGCTCCACTGTCGATGTAGACGACTCTTCCAGGTCACCCGTCTCAATGCCGGCGTCGATGGAGCTTGTAGCAGGCGACCCACCCCAGATCTCCTCGCAAAGCTCATAAAATATGAGCACTATCCGTCCTTGGCCACTTCGACGTCCTGTGTCCACCGCATGCCTGTATTTGCTGCGTATATTTTTTATCTTTGCGGTGACTTGGGCTTTTGAGACCATGCTAGCATCGTGAGGTTAATCCTTATCGGTTAGCCCCCTCGGTTACTGTTTCTGAAACGCGTCCATTATATCAGAATATTTGGATTGAAACGACTCCCAGTCAACGTTTTCTTGTAGCTTAGTGGACTTGTAGTCGAGTGTGACTCTGAGTATTAGTTCGACTTCGTCGTCAGTCCATAAGAAAGACTCCACTCTTGCTCTTGAAGTTGTTGCATTCACCATGATCTTCGTCTTCTTCTTCTTGTGTGGGTTTGTATATAGCGCGCAAGGTTATGCGCATGCTCAAAGTCTTCTTCTCCGTGTATAGTGTATCTCTGTGGCAGAATTACAGCGCCACATACTGGTCTGGCATATATACTACATCGTTTTCAGTCGGTTTCAGTGTTTTCGTGTGTACGCAGATATTTCTTGAGACGACGCCGTGTTTACGGAATTTTTTTTAGAACGAGGAAAAAAAATATCGGATAGGGAACGCTCTGGCTTCGTGTGGATGTGGCCTAAGTCTCTGAGATCCTGACACCTTGCTCTTCTGGAGACTCCAGGTAGGTTGCAGTTCTGGAAAATGGTGGCGCTGGAGACTAAAGGGTTCCTGATGGTTTCACACTTAATTCTTCACCTTAATTCCTAATTCTTTTGCAGTTAACGTGTATTTTCTTCTCCACCTGTTTTTGTATGACCCTGCTGACCCAATGAGCATTTCACTGTCCAATGGTCATGCCTTAACTGCAATCTCTAGTATTACATTTGTATTGCCTCCTTCTCATGGGCATTTAATAATTTTAATCTCTAGTATTACATTTGTATTGCCTCCTTCTCATGGGCATTTAATAATTTTTGACTTTTCAGTCTGAGTTAAATCTCTTTTTTGGCTTATTTTATCTGTAAAAGAAAACATGCCTAATAATTTTGCACACCTGAATATAAGGCATTTTTCATTTCCAGCCTTCATGAACAATTATATATCACTTATAAATGAATAAATACAAAATTAATTGTAGATTTTATTTTTTACAGTGTACACTTCCACATGTGAAGAGAATAAATGTTTTTTTAGGTCAAGGCTTACTTTTCGTCTGTGGAAAACGTCTCGGTTACGTGTGGTAACCGTCGTTCCCTGAGTCCAGGGAACGGAGACGCCTCGTCGGGGGAGTTCCCCTGACGAATTGGGATCACGCTAGGGAGACCAATTGCCTTCGAGTGAATTAAAACGAGCCAATGAACATTGGCATGCAACATTTGCATTCCGCAGCCCGCCTACCAGCGCGGGTATAAAGCCTGGAAGCAAACATTGCATCATCGCTTTTCGCTGAGGAGCCGAACAGTGTCCAGCCATCCGCGAAGGTACAGCAACATGGCGACGGGACGAGGCGTCTCCGTTCCCTGGACTCAGGGAACGAGGGTTACCATACGTAACCGAGACGTTCCCTTTCGTCAGCAGGGAACTCCGACGCCTGGGATCCCTACCAAAACGCCATGGTGCTGGCCCCTTCCAGCGCCCAGCTAAGCTACAGCCCTGCAGCAGTTTCCAGAAATTTTGCGGGAGCTAGCTAGGGAATCACACTGCTGTTCCGCAAGACCCAATCAGTGGATATTGGATAACACTGGGAAAGCGTGCCCGTCCCCAAGGAAAATAATAATGGGGGGGAACGCTGCGGAAGCTGAGGCAGCCTAGAGGAAGGCCCTCAAATACACACATGTACTAACCACGTAGGGTAGTGAAACATATGGCAGTCCATGAAGGTAGTCCCAGTCCAGAGGAGTGAGGAGCGTACTCAACAGGAATGACAGAATGAGTCTGTCAAGGGGAAGACACGGCTGAACTGCACGTGGCAATCACGGGTCGCCGCAGGGACCACTGGAAAAAGCACCCAGTCTACTAGCAACTCCTTACTGAAGGTAGCAGACCTGGTGCCGGCGGTCCGCAACGCCTGGCACCGGAGGGGATGATGGAGGAACTCACGAGGTTAGCCGTTTGCTGGGTAACCAACGGAGCAAAGACGCACTTATCCGCTCACGGAATGGCGTTGCAAGCCGACACACCTATTACCTCTAATTACTGGCCGTAGCGAGTACTCGGGAGGAAATAGGTTCCACACGTAGGCTATAAAACCTAGCGAACGTGTTCGGTGTCGCCCAGCCCGCAGCTCTACAAATGTCTGTTAGCGAGGCGCCTTGTGCCAGAGCCCAGGAAGCGGCAACACTCCTAGTGGAGTGAGCCCGCAACCTAGGTGGGCAGGGCTCACCCTGGGACTCATAAGCCCTGGTGATAGCATCCACTAGCCTGTGGGCTAACCTCTGCTTGGAGACAGCCTTCCCCTTCTGCTGGCCTCCATAACAAACAAGGAGCTGATCTGAGGTCCTGAAGCTTTGCGTTCTGTCTATATAAACCCGGAGGGCCCGGACGGAACAGAGAAAAGCTAGGGCTGGGTCTGCCTCCTCCTGGGGCAGCGCTTGCAGGTTCACTACCTGGTCCGCGAAGGGAGTAGTAGGAACCTTGGGCACATATCCAAGCCAGGGTCTCAATATAACATGAGAAAGGCCAAGCCGAACTCTAGGCATGATTCGTCGAGCGAAAAAGCCTGCAGATCCCCTACCCTCTTGAAGGAAGCCAATGCTAACAGGAGCGCTGTCTTAATGGACAGGATATTAAGCTCAACTGTCGTCAAAGGCTCAAAAGGAGGACTTTGGAGCACTCTAAGCACTAAAGTTAAGTCCCAAGAGGGTACAGGGTTCAAATCGTGAGGTGGATTTAGCCTCCTAGCACCCTTGAGGAATCTGATGACCAGGTCGTGCTTCCCCACGGACTTAACGTCAACTACCTCGTGATGTGCGGCTATTGCGGCAACATACACTTTGAGAGTGGAGGGAGACAGCCTTCGCTCCAACCCTTGTTGTAGGAAGGAGAGCACGACTCCGATCGGGCAAGTTCGTGGGTTCTCCCCGTGGGAAGAACACCAGCCGACGAACAGGTTCCACTTCAGAGCGTAGAGGCGCCTCGTAGAGGGGGCTCTAGCTGAAGAGATGGTATCTACCATTGCCTGTGGCAGGCCATCTAGAACCTCCGCGTCCCGTCCAGGGACCAGACATGGAGTTTCCAAAGGTCTGGACGCGGGTGCACTAGGGTGCCCCTTCTCTGAGAAAGTAGGTCCCTCCTCAGAGGAATCGGCCAAGGAGGGGCTGTCGCGAGGAGCATGAGTTCTGCAAACCAAGTCCGGTTGGGCCAATACGGCGCAACTAGCAGGACCTGTTCCTCGTCCTCCCTGACTTTGCACAGAGTCTGTGCGAGAAGGCTCACTGGGGGAAACGCATATTTGCGAAGACCCTGGGGCCAGCTGTGCGCCAGTGCATCCATGCTGAGTGTTCCTTTGGTCAGGGAATAAAACAACTGGCAATGGATCGTGTCCGGAGAGGCAAACAGATCTATCTGAGCGGCTCCGAAGATTCCCCATATCAGCTGGACCACCTGGGGATGGAGTCGCCATTCTCCCGGAAGTGGCGGCTGTCGTGAAAGCTCGTCGGCCGTACGATTGAGCACACCAGGGATATGAATGGCTCGAAGTGACCTCAGATGCTTCTGACTCCAAAGGAGGAGGAGGTGGGAGGCGAGTCATGACATACAACGGGAGCGTAGACCACCTTGATGGTTGATGTACGCAACGGTCGCAGTGCTGTCCGTTCGGACCAGTATGTGCTTGTGTCTGAGAAACCCCTTGAGGCGACACAAGGCTAGGCGTACTGCTTGCAACTCTAGGCAGTTGATGTGCCAATGCAGCTGGGGCCCCGTCCACAGACCCGAGACTGCATGCCCTTTGTACGTGGTTGAGGCAGTTGAGCACTGACTGTACGCGTTCCTCTGTGAGGCGCGCAGTTTGGGCGACCGAGTCCGGTTCCATACCGAGATAAGAGATCCTCTGCACGGGGCAGAGTTTGCTCTTGTCCCAGTTGACCTGAAGGCCCAACTGACTGAGGTGCCAGAGCACCATGTCCCTGTGATCGCACAACACATCTCGCGAGTGCGCCAGAATGAGCCAGTCGTCGAGATAGTTGAGAATGCGAACGCCTTGTTCTCTCATGGGAACAATGGCCGCCTCCGCGACTTTTGTGAAGACACAGGGCGACAGGGCCAGCCCGAAGGGTAGGACCTTGTACTGATATGCTCGACCCTCGAAAGCAAACCGTAGAAATGGTCTGTGTCGGGGACGAATCGAGACATGAAAGTACGCGTCAGGGGCATCGAGTCCTGGTTTCCACCTCCTCGCCCAGCGAGAGACGAGAGTGACCAGGCCATAGCCCTCACTGTCATCTGAGCGCTGGGGCCCGTGAGTGACTCAGAGGAAGTGGACTGCTCAAACCTTGGGTACCGCTGACTGGATGACCAGCGGCGGAACAGAAATTAAATTCTCCACCCGGCCCTCCCCCGGGGGAAGGAGTGGTGATGACACGCACTCCTGAAGAGCAGACATCACATACTCTTGGTCGCTCCTCTCAGGGTCGTTTCCCTTCCCTTTGCTGGGGGGAAACGAACTCCGAGCGGGCTGGTTTTGAGGCGCTTCTGGACTACCAGAGTGGACATCGTCTGACCGAGGGCCAGCACTGAAACTAATCACGGTCAGTCACTAAGCGCAGCTCCACCCCGAATCAGAACTACCCACGTGCACTGAATGTGCAGGGGTAGTGAGAGAGGAAACACTTCTGCAGATTTAGGCATGTTTGGCTTGCCATATTGGCACCAAAATGCTTCCATACTGCCAAAGTTCTTTTACACCCATCCAGGCATTTTAGACCCAGGAAGTGTGTTAAGTCTGAATCTTCAGCACGAGAACACACCATTATAGTAGGAACTCAGCATCATTTTCAGAGTATAACAGCCCTCTCTCCGATGTAGCAATCGACATCTGTCCTCCCCTGGAGCCCCGAATGAGAAGGACCAGAATCCCATCCGAAAGCCTCGATGGCACACGGCACGCTGAGCGGCTCAAGCCCTTACACGAAAGGGGAGACGAACAACGTGCCGACGTGGTCATGCACTCATGAGAAAACATGAACCACCCACGAATGCAGTCTCAACACACTGATTAGGCATGTGAAACAGTGATCGTGGCCGCCAACCAGGCATGCAAGACAGTGAACGTGGCCATCGCCTCGATGACAAACGGCACGCTGGGCGCTCAAGCCTTCAGGCAAGGCGAACAACGTACCGACGTGGTCATGCTCTCATAAGAAAGCATAAACCACCCACGAACAGTCTCAGCATGTTTGCGATGCGCTAGAGAAGTGGGAAGCTCGTGAGGGTCTTTCACCTGGCGAGACGTTCCACACTGTAACCCCCAGATCACCAAATGCTCATTAGCCAAAGTAGTCCTCCCCTATTTAGAAAAGGAACTAGATTGGGGAACAAGCAAAGGGACTCAACCTCGTAGAGGTACACGAGTCTCGATCGCGCATCTAGAGCGCAGAATGACGCGCGCTGGGTTGCCGTGACAACCCGCGCTGTCAGCCGGCGCTCGACGGCACACGGCACGCTGAGCGGCTTGAGCCTTTAAAAAGGGGAGACGAACAACGTGCCGACGTGGTCATGCACTCCTGAGAGAACATGAACCACCCACGAACGTAGTCTCATACACTGATTAGGCATGTGAAACAATGAACGTGGCCGTCAAATGAGGACAGGAAACGATCGCATCCAGAAACACACGAGTGAAACGTCATCCTGAAAAGGACGCGATCTTCACTCGTATTGCTCTTTCAGGAAAAAAAGTACTCTCTTTATTGTGCTGAAGCACACAGGGACCCAACGCGGCAACACAGCGGGGAAACTGCAAGCCCGCTGTGCGCACTCAACCGTTTACCAGCTGTGAAAACAGATTTTGAATTAACAGCGTGTAGACGCAGCCGGCAGACAGGAAATCGCGCGGTCGCTGAAACGCCGTCTCACCAACACAGAGAGATCTCTTCCCGAAACAGCAGACTCGTAGAGCGTAAGATAGATACAATCTTAAAGCTCATTCACTCAGAGAGGACACAATCGGTCGGCTCCGAAGCTAAAAGCGTTTGTGTATGCGCTTGCTTCCACTTTATACCCGCGCTGGTAGGCGGGCCGCGGAATGCAAATCTTGCATGCCAATGTTCATTGGCTCGTTTTATTTCACTCGAAGACAGTTGGTCTCCCTAGCGTGATCCCAATTCGTTGGAAACTCCTCCGACGAGACGTAGGAGTTCCCGAACTAAAGGGAACTTAAATATAGTTGAGGAAAGTATATTTTAGTATGATCTTGACTAAAACAAACAGATGCCATTCAAATACACTTGAATATCCATGCCATTCCTCATGCACATAGAACACTGCTTACTGCATGGCTATTGAGACCACACTCCCTACTGGCACTGTGCATGCCTCCATCACATGTACAGAAGCCCAAAGCACAAGACTATTGAAGGCACACATTTGAGTCTGTGGACTAAACAAAGTGAAGTAAGTTTTGATGATATTATGGGGAAATATATTTATTAAATGTTTAAATTGCAAATATCACATACAAATGTATTCATCTAGTACAGGGGTCGGCAATAGGCGGCCCGCGGGCCAAAACTGGCCCGCCAGCAATATTTTCTGGCCCGCCGGATTATTTTGGAAGTCCGTTTTTTTTTTTTTTTTTTTTTTTTTTTAATCAGCCTATTTTTATTTTATAATAACGGTTTACAAATAGACCCCGCATATCATTCGTTCAATCGTGTGTTGTTGTTTTTTTTAATTAAAACCAAAAATAAAAAAATGAAAAACGACTTGTTTTTCCATTATTTATTTCCTGAACTAAAATGAAAAAAAAAAAACCGAATAACGACTAGTTTTCCGATTTTCTGATTGTGCGCTCAGATCAAAAATAGAAAAAATGAATAACCGGTTTAGACGAATTTTAATGTTGAATTTTAATTTAACACCTAGCAGACATACCAATAGCTGGGTTTCAGTCACGTGATTATTATGACGCACGAAGGCGGGGCGATTTCAAATGGAGGGCAGGAAGTAAACAAGGAGAATACGTCTATGGAGGAAACCGTTGCGGAGTGTCCGTAATGTACATTTATCCGATTTTTTTGACCGTCCGTTTACACATTCTTTAAACTGTGACCCATATCCGATTCATGTGTTTACACTTGCCATACTATCTGAAACATCGCGCATGCTTAAAGGGTTAAATTCTCTTGCACAGATGGATGAACGCGAAATATACTTGATGCTCTGCGATATATGCGAAGTTCGCCAAACATCACCATGATTATGAGGCGAAGGAGGACGAAAAGTGTCATCATTGCACATATGCTTCAGTTATTGTGTGTGAGAGAGATCTCAGGACTGGTGGGAGCATATTGTGTTTAAATATTGGCTTTAACCGCGGAGACGTTGCCTAACGTAATGCCTCAGAAAATGCGATCTGCCTGTTTACATGACAGTCGTACGTGGCACATATTCAATTTATTTCCACATATGAATGAGGCCTGAAACCGATCTCGAAATATCCAAATGCATGCGTTTTTTTCCTGTTTACACTGTCATGGAACACATTGGATCTGTGTCACATATGAGCAAAAAATCGGAATTGGATCACGTTTCACTGACAGTGTAAACGAGGTAAATGAGCATTTAACGACAACCTAATGCTATATAAACACAGACACAAAAAACACGTTGTTTAGCTAACATACCTCCGACGAAGTGATCGTTGCAGACTTGGGCATTAACAGACTCTGCTCCTCCCGACCGCAGACGTAACTTACGTTAAAAATCCACTTTTTACGGCATTGTTCTGTGAGCTTTTTACATTTCTCACCTTTATGAGTGACACTCTTAGGTACTCTATAAAAACCCTTTCCCTTTTCTCGATTAGAGTGACTGGAGCAGCCGCAAACTACACAATACATTGGCATTTTTTCAGGCGGCAGATTCAGCTATTTCACTTCCTGCCCTCCATCTGAGTTTCGCGCTCTCGTCATGCAGCAGCGTGACGTCATGTGAAAACAACCTATTAAATCATTTTAAACAGATCAAGTACTATTGTGGTAACATATTACAGCCATTTTAATGCACACCACACGTAGGCTACTTAACAGTGTTAAATTTGAAAAATACTGTTCGATAGAACTGCTTTGTTACCACAGTTATCTGCGTGCTTCCTCGGCGATGAAGTTCCACATTTGCAGCTATCCAACACGAAAATGCAGCAAAGCCTTACAATATTTTCTTCAGATAACTCCAAATTTCTCCCACACACTGGACTTGATTTTTGATTGTAGACAACTTTACAATCTCCACTGGCTATTCTTTTCTTCAACTCCTCAGCATCCATCTCGACGACTGTAAGCAGAACGCGCGCGCGCGGTTATGATGAATTTTTAAAAGTGAAAGTAACCTAGGTAACGTTATATCCTGGGAGGTCGTGGTGCGTGGGCACAAATAAACTGATGTGGATTTTAAATTATTTTATAAACTTGAAAGACATATTTTTTGTAGATGTGTTCCTAAAAATATGCATATATTTTTACGTTTAAATGTGATTGTTTTAAACCCGTGTTTCCCCCGTGTCAGACCCGACCCGCATCCGTATCCGACACAGTTGGATATTTTTCCCCCGTTTGAGCAAAATTTGCGGGTAACCCGTCGGGTACCCGAACCCGTGCAGGACTCTATTTTAAAGTATAAAGACGGTAGCGGTCAGAACTCTGGTGTAGGTTTGGACAGAGCGGGCGGTCTGACTGACAATAGCCCACTCCCGACGTGTTTTGATAGCGCATCCGCACTTCATCCTGACCACCTGTAGCCTACACCTATAGCTCTGAGGAGCTGTTTGGTACTGAAACCATTGTCGTTCAACAACATTCTTTTTTTTTTTCTTTTCTTTTTTTTTTGCAAGGATGTTTGAAATAGTTTGGCAGAAAATAGCCTACTTCATTTTTCAGTAGGGAAATATGGTTTTCATTTATGTTGCTTGAGTGATTTGATATTTATTTGTTATTTATATTTCATTTTTTTTTTTCTGTGACATTTTTTTCTCTGCTGACAGTACAATGTTAAAATAATATTTATATTGACACGAACACAATTTTTGTATAGCCTAACATTTATAATTGTTATAGGCTACTTAATCTCTCTCTTTCCGTTAGAGACATTTGAATGTGAGATTCTGGAAATGAGATCTAAATTTTGCGGACTACTCCGTGTAGCATGGCCCGCCATCTACTGGCTAAAAAAAATATTGGCCCGCGGCCAAAGTTATTTGCCGACCCCTGATCTAGTAGATAGCAAGCTGATAAGTTAGATGCTAAATAAGCTAGCATAACTTTATTTACCACATAAGGCAGATGCTAGCTACCTCATGTGGCTGTTTTTCTCTGCCTCCTGCAATATGTTTTGAAGATCATTCCAGTTGTTTAGCTAGCCTTACTATTTATATATCTGTTCATGCCATTGCATTAGTATTCTTACAAGCTCTTGTCTTATTTTACAGAAAAATGCCACGTGCACTATCCGATGTTTGGAGACATTTTATTACATTTTTTTGGGGGAATATTTACAAAATTCCCCAGCTTAATTTCCCATGGAAATTTACCGGAAACTTTCCAGAAATTTACCGGAAATTTTCCGCCCCTTTGCAACCCTAGTGACTGCCCTGTTGCACTATATAATTCTTGTTTTTATATTTTCTGCACTGCGCTTTAGTTCTGTGCACGGTTTCACTTTATACAGTTTGACCTATTTTATTTATTTTACCTGTTGTAGTTAATCTTGTATATAGTTCTTGTGTTTTATACAGTTGCACTTTACACAGTTTAACCTATTTTGTTTAATTTTTACCTGTTGCAGTTGACATGTACAGTACCAGTCAAAAGTTTGGAAACATTACTATTTTTAATGTTTTTGAAAGAAGTCTCTTATGCTCATCAAGCCAAGCCTGCAGTTAAAAAAAACAAACAAACAAAAAAAAACAGAAATATTATGAAATATTATTACAATTTAAAATAATGGTTCTCTTTTTTAATATACTTTAAAATGTAATGTACTTTAAAATTGTTGTGATGCAAAGCTGAATTTTCATCAGCAAGTACTCCAGTCTTTGGTGTCTTATGGTCCTTCAGAAATCATTCTAATATGATGATTTATGATCAGTGTTGGAAACAGTTGTGCTGCTTAATATTTTTTTTATAACCTGAGATACTTTTTTCAGGATTATTTGATGAATAAAAAGTTAAAAAGAACTGTATTTATATAGAATAGAAATCTTTTGTAACAATATACACTACCGTTCAAAAGTTTGGGAACAATAATAATTTTTTTAAAAAGAAATTAGTACTTTAATTCAACAAGGATGCGTTAAATTGATAAAAGCTGATGGTAACGATTTATATTGTTAGAAATGTTTTTATTTTGAATAAATGATGTTTTTATGAATAAATGCTGTTAACGTTTTACTCATCAATGAATCCTGAAAGAAGTATTCCAAAAAAATATATTAAACAGCACAACTGTTTCCATCATTGATAATAACTGAGTATCAAATCATCATATTAGAATGAATACTGAAGGATCATAAGACACCAAAGACTGGAGTACTTGCTGATGAAAATTCAGCTTTGCATCACAAAAATAAATTACATTTTAAAATATATTAAAAAAGAGAACCATTATTTTAAATTGTAATAATATTTCATAATATTATTATTTTTTTATTTTTTTTTAACTGCAGGCTTGATGAGCATAAGAGACTTCTTTCAAAAACATTAAAAATAGTAATGTTTCCAAACTTTTGACTGGTACTGTATATAGTTCTTGTTTTATACAGTTGTACTTTATACACTATTACCTGTTCTTTGTTCTAAAACGGTTCTTTGACCTAAATATTTATTTTCCAATAAAAAAAAGTTCTGTATTTGTTGCAGTCATTTGTTTATTTTCACTTGACATATTCAACACAACACTTTCAAAATAAGCATTAGTACATTTTCCAAAGGTAAATTGTGTAAATACTTTAATAAAAAACCTTTGAGGCGACCAAAAGCACACTCAATGACCATCCGTGCCCTACACAAACATAGCCCAAAGTACTGTTCTTGAGGTGTGGAGCCACCGTTTGCATATTCCTTCATCAAATAAGGCAGCAGAGGGTAGGTTGGGTCACCAAGCAGAAAAATTGGTATTTCCTCCTCGTTGTCCACAATCTGTTTTAGTGCAAGTTGAGCTTTGAGTTAGCAAAAACCCGTGCATCGTGTACACTCCCGGGCCACTTTATCACAACATCCATGAATCTGTACTTATAATCACAGACCGCCTGTACATTGAGAGAATATTTGCCTTTCCTGTTGATGTAGTCCATTGAGTTGGTAGACGGCTGCTTGATTTCTATGTGTGTGTCGTCGACCGCTCCCAAACACTGTGGCATGCCATGAGCACGATGGAAACGCAAAACCAGATCCTCGGCCTCGGATTCCGTAAAAGGTAACTTAAATGTACTTTGGATCCAGGTGGATAGCGATCGCTTTGCACGTTTGCCTGACAACAACAGACACAGTCTGTCGCGACACGCCGAAGGCGTTAGCAGTCTTCCTTAGCCGTTCCTCGCCGCTCAAATAATACAGAGTTAACGCAACCCTTTTGAGCATATTAATTGGTGCCCTCATGTTTGTTGTTTGCCCTTCAATAAACGGACTGAGTTCCTCGCTCAGGGCGACGAGAGATGCTTTGGACATGCGGAAATTCTCCCTCCATTCATCTTCCACAACAACGCCATTGACAAAGTTGTCCCACCAGCTGCTAGTTCTACCTGGTCTTATCCAAAATTTTCTCCTGGTTGTTCTCCGCGGTGGATCTAAGAGCATGTGGCGTATGGTGCTGTCCAGTGTTGTGTGTAACGCAACTACTTTTTCGGGTAAAAAGTAGTGTAACGCGTTACTACTAAAAATTTGGTAACGAAACGTAGTTCCTTTTTCAATTCGGCGCAACGTTACTTTTCCCTTGGATATATTTGACAGCGACACTGCCTCAGCTGCGCGCTTGAGAGAAGAGAACTGTTGAGAACTGAAGAAAACGATTTAGTTTCATATTTATGTTTAAATTAAATCAAATAACAATTTTGTGTGGAGACATGATTTTGACCATTTTATTAAGTTTGTTTTTGTAGAAAACCTGTATTTAAAGTGAATTTCGTTTTGTATTAATTGTATCTTAATTTTAATCAATGTTTTATCAATCAATTGCCTGAATTTAATAAGAAGTAAATTAAAGAAAACTATTTAGTTTCATATTTATGTTTAAATAAAATAAGTAAATAAATAATTTAATCTATGTTGATTATATGAAAAGTGAAAAGCATGAGTAAGATCATAATTTTGTGCAATATATCGGGAGATAAATGGAGTGGGCAGACCTGATTTAGACCACTTTATTAAGTTTGTTTTTGTAGAAAGACTTTCTTTAAAACGAATTTCGTTGTGTATTAATTGTATCTTAATTTTAATCAATGTTTTACCAACCAATTAATTGCCTGAATTTAATAAATAAGTAAATATGGCATGCAAAATAATCATGACGGCACCAGCGCGTTAACTGGAGCTCGTCTCCATACTGTAAATGAACCGAAACACAGATAAGCTATACTTGTCTCACAGACCTGAGAAATATATAGAAAGCTTGAATATGTGTACTTTTAAACAAAATATTTTTTTTTCTCTCAAAATCTCTTTTTTTTTTCTCCTACTCCCTTAGAGTGAGTCGTATGTCTGAAAACTAAGCTTATGTCTTCTATATAATTTTGTCCTATGCTATCAAGACGCGATTCGCACCGGTGTTAGAGAGCAGGAGCGCTTTATTGGCTGTTGCCGAAATTTAAAGTTCGGTGGATAGGGGGAGCGGAGCGGAGAGAAGTGGTCATCGCGGAGTGTCGCACTCTTCCCCATGATGCAGAGCCGGCTGAGAATAAAAGTTGCCGCACACAGCGCCAATGAGAAGGACTTTTTTTCTTTCGAAATTGATACTATTTTTTTATAATAAAGAGCACAAAATAATTGCCTGTTATGTCCTCCATTGTATAACTTTATGTCTACATATTTAGGAACAGATATTGGGTTCTGCCCAAAGTCAAGCAACATAAAAGTAACGTAATAGTAACGAGTAACGTAAAAAGTTACTTTCCAAATGGGATAACTAAGTAAAGTAAAGGATTACTTTTTTAAAAAGTAACGAGTAACGAGCAAACACTACTTTTTAAAAGTAACTTCCCCAACACTGGTGCTGTCCATAATCACTTGTTGCTCACCATAGTTGCATAGGAGCAGAAGATTTTGCTGTAGTAAAGATAGTAGGCTTAGTAGCTTCTGCAGCACGAACACTAGAATGTAGTCCGCCATTATTGCTGTTGCTGTTACGTGTGACGTAGCAGTGTGCGACTAATGCTGACACGTGATGTGATGACATCATCGTTTCACAAAATATACGGATTGGCTGTACACACGAAAGCGCAAGGTTGTAGTTTTCAGATTTATCCACTTTGGGACCCGGTTTAAAAAAATAGCAGTTTCAGTCTCCCAAAACGCCAGATCCGTCTGGACGAAACGCAGATACGATACAAAATTTATACGTTGTTTTATGGTGTGTATTCCCAAACACCTTTTACCTTATTTTATTTATTCTCAGGTTCGGTAAAGTAAGTCAAATTCGGTCTAAACAATAAGTATATAAATTTCCATACTTACAGTTCAGTCGAAAGACTGCTCCGTGGTTTAGTTCAGCTCAACTCTTTCTATAGTAGAGACTCAAGGCAGGCTGGTTCTTTTATATTGATTATAAATATTTGTATTATTTCAAAATCAACTGGTTTACATACTAAATAGTAAAAGAAATAAAACAAAAACCAAAGCATACAATAGGCAGTTCACAAGCTTCAGCTCCAGGTGGCAGGCTTGGACCATTGAACTGAGGAGAGGCTGACGGGGTCTGTACAGCGTCTCACGTTGACATATTACACTGTGCTTTTATACTTCGTCTCACACCCACTTATCACATATTCAATCGTCTATAGACAATTTATCCAATCCAAAATCTTGATCTATTGTTAACCCTTTCGATTCCTTCAAGAACTTCTTATAAAAAGCCTTCCTCTCCTTTGTTCTTTCTTTTCTTCGCTCGGATCCTTTGTCGTCTTCTACGCTTGGTCTACAAAGAAACAGGTAATACTTTCCATTTCTACTTCACTTAGAAATATGCTTTTCACTACTTAAAGGGGGGGTGAAATGCTATTTCATGCATACTGAGTTTTTTACACTGTTAAATAGTTGGATTCCCATGCTAAACATGGACAAAGTTTCACAAATTAAATTGTACGTTTGAAGGAGTATTTCTGTTCCAAAAAGGCTCCTTCCGGTTTGTCACAAGTTTCGGAAAGTTTTTTCCGAGTATGGGCGTGTGTGACGTCAGATGTAGCGGAATTTCCTTATATGGGTCCTAAGGGCACTTCTCCGGTAAGATCGCGGGCGCGCGCGCACTCGTAGACCAGACAGAGAGAAGAGAGCGAAAGCAGTACGCCCATTCAAAGCGCTGTGCTCGGCTTTAGGGAAGTCAATTTCACCAAAGAAGTATGTTTTTAGTTGCCAGGGCAAGACAACCCTGCACAGATTCCCAAAGAACCCAGCGTTAAGGGACCAGTGGATGGAGTTTGTTTTTCCAGAGCATCAACGGAGGTTGTGGAGGTTTGTAAACAAAGCCCAGATCGACGGATTTGCAGATCGTCTAATGCTTAAGGATCGAGCAGTCAGAATGATAAAGGTTCGCGGTCGTGCGTTGGAACAGGGCGGTGAGTAAAACTGTTGAACAAATGTCTCTGTGTGTTGTTAGCTCGGCGCGTTAGCACAGCTTTATCTCCGCCCACACGGCCCGCCTTCAGCCGCTCGTTTTTTTTTTGCTCGGTACAGCCTATCTTTCTTTTATAAATATAATAAAACTAAAGACTTTTTGGAGATATGAAGGATGCAATACTACTCTATAGGTACTCAAGATTAACAGGAGATTGAGTGAAAATGAGCATTTCACCCCCCCCCCCTTTAATGTTACTTCTATCTACTGATTAAATGCTTAAACATGAGTACATTATTGTCGTTTCTTGCATGCATTATTACAATAAAAAGATTATTACAAAACCCCGTTGCAGTGTCTTTCTTAATAAACCAGATTCACAATAAAGACTTTTACAAAACAATTTTCATTGTCTTTCTTAATAAACCAGATTCACAATAAAGACTTTTACAAAACAATTTGCATTGTCTTTCTTAATAAACCAGATTCACAATAAAGACTTTTACAAAACAAGTTACAGTGTCTTTTCTTATACAACACTCTTTTTTACTAGGTTATAAAGTTGATTAGTAACATACATACTTTATATATGAAAGTCATCGATTAAAGGAGAACTCTGGTCAATTTTAACATTGAGCTCATTTTTTTGTACATTTGGAGTGCTGTCAATACAGAGAACAACGACAAAAATCGGTGTTGCCTACAGCGAGTTATTCTATTTTTAAAATTTGCACCCTGTTGACTTCAATGGGGCAATGTTTAAACCTGCTTTTAGCCTCTTAACATCCTTGATGTGTCATTACAAGTGCACAGAAAATGTGAGTGATTCTTTCAGAGTGAACACGAGTGAATCTGACTGCAGTAGATGTGAAAGATATGTATAAAAATGATGTTATTTAAGCCAGCGCAAATACCTGTGTTTACATCCTGTTTTCGGTTGAAGTCCAAAGTAGTCGATTGCCGAGTTCACGCGCATAGGTTTAGTTACCTATGATCACGCGCGTGAACTCGGCAATCGACTACTTTTCGACTACCGAAAACAGGATGTAAGTGTACAGCCATTTACAGTGGTAGAACAGCCAGCTTTCAAAGAATTAATTACCACACTGCAACCTCAAGCCAAAGTCATCTCCAGATCCACCGTACGTACCAGAATCTGTGATGCTGCTGATGACATGAAGAAGACTTTGATTGCAGAATTGAGTAAAGCCAAATTTGTTGCAACCACCACAGATTGTTGGTCAGCTCATCAGAAAAGTTACCTTGGTGCGACTTGCCACTGGATTGATGAGGAGACCTTAGAAAGAAGATCTGCAGCACTAGCATGCAAAAGATTAAGGGGGTCTCACACATTTGACGTGATTGCTGGTGCTCTTGATGATGTCCATTGTCAATACAAGATTAGAGACAAAGTTGTAAGGACCACAACCGATAGTGGATCCAACTTCCTCAAAGCTTTCCATGTGTTTGGAATGCAGAAAGATGCAGAGGTAGATGACGATGAAGAAGACGCTCTTCATGCTCTTGACGTAAGTGACCATATTGAGTATCATGATGCAAGTACAATCCTTGATGAAGACTCTGGTATGGAATATCAACTACCCCCTCATCAACGATGTGCATGTCACTTGCTAAATCTTGTGGCAACAACTGATGCTTCCCTTGCAGAGGCCATGAATGACACCTACAAAAGGCTTTTCCGAGCAACATTTGCAAAATGCCAGGCCATTAGGAACAAAACTGGGCGATCTCATTTGGCTAGTGAAGTGGTAGAGGACAAGTGTAAGTTACAGATCATTCGCCCCAATGCAACACGGTGGAATTCCACCTGTCTTGCCACTGAAAGAATTATACGCATCATTGATGAGAAAGGTGAAGATGTCATTAGGGGTGTATGTGACGAACTCAAGGTGAAAATGTGAGTAATATTAGTTACCATGTATGCAGTCTTTCCCTATAGTCATTATGTGGCTTAGTTGTTTGTCATAAACATATTTTATCTTCCAGGTTGAGTCCTGCAGAAGTTGCATTCCTCCGGGAGTATAGCATCACCATGAAGCCACTGATGAAAGCTTCAAACATCCTCCAGTCAGAGTCCAGTGTTTACATGGGATGGCTGCTGCCAGTAATCCACCAGCTTCTATCCAAACTCAAAAGGCTAGAGGCATCAAGCAAGACCTGCACACCACTCATCAGCGCCCTGCAAAATGGCCTGCATAAGTGTTTTGGACAGATGATGGAGGATCCAGAATTGGCTGCTGCTGCAGTCCTCTTACCCAAGTTCAAGACCTCCTGGACTGACAGAGCAGATGTTATAGAAGCTGGTAATTTCAAATTTATATGATCTCATTTGTGTCTATAACTGCACATAAGCCTGTATAAGCATGAATACTTTTATAACATCTCTGTCATGGCAGGCCTAAAAGGTTGTTATTAAAGCATCATTTGTTGTGATTTAGATAATTTAAGTGTGGGTTTACAAAAATGCTCCCATAAATTGAAGTAATTGTTTTCCAATTACAGCCTTGACATACTTGAAACAACATCTTGAAACTTCAGAGAATGAGGGTGAACTTCAAAGAGAGTCATCTGATGATGACGATTTCTTCTCCAGACCACTCTCCAAAATGTTGCAAAGTCCATTTTAGCTTGATGGTTACCTTGCATGTGCCTCGGACAACATGGAGCTGCTTCACTCCTTCCCAGCCATCAAGAAGCTGTCTCTGAAGTTAAACACCGCTCTGCCTGCCTCTGCTGCATGTGAACGGCTTTTTAGCTGTGCTGGTCTACTTTTCACATCCAAACGAAGCCGGATATACTCTGTGAACTTTGAAAATCAGCTTCTGCTGAAACTGAACAAAAGGTTCAGAAAGTGAAATGTCCTAGAGTTTAAGGCCTTTGCCCAGTTGTTGGTTTGCAGTGAAAAGTTTATACTGTTTATACATGTTTAAAAATAATTTAACATTCTTTAAACAGACAAAATTCCTGTACTGTGTGTTTATTCGTATAAAACACAAATTCCCTGTGTTTGATCCATTCATATTTCTGATTTGATTGAATGGATTTGATGTTTATTCAATAAATATCACAGGCTAAAAAGTAATTAGTACTTGAGTAGTTTTTGAGAGGGGTACTTTGTACTTTTACTTAAGTACATTTTTAACACCAGTACTTTTACTTGTAATTGAGTATTATTTTAGCAACTACTTGTACTTGTACTTGAGTACAAATTTTCAGTACTCTTTCCACCTCTGTCCATTTGAAGGGCCTGTGCATTAGCCCATTTGTACATATGTACTGCCTCCTTTGAGAAAGAAATAACATTCTTAACAAAAAATGGACTCTTAACAAAGAGCATCAGCTGATCTCCCAATGTAAAGCCATCAAAGCAAGCCTTAAAGTTTTCAATCAACTTTTGGATCAAGTCAGAATGAGCTGTGACATTGCTCTCCTGCATCTCCTTCATTGAAGGAAAATGTGTACAGTCCTGCTCAAGATCCATTTTCAGAATGTCCAGTTTCCTCTGAAAAGACTGGATTGCAGCCACCAAGTCACACACAGAATTGTCTTTCCCTTGAAGCTTCAGATTGAGGTCATTTAAATGCCCTGTGATGTCAAACAGAAAGGCCAGTGTGTCCATGTTACTTTCCTCTTCTAAAAAGTGCAAAAACACCTGAGCCTTGTGACTCTTTTGTTGTGCAAGGAAATCTTTAATTCCATTTCTTATCTTCCAAAAGCGAGCCAGCACTTTTCCTTTACTCAACCATCTGACATTGGAGTGCAAGAGCAGGTCATTGGCAGGAGCATCTACTTCTGCTAAGAACTCCCTGAGCAGACGATGCTGGTGAGCTGATGAAGCCCTGAGAAAGTTAACTAGTTTGGTGATGGTGTTCATAACTTCTGCGTGGTGCTCTGAAAGTGTGGAGCAGAGAACAGACATGTGGATAATGCAGTGATATGACAAGAGCTCTGGGTTGTCCTCTTTCAATCGACTGACTGCACCCTTTTCTCTTCCCATCATAGACGGTGCCCCGTCAGTGGTGATGGAGACAACATTTTTTACATCGATTCTCCTCTGTGTCAGCATTTCCTTTATGGCCAAATATATGTCCTCTCCCCTGGTATGCGTTTTTAAAGCTGTGACACCTAAAATGTCCTCTACAAATGTTTTAGTCTATTCATGATAGAATCGGATATACACCAAGAGCTGAGCGTTGTCACTCATGTCAGTTGATTCATCAGCAGCTAACGCAATGCACGGGGCACTTTGGATGGCGCTGTCAAGCTGGGAATGCACTGCATTTGGCTGAATACTAAACCAACATTAATCAGTCAATATCACATGTTTCTGATACGCATGCTAACACACATGCTGCTTTATTTAATTGTTGAGTCTCTTCCACCTGTATGAAACACATTTACACATTAATCACACATTTATTTCTCCTCATAGACAGTAATGAGGCTCTTCTGTGGATCTCCTGATGGTCACTGATCCTCTCATCTCCGTTTCACATATTTAAACTGATGTAATGATTTATTAGGGACGTTTGGTGATCGATCTTCATCTACTCTGTAAGGGGAAACCAGAAGAGAAAACAATCAGTGTTCAGTGGAACAAAGTGAAAATTACTTATTTAATGACTTTCCATGATCTTGCAGAGATATTTCTCAAACAATATTTGAGTTTTCAGTATAATAGATTTAAAACATGAATGAGGCTCATGTGTGTGTGTGTGTGTGTGTGTGTGTGTGTGTGTGTGTGTGTGTGTGTGTGTGTGTGTGTGTTGTTGGTGTGACTGCAGAAGGACCTGCGACTCCTATTGAGTCTGTGTAAAGGAGAAACACACGCTGGTGAGTGTACAGCGTGTGGAATAAACCACAGCGAGCAAATACTAATGTTACTTTCAGTTAAAAACTTTCAGTTCAATTTCCACAAGTTAAAGCCGTTTGCCCTCTAGTTTAAACATGTTTGTAGGCTCTTAGTAAATAACTGAGAGTAAAGTAAGTGTAAAGTAGTGTGACGTGTTGCTTGTCACAGTAAAAACACACTAGAGACAGAGACATTTCTCATGTGAGCTGGACGCTGTGAGTTGAAGCTGGAACTGCACTGATTTTAGCAGGAGTGCAGCGTTTTACTACAATCTGACCAAGTCTGTTTTCACACTGAAATGATTCACTATTACAGACACAGTTAATAAAGCAGGTGTTGATGTATAAAGCTGTGACAGTGTGCTTTTGTTCTCTTTACTCCTTTGTTAAACATTTTAATCAACTTCACATTTTGTTCTCACACAAACCCCATGTTGCAATAAAGCTTAATGATAATGTCCTTTAATTAATGTTTGAAAGGTTTGTTCTCATATCAGAGGTAAATGAAGATCTCTTTAATATCATAAAGTGATGTTTCCTCACCTCAGGTCACAGTTTGAGTCTCGTAGCTCGTCTCTGAGTCGCTTCTTTGAGTCTCCTATATTATTGAGTCTCAGATCAAGCTCTTTTAAAAACTGCAGTGCTTTTGAGTTAGTCAAAGACTGAGTTAAAGAAGAAACATCTGTAATGCCACAGTTCTGTAGACTAGAAAGACAAACAGAGGAAGAGCGATTATCTTACAAACAAATCATTAAGGTGAAGAATTTTACACAAATATAATGTGAACTCAGACTCTTCATGAGATATTGAGTATAAAGTGTCTTGGTTTAAACTTGAAGTAATTTTAAACATTTTCTTTCTTGTATGTGAATGTGACTGACTTCAATCTCTCCAGTTTACAGTGTGAATCCTTCAGTACGTCACATAAGTGCTTCACTCCTGAGTTTTCTATTATATTCCAGCTCAGGTCCAGCTCTCTCAGGTGTGATGGGTTTGATTTCAGAGCTGATGGGTTTACTCTGTTTCTCTGTAATACTGCATTCACTCAGACTGAAGACAGAAAGAGAAGAGAAAATGACTGAAATCAATGTTCAGTTCATGTGTGAGTTAAAATTATCATTAATAAATGCCATACAGTCACTAATACACCAGCAAAATCATGGAAACTTAATGATATGAACAAACCAAGACAGGAGCATTTGAGGAAAATAGTTACAATCCAAGTCTGCATCCGTCCTCACTCCACAAATAAGTGAATTTATCACTAGATTAATATATAGGATCAATATAGAAACAATAGAAAAGTTGACAAATAAATGTACTGATTTCACATTTTCAACATCAGAAAATCTTGTACATGAATCACAATTTATATAGTCATTTTTAAAGTGTAATTAACAACCTCTAAATAAATTTAGCTTAATAAATTAAGATTTAGTGAAAAGCACCATTAGTCCAGTATAACTGTAACTCTGTCAGAATAATCTACTGTCATTTGTTACGCTGTTTTTAGTCTGTTCTCACTTCTGTATTGTTTCAAAGCAAATATTTGTCAGGTTTCAGTATATGAAACAATTTTATAGCCACAAAGTTTCAAATGTTTCACAGTTTAATGCACTTTTTACTGATACACATAACAAGCTGTTAACTAATAGTATTTCTGAATCTTTCTTCAGATGGAGAAACACCAGAAAGTGCAGTGCTATAAATGATGAGACTTGAGTCCAGTTGCCTTAAAATAAAATAAACAGTAAACTTTAAATCACACTGTAACTGCTGTACAGTATAATGATACTAACTGTAGTTTCTCCAGCTTGAATTGTGGGATCATCAGTAGATCACTGAGGTTTTTCACTCCAGAGTCTCGTAGTTTATTCCTGCTCAGGTCCAGCTCTCTCAGGTGTGATGGGTTTGATTTCAGAGCGTAAGTCAGGATGAGACACTGTTTCTCTGTAATACTGCATACACTCAGACTGAAGACAGAAAGAGAAAATGACTCAGATCAATGATGGACATCTTATTTACCCTTTAAGCCCTGAAGGCATTTAAAAAAAAGTAAAGAATAAAAACTCCAAAACTAAATCAGGGAGAGTTAAAATGTGGGTATCATTTGATAGAAAACTTTTTATATTTTTAGTATTTTTTTATGACATTTGGACAATCTCATGCTGAGACACTGCTGATAAAAGACAAAAAAAGTGTGTTCAGGGAAATGTTACATATCTTTCTTATTTGGCATGCAATAACTCAGTGAGGAAATAAGGTATGAGGAAAATATATATTCCCCTACATGTGATCTGCATCTGGATCAAATTTTGTGGTGATAGCATAAAGTAATCAAAAGTTACAGCATTTGGACCCAACCTAGCCTTTTTGTTTAGCCCTTGACACCTGGAAGGCATTGTTACAATTGTTGGTCCTCTGTGAGGAATATCTTGAGTCCTGTCGTGGAAATTACTTTCACAACTTTAAATAATAATTGGAAGACAGCTGGAATTTTCAAAAGTTATAAAGATCTTTATTTCTTGCAAGAAATTGGCTGTTCACACATCAGTCAGAGTCTGATATGAGAAGGCGCTGACTTCTCCTTTTTGCCCAGCTAGATACCCTTAACACATCCTGGTCTGTCTCAAAAGATCGCCTTGGTTTACCTTAAAAGGCAACACGTCTTGTTCGAGATCTCTTCTAACATAAATTCTATCTAGACAGGACAATACCATGTCTGCAAAAATATACCATGTCTGCAAAAGTTTCCTGTTATTAGCTGCTGCTCGATTTCACACATTTTGCCTATCTCTATTTCATCAAAGCTGCGCACATACTTTTCACACTTGAAGTACACAATAGGTCACTTTGAGTACTCATTGTCTGTTTGCTACCCAGAACATTTTGCCCCTGCAAGCCTATATGATTATATTTCTTTAAATGCTTATAAGTACAAATAAATGTTCAACATTAACACAAGTTGCACACATCTGAAAGTAAAAAACACATCTAAATGTAAAATTTCCATTACAATCCAGCCCATGTTCATTCAAAGAACATACACACAATTTGACATTTACTTCTCTATAATCATAGTAATTTACAACAGGTAAATTTTCCCATGGTCATTTCATTTCTTTGTCAAAGTCATGTTCGCTCTCGTTCTCGTATACCTCATCTTCAGGCACTGTAACCTCAACTTCATCTTCTTCCCAACATTCTAATTCTAGCAATCTAATTCTATTTTCAAAAAAAAAAACTAATCATACTATAGTACATTGCCTTTTAACTTTGAATCAAGTTTCATTATCCTTTGCTAAATTTCGAATCACATTGATCTATTAGGCCTTTAACAGGCTGATACCTGCTGATTAACCATTTTTCTTAACCTTATTTTCAAGGCGATTGTTTTACTTAGTCAGATCTATTTAAGGATCTGTGTAATAAAATCTAACCAAAAAGTTCTAAAATATTTTCATTTTTATCCTTAACACAAATATCAATAATTGTATTATCTTGTTTCAAACAGTCATTAATTTTAAAATTAACTCAGCTCAAACCAGGTCTTGCCATTTAATCTTTAATTACCTATCTTCCTACAGTCCTATTTTCCCACAATTAACTGATGGACATAACATGTCCTGCCTCTATTTGTTGGCAATGCGGAATAATTCATAATGGATCCATTGATCCAGATCATTAAATCTGTAACTTTATTTTGAATTAAAAAGCTTTTTAGAATTTTGCTTTGAGCAAATATTCTATTTCACTGAAATGTCTTAACTGTTTAGATTCATTTTAGTTTTTAAATTGAACATTCCAACTGTGTTAAATTCAAATTCAAAAGTGTTACATTGTTCTTGGTCTAGGTTTTAACTTTGTGCCCCCTACATAATTTTTTTTAAATTAATGCTCTGGGCTTCATTAAAGCATTACAATCTTTAAGTTGGAGATTTGGTTATGCTATAAAGCCGTTCAACTAATAATAATTCAGAAATTAAATATGTTTCCCAAAATCAATCTCCTTTTGAAAGTTTTTTTCTTTTGCTATTTCAACAAATGGAAACACCTAAAAAATATTTAATTTAGTCATTCATTCATCGCTATAGAAGTTTACCCTATTATCTATTCAGACCTAGTCCAGGGGTCCGTTCTTCGTACGTCGCTAACTCACTTAGCTGGATTTGATTGTTGGTGATTTGGCATGATCTTGGATTGTTTGGTTCTTCAACGCTCATCCTGGACTTGCTGTCATAGCAACATGTGCGCAAACTTAAACCTGCTTGGGAGCAGGCTTATTTCATGTTAACAGGATTGCCATAGATCCCGGCTTCATAAGCGGAGCTGATACGGGAAGGCCAGCGCA
This sequence comes from Squalius cephalus, assembly GCF_949319135.1. Taxonomy (NCBI): domain Eukaryota; kingdom Metazoa; phylum Chordata; class Actinopteri; order Cypriniformes; family Leuciscidae; genus Squalius; species Squalius cephalus. The sequence continues at coordinate 1,158,188 of NC_137135.1, read as the reverse complement.
GCGCGATAGTGCACTTTCTTTCTGAGATATATATTTTTTTCTCGTGATTCGTGAAATTGTCGTTTTTTGTCGCTTTTATGTTTAAAAAACAGTTTTATTTTTTTTATTTTTTTTTATTTTTTTTGTGGCATTTCCAAGCCACTTAAGACCCAATGTTGTAAAGCAGTTTTTTATTTTTATTTTTTTTTATTTTTTAGGCTATCATATTTTTTTATGAAGATCATACAATCATGACCATGCCAATTACAGATATGTCACTCAGGCTTCACTAACGTGATTGGTACCATAGACTATAGGCTACCATAGACTGCCACCAAGGCCTCAATGAAGGGGATTATGTGAACAGAAAGGGGGTTCACAATGTAAATGTGCAGCCCAGTTACTATTGTGATTCTTAATATTCCAGATTAGTAATATTATATCAAATAAAAAAAAGGCAGTTGACTAAAATCTTCCATATCACAAATGTGAAAGCAAAATGGCCAGGATCTGTGCATGACTTAAGAATTTTCAGAGATTCACATTTATGCACATTATTTGAAAGTGGTAAGGAAAGTTCCACAATTAAATATCAAGCTCAATGTATTACATACACTTATGCTGATCCTAACAGAACTGCATTTTTTTCATAGGTGATTATGACATGTTCCTGCAGACAGGTGTTTTATGACCCCATTCCCTGACCCAAACCAGTTACAATGCAGCTCTAGCCAGGACAAGGGCACACAATGAAATTAACTTTGGCTAACTAAAGGGAAGATTTCAGTGTCTGAAAAGTCTGAGGGTTGCACACCTGACAGGGCCTGGGACATTGTTGCATGTGCCATATTACACAACATTGCCAAAAAAAAAAACACTTTTCATTAAATGTTTAATAAAAGACAAATATGCTTAGTTCCTTGAGTTTTATTTCAATTGTTCTTTGTAAAGAAAAGCCAGTGGTCAAGTGCCTGCAACAAGAGATATTAGACACATGCCTCATGCAACAAATAAAAAGGAAAAGTTGGCTATACACTGCCCACCTGTAGGCCTATGTCTCCTCTGTCTGTGCAGACTCTTCTGTAGGCCTTTCTGTAGATGTGGAATCCTGCAACTTATATTGCAGCCATAAAGCATACAAGTATAAATTAAGTAAAGTAATTTATGCACTTGCAGGTAGGCTAGTTCCTCCATATGACAGTTATCTGAGAGGGTTTATTCACTGGCCAGTGCAATGGAAACAAATGGACATTACAAAGTCTTATACTTTCTTTTCTTTTGGAAAGTTAGAAAATGTCCACTTACTGCACATATTTCAGCCACCACTTTCTTGGGAACAGATACAAGTGTGTATTATATAAAAGTGCACAAAAGAGGAAAACACAATGTCATTACAATGAACTACACTGGGGAAAAATGTGATCAATAACTCATGGCAAAATATGTGTACATTAACATAAGTTTATCAGTTTTCACTTTCACAAGTCAAAGCAATTCATCATTACTCAAGATTTAACAGTTGAAATGACTATACAGCCTTAATTTAACGCAGCAAAAATTATTTTACAGTGTAGGCTACTAAGATCTTTTCTATTTTTTTCTCAGCCTTTTTCTTGGTTGCTTTTATAAACAGAACACCATTTATTTAACAGTGCCTTTTATAAAAGAGACTATAATATAACTAAAAATGACCATTATGTAGAATATTTTTGTACTTCACTTTTATTTGTTCCCATGTTCTAGTATGGTGACTGACATTACAATGCACAAAGTAATTATGCAATTATTAAAATACAAAAATATAGGCTAATAAGTGATAAAAACATCTAACATGGCCACTTCTAACGGATTTAAATTGTCTGCTACTTTTTGCCAGCCCTCTCTCCTGGCTTTTGCAGACTTTGAGGTGTTCCCTGGCGTTTTGATTAAACATTAAAATTCCGAATAAACTTCGACTATATTAGTTCTTGCTCTGCTGAGGAGAAAAACTGAGCGCGCTCTTTGGCCACGCTGAGCAGCCAATAGCAGCGTTGCTGATCAATGTTTCTACTATCGATACATATCCCCTTTTAACCAGCGCATGAACGCGCAATTATCTCAGATAACTCAATCCAGCGATACTAATCATATCCAGCAAGTGTGTTCGAAGAACCGAGTTAGCCAGATCATGATTCGCACGATGATATCATCTTGGATGTGTCATTTGATCTCGGATGTAATAAGCAACGTACGAAGAACGGGCCCCAGCAAAGTAACTTATCTTCTCTTATTAGGGTACAACTATTACAACTATCAATTTTTTTATTTATTTTTTTTTATTTATTTTTTTAGCATCTATGATATCTGAAATTAGGGTTCTAAAACCCTCAAGTTTCTTCAAAAATAGTCCTTAGATTATTTATTATCTTTACAGTAATGTACCTAGTTAGAGTCCTTATACTCTACAGAATTAAGAAATTTTCCTCTTCACAATTTACATGTACCTGAAATATTTTCAAATTAATCAGTAATTGTTCAAATCATGAGATCTAAATACTCAGTCCTACAGTATAGTTTGATTGAACCAAATAAAACATCAATAAAAATCACACAAAATTAATTATCATGCTAAACTTAAAACATTAGTTGGTCCACATTTTTCTCCAGATGTGTTGATCATCTCGTTGCCCCATGGACGTTCCATCTTCACCAGGGTGATTCTTTGCGAATCGTTGCAATGGGCTTTCCCACGTCGGCAAGGGAGGAAAGTTACCAGCACTTCCTTTGTCCCTCACTTGACGCTTTGCGTTGTCGTTGGTGTCGGCGTTTGCATTTGCGTTTCGTTGCTGAGGGCTGGTTGGTGTAGTTTAAGTCGAGATGCTTGGACGGAGGTATCACTGCACCCCAGATGGGACCTTGTTTGTGGAGTGAACCACTTCCTGGCTGCTTTCACCTGTGAATGGAGACCTTAAGTATTTTTGTTAATTACAACATCATGTATCATGTCGCCGGACTCATATGCTTATCCGGCCGGTCGTCCTTTTTTGATGAGACCTGTAAAACTTCATGTTAAACAGTAACAAAACAATATTTTATACATTTGAAACAGAATCAGTTCTGTTGGCTGAGATCCATCATGACATCCTGTTAAAAGTAAAATATGGGGTAGACAGGGCAAGCTTGCTTGCTCTCTGCCTTCCCAAAGTTATACGCTGCGCGTGTGGCATTGTTTATTTCTGCCACAACAATAACCCAGCTCAGGATAGTTAGCCAAAATCATCCATGGACATTATTTTGTTGGGTATATTTTCTTCCCTGTTGGGTCATATTTTAACCTGTTTAAATACAGCTGTTTTGATTGACATCATTTATGTCTCTGAACACCATAATTCACACACTCACTTTCACACACTCCACACACCCCTCTCTGGCCAGAGATTCATTCATTCATCCATTCATTCATTCATGACTGCCTTAGCAGTTTATGAACTGAATGGGGAACATATATTTATTAGGAGTGGAATACCACCAAATCTGAACGGTAACAAAGTTCGACGACGACAGAAACTACTGAACGTAGACACACTGTGGCATTCCCCTTGCGACAGTGTCTGAACGTTAGGATATCAATTTTCAATTGTCCGATGCAGTCATCATATGTTTAAGTTTACACAGTGAACGTAAACCTAACTTTTCAAAATCAAATAGATGAAACACTTTAAAATAATTGTATAGACCTACAATTGCAGTTGAGAGAATCCGTTTTAATTTCTCAAATGCAATTTGTCATTCTTTGCACAATTTAAATTTTTCAAACGTTTTGTTGTTGCTCACAAACTATTTAAAAGAAGATTTGGAAATCTTCACACAATCTTTGATCTCTGGACAAAAAAAAAAACATTTCTATCTCGTACCCCTGGTGATGACAGCATGTGATTTCAAAAGTTTAGAATTAGAAAACATTGTTTCTATTAAATCTAACAATTATCCCAGTTAACATAAACCATTGACTCTTAGAATGTCATGGATCAAAAACATTTATCCACTCTGTCTTCCAGGGATGACGGGATACAAATTCTAGACGCCTTCATATAGAAAGTATAATATTTAAAACACGTGCAATTCATATAGTACTATTTATTCATCACTTTAAGAGCACCTGTTGCTCGGTTTTATATATCTCATCTACATAAATACATAATTAAAGTCTAACTCATAAAAGTTTATTTATGACTCAAAATTTCCTAATTATCACAGAATGCATATTCATTATGATTTATAATTTTATCAATTTCCTCATTGTACTATCACACATAACTTCAACAGTTCTGATTCCCTTAATATTTTTTCTTAGGGACTGTTTGTAAAACCCTGTGCTCTCAGATTGCCACACATTTTTGTCAGTGGTTGGCCACCAATCTTTTAGTGATTCACATTGTTTCACAAAAAGCCCCAATTCTCTCCACTCTGCAGTCAGTGGTTTAGCTAAAGAGATGTGAAGGACGGCCCCCTCCACATCATACAGTGATGCTTGGCTATCAGTCAATTCAACCTTTACAGCACACCATTTATCTGACCAAACTAACTCTGAGGTTTTCAGTTCCTCAATCTCTAGTTCAGACCATTTTTCAGCAAAAATTTCATCTGGCTCATTGCTAACATGACATGTGATAGCAAATCACTTTCTTCCATGAAATCATGGTCAGGAGGCATCCTATTTGTGTCTTTGTTTTGCAGACCACACTGAGGAGTGCTCCATTCAAAAACATTTAATGTTTCAGTTGGCATTCGCACCATACTCATATCAGCAGTGAGGCCACTGTCATTACAATACAAATTCAGATTTAGTTTACACATCAAATCTCTTCCCAGAAGATTACAAGGACAGGTAGTAGTTACAAGAAAAGCATGAGAAAATGAGCGATCACCAATCTGACAAGACAAATCTTTATATATATGGTTCCTTTACCAGATGCCCTGTGGCACTCCTGGAGGTTGCCCATTTTCCAGATAATACAGTTAAATCAGGCAATTGTTCATTTTTAATTACTGAGTTCGTCACTCCACTGTCAATTTAGAACTTAATTTTCTTTCCCTCGACACTAATGTCAATCATTGGTAATTTTGCAAATGCTTTATACATTCGTTCAGTGTCAGCAAGCGAATTTTCTTCATTGCAAGGAGCAGAAAAAGAGATAAGATTAGACATATTTACCACCTGGGAGTCAGACCCTTCACCGTCGCTCCCCTCCCCCTCCTTCTTTCAATCTCCTTGTGGCTTTGGTGGCTGTTGGAATCCTCTCTTCTTTGGAGGATCCGGACAGTCATTTCTCCAGTGTCCTTTTCGTCCACAATTATAACAAGCTTCAGGGTCCATTTGCGGGTTGGTCACCCATTCCACGTCCTCTTCCTCCTCTGCCTAGTCCTCTTCTGCCACCTCTTCCTCCTCCTCTTGAGTAATTTTCCATCATCAACCCTCCCATCTTCAGCAGAGCCAGTTGAGTGTCTTTGTCAGTCTTTTTCTGTTAGTTCTTGGCTTGGTCTCTCAGCAGCTTTTGTTGATGCGTTGCGTGTCGTCGGATTTCTTCCAGCCGCGCTTGGTGGTACCCCACACAAGACGTTTTGACCTTTCTCCCTATTTCAGGGTCCAGATCGTCCAGAAAAACAGTTTTCAGATATTCTTCATACGTACTTATGTTTGCTTGTCTGGCCTGTGCTTCTCTTTGGGTTGGTGAACATTTACGAATTTTGGAGATGGAGGAGTGTAGTCTGGAGGAGCAGAGGGCAGGGTGATCGAACCTAGCAGGCTTCGATATGGGTGTTTTGGTGGTCTTGCTTGCAGACTCGTTCCCTCTTCTTCTTTGCCTTCCTCAGGATCTTGACCTCCCATTGCTCCTGGTTGTCTTTGTGGTTCGTGGAGGGCCACTGCTGGTGGTGGTTGGTAGGGGGAGTAGGGAGCCGGACAGCGGTCGTCCTCAGCCAGGCGGGTTTTCATGCATCTCATTTCCTCGGAAGAATTAGAAACAGAGTTTAGTTAAGTTTTTCTGGCTTCCTCTGCCTTTGTCTCTCTACTATCTGTACTCTCTAATGGTACTAATGCTGCGTTTATCTGTCTTCTTTGTCTGGTAATTGCCTCATTTAACCATACATCTATAATTCGACCATCAAAGTCATAATTATCTTTTTCTGTATATTTTTTTGACTTGTTTTTGTCCAATTTTCCTTTGTCTTTTGCAGATGGCTTACACTCAGACATTAAACACACATTAAATCCGTACAATTTAATGAACTGTGGTATCCTATGATGCCACCACGTTCCATTTTTCTTGGTCATGGAACAATAATTCCCTTTTGAGAAATCCACTGTCTCCAACTCTTTATCATTAACATTACTCATTTTTGCACTAATTTTACTCAACAGTATTTATATTTGCGTATTTAAATTCCTCCCCTGCGTGGTCACCACGCACTATATTTACTGTGTTAATTCTTCCCCCCAGCGTGGCCACCACGCCTGCCTAAATCCGTCAATTTAGGACTTTCAAAATGCCCACATCCGTCGATGCTAGGTCTTTTTCCCAAACAAGTGCCTTCTTAAATGTTCGAAAATTACTATCAGGCTTATTTCAAACAGCACCTTGTCTGGACGTTTGAGAAATTACTATCAGGCTTATTCTCAAACTCTGGCCCTTCTGGGAAAACAATTAACACATGGCATTTGAGAAATTACTATCAGGCTTATTCTCAAACCCTGTTTGGAAATTACTTTCAGGCTTATTCCAAACTCCTGACCCTTTTAGGAAAAATATTCAATACGCAAATAATTTTCTTATTTACTCACGTAAATAATTTTCCCTCACCATGCTTTTGCAGCTTGGTTCTTTTATTCGGGATCGCGTCCACCTAGGCCTGCCGTGGTGTCCACAATTCTCCAGTCCCTTGCATTTTTAGCGTAGGGGTATCGGAGCCAGAGACTTCTTGTCTTTGGGATGTTCAATCAATTGCTTCGTCCACGGAGGTCATCAGCTTTGCGATTCCCATTCCTCGTCGCCATTTGTCGTGGAAATTACTTTCACAACTTTAAATAATAATTGGAAGACAGCTGGAATTTTCAAAAGTTATAAAGATCTTTATTTCTTGCAAGAAATTGGCTGTTCACACATCAGTCAGAGTCTGATATGAGAAGGCGCTGACTTCTCCTTTTTGCCCAGCTAGATACCCTTAACACATCCTGGTCTGTCTCAAAAGATCGCCTTGGTTTACCTTAAAAGGCAACACGTCTTGTTCGAGATCTCTTCTAACATAAATTCTATCTAGACAGGACAATACCATGTCTGCAAAAATATACCATGTCTGCAAAAGTTTCCTGTTATTAGCTGCTGCTCGATTTCACACATTTTGCTTATCTCTATTTTCATCAAAGCTGCGCACATACTTTTCACACTTGAAGTACACAATAGGTCACTTTGAGTACTCATTGTCTGTTTGCTACCCAGAACATTTTGCCCCTGCAAGCCTATATGATTATATTTCTTTAAATGCTTATAAGTACAAATAAATGTTCAACATTAACACAAGTTGCACACATCTGAAAGTAAAAAACACATCTAAATGTAAAATTTCCATTACAGTCCAAAATCAACATAATCCATAATCTCGATCACATTTAAATCGGGAGCATCCACTGTAAGTATGTTTGTTATATCCTACTCTTTCAAATGACATATGTCACATGACTATTTGAGCTGTATGATGTTTTTGACATTTACAGTACATGGTACCAAAAAACACTTCATAAATTCATAAATTATGAAAAAGTTCAGACTCTAAGCTTTGAAATGACACTTATTTTGTGTTGATCAAGGCAATAGTTTGAACAATATGATTATTAATTTTTCCGTAGCTAGGTGGCGTCGCCAGCGGTTCACTCCGATTTAGACGGACGACTCAGAACTTGTCAAAAGTTGATCGAAATGGTTAGATGCATTAAAAAGCAGAGTTTCTAAGCTTTGAGTTGATACATATTTTGTGTTATTCCATTCAGTGGATTATGATTTTTTTTTCATGGGGGTTGTAGGGGTTAAAGAGCTACAGCAGGGATATAGTCTGTCATTTAGTCTATAGTTCCCATATTCTGCTTTAATCGTGTCACACTAGTTCTGTTTGCTGGAAACTGTTGTTTATTCTTTCATTTTATACTTTAAATGCAAGGTATAACATTAAATCTGAGAGTAACTTTGAACTATTTAAAAAAAAAAAAAAAACGTTTCAGTGCGCCGGCGCACTGGCAAAGGTTAACAGGTTAAATGCAATTATTTACTAGTTCAACACCTTATTTTAATATTGACCAATGGCAAAGGCCAGGGGCCTCATTTATAACCGTTGCACAAAACAGGCCCTGAAAGAGCCGTATGCCACTTCTGATGTATAAATAGTGATTTATAAAAACAAACTTGACAGGAAAATTTGCGCACCTGCACACAAACTCTGAGCCGAGTGAACACATATCTGAGATGGAGCAGTTTGGTGTCACTAGCTGCGTTTACATGGACACTTATAATCGGATTGACGGCTCAATCGGACTAAAAAAACCTTCATGTAAACACCTTAATCGATCCGATTTCGATCGGATTGAAAGGGGTGGTTTATCCCTTTTGTAATCCGATCGAGAGAACATGTAATCACTTGATCGGATTGAAAACCGAAACTGAAAGGACTGCGCATGTGCAATGACGTTAACTAGCATAATGACGTATGACGCACGGAACGAGCTGTTCTTCATGTTGAATAAAGTGTCATATTAATAAGTTTCCCGTCATTCTAAAATTCTCATTTCACACGCACGTCTGTGAAGTGAAGCAGGACAACGTCCCACGACTCCCACCAGTGCTTGTTTTGGATTCTCATCCACAGACGTCTGGTTTTGGCCGCAGGCAGGGGCATTTTTACTGCGTGATCAATAAGCTGCACAGCAAAACGGTTAATATGCTCTAAATTATGACCAGAGACGAGTCTTATAAGTGAATATTTTTTGCTGTACGCCCTTTTTGTCTTTTGGGCGCACATACACTTTTAGTTAGGATCCTACACACAGTTTTATAAATGAGAGCCCAGAAGATGCAATCCTACGGTATAATCTGTCGTAAAGAAGAGATAGGATCCAAATGCGAACAAAAAGTCACAGTTTATTGAGAGAGAGCAAAATAATAGTTCTTCAAACAGGAACACAGGATGCTTGCAGATTACGCAGAAGAATAGTCTTTAGAAAGGTAAACAGAACAGACTCCGTAGAATAATCTTCCTAACGGGTAGCAACTCTCTCACAGCTCTCGCTCATAGGCAGATGTGCAGCAGAAAGTCAGGGAGATCGGCCGGTAGACCTCAGACCTCTCGTCTCTTCGTAAAAAGCGGTAGCAATGCATAGACAACAGCACAGGGCGTTCGTCGACAGCGGGAGAGCTGGACACAGTGTAGAACAGATGATTAGTAGAGAGAGAAATAAATTGGCTGACCTGAACCAGACTGTAGACAGGACTTGGACATGACAAGACAAGACTGAAACAGTAGGGTTTGAGATATGCCACTTGCATGATACTCTCACGAAATAATCTGGCAAATGACAAAGGGAACAGAGAACATTAAATAGCTAGCGGGGCTAGAGGAAGAACAGGTGAAAGGAATCAGCCTGATCACAGCTAATGAAAATCAGCTGAAGAGGGAAGAAGGGAAAAAGAGAGAAAGGCTGTGTTCGAAACCGCATACTCAATGAGTAGGTACTTAATTTCAATAAGTACTTACTTAACGAGCGCTAAAAGAGTAGGTACTTTATAGCCAGATCTCGTTGAGCATGAATGCGAGCCGGACATCTGCCATGTTGACGTTATCATGTGACCCACGACGCGTTATCACAAGCGCAACAACTTAAAAGATTTGAACGACACGTTTAATTAATCTATCTGTAAATATCTTGATATTGATTAAACTTGCTCATTTTGTGTTCATTTTATATATATATATATAGCCTATACCTCATAACATCATTAATTTGACAGCTCTACCTAGAATGGTTTTCCTCAGCATTTGGAATGTCTGCACAAAGGGCAGCTGTGCAAAGATTCGCCTTTGGAGAAAAGTGTTGATTTTATATGCGAAAAATGTATCTTTGGTAAAGTATCATTTATATGTATGTCATATGAAATAGCTATGCATGAATACACTCTAGATGTATATACAGTGAACATATCTACATTTTCATTCAAACAATAAATAAAGTATTAATTAAATAATTATATTTTATTTACTGACAACAATGTTTTTACAATAAATTAGTAAAAGAATGAATCAAAGTCACCATCACACAATAAACAAATGCATATACAAGTCAACACATGAAACAAAGCTTTATTGAAACTACAATCATGTATGTAGGCTGAAGGCGCTGAGGTTGTTGTGTGATGTGTTGTGCTTCACAATCTGAGGCAGTAAGGGCTGGTGGAGTGATGGAGGGTCTCGTAAGGACAGGTGGAGGGTCTCATAAGAGCAGGTGGAGTGATGGAGGGTCTTGTAAGAGCAGGTGGCGTGATGGAGGGTCTTGTAAGAGCAGGTGGAGTGATGGAGGGTCTCGTAAGGACAGGTGGAGTGATGGAGGGTCTCGTAAGGGCTGGTGGAGTGATGGAGGGTCTCGTAAGGGCAGGTGGAGTGATGGAGGGTCTTGTAAGAGCAGGTGGCGTGATGGAGGGTCTTGTAAGAGCAGGTGGAGTGATGGAGGGTCTCGTAAGGACAGGTGGAGTGATGGAGGGACTCGTAAGGGCAGGTGGAGTGATGGAGGGTCTCGTAAAGGCAGGTGGAGTGATGGAGGGACTCGTAAGGGCAGGTGGAGTGATGGAGGGTCTCGTAAGGGCAGGTGGAGTGATGGAGGGACTCGTAAGGGCAGGTGGAGTGATGGAGGGACTCGTAAGGGCAGGTGGAGTGATGGAGGGACTCGTAAGGGCAGGTGGAGTGATGGAGGGACTCGTAAGGGCAGGTGGAGTGATGGGTCTCGTAAGGGCTGGTGGAGTGATGGAGGGACTCGTAAGGGAAGGTGGAGTGATGGAGGGACTCGTAAGGGCAGGTGGAGTGATGGTGGGTCTCATAAGGGCTGGTGGAGTGATGGTGGGTCTCGTAAGGGCAGGTGGAGTGATGGAGGGACTCGTAAGGGCAGGTGGAGTGATGGAGGGTCTCTCGTAAGGGCAGGTGGAGTGATGGAGGGTCTCTGGTGGAGTGGCACCATCTCCAGGATTTTTGCTCTGGGCTCTTCATCCTCAGTGTTCACACCAGCCTGCTGGCATTTCAGATCCTACAAAAATGCACAAACATAACACAAAAGCAGTCATCTTATCTGCACAATGTCATTTGATTTCAGTATTATTTAGAAGACAAAAACGATTTTTTTCACAAATGCCGCCATCATCTTCCCTTGCAGGTCCTGGTCCACAAAATCTCTGCAGCAAATGCACAGAAATCAAGAATCAGAAAGGTGCTGTAATAGCTCTGTTTGAAATTACAATAGTTAAAATAAACTCCAACTTAATATTTAAATAGATTTTGTTACTCATTTCTGTAGTATACTCACTCAAAGCCTTTATCAGCCACTCTCCACCGGATAAACACACATCTGTTCATCTGTCCCTGTAACATCCAGACAAGATTCACATAACCTCTGTGATTCATGAGCTCAATACTACATTTACATGTTGAGGTTGTTTTAACTTTTTATCCAACATAAATGTTCCTCAATTTGGCTTACACCCAAGCAGATTCGGATCGGATGTTCTGTCAGATAACATCTCCAAAATGTTAAATACCTTTTGACTAGTAACCAAAAGTCCAAATCATAGTCTCTGCTGCACCAATTTAACTGATATAAATAGTGTTGAACATTGCATAGAAACTGTGTCTATTCCTCGTTTAGTGAGATCAAATAATAAATCTACTGCAGGATCTAGAAAAAATCTAATTGTTATTAAACCAGAAAATGTTGCTATTAGTAATCAAAAACACTTTCTAAAGCTAGGTCTTCTAAACATTAGATCACTCACACCTAAGGCAGTTATTGTAAATGAAATAGTCACAGATAATAGCTTCGATGTACTTTGCCTTACTGAAACCTGGCTTAAACCAAATGATTATTTCGGTCTAAATGAGTCTACTCCATCAGGATACTCCTGCACGAGCCCCGTCTGATTGGTCGTGGCGGCGGTGTTGCAACAATCTATAGAGATATTCTCGATGTTACTCAGAAAACGGGCTATAAGTTTATTTCTTTTTAAGTACTTGTACTAAATGTTACGCTCTTAGATGTTCGAAAAACATCCCTATTATCTCTAGCCTTGGCTACCGTATATAGACCGCCTGGGCCTTACGCTGATTTCCTAAAAGAGTTTGCAGATTTTCTCTCAGACCTATTAGTTAATTTCGATAAAGCATTAATTGTTGGAGACTTTAATGTCCACATAGATCATTCAAATGATGCGCTAGGGGCTGCGTTTACAGATTTATTAAACTCCTTTGGGGTCAAGTAAAACGTTACCGGACCAACTCATCGTTTTAATCATACACTCAATTTAATTATATCACATGGAACCGATCCAACCGATATAGATATCATTCCACAAAGTGACGATGTCACTGACCATTACATGGTAACTTGCATATTACGTACTCCTGTAATATATCATGCTGCGCCGCGTTATCGATTAGGCAGAACAATCCTTCCATCCACCATAGATAATTTTTCAAATAGCTTATCTGATCTGTCTCAGCTGCTCAGTGAACCCAAACAAACAGATGAACTTGAGGAATTAACTAGCGCTATGAGCACCATTCTCTCTGGAACATTGGATATTGTTGCACCCATTAGATTAAAAAAGGTCAGAGAGAAAAGTAAAGCACCATGGTACAACAATACTACGCATGTTCTAAAGAGAGAAACCCGTAATTTAGAGCGTAAATGGAAAAAAACGAACTTAGAGGTCTTTAGAATCGCATGGAAAGACAGTGTGTCACGTTATAAAAAGGCCCTAAAAGAGGCCAGGGCTGAGCATCTCCGCAAACTAATAGAAAACAACCATAACAATCCTAGGTTCTTATTTAACACAGTGGCTAGACTAACACATAAACAGATGTCTCCTGAACAAAATATTCTGTTACAGTTTAGTAGTAATGATTTCATGAAGTTCTTCACTGAGAAAATAGAAAACATCAGAACCACAATTGTAAACGTTCAATCCTCAATCGCGCCTTATAATTCAGCCTCAATTATCACCCCGCAAGAACAATTACAGTGCTTTACAACTATAGAACAAAAAGAGTTAAATAAACTTATCACTTCATCTAAAACAACAACATGTTTACTAGATCCTATACCCACTATACTATTGAAAGAAGTGTTACCTATAGTGGAAGAGCCTCTCCTCAATATTATTAACTCGTCTTTATCTTTAGGTTATGTTCCAAGAACATTTAAACTGGCAGTTATAAAACCTCTCATTAAGGAACCACAATTAGATCCACATAATCTAGCAAATTATAGACCCATTTCAAATCTACCTTTTATGTCTAAAATACTAGAAAAAGTTGTGTCCGCTCAACTGGGCTCTTTCTTGCAAGAAAATGACACCTATGAAAAGTTTCAGTCTGGGTTCAGGCCGCATCATAGCACTGAAACTGCGCTTGTTAAAATCACAAATGATTTACTTTTAGCTTCTGACCAAGGCTGTATCTCAATATTAGTTTTACTTGATCTTAGTGCTGCGTTCGATACTATAGATCATACAATACTCTTAGATCGACTACAAAATTATACTGGTGTTCAAGGACAAGCATTAAGCTGGTTTAGATCGTATTTATCTGACCGCTACCATTTTGTTTATTTGAATGGAGAAAAATCGATCATAACTCCAGTAAACTATGGAGTGCCGCAGGGATCTGTGTTAGGCCCTCTATTATTCTCAATATATATGCTGCCACTTGGAAATATTATAAGGAAACATGGAATTAGTTTCCATTGTTATGCTGATGACACTCAAATCTATATTTCATCACGGCCAGATGAAAACGCTAAATTATCCAAATTGACAGAGTGTGTTAAAGATATAAAAGATTGGATGACGCGCAATTTTCTTTTATTAAATCCAGACAAGACAGAGGTACTAATCATCGGTTCAAAAAACCACCCACAAAACCTCTCACAATACAACTTTAACATAGTAGGATGTCCTGTTACTTTATCCTCTACAGTAAAAGACCTGGGTGTTATATTAGACTGCAACCTGTCTTTTGAAAATCATATTTCATATGTTACAAGAACAGCCTTTTTCCACCTTAGAAACATTGCTAAGCTACGTAATATCCTATCTGTTTCTGATGCAGAAAAGTTAGTTCATGCATTCATGACCTCGAGACTAGATTACTGTAATGCTTTATTAGCCGGTTGTCCTGCATCCTTAATAAACAAGCTACAGTTAGTCCAAAATGCCGCCGCCAGAGTTCTAACTAGATCAAGAAAATATGATCATATAACACCAATTTTATCATCACTACATTGGTTACCTATAAAGTCCCGTATTAATTACAAGGTATTGCTACTGACTTATAAAGCCCTAAACGGCTTAGATCCAGTCTATTTAACCGATCTTCTATCGCCCTATAATCCATCGCGCTCTTTAAGGTCACTAAATTCGAGGCTTTTGGTCATACCTAGGATATCCAGATCCACCAAAGGAGGGAGAGCATTTTCACATTTAGCTCCAAAACTCTGGAATAGTCTTCCGGATACTGTTCGTTGCTCAGACTCGCTCTCCCAGTTTAAAACTAGATTAAAGAAGCATCTCTTCAGCCAGGCATTCATATAATACTTTTAATCTTACAGTTAAATTCGACCTCTAGTTCATAAACACCAGAGGAGAACTGGCCCCCGACTGAGCCTGGGTTCTCCCAAGGTTTTTTTTTTCTCCATTAGGTCACCTGATGGAGTTTTTCGGTTCCTTGCCACTGTTGCCTTTGGCTTGCTCAGTTGGGGATATTTGGGGATATTTAATTTAATTAATCAATCAACGATACTATTGATCAGCATGCATTACCAAACGTGGACGTTCCACTAGAAACAAACATTGATGTATTGTTTTAATTTATTACTGTGAAGCTGCTTTGATACAACCTATGTTGTGAAAAGCGCTATATAAATAAACTTGACTTGACTTGACGACTCAATTTGGCGTGTCAACAATATTAATGGACAAATAAAAAAGATAACTTATGTTTAGTTACTTTATAGATTTGTTCTACATAATAGCACACATTCATCACTCAGATGTCTATTTCATGTTGTGATGTGCTCTTCTGCAATACTTATTGAAGATTTTCCTGTCAGATGGAAATAGATATTTAAAATAATCGTCTTTAAGATGTATATGGATTATGTAAATTCCCTTTAGAGACGCAAGTTAACTTACGTGTCCTTACTGGAGCTCCCCAGTTAGCTATAACATTACATAATAAAACGTGTTTTTACAGCAAAATCACAACTATACTATACTGTGTCTTTACACCTCCAACAATTCAACAGTTTACTCTACAGTAGTTCAAAACATGCAATTTTAACACAAGGAACCGTGTTTACTCACATTTGAAAGCACCCTCTGATCTCTGCGATGTTTGATAATGACGTATCCTCTCGCGTGGCCTCCTGGGATAGAAGAGTATCCATCGGTTGAGCACTCGAAAATCTGTGCGGAAGCAGTAAGCCATCTGGGAACTTCTCGCCTACTCTTTTGTAAATACTGATGTTTTGAACGTACTGCTTCCTTCACGTACTGTTTTCGCCTACTATAGTAGGAAAGTAGGCATATTCGAACGCACTTAAGTCCGAATCTCGCGATAATTAGTACGTCACCCAGGTAATTCTCGCCTACTCTTTTGGATTCGTACATACTTTTTTGCTCGCCTACTCTTTTTCCCATCCTAAATAGTAGGGAAGTATGCGGTTTCGAACGCAGCCAAAGTGACCAGCAGCAATTGTGATTGTAATTATGTATGCATAATTACTGGATGTGTTAAGTTACCCCAGGGGGTTTTACTTGATGCTCTCGCCGCTCTGTTCAGGCATGGCAGCATAGACGGGCGCGTGGATTTTGCCCATAACAGAACCATACCGCCAACACTAACTGTATGCACCATTATAATAAATATACATTTGACGAAAGTGGCCCTGACTGAATTGTAAATTAGTTATGAATTGCCTATTGAACTACAATAGTGATGTGCAAAGCACTTAACCATGTTTTTGACGTCTTTAGAGTGAGAATGTGTTGCTCTTCCACTGGTTTCTGGTGGTTTTATCTGGTGGTTTTGAACTCTGTGTGGTTGCAGTTCTCAGCTCACAAATTCTGACTGTGGTTTCAGTGATAGGCCTTTTTTACATCAATTAACCTGCGCGTTTTGCTGGATTTTCTTCACATTGTAGCACAATAAACTTAGATTGCTCCGTCATTTATGGTCATACAGAAAAAAGAAATATAAAAAAAGAATCTGTGAGATGTCTACTTTTATATGTGTCCACTTACAATCAAATCAAAACTTTGTGCTTTTGTAAAATAAAGAAAATAAACAGGGTGTGCTTTCTGGCTCTCCGTCTCGCTGAACTTTTTTTTCTTGAGCACGTCTATAAACTGAAACAAAACTCAGCGAATACTTGTCACACATTTATGAGCCATACACCTTTATAATTATTTAAGTGTGTACTTTTAAATGATCGGATTCAAACTGAAAACAAATAATCTCTGTTTAAGTAATTTGTATAAAACCAACAAGATTTCTCAAGTTTTTCAAGCGCTTGCTCATTATTTTTAATGTGACCACGCCCACACGCACAAAAGATATTCACATGCAAATCTCCACATGGAACGCGAACGCGCTCATTACCTCAAAAACAAAGCACCAAAAAACTTCACAAGTCTCTGCTTTTCGTCGAGTTTGAAAGACGCGCCGTGAGCTTACGTTGGATTTACCTCAGAAGAAGAAGAACGCGATTTGAAGACAAGAAAGATGTAAGGTAAGAAAATCATAATTATTAGTTAATGTTATTGTTGCATAAACTTCACATTGCAGTTGAACTGTTGCTAGATATATGGTGAATATTATAATATTTAGATCCGTATTTAAACCCTCAAACGTAGATATGTATAATATGGTAACCATAATGTATCATATTTTGGAGTGCGCTCTGCGTTTGAATGTTTCATATTTTGGAGCGCGCTCTGCGTTTGAAACATTTGTGTGTGTGTGTATTCTGTGTATTTTAAAAAGAAATTTTAACCAGAAAAAATCTAAAATCTATTCCCAAAATCGTGCAGGCCTATAGTTTCTCTTGATATCAGTATGTTCACTTTTTTTTTTTTTACAGGGCCCAGATGCCACTGAGTCCTGCTGACTTTAACATTCACATGAGTCTCTGTACATGAACATGGTAAAGTGAATATCAAACACCTTGGAAATGAAAGGTATGTACAATGTTTTTAGGAATGGCCCAAAGGTCTCTGTCTTTGGATCATTGTTTTCAATAGTGTGCTTTTTTGTCATTTGTTGTGTATCTTTGGATTATGTTGTGTTGTAAATAAATCCAAACAATCAAAAAGCCATTCTTTTTTAAATCTCCTCATTCTTTGTGCAAGGTTGCTCAGAATGACAGGGCCTGATAGCTCCTAATAGGGCCGTTAGGGGAGGTTCTTTGTCTTTCTCAGGTGTGAAAACCATACATATTAATGATATGTTTACACCTCCCGCATAAAGCTTTCTTACACAAAACACGTCTTTTAAATCAATATATTGTCTTATCTGAATGAGCAGTCAGGATGATTTTCACATAGTTTTGGAGCAAATATTCTAGGCTACGTCATACAATTTTTAAAAGTCTTGTGAAGAAATAATCAGTATGGGTTTCATGACCTTATTTCAGTGACAATTTTTTTGTTGTATTTTCACAAACCATGCATAAATGTAATTATCTCAAAACTACAAACTTTTACATACATGCTGCTGATATATTATTGTAGTTAGATAATATAGATAATCACTCCGCCCAAGTAGCAGTGCTTCGCCTTCTGAGAAAATAGTTCCCAGTATTTAAACGTTTAAAAAAATGGCTGTCTCATATGACCTTGTTATTTGTACACACTGTGACTATACTGTGACGTTATTTTGTCACTTATTGGGATTAGTATGCTAGCTGTAGCCATTTACATCCAGTCTTTGTGCTAAGCTAGGCTAGCGGTGTGTGCGTCAAACAGACTTACAAGCACGCACGGAGATGAAAAAGGTATGTATGGACTTATCTAACTCTGGGGGATACGGTGAATAAGCTAAAGTCCCAAAAAGTCGAAGTGTTCCTTTAAATTTTTACATTTTTGTAATTTTCTTATGCTATATTTGTTCATTAATTCCTATATGAACATGTTTGACAGTGCTCAAAGAGTAGTCTTCGTCTAAAAACTGTGCAAAGAAATAAGATGTAAACGGTGTCATCCGCTAGTGGGGAAAAATGATTTACAATCATGGTTACAAACTTTTACAATAGATCGGAAGAGAGGGTTTCTACGGAGCCCCTAAAGGGACGTGGTGGTGGAAAAATTTTAGGATGGGAGAATTTTTTTTCCCAAATATTTTGCGTTCCCTTGCAAACCTTTTGCGTTCCCCCGAGAAACTTTGCGTTCCCTCGCAAATATATTTGCGTTCCCATGCAAAACTGTGAGCTCAGACAGACATTTCCGGTTTAATGTCCAGTTGGCAGTGGTTCAGACAGCTCTGTATGCTCACAAAGGATCAGTTTATAGAGGTTTATTTTGAACTTGGACTCAAATACAAAGAAATGCAGTCAGTGCTTAGTTCGAGGCACGGTTTTGACATAAGTGAAAGACACCTGAAAAGGATATTACGCGAAAGAGGATTGTTTCAACGAAAAAATTACTTGAACTTAGTGTACCTTGTTGATTTCATCCATAATCAGCTGCAGTTATCTGGGCAACTTCATAGGTACCGATGGGTGTACGCCAAATGCAGAGAGAAGGATCTGTGTGTGAGAAAAGAGGATGTGCTCTTTGAGAGGTGCTGAAGGAACTGGACCCTAGAGGACTTGCAGTGAGGAGAGCCAGACGTCTCAGACGGCGCAACTACTTTGCTAAGGGACCCAACTTTATTTGGCATTTGGACTCATACGATAAGTTAAAACCATATGGCATTTGTATTAATGGTTGCATTGACGGCTTTTCTAGGAAGATTATCTGGCTTAATGCATACACAACTAGTAGCGATCCAAAGCTAATAGGCGGTTACTATATTGAAGCGGTGGAGCATTTGGGAGGATGCCCAAGAGTTGTTAGGGGGGATCTTGGAACCGAAAATGGTCATGTCAGAGACTTTCAGCACTTCCTTCACACCACTCACCCAGATGAAACTCTTGACAGCTATTTGGATGGTGCAAGTACTGCCAACCAAAGGATCGAGTACTGGTGGGGGTTTCTGCGCAAGGAATGCATGGAATTCTGTATTTCCCTGTTTGCTCATCTCAGAGACAACGGATACTTCAATGGAGAATTCTTGGACAAAAGTTTGCTCCAGTTCTGCTGCATGGGACTCATCCAAGTGAGTGCAATGGAAATTATGTTTTGATGCTTGTTTCTGTGTGTTTATGTGTGTGTGTGTGTGTGTGTGTGTGTGTGTGTGTGTGTGTGTGTGTGAGAGAGAGAGAGAGAGAGAGAGAGAGAGAGAGAGAGAGAGAGAGAGAGAGAGAGAGAGAGAGAGAGAGAGAGAGAGAGGAGAAGGGGGGAGGGGTTCTGAGTTTCTGTCATTACTCGTGTCACATTGTTCCAAACAGTACACATACAACATATACAGTATGGCTAAACTTATTTGTTGTGGATATTCAGTGCAGAATCCACCATCTTGATGTCTGGATGTTTGAAACATTGAGACACTGGGTAAATGAGGGCATAATATATATTATATTTTTAAGTAAATAATTCTATTAAGAGTTTTGCCTAATTTATTTATTATTATTGTAATGTTTTACAGGATGAGCTGGATGACACTGCACAGGTTTGGAATGCACACACCATTAGGCCATCAAAGAACATCAGCAACCCCAGTGGTCAGCCCAGTATGATGTATGGACTGCCTGAACTCTACCTCACCAGAGACTTCCTCATATCAGCTGACACTGAAAGTATAAAATTTTGCAAAAATGAGTGCACTTTCCGACGCCTCATACCATGCGATCCAGATGTAAATGAACTGTGCAACATTATAATTTCTGACTCTCATTTGAACCTTCCAAGTGACCCATATCAAGCTGTGAACTTATACATGCATTTAAGAGATGTGATCAGGGCATTACTGTAAAAACTACAAGGTCCTTTTTATCTGAAATGTGTTTATATAGTCAAGCTTACATTGTAGAAAATATTGTCCACAGGGGCATCCTGAAATGCTGTACAACGTTTTTATCAAGAGTTACAATACATGAATTTCATTATACACGAATGTCATAAAAAATGAAACCAGCATGTGCAAAATTGCTTATTGTTTACAAAGCTGTTTATAAATGGACAAACAAGCTACTGAGGAAATCTGTTTATTTCAAATGTGAACCTGTAACACCATGTAAACTTTTTATTTAAACTTTATGGAATAAACAGAGGTTAAAGATTCAGAGAACTTTCCTTACCAACAACCAAAGTGGTATTGCATAGAATGGAAATCATTACAGACATTTGTTAACAGTTCCAGTATATTTTCAATTAAAACATTACACTAACATTTTTTTCTTGTGTAAACACAATACATATAAGACTTGAATAACATACGAATCAAATAACAATTTATCCGTATTAATGGCTGCAGTGATGTACTTTCAAAGAAAAACCTGACCACTTACTATGTCTGTGGTTGAACTTTATGTAATTAACAAAAAAGTTGATTGTTCAGAATAATTTTTCTGTACTAATAACAAAAGTGATATTGCATAAGATGAAAAACAGATCAGCCATCTGTTTTAATTCATCACCTTGCAGCTGTAGAGTACATTTCAAAATATTATACTAAAATGTATTTTCTTTTGTGTAAACAAAATGCATGCAACAGTAAGTCTCTAACAACTAACTAACAAAAAAAAAAAAAAAAACTGTTCAAACAGCTTTGGTGATGTGTTTTAAATGAGAAAATCTAACCACTTATTGGAAAATGCCAAATTTTGTTGAAAAGTATAAATTCAATGTTATGAAAATGTTAAATATATCAATAATATAGGGGCCATTTAAATGGAATGTTATCCAAAGAGTGCATGCTGTTTTTTTCCCCATGGAACACAAAAAATAATCACATAGATTGTTACCAAGTTTATAATAACTAACAGACTGTCATGTTCCAAAAAAGTGATTATTATGACTATGAACTATTCCTGAGCAGCATCAAATTCACAGTATGTCCATTTCAAAGTATCCACTGGACATAATGTTATCAAACTCTGTGCGGAGGTCTGGGTAAGAACTGTAAGTATATGGTAAATCAAGAGTAGCTCCACAAGTATGAGCAACTGGTCTTCTGCTGAGGCCAGATTCTGCATTGAAGCTTACCTTGATTTGATCAACACATATAACAGAAGAACCAGAACAGAAACGTAGAAATTTTTCGGCTTTGCTTTGGTCAGCATTTCTGACATAACGTTGCAGATGATTGAATACCATCTGTTCTTTCTGAGAGCTAATCACCTGTGTTGTTTGAAGTAGCTGTGCAACTTTTTTGCCAGTGGCCTTCTTTGTGTCATAGAGAGACAGGAGACTTTCCTGGTCTGGCACATTCAGCAGTGCAAATGGCATGGTTTTGGAGAAGCAATCTATTATATATTTGGGCTCTTGAAGAATTGCTTTATGAGCCATTGTTTGTATGGCAACTTCCATGGTGTTTGTTGGAGGGATGCAATGAGAGCCCATTCTTGTGAAGAGGTCAAGCAAATCCTCTTCATCACATTCCTCCAGTGTGCCTTGACGAGCTTTTGCAACAGCAGATCCCTCAGTTGAAGAGAGGTAGTTGTGGAAAGATGACATCAGGACATCATCACTGACTGAGTCAATTCCATGCATGCATGCTAAAATGAAAGCACTGGAAAGCTTCACTGGCAGTACACTGAGGTCAAGTAATCCTTTTACCCAGATCCTTTCTACTGCCTCCCATTCAGCTTCAGAGAAGTCTGGTCTTAGTCTAGGAACACGCTCATCTTCCCCTTCGCACTGTTCAAGGAACTGATCCCAGAATGCAGTGTAAACTTCTCTGGACACTCCAGCATCATCTACAGCAGGTGTCACCAACCCTGCTCCTGGAGGGCTACAGTCCTGCAGATTTCAGCTCCAACCCCAATCAAACACACCTGGACCAGCTAATCAAGCTGTTCAGGGTTGCTTGATAATTACAGGCAGGTGTGTTGGAACAGGGTTGGACCTAAAGTCTGCAGGACAGTAGCCCTCCAGGAGCAGGGTTGGTGACACCTGATCTACAGCATTCTCATTTACAAATTCAATCTTCAGAGTAGATTGAATTATGCTGCTATCCATGAACACAGACAAAATATCTTCTACAACCGTTACACTGTGTATTACAACATCTTTTGGATTTGCTGAGTTTCCAGATGACATTGTAGGAGAAAGATGGTTTCTTGAATGTGATGGCAAATCTTCTAGTGTTGAAGGCATTTCACTTCCCATCTAGAAAAAGGTAAAAACCATTTAGAACTATTTTTTGTATAGTTAAATTATTATTTATAAATTAATATTTATATTATTAAATTTTCAAACAATTATTTCAGTTCATCTGGACAAGATTTTATTTTGTGTCACTCTAAAGTGGCACATTTATATATAATTTAACTTTTAAAATATACTGTGTATCAAAATTATAATTACACTTATTCTCAATCGTTTTGGCACAAAACACACTTAACATTCTCAGAACTTTCATTTCAATTGTCATAACTGTTTGCTGGACCATCAGAACTCTACAGTATATTGCATGTCTGCAAAATGTAGTTACCCAAAACATTTACAGTTTTTCTCAATCACTTTGGCTCAATTCTCAAATTGGACTTTTTTCCCCTCAAAACAATACGTTGGCTTGTTCATAAAAACTGATAATTCATTACATTTATATAGCGCATTACATTTATAAAGTACTCAAAGCGCTTTACATGGAAGGGGGAATCTCCTCAACCACCACCAATGTGCAGCATCCTCCTGAGTTCAAAGCAGCTTCAGTCATAAGGGACTGTTCGTTATTTATTTAAGGAGCCTTTATTGAAGGGAGGGTCAAAAAGACATGACCCTCCCTTCGCCAGCAATAATTTTTTCTATGACCCTCCAAAATGATTGTGAAAAAAGACATGACCCTCCCCGATAATTTATTGATTAGCCTAATTCTGTACTGGTTTGCGCTTGGCAAAGATGTTCAGATAGCCTTTGTTTGTTTGTTTTTTAAACCATAAACTCTTGCTTTCTCATCTGGCTGTAACGATAGACCAAATACGATTCGGTTCGTATCACGATTTTTTATTTTAGATTTGAAAAAAAATCATGTTTTCGGTGCTGATGTGGTGTGACGCGTTCAACATGTGGGTGGCGTTGCGAATAAAGCATCTAAAAGCTGTCACAAAGAACCGGCAAAAGTAATGATTATTAATATGTCATATATAGCTAGACATTTTAATTGTTTTTAATAAACAAGTGTTTTCTGTGTCTACTGCAAAGATGAAGTTGACGATGCGTCGCGATCTTCTCAGGACGCGCCAGAGAGAAATGCACATTTCATAAGGAGAAAGCAGTCTGTTTTCCTTCGTTTTGAATTGTTCTGCATGTTTAAAAGTATACATTTCAAGCTTTCTATATATTTCTCAGGTCTATGAGGCAAGTAGCATACCTTACGCTGAGTTTCGGTTCATTTATGAGACAAGAGTCCAGTTCACTCGCCCGCGCCTCCGTGTCATGATTATCTATTTTCTACTATATTTAGACTACTTCTTATTTATTAAATCCAGATGAAACATTGATTAAAATTAAGATAAAATTAATAAAAAAATGTAATTCACTTTAAAGAAAGGCTTTGTGCTTTCTGTTTGAGGTCTCTGTGCAATTTTTAAAGTCGCTTCAGAGCAGTCATGTCCGTGCGTAATGGAGAACTGTCACGTCCGTAAATTTTTTTTTTTTTTTCACATAAATGCAAACACGAAAAATAAAATAAAAATAATATAAAATTTAATTTTCTGTGGAGGCCGATCTTTATTCATCCGGTGGGTAGGCCTATATATATTTTGGTTTGCACAGTGTAATTTATAGAATTACTAAAAAATATTTTGCCACCTAAAAGTTAAAGATTTTTTTTGTGTCACGTCACATGTGTATTTCCCTCATATTAAATATAAAACGCATGTGTAGACTGATATTTTTCTAATGTCTTGACTCCTTTCAGACGTTTCAAATAAATGCATTTTCTGAGAATTTTTATTTTAAGTTTTGACTGCAAATGTCACGTCCATTCACTGGAATCGCCCAAATTTAACGAATTTATCCTCAACTAGTTTTTGTGGTGTAGGTCTATGTATTTTATGTTAACTTAAATAATAGCCTGATTTAAAGATGTGGTAGCGCTGCGAAGATCGCGAGTCGTCAACTTCATCTGTCTAGCCGACACTGACATAAAAAATAACTGTTTTATTAGTAAACAATTAAAATGTCTCCTGCTATATTGAACATATTTGCCTGTTCCTTACAAAACACTGACAGTGGGATTTTTGACTTTTTTTTTTTTGTTTTTTTTGAGCAGCTGCGGACAAATTATTTCGACACAGACACACACACACAATATTGATAAACAGGATTTTTTGTTGCTTTTTTAATACAATAAAAATTTCATTTAATTTATTGTTTAATAAAATTAAAAGCCTATTATTTTTAGTTTATTAACAGCAACAACAGCTGTAAAGATGAAGTTGACGATCGCCATCTCCGTAGTAGTGAACACGCCTGCGCTGTAAAAAAGAATACATTGATTTTATTGATATCTAATTAATAAAAATGAGGCAACAGATTACAAGCAATATTATTAATTAAATTTAACAAATTAGAATTGAGTAATAATTAATCAAATTAATTCCTTAAAAGTTAACAATTTAAAATGAGTAAAATTTACAAAATATCTTTTATTGCCAACATTGAAGACACCTGGTGTTAACAAGCAGAATCACTGAAGGAGAAAACCATAATTAAAGTCACCATTGTGGAGATCAGTGTGTGTTTTAGTTGGGCTCTTGACCCTTAAATTATTAACTTTAAGTTTTGTTTGGCTGCTGTACATGAGTTATAACAGCCAGATGAACAAATAGAAAAGGTGATCTGATGGTGTTGGTTGTGTTTTAACATAATCATTAATTCACAATCATTAGACCTGAATCACTGAACCTCATATAGAGTCCAATTTATGAGTTAGGTTTACTTTATTAACTATAGCAGCACTGGCCTTGTACGGCATAATATTTTTTAACTTTTACAATGTAAGGCAAATAATTTCTAAAAAGTTTCTCTTACATAAAAAGGAGACACACAGACATCAATAATCAGCCTGTGAATCTCAACAATGGTGACAATAATAAAGCATGTTGCAGTGCATTCTGGGTTCCACCAATCAAAACTCATTCATGGCTCCCATCATGCATTGCTGCATGAATAAATAATGAGCTTATGTTCAGAGGTGATCTGTTTGTCACCATTGCTGAGATGCATACGCAAAATCTTGATGTGTGTTTATGCCAAAAAAAAAAAAAAAAAAAAACATATATATTTATTTATTTTTTATTATTTATTTGATCATTTGGATTTCATTGAAAAGGCTAAAAATATTATACTGCTGTAATTAATAAAGTTAACTTAACTCATAAATTGGACTCTATATGAGGTTCAGTGATTCAGGTCAAATAAATGTGAAATAATGATTATGTTAAAACACAACCAACACCATCAGATCACCTTTTCTATTTGTTCATCTGGCTGTTATAATTCATGTACAGCAGCCAAACAAAACTTAAAGTTAATAATTTAAGGTCAAGAGCCCAACTAAAACACACACTGATCTCCACAATGGTAACTTTAATTATGGTTTTCTCCTTCAGTGATTCTGCTTGTTAACACCAGGTGTCTTCAATGTTGGCAATAAAAGATATTTTGTAAATTTTACTCATTTTAAATGGTTAACTTTTAAGGAATTCATTTGATTAATTATTACTCAATTCTAATTTGTTAAATTTAATTAATAATATTGCTTGTAATCTGTTGCCTCATTTTTATTAATTAGATATTAATAAAATCAATGTATTCTTTTTTACATTGTGTAGAGAGAAATGCACACCATTACATAACCAGAGAGTAGCCTATTTCTTTTCGTTTTAAATTGTTAAAAAGACATTTCAAGCTTTCTTAAGGTATATTTCATGTATGTGAGGCATATGCTGAGTTTCGTTAAGTTAGGATGAGATGCGCTCCTGTTTACGAGCAGTGCAAGTGACCACGCGGGCGCCTCTATGATTGTGTTGTCTGCTATATTTGGTATTTGGCAATTGGTTGATAAAAAAAAATAAAAAAAATAAAATTAAGATACAATTTATACAAAACGAAATTCACTTAAAAAATCGTTTTCTGCAAAACAAAACTTAATTAAGTGGCCAAAATCATGTCTGACCCGCTCCATGTCTCTCGATATTGCGTATACTTGTGTGTGCGGTTCACTTTTCATAATCAACATAGATGAAAAAATAACATTATTATATTTTAACAAAAATGAAACTAAATGAGCTTATTTAATGGTAACAACACAGTAGGCCTACAGACTCTGTATTTGTACAAATTGCTGCACATTCATTTTATTCTGAATTTTGCACACACAAGTTGAAAGGCATTTGTTTGTGCATGCATGTAAAACATATCTGCAACATTTATCAAGTTCACTGATAATTATGCGTGCATTTATTAATTATTATCTTAATGAATAATGTAACAAGGACGAAGCATGTAAACTGTTTGTTTAGAATTTGGATCGATCATCGCAAATAGATCCGAATGAAGAAACGTACAAAACCATAGGCTATAGAAAATGGGTGGGCCCGGACCTAAATGCCCACCCGGGCCCAATGGTAGCGCCGCGGCTGGTGGTAGCCCTACATCTTACACATCGTGGAAACAAAATAAGAATGGAAACTAAAATATGGTAGTATCGCGCTACAGCGCACATTCTATCAGCTGCAGTTCTGGCGCCTCAGTCCCAATACTGTTAAACTCGACGTACGTTCACATCACATGTTAATGCAGCGGTAGAGTTACTCACAGGACACTGTGCACTTAACAAAAGTTCATTATTTGCTCGTGCTTTAAAGCTTTGCCGGGTAAACATTTCTTTGGCATTCTGTTCTGACATGATGCACTTTTTCTAAGCTCGTACTGAAGCGCACACTGTCAAACAGCGCCAAACTGGATTTTTGTTGGGTCAGACCCATCTGATATCGAAGGGGGGCTGATAACGCGAGATCAACATGGAGCTAAATGGAAAAAAATAGCACCAAACAAGCCACTTTGAAATGTTGCTGTTTTAATGAATATAAAAGTTGGGTGACCCTCCCCCTAGACTAAAAAAAGTTGGATGACCCTCCCCTCAACAAAGAATAAAAAGACATGACCCTCCCCTATTTTCCTCCGGTGGCCCCTTCCATAAATACCGAACGGTCCCTAATAGGAAATTACCATAACAGATTGTTTAGACTTTACAGCAGCTCTAGAATAAAGTTATTGTCCAGCTAAAGTTAGTTTTGATTGATTCACTTCCGTCGCAATGGTCATTAGTTATTAACTTAGCGGCTGCTAACACGACACCGTTCTAACAGAAAACCCTTAACACGCTCCGGCTGCTCATTTGCACAACAAAAGTGCCTGGTGGCTCGAGAACCCAAACCTTGCATTAATAAAAAAATAAAAAATTTTGTCATTATGTGTGCCACACTGGTCAAAATGTTTAGGTGTTTTTTAAATTTGTTATAAAAATTACATACATAAATATTTTTGTTATTGTCTTTGAGTGCTTTATATACTATACAATAATGTCAGTTTTGTCTAGCTGATTGTTCTGGTGTATCACACTGAGCTTTTTAGATACAGATACAAACCTTTTTAGGTAAATTTACCGATAAATGTACTGTATGTGTAACATCAACAGGTTGATGAAGAAGATGAAGGTAGGCGAAGATACAAAATAGCAAAGGCTTTATTCCAACAAGTAAGAATCCAAACAGACACGAAACAGTGAGCGTGTGCTCAAACAATAACCAGCAATGAAAAGGAGTGAGAGGGGAACTTAAATACACAGATCATGACAAAGACAACAGGTGACGGTGATGATGAGGGTGATGAGGAGCAGGTGCAGGTGATGATGACAGAGGATTCTGGGAAGTGTAGTGAAGACACAGACGATGACAGACGGTGAATGTGACAGTATGAATACAAATGTTCATTTTACTTTTGTGTACTACAGTATGGACATTTCCAAGTAAATTTTGACCTGCTGTCTGTCATTTGTATTCATACAGTATATTTATTTTTGCAGAAATGTGTTAAATAAACTGAAAATTCACAGTTGCTTGTTCATTTTTACACACTCTATTATGTATTTCTCTTCAACGACATGCAACTGTGAATTTTCAGTTTACATATAACACATTTCAACAAAAGTTACTGTACTGTATAAAGACATGCATTTATACAGTTAAGGGACGTTCCTACAGACATTACAAACATTCCATCTCAAAAATATTTATGGAATATCACATGTCTGACAGATTTTAAAAACTGAATGGATTATTTTTTGCATGTGATGGCTCACAATAAAAGAATGTTTATAAGTTGTGAAGAGTTTGATAGTTTCACTGAGAATCAACAAATCAGTTTTGATCAACAAGCCATGTGCATTTAGTTATTATGCAAATTGCAGAAAACTCTTTTGCACACATTCTAAAACACATGCTTAAATCAATAAAAATTTCAAATCTGATATGAACAAGAAACTAATTGTTACAACAATTACAAGAAACATTTGTTACAGTATTTATTCATCTTTGTTAATGTTAGTTAATAAAAGTCCAGCTGATCATTGTTTGTTCATGTTAGTTCAGTGAATTAGCTAATGTTAACAAATACAACCTTTGATTTTAATAATAATATATTAGTAAATATTGAAATCAATGTCAACTAATATTAATAAATGATGAAGTTCATTCTTAGTTCATGCTTAACTAAGGTAGTTAACTAATGTTAACTAATGAACCTTATTGTAAAGTGTTTGTTCTAATAGATTGTGTATATGATTTGTAGAGCCTTTGTAGATTCTTTGTTCCTTATTGTGTAATCATTTAAAAAAAATCTAAACAAACAAAATTCGAATCTTACAAAAATATGCAATTATGTGTATTTTGAATTGGCAGTGCAGGTATATTAGGACTGATGATCTATTATGTAAAGGGCTTCCACATGACATGCAACATTTGTGAATCTCTCACCAGCAGTACAGGATTACTAGAGAGTGGTGATGGTACCTCAGTTTCAGCTTCATTCAGCTCTGCATTCTGGAGGATCAATAAACATGCAAAACATGAAAGTGAAACACATTGTTGCAAAAACATAAAAAGTGTCACTGTAGATAATGTAAAAGTTGCCTATGAGTGAGAAGCACAAAGCTGGGGACATTGTATGTACTGTGACCTTAAAAGCCCCCTGGATTTATTTCGTATTATAATTAGGATATACATTATAGTTTTAAGTTTATTTTATAAATACCATTTAATGCTTTTAGTCCAATATTTCCTTTTTTCACATCTATACTGAGACATTTGGTGCATTAGGACCACACTTACCAGTATGATGTTTTCGTTCAGATTCCATGTCTTCACATTTGCTTGGTCTTCATCTGTTTGTCCAAGTTCATCACCTTCATTCCACTCAACTGTGTCTTCCTTATCATCATCTCCAAGGGTTTCAAATGTGGTGTTGTGTTGTGGAGGAATCTGATCAGTCAAGTCAACGAATTCACAGCCTCGTTGTATATCATGTGAATACTGTGGACTCTTCGGTTGCTGCACACTTTGATTCCACAATTCATCAGTCTCCTCATCACTTGAGGTGCTTGTGAGTCTTTGGACTGTACATGTTCTTTTGGTAACATTTGGTGATGAAAGGAAGCTGTGTGAAGTGCTGGGTGTCTCTACTCCCATGGTCTCTAAAGTCAAACCACTCTGTGGAACATCCTCCATCCCTCAATGATTAACTCAGCCATTCAGCTAAATTAATTATATTAATAGCCACTCAGCTAAATTAAACACATTTACAACAATTCTGTCACTGTATTTAAAAATGATACATTTAAATAATAAATTTAAATAATTTAAAGTCAAAGTCTTGTTGATTTTACTAACCTTCCTCTTGGTGTCTCTTTTTGATGAAAGTCCATCATCCAATAAATGTGAGATTGAATCCTCAGAATCACTGTCACATCCATGCGATAACAGTTTTTCAGCAGGTCTCTCAGTATCACTGCCTAATCCAAGTGTTGAGTGTTCATTTCATTCCTCTTTTTCTCCATCCGATAAAGATTCTACGTCTATGAGACACACCTCCTGTTTAGTGCAAATGTAAAATCTTAACATTTTGAGTTTTGATTGTTCGTACAGATATCCAACAGTGCTATCCAAGGGTATTTGGTTTCTTTTAAAATCACAAACATGAAAAGTGAAGTCTGTTTCTGGACCTTTTGGTGACTGCCCATTTGGGGAAAAAAGGTTCTTTCCCATTTCCATGATTTGTGAAACAGTTGTCTTTTTTTCAACCGTAACATGTCTAGTGCCACCACCATTACTGGTCCTCACTTGCTGGTATCCATTGCGGCAGAAGTGAAGCCATCCAATTTCAATTCTTCTTGAGGTTTTTTCTGCAGATATATTTTTTTGTCTTGCCAATAATTTTTTTTGCTTAGGGAAGACACATGGTTTAACATTCAAAGTTTTAGCTGACTTTGATCCCAGTTTCCTTGCTTCAATTTTATCTCTCAAATTCTGTAACAGAGATTCTTTATCTGAGCAGGCCACTGTTTGTTGACAGAAGGAGAGGACAGCCAGTCGGTCACCATATGAATTAATATACTTTGCAATTTGCTCATCAGTCATGACAGAGAGCACAGATTTGTCAATCTGAAAGTGCAGAGAAGATTTAATTTTATAGATTGTTTCTTGAAAGAGCATAAATGCACTCATGAACTCATAATATGTTAACACAGTCTAGATTTAAAGTCACATCTCTTTATCTACATGCCACATTGGTTCTAAAAATGGGGCTCAATATTAACATTTAGGGTATAGTTAATCTAACTAGCATGTAGCTACTGGTAATTACAGTTGAGTGAATATGTTGTTAGCCACCCCTGCAGAATCTACAACATATTTAGCATTTAAAAAATGCTAAGAGGGATCACAAAAATTGCACAAAATGATAACATTTAATTTAGTACAGCAGTACTTCAGTACTGTACTGACATATGTTTACATCTATTCCACATACATAATAACAATGCCTAATAATTAATATGAACAAATTAAAAACTGAATTATACCAATGAAAGGGTTCATAAGATCATCTTGGTTACTTACATATGCTGCTTGTTGATGATCAATGACTGCTTGTATGCTCTGTGGTAGTTGTACGTGTCACACCCTTACTTGTACCTGCCCACTGGCTACTGCTTCCATCAAATTTAAAGCTTTTACGCTGACCTTTAGGACTGTAACTAAAATACTCTCCTACCCTCATGAACTCACAAAAAATACATCCCATTCATGTTGATGATGTCCTCTTCTGGAACATCTCGTGACCTTAGAAACTGCTGAAGATCGTCCTCCATCGCAGAGCTAACAACAGTTAATTGTTACAGCTTTGTGCCGAGTGTGATCATGGAAGTTTGGCTTATTCTTCTATAAAAGTAATAACATAAGTAAAGTGCGTAGCCTACATCCAGATCACTCAAGTGATGCTGTGAAGATACAAGCGCGAACCGCAGCGTAAGAAGTCTCTCGCGAGAACACACTCACTAGAAAAGGTATCTTTACAAGGGAACACAAATATCTTTGCGAGGGAACACAAAAGATTAAAAATAAATAAATAAATTCTCCCATCCTAATTTTTTTCCACCACCACGTCCCTTTAGGGGCTCCGTAGGTTTCTGTGTTATGTATTCATTACAGCTAAATGTATCTTTTCTTATACACCGTGACCGTACACACTTTTGTAGTAAATTATGCACTCGCAATTGTTGCATAAAGATTATGCTTGGACTTTATCCATAGCCTTTACAAGGGACAGGTGATGTTAGTCACTATAATGTGGTACAGGCATGCTAACAAATCTGACAGAATCTATTTACATATTGTAAATGTTTACTACAACTATGGGAGGATCTGGGTGTGTTTTGTTTATGACGACTTAAACTATTTGTATTGTTGCTGTTTTTTTTTTGTTTTTTTTTCAATTAATTCGCCTTTGCATAAATTACTACTTCTTGGATGTTAAACACCACAGGGTATAATTTAAAATGTATGTTTGTCAAAAGAAAAATCATCTGTATTTTAAAACACTGCTTTTTCTCAAAACATTGTGTCAGACGTATTTGGTAGCATTATTCTATTGTTTCATCGTGTATTAACTCCATATTTATCCGGTTGAAATTTGTAGAAATAAGATAAGTACATTTATAACACAAAAATAACCAGTTAATGGCTTTGTGTCAGAACACACCAGGTATTGAAGATATGTTTGGTTTTAACTTTTAATTCTGACTTTAAAGCTAGATTATCCTTTGAAAAGTGTAATACAAAACATCCAGTCTTTGCTTTTGGTTGATATTTGGAAAACGATACTTGGTTACTCACGTAACCTCGGTTCTCTCTAGAGAGGGAACGAGTATTGCGTAAGGAACTTACGCTACGGGAAAAGTCATCTTTTCTCGAGATACTGAAGCCAAAAAATTATCCTTAATTTTTCATAATTTCTCAACGCAGTGCAGCAGGCGGCACAGCAGAGCTAGAGCGGGCAATACTGCGTGCTCATTGGCTGCCGCGCGGCAACTGCTTAAGCCTACCAGTGAGCCCCGCGTGACGTCACGCCCAATCAGGGCGCACGCGCGCCCTCGCGCGTCACAGCCCGCCAGAAGGGGCGGCGTCAGAGCGTATAAAAACAGGGCTCGGAAGCTTAATTCTCTGGTTTCTGTCGAATGAAGCGACATGAGCTCGAGGCGCAAGCACGGCAGGGAACGCAATACTCGTTCCCTCTCTAGAGAGAACCGAGGTTACGTGAGTAACCAAGTATCGTTCTCTTACGAGAGGTTCTCTCGTATTGCGTAAGGAACTTACGCTACGGGAACCCTTTGTCAACGCCGTGCGCGCCATGCATCCACACACAACTCCAGGGGGAGGGGACCCGGGGAGTGAAGAGTGGGGAGAGAGGTGGCCAGCAATGCGGGCCAACACATGTACATAAGCACACATAGGGAGAAACAGAGCGGCACAGCCGGTCTGTATATAAGAGCTTTCCCTGAAAGTGCGGCTCGACCAGAAGAGTCAAATCTAATATCCAGCCTGCGAAGAGCAGGGCATGAACATGATTTTAGACTGCAAGAAGTTTAGCCTGCAGGGCGGGAACTTCCAGGTTATAAAACCTAACAAATGTAGACGGGGAGGCCCAGCCTGCTGCCGTACAAATGTCATAAATGGAAATCCCACTGGACCATGCCCACGATGAGGCAACGCCTCTGGTGGAATGAGCCCGTATGCCCAGAGGGCACTGCAGGTCTTTGGACGCGTATGCTGTCGCGATAGCATCCACTATCCATCTGGATAACGTCTGTTTCGAGGCGGCGAGACCCTTGGTGCGCCCACCAAACGAAACAAAGAGCTGCTCTGAGAGCCTGAAGGCTGCAGAGCGCGTAATATAAAGCCTTAACGCCCTGACAGGGCAAAGGAGGTTATTATCGAACTCGCTGGCTGCCGGCGGCAGGGCTGAGAGGGAGATAACCTGTGCTCTGAAAGGAGTACCCAACACTTTAGGGACATAGCCATGTCTAGGTTTGAGAATGACTAACGAGTCGTTAGGTCCTAACTGATAGCGCATGTAAGTCACCCACACGTTTTACTGAGGCGAGGGTCAGCAGAAAAACGGTTTTGAAAGTGAGGTATTTGAGACCCACAGAGTCTAGCGGCTCGAAGGGAAAAGCTTTAAGGGCCTCCAGGACCAAAGACAGATCCCATATCGGAACCGAAGGTGGCCGCGGAGGGTTCAGCCTCCTGGCGCCTCGCAGGAAACGGGTAATGAGTTCGTTTCTTCCTAGTGCGCGGCCGCGCGCCGAGTCGGCGAACGCAGCAATCGCCGCAACATACACCTTGAGCGTGGAGGGGGACCTGTCCGCGTCCAAGAGCTCTTGGAGGAAGTTCAGAACCTGTGGAACCCCACAGGACTGAGAGTTCAAACTCTTCCCTGCACACCATTTGTTCAACACTGACCATTTAGATGCATAGAGCCGCCTCGTCGAGGGGGCTCTGGACTGCGAGATCGTGTTAACTACCCCTTCTGGCAGATCAGCGAATATTCGTTGATTACCCACGCATGCAGAGACCAGCGCTCTGGATGGGGATGCAGAATTGACCCTCGGGCTTGAGAGAGACGGTCTCTCCTCGCCGGAATCGGCCACGGGGCTGTGTCTGACAGGCTCACCAGCTCCGGGAACCAGGGTTGGTTCTCCCAGTGCGGGGCTATGAGGAGCACTGCGCAGCGCGTTTCCCTGATCTTTGCTAATACCTGAGGCAGCATTGAGATCGGGGGGAAAGCGTACAACGGGACACTGGGCCAAACTTGGGCCAGCGCGTCCTCGCTCTTCGAAAAGAACCTTTTGCACTGAGCGTTCTCGCTTGTGGCAAAAAGGTCCAATTTCGCATCGCCGAAGCGGCGCCACAACGTCTGTACCGTCTGGCTGTGTAACGCCCATTCCCCTGGGGGAACATTGTCCCTGGACAGTTTGTCCGGGCCGTCGTTCAGGTGCCCGGGCACGTGCGCGTCTCTCAGCGAGCGCAGCGAGCCCTGAGCCCAGACCAAAAGGCGTTCTGTTAGAGCGCGCAGGGCTCTGGATCTGAGTCCGCCCTGGCGGTTCACGTAGGACACCACTGACATGTTGTCTGAGCGAACTAGCACGTGGTGTCCCCGCAAGTATGGGAGAAAATGCTTCAAAGCCTTCTCGACCGATAACATCTCCAGACAGTTTATATGGAGGTTCCGCTCTGGGCCCGACCAGGGGCCGCAGATTGGTCTGCCCTCGTAAAGCGCTCCCCAACCCATGTTGGACGCGTCTGTCGAGACCACTTGCGGTGTGAGATGACTCCCATTGTCACTCCCTGTCGGTACCATTCGGGCGCTAGCCAGGGCTGCAGGGCTGAGACACAGACCTGAGTCACGCTGACTCGAGCGCTGCTCGAAACCCACGCTCCGCGGGGTATTTTCGATTTCAGCCAGCATTGAAGCGGGCGCATTCGAAGTAAACTCAGCTGTAGGACCGCTGCGGCTGATGCCATATGGCCTAACAGCTTCTGGAAACGTTTCAGAGGGAGGTATCTGCCCTTTTGGAAGGATGCGGCGAGGTGTCGAACACAGCGCGCGCTGTCTTTCCGACAGCCTGGCCGTCATCGCCACCGGGTCCAGTTCTATTCCTAGGAAGGAAATTGACTGACTGGGGATAAGTGAGCTCTTGGCCCAGTTCACCGAAAGACCCAGGCTTTCCAGATGACTGAGAAGCGCTATCTTGTGAGAGATGAGTTCCTCTTTTGACTGCGCTAGAATGAGCCAATCGTCCAGATAGTTCAGAATTCGCATGCCCTGTTTTCTCAGGGGAGCGAGAGCTGAATCCATGCACTTCGTAAATGTACGGGGTGCTAGGGACAGGCCGAACGGAAGGACGGTATATTGATACACCTGGCCGTCGAAGGCGAATCTCAAGAATGGCCTGTGACGGGGTATAATCTGGATTTGAAAATACGCGTCTTTCAGATCGAGAGATATGAACCAGTCGATATGAACCAGTCCCTCGGGCGAATTAGCGCGAGGATCTGCCTGGTCGTAAGCATTTTGAACGGCCGTCTCATGAGAGCCCTGTTCAAATGTCTCAGATCTAATATGGGTCTGAGCCCACTGTCCTTCTTGGGCACGAGGAAATAACGGCTGTAAAAGCCCGCCTCGGTCAGAGAAGGAGGAACTCTCTCTATTGCCTTTTTTCGTAGCAGCTTCGCTATTTCTGCATGAAGCAGATGGGCTGCTTCTGCGTTCACTTTCGTTTCGGTCCGGGCTTGAAAGCGCAGAGGCCGACGACTGAACTGTAGCGAATAGCCCTGTATTACCGTGTCCAGCACCCATGTCGACACACCCGGAATAGCTTTCCATGCATTTGCACTCATAGCTAGGGGTCGAATGGCCTCTGAGTCCTGCCCGCTGCATAGCGCGGGACCTGCAGTGGCGGGCGCGCGGTGCGCGCTGAGACAGTGCTGCGAGACGGGGACTCGCTGATAGCAGTGACCGGCCGGATTGCGCTGAGAGAGCGCGCGTGAGTGTTTATAGCAGAGTGTGAACGCGGGGGAGCGGGCACAGAACTCTTTATTAAAACACGGTCGGTGGCAGTGGCGATATCTGAACCCTGAATGTGTGAGACAGAGCGAACAGCGTGTGGTTGTGAGCACTCGTGAGCGGGCACATTTCCTACACTTAACACTCGAGCGGCAAGTGCGCACTTTGTGTGAGTGTGCTCTGTGGGGTGCACAGGGAGAATTGTGCTTGTGTGTAGAAATGAACGCTGGGTCGTGGGCATATTTACTACACTCAAACACCGTCGGCGTGAGCCGAATAACCAGAATTAACACTCTTTTCCAGATTTTCTGGGCCGCTGTACGAACAGCGTTTGTGTGCAGGCGAGCGAGTTGTATAACTGACTCATTGGCTGCAATACACACACTTTCTGCGTGTGAGAAGCTGGCCGCGAGCTCGGATCAGCGAACAGCATAAAAAATGTTGCTGCCAGAGCCGGGATCGAACACGGGTCTCTGGTGTGAAAGCCTGTTATTCTGCCACTGAGCCACAGGGGAAGAGTGCATAGGCTATCGGTTCGCTCGAGCATAAGAGAGTGCGGGTCGTGTTTTTCGTCGGCGATAGCGTGCAGACGTGCGTGTATTATAACAGGCTCGTTGCTGCAACATTAACATTTTCAGCCGCCTAAACTCAGAGGGGGCTGAGAAACGTATGGGAATTGGAGAATGGCCCGGCCTCAGCGGGGCTACAAACATCTCCCTCCTCCTTCCGCCGGTGAGTGAGGCACGCGGGGTGCTGAGCATTACTCGTGACCGTCCGCTCTGACATCCCTGAGAACGGCGCAGTTTGCGCGGGAAGCGGGGCGAGTAGCCGGAACGTCGTCATGTTTTGCAGGCGAGCGTGTAAGGTAACAGGCTCGTTTACTGCAATATTAATATTTCCAGCCGCCTGAACTTAGAGGGGACTGAGAAATATGTGAGAAAGGCGGAAGCCAAGCCTCGGTGGGACTCGAACGCTCTCTTTCCTCCTATCACCGGCGAGTGACGGACGCGGGGACAGTAGCTTTCTTGTAACGTAAAGAAAACTAACCCCGCGACTGTCAGCTTCTGCAATCCCTTGTGAGCGGCGCAGTCCGCGCGGCTCGAACAGAGGGAGAGAGTGCGGGGAGAGCGAGTAGCCAGAGAGCGTTATCATGTTTGCAGGCGTGCTTGTACTGTGACAGGCTCGTTTACTGCAATATTAAGATTTCCAGCCGCCTGAACTTAGAGGGGACTGAGAAATATGTGAGAAAGGCGGTAGCCAAGCCTCGGTGAGACCCGAACACTCTCTTTTCTCCTATCACCGACGAGTGACGGACGCGGGGACAGTAGCTTTCTTGTAACGTAAAGAAAACTAACCCCGCGACTGTCAGCTTCTGCAATCCCTTGTGAGCGGCGCAGTCTGCGCGGCTCGAACAGAGGGAGAGAGTGCGGGGAGAGCGAGTAGCCAGAGAGCATTATCCTGTTTGCAGGCGTGCGTGTACTGTGACAGGCTCGTTTACTGCAGTATAGATATTCCCAGTAGCCTGAACTAGGAGGGGACTGAGAAATGTGTTAGAGATGGAGGTTAGACCGGCCTTGGCGGGTCTAGAACACTCTTTTCTCCTTTCGCCGGGAGACGACGGCGGGCGGGGGGGAGGGGGGGTAGCTTTCTTGTAACGTAAAGAAAGCTAGCCCCGTGACCGTACGCATCTGCGATCCCTTGTGAGCGGCACGTTTTGCGCGGCTCGAACAGAGGGAGAGAGCGAGCCCCGTAATCATCCGCATCTCTAACACACCTTGCGAGAGGCGCAGTTGCGCGGCTCGACAGAGGGAGAGAGAGAGCGGGGAGTGGTGTGAGGCATTTGAAACAACGCCTCGAGGAAATTTCTCTTTTAGAGAGTGTGTGTCGCAGCGGCGAACACACACATAATGTAAATAGACATAGTGAGAAAGGATATATCGCCGGATAGCTGAGCTGGCACGGCAGGCTGAAGGCGGCGAAGATTCGTCCGGCTTCCTCAGGCTGTCCTAGGCTGGCTCGTTGCTGGTTTCGACGGCGACGGCTTCTCTCAGAGAGCAGCGATGCGAAGAGCTTCGCTGAAGAGACAGAAATCAGAGAATTAAGCCTCCGAGCCCTGTTTTTATACGCTCTGACGCCGCCCCTTCTGGCGGGCTGTGACGCGCGAGGGCGCGCGCGCGCCCTGATTGGGCGTGACGTCACGCGGGGCTCACTGGTAGGCTTAAGCAGTTGCCGCGCGGCAGCCAATGAGCACGCAGTATTGCCCGCTCTAGCTCTGCTGTGCCGCCTGCTGCACTGCGTTGACAAATTATGAAAAATTAAGGATAATTTTTTGGCTTCAGTATCTCGAGAAAAGATGACTTTTCCCGTAGCGTAAGTTCCTTACGCAATACGAGAGAGCCTCTCGTAAGAGAACTACCTTTCATACGCTGTGTTTTCACCGACATGAGTCGTTGACCATCCTTAATGCTGTCGTAGTGTGAGGAACTGTTTGGAGTATTGCAGCGGCTATTTCTTAAAAACATTGCTTCAGGCATATTTATCAGATTTTTTACTTTATACTTGCTAGGGAATTAATTGAAATTTAATCTTTGTACACATGAGAAAAGTAAATTTTATAAAAGAAAATGTTCCAATTAATGACACTGTGTCAGAAAACAACAAATATGAGGAAATGCTATTTACTTTTTTATTCTAAAATATAAATTGAAACTGAATAAAATATCTTTGAAACTGAAAAAGAATAAATCGCAGGCAAATTGTTTGACTTTGTTTTTTATACACTGCATGTTTTGCTAACTATTTCTCATATTTCTTTCACTGATCTGAACTTACAAATGCGCTTCTGGAGTTTTCGTTCGCCATTCTGACACATTTCTCACGTGGGGGCGGGGCTAGTAGCAGTGTGTTCTCATTGGCTACTGAGTTTTTGATTGACAGCTTCTTGACCTGGAAGTGAAGACGTCAGTGGTGTTTATGTGTGGATGTGAGCGTCTGTAATCGCAGCTTTCTATTTCATTTTAGTGATATTAAGTTAGGTTTGTTTTTTAATTTGATCTGTATTTACCTGCTGCTACTACTTTGTCGCCAGAAGCTTTTAGGAGCACAAGAGATCCATTCAGTCTATTCAGGTATAATTGTACATTAAAGTACTGTATATACTTAAAATATTGTATAGTGTCCAATGTTTTCGGAGAATATGTGTTTATTCCTGATGATTCTTTTGCAGGTTAGGCTCTGATTAGGTTGAGCTGTTACAATTTAAAGAGAATACTAGCAAACGTGTGATATATTCAGCCGTCAAGAAAGTTTCACTTCAGGTAATCAAGGTTGGCAACCATGGCCATCACACTACTCATTGTTAGCATGATATACATTTACATTTACACCATCAAAATTAATGATCATTTAAAGGGATAGTTCACTTTGAAATTAAATTTTGGTATGTTTTAGCTTACCTCAAGGGCATCCAAGATGTAGGTGTCTTTGTTTCCACAGTAGTTTCAATTTTGATATTTTTAGGTCAAACCGTTCTTGTCTGTCAGTCATATAATGCAGGTCTATGGTCACCACCTCAAAGAGCATATTAAACAATTCCCCATCATAAGTACACATTGATGGCCTAAGACACAAAACGAGCAGTTTGTGTGAGAAAACAAACAGTATTTATATCGTTTTTACCTCTTGTACACAGCCACGTCCAAGTGATCTGAGGGCGCGCGCGCATCCTGCTGTGTGACGTGTGCGCGTTATCCGGGATGTTTAAACCGACGTAAAAGAAAACTATTACGTATGCTCGCGCGAACTCATCCGGGAGTGGTGAGTTTTCACGCATTCCCAATTTATTCCGCAAATTAGTACCATTTCTATTAGCCGTCTTACCTACAATCTCTGTTCTGTGTAAACAATGAGTG
This sequence comes from Squalius cephalus, assembly GCF_949319135.1. NCBI lineage: Eukaryota > Metazoa > Chordata > Actinopteri > Cypriniformes > Leuciscidae > Squalius > Squalius cephalus. Next base: position 1,117,513 of record NC_137135.1, on the reverse strand, counting down.
ACCTACACGCGCGAGGGATCACTTCCGCCGCTTTCCAGCGCTTGCGCAGACTAAGCCAGAACGCGCGCGCGCGCACCCCAGTGTGCTCTGTGAAAGTTTTAAAGCAGTCTTTTAGTGCCGCTTTCAGAGCGCTCACGTCCGTAACCGAGAACTGACACGTTGTTTTTTCCCTCATAAATGCGAACATGAAAAATAAAATAAAATGAATATTATAATGTTTTTTTTGTTGGGTCAGACAGTGATTACCAAATTTCTCTCTCATATTGCTCCCCATAACCACTGAAAACGGTCAAAAAAATCGAACCAAAAGTCAAATTAATATGGACGGTTAAAAGTTAAAAGTGGTGGGTACAAAATGACTCATGACGAAATCTGGTGGGTACGCGTACCCACCGTCCCCACCGAAATCGACACCTATGCTAGTACAATATCTTTGCTTCTGACAAGTTTCTGTAATAAATCCGTAAATCAATCACAAAACGTGTTGGCGAATAACATTTTAAATTGTCAATTTAAAAAAAGCAGAAACGTGTATAAAACCCGCTTCAATTACAGTTAACAATATCTGAACTGTGCTCTTTTGCATACTTCTAATTTTCTCATGCACTTTGTCTTGTATTCCTGCAATAGATGAATTGATCTGGCCATATATGTGACCAGACTAACGTAATTTCTCTGTCATTTCTCTGTCTTTTTATCTCTTTAAACGGGCTATATGCAACTTTTTCCCCAAAATAAACGTAACAATAGCCTTTTTATTTGACCATGTATGACTCAAACATCTCCTGATGAGCATGACACCTTGTCAGCTCACAGTGGGTGCACCTATAAGCCTGTATCCAATTTTCCTATTTTCTGTCGGGTCGGATTTTTCGTGCGCTGTCTGCGGATGTGACGTCAAGCACGTTCATGTTAAACGTTTCAGATCACTCTGCCACTACCTCTAGTCAGCAAACAAACTTAGTTTCTCAAACAATATATGTATTTGACTGTTCTTACCTCTGTAAACATAATGTTGACTTCTTTGCAGCGGATGACTTGTGAAGCGTGCACGTACGAGAGCGAGCATAAAGGAAGAGCAGTTCCGTTTTTTGGCCACAGGTGTCAATCGCGAGTTTAAATTTCAGAAAATCGCATATAGCCTCTTTAAAATATTGCTACTTTTAGAAAAAAAATGACATAATTATGAATCAAATTATTATGAACAATCAATAAAACTGTGTCAAAATTCGACAACACAAAGAATTATCAAAAGGCGATATAACGCACATCTCAGGTTAAATTAATTATATAAAAAAACAGGGAACATTTTGTAAAAGCAAAACTGAACAATATGCGTAATTAAAATAATTGTATTATGTTTTACCAAATATTTGATACCACTTCCCCATAATGATGTAATTAATTTTTAAAACAACATCTGTCAAACTGTCAATCAGATACCTCTTATCTGGTCATAACTGTTGATCACCCTTTATATGGATTTTGTGAATATGAATATTTAAAAGATTTACAAACTGTCGGCAAGACCTCAAGCCAACCCCGGACATTCTAAAACTAACGTGGAAATCTTGATGCTGAATGCATTAAGACAGCATCTGATTGCCATTACAAAATGTAATAGCAATCAGATGCGCCCAAAATATAAATGCAACGCGTTGTGCTGCAACATTCCCATATGGAAAAGAAACAGAAAAAACTTGTAAGAATTTCCTATTGCCTACAATAGTAAATGTTTATGTTTTATATGCATTATATGTCTTATGAGAGTTATATGTCTCATATTATGATTTACTCATGAAAGTGGCCACTTTCGCATTTTTCTCATACAACGTAATTATATGAATTAAGTATGAATCAAACAAACAATATATATGCTGTTTATAAGGATAGTACATGGCAAAGTATGTTTTTCGTATATGTTCCATATCATTTTTGCATTTTTAATTACTATGTAAAACATGTCTTAGTTATAAAGACATATAAAATGTATATATTAATATTTACAATTACATACATCTTTCTTGTGCGTAAAGTATATCTAATTTAAACGTAAACTATGCTTTCTTTATATGTTTTTTATAAGTTTGTTATATGTCAGCCAAGTAACATGTCCATGTATGTATAAAAGCATATACTTTTTATATATGAATATATACCATTCTATATAGGTTTTTTGTATGTAATGTCTATTAATATTTTCATGTAAACTATGCTGTCTTTGTTTTTTAAATAAAATTCTTACGTCAGCCAATGAACATAGCAGCATTAAAAACATACTTTTTATGTATGAAATTATATAATTTCATATGAGTTTCTACAGTCAAAAACATTTGATGAAGCAGAGTTAAAACTGGCAAGGGTTTGGTCAACACCCAGATCAACTACTTTCTACCACACAATGAGATAAATGCAGTCCGAATACATCTGTAATATTAAAAACAAAGCTGCTAGGATATCTTTTCAATAGTCTTTATTAACAGTTAAACTCTTCTGTGATTACAGTACTGACAGCAGTAAACCCTAATCCTAAGAACAATGTTTTCAAATATTAGATTTAAATGAACTTGTGACTACATAGGAATATCTTTCACAATTTGATATTTTCACACACTACAAGCCTGCATACAAACCTGAGGAGCACATGCTTATCCTATTCATATTCTAACATGGGAACAGTGTCACCAACAACTAAACATTGTCAATACAAACAGGTGTATTCACATTCAAGGAACGAGGCATGGGGCTTAAGTGCAATCAATCGCTCTGAGCATAATGCTAATACTGCCCATACTGTTTACTTAGATATTTTGAGTATACTCGATTTTGAAATTGCAAAGTACACAAACAAAAACATTTTAGAATGTAAACTTAAAATGCCTTAATGGCTTACATATATGCCAGTTTTGTTCTTCTGCACACTGGATACCTCAGAATAAACAGGCACTATAAGCAGTAAATACTTTCAGTAGACAGTAGTCAGAACCTGTTTTGCCCCAGGGCCAATGACTATGTGACACACCTGTGTGAAACTCAGAGCAAACAAAACAGTTTAATGTGGAGCTGTGTACACACCAGCATTTTTACTTTTTGACCGGAGTTCTGTAATCTTGGCATTGATCGTACTTCCAATGCTGGAAAGCTGGGTCCCTGGCCACTTCTCAAGAGTTGCACCTAAACATGAAAAAAAAAAACAATGCAAAAATTATTACAGTAGGCTGGAATCAGGAAACACACAAAAGCAGAGACTATTGGTCAAACACCCATTAAAAAGAAGAAAACATACTGTAAATGGCATCCAATTTATTTTTGTCTAATGGTTGACGAGCCTCTCCTCCGCCTCGTTTGTTCCCCCGAAGATTGCTCACCAGCGGTATTTCCACTGGAAAGACTGCGGTGAGCAGATGCCTCACAAAGACTGTTGCCGAATTGGCATTGATGGCATAGGCCCACGCCAGTTTCTCAACCATGACTCCGGTCCCAGGATGGATCTCAACCTGGACACAAGGTGAGCATTAAAGTTTAAAATACCAGTATGTCTGACTTCTTCAGCCCAACAGACTTTAGACATATAAGCACATTAGATCTGCCATACTCATTACTTTACACTGTCATTACTTGCTTAATGAAATGTATGGGGTTGATTGTTTTTATGTGGTTTGTGGGACGCTTTGGCAATATTGTTGTTACATTCATGCCAATAAAGCAAATTTGAATTGAATTGAATTGAATTGAATTGAATTGAATTGAATTGAATTAAAAGCAAGTCTGGCAAGCAGTAGATCTATTTTATATGCTGTATTTATTTATTCTTTAAAAAACAATTACCTTAGAAGACTGGGAGGCAGTCAGGGATGGAGACACAGATGTGGAACTGGACAGCGTAGATCTGAGGAGGGACAGCGAAGTGGTACATGGAGAACTGGACCTGGACTGCGGAGACCCTGAAAGGGCCGGTAATGCTTTGGTAGGCTCCACCCTGGATCTCTTAGGAGGTGCAGCCGAATCTATTATATTCCTCAAGCTCAGTAGGAGTCCTGGCACATCTAGACACAGTACATCAAAAACAAATAATTTATTATTATCACTCCTTTAGGACAATACAGCCAATTCAGCCTACAGTCATTTAGAGAAAGGTTTATTACTTGTCTGATGGTTCAATATTTGATATGAATCAATGATACCTTGAAGAACAATCTCCTTCAACTTCGCGTTCTCTTCTTTCAGGTCCTTGATCTCCTGCTTTAATTCAACCACAGTCTGAGTCGGACTGTTGTAATTATCTGAAGAAGGCTGTGATTGACCGTATAGCTTAAGAAACTCTTCTGCAGGGTCTGTCCTCCTGGGAGCCTTTGACTTCTGGGTGTCAAGAGATAGGAAAAAAACAAAACCAAAATAAAAAGACAGCTGTTGAGCAGCCATTATGTACAAGAGAATCAATATCAAGAATCAAAAATCCTTACAGATTTAGCTAGATAGTAATGCCTATTACACAATAGTGCCAACTCCTTACACATTCTATGTACATTGTACCACTGGGAAATATGGTCATTGCATAGGAGCTAAAAGTAAATTAACGTCACCTTTGCTTGCTGAGACTGAGTTTCAATATCAGTTGAGCAATCTGAATCGTCCCCATATTTTTGGGGGCCCTCTTTGTCAGCTCTGTTGGTTCTTCTTCCTTCAGCAGTGAGTTCAGTTTACGGATTGTCTCAAAACGAGTAGCTAGAAAACAAAAGCAAATAGACCAGAGTTATACTCAAACAGCTGATTACACCAGATCACCCTCTTGTAACACTAAGACTGAAAATATACTTGAAGTTAGTGATGTGTGCTCCAAAATAAGTGCAAGCACTGCATGCATGCTCTGTATGCATTGCTCATATACTTGTATACTTGCATACCCTATGTATACTCTACGCAAATATTCAGGGGGTTATGCATAATACATGACACCTGACATAAACAACTATTCAAAAAGCTTTATTCAACCTCGTTTCAACTGTCAAAGTGTTATTATCTCATCTCATTTTTAACATAGTTACATTTTTAGTTCATTTTTGACATAGTTGTCAGATGACATACTGATTGTGGCACTTACAGCGTCAAAACCACATAGTACTTGTGTTTGTGTGAATTAGAGTAAGTTAGTAACTCTTAACTTACCACTAACAAAAATGACAGTGCCTCTGTAGTGAGGCCAGCCTCCTCGTTGTTTCCTCCCATGGCGCCATTCAATTACGGCTGAGTAGGTGGCAAAGGGATTCCCATCCTGGTCCATCTTGGAATCATCATACCCCCTTATGGCATCAGTTTTTATGTCACTGAGATTCCCAAAATCCTCCCCTTCACTCCACCGCACCACTGCAAACTTCCTATCCATGTGTTCTAAAAAAAACGGCGTACAGTAGCTACTTTGCAGTGCTCAAAGAGATTTGCGATTGATCGCGCAGAAACCAGCAGAGGAAAAGTCAGGCTTGGACGGAGCTCCGGTGGCTGAGACGAGTCAGGACAATGGATTGGAGGAGAGTGAGAGCGTTGTGAGTAACTTAACCCTCTGGGGTCTAAGGTGTTTTTGGGGTCCTTGAGATGTTCTGACATGCCCTGACATTTGTGCTTTTTTCAGTTTCTTATAAACATATTAATGGCAAAGGTGTAATTACACTCTATTTAGCACAAACAGGGCTACCATAATATGTGAGCAACATGTATTTACATGTTTGTATTTTTGAGAGAATAATGTTTATGCATGGTTTATGCATGGCAACTAAAAACTAAAGTTTCTGAAATAAGGCCACAAAACACATACTAAATATGTGTCCACAAGACTTTTGACTAATGGATGTTGTTGCCTAGAGTTTTTTCTTCAAAATGATCTGAAAATCATCCTACCTAATCATTCACATAAAACAATACATTGATTTAAATTTTGCAAGACACTTTCTGTTTGGAAAGGCAATATGCGAGTGGGCGTCAACGATCCAACACCATCATGCATATTGAGTAGTTCACACCTGAGGAGACAATGGGGCCCGCATACTTAATGAGCCAATTATTCAGGTGTGTCACTGAGTCATAAGAAAGAATGCAAGAGCAATATGATATATATATATATATATATTCTACCAAATTGGTTCACAGTTGGAAGCATCTAATTTTTTTATTTTTTTTCACAAATTGTGCTTGCAAATTGTATAATATCCAAGGAAAACATGTCTAGTAATTTTGCAGTTAATTCTCATACTGTATTTTCAGTTTTGGAATATGTATCGTCTCCCCAAATTTGTCAATAATAAAACACAATAAAAATTATTTAAAGATTATTATTTTATATTTACCTTTTAATAGTTTGTTTACATCTACATTGTACATATATTTTTTTTATTAAAAAGGTTACAATTACAACAACAATTCAAGTGTAATCTTTCTTTGTAAAAACTAAAGTATACATTTTATCATACATATTTCAAAGTTAAGGATTCATTACTTTGAATATAGCCTAGGCTACATTGGAACAAACACTAACATATTTTTTGATGACTTTATTTTTGACAAAACTTGCTATATTTAACATATGAGCAAAAATTGGCAAACAAAAGCTTATTTGAGGTGGCAGATATTTTACAGTAAAAATGTATAATCTATCCAAAACTAGTCAACAAAATGTTGTCTGTCATATGTCTGTAACATAGGTCTTTCGTTTATATAAGAAATATAAATGTTAATTTGCAGTTTAATATGTTGCTTATACAAATACATTTTTTTTAACATATTTCAGTCGATTTTTACTCATCTCAGTATAGCAATATAGTTTTCTAAAAGCGAATCATTCATTCACACACAGAAACGCAATTCAAATTTAAACCGTCTTTTTGCGAGTTGTGATAAACAGCGCGCATCTCTGCCGTTCATTCATTCGCACACAGAAACGCGATTCACTTGAGAATGAAAAAAAATTACTACAGTATTCCATCCGTTGCTCCTCGAAATACCAGCACTTCTGAGGAACATTTTTCATTATTATTATTACGATAGTATTATTCCTCACAGCGCCGTGAGACGGTGTAAACAAGTACAATGATCTGAATAAACTTGATGTGTTTTCTCGAGCTGATATGGGGGCGTTCACAGTTTGCATGGATTGCCTCAGTCATTTCGTTTGAATAGCGCGCGCTCTCCGTGGGCGGGGTCAGATTAAAACATAATGAGCTGAGATGAGAACGACTGACATCTCTCTCTTTTCATACAGATTACATAAACAGAGAATATTTGTTTTTTTTATAAAAAATACTTCATTTAAAAGAAGAGAATTCAAGCTTCATGTCTGTGTGTCTGTATGCCTGTTTGACTGAGTATTCAAGTTAAGGTTCATTTTCGGACATGTTTCAGAATTGACTTCACTGACAGAGAGAAAGCAGAACTCACATCATGTTTATTTTTCTTTATTTGGCAAAAAGCACAACACTTTGTTTTTATTCTGAGTATACACAAAAATAATACACACTTAACAGGATCGATTGATGTATGAAACTTGTTTGTAAAATCAAAGTCAGCAGAGTATTTCGGGTCTCAATTCAACTGATAAGGGAAAAAGCGAGCAGATCACGCCGGCGTGATTGCCGACCTCAGAGGGTTAAACAGTTTAGAAGCAGATCTTCTAGAAGTGGTAAATGCCTCACTTCTCTCTGGGAGTTTTCCAAACTCCCTGGAAACTGCAGTTGTCAAGCCCCTCCTGAAAAAGAGCAATCTGGATAAGAACATATTAAGCAACTATAGGCTGATTTCAAATCTTTCTTTCATAGGCAAGATCATTGTCTTCAATCAGCTGAACAAATTGTTACGCTCGAATGGATATTTCGACAATTTTCAATCTGGTTTCCGTCCGCACCACAGCACAGAGACAGCGCTCATAAAGATAATAAACGATATTCGTTTAAATACTGATACAGGCAAATTATCAGTGCTGGTACTACTCGACCTCAGTGCTGCATTTGACACTGTCGATCATAACATACTTCTTGACAGGCTGGAAAACTGGGTGGGGCTTTCTGGGATAGTCCTAAAATGGTTCAGGTCATACTTAGATGGGAGAGGTTATTATGTGAGTATAGGAGACCATAAGTCTGAGTGGACATCCATGACATGCGGAGTCCCTCAAGGCTCAATTCTTGTGCCACTCCTGTTAAACCTGTATATGCTCCCAATGAGCCAAATAATGAGAAAGAACTAAATTGCTTACCACAGCTATGCAGACGACACACAGATCTACCACAGCTATGCAGACGACACACAGATTTACTTAGCCCTATCGCCTAACGACTACAGCCCCATTGACTCCCTGTGCCAATGCATTGACAAAGTCAACAGTTGGATGTGTCAAAACTTTCTTCAGTTAAACAAAGACAAAATTGAAGTCATTGCATTTGGAAACAAAGATGAAGTTCTCAAGGTGAACGCATACCTTCACTCTAGGGGTCAAACAACTAAACATCAAGTCAGGAATCTTGGTGTGACACTAGAGTCAGACCTTAGTTTCAGTAGTCATGTCAAATTAATAACTAAATCAGCATACTATCATCTGAAAAATATTGCAAGAATTAGATGCTTTGTTTCCAGACAAGACTTAGAGAAACTTGTGCATGCTTTCATCACCAGCAGGGTGGATTATTGTAATGGACTCCTCACTGGCCTTCCCAAAAACACCATAAGACAGTGTCAGCTCATACAGAACGCTGCCGCCAGGATTCTGAGCAGAACCAGAAAATATGAACACATCACACCAGTCCTCAGGTCTTTACACTGGCTCCCAGTTAAATTTAGGATTGATTTTAAAGTATTATTACTGGTATATAAATCATTCAATGGCCTAGGACCTCAATACATTGCAGATATGCTCACTGAATATAAACCGAACAGATCACTCAGATCACTAGGATCATATCAGCTAGAAATACCAAGGGTTCGCTCTAAGCATGGTGAGTCATCTTTAGCTATTATGCTGGAACCAGCTTCCAGAGGAGATCAGACGTGCTCCTACAGTAGTAACTTTCAAATCCAGACTCAAAACACTTCTGTTTAGCTATGCATTCTTTAGCTATGCTGTTTGTACTGTACTGTATTTCATTTTATTTTTCTAAACTGTTTTAATTATTCTTATTTCTTTTTATTATTTTAATTTCTTCTATGTAAAGCACTTTGAATTGCCATTGTGTATGAAATGTGCTATATAAATAAACTTGCCTTGCCTTGCCTAATTGCTCTCGCTCAACCGGGAGCTCTCTCGCTATGCGACCATCTTGACGATGTTCCGACCGGAAGTCCCTAGTTGTTATTTTTATGAAAAAATTTAAATAGGAATACTTACTGAAATGTTTCTTTTTTCAAGAAGGGCATTTGATACAGTTTCAAATGTGAAGTGAGAACTTTGATAAAAGAAATGAGGGATTGAAACAGCGTGAATAGCCAGTCGTTAGTAATTATAATGCAGACAAAAGAATCAGAATCAGAAATACTTTATTGATCCCAGAGGGGAAATTCTTTGTCACGATTGCCCACCTGTCAAAACATAAGAAAAAGAAATAGTAATAAAAGTAGATAAATAAAGAATATTTAATATAAAAGTAAATATAAAATATAAAGAAAAAAATATAAAGAAAAATATAAGGAATGTGGGTATGTTCAATATTTACATTATTAGAAATTTGTTATGGTGAACATTTACATTATTTAGAATTAAAATTATAATAGTAAACCAAAAAGGACTAGAGGAATAAATAGCAGCAAAGAATATTGCACATTAATTATTAAAACGATAATATTGCACAGAAACTAAATGTCCGTGTATCAGGCATTTAGAGGGAGGAGTTATAAAGCTTGATGGCCACAGGCAGAAATGACTTCCTGTGACGCTATTTGGTGCATTTCGGAAGAATAAGTCTTGCACTGAAAGTGCTCCTGTGTTTGAGCAGCACATTGTAGCGTTTATTGGTAACAATCGTAATTAGGTCATATATGAAATATTAGCTCGAGCAGTAAGGAAATTTGGGGAAATATTAAAATCATAACTCATAGTCATAATTCATAAATTTCACATATGCTATTACATTACCTGCTAACTATCAAAAATATTTCGTTCTATAACTGGTCTCTCATCAGTCATTCGACCAGCGAATGCTTTGATTATACCAGTTAAGAAGGAATATTTATATTATCAAACCTCAGACAAATTCTCTCCTGGCCGTGGATGCAAATTGCTGGGTTTATGAATTAAAATAAAGAGCTAGTAGCCAGATCTTATCGCAATTTCATTGACAATTACATTGGTGGGATTGTAACACAGAGTCAGTCAAAGTATAAAAGATTTATTTAATCAAAAATGACACACAAAGGATTATGCATATAGGAAGTAATATAGGCTAATCTACGTACGTAAAATTACACAAGACCCACGAACGTTTAGACAAACAAACATAAAACATGACTTGATCAAAATGAAACTAGGAAGAAAGTGAGGGAGAAAGTATGGTAATTTACAAACAGAACCTTTTAAGAGACAACTGTGAAAGCAGCTTCGAGAGAGATCATTTTATACGTTACTTGCGATTCTGTTCCTTTGTCTGTGTGAAGCTGGGCTTCGGGACCACGTGCGTATCTTGGCTGGACCGTGTCTCATCGATTTGTAGGCTTGCGTTTCGCGTGAAGTTCTTAAAAGCTTACTTGAAAGTAACATTACCGAGTAAAGAATTCTTTTCCCTGTACGGGAAAGGCGAGAAAACTTAGTTACAGGACGAAGCTGGATTTTTACATCCGCGGTTCGTTTGGATGAAGGCCCTGTGCCTTCTCCCGCTCCGCTGCTGGTGCAGGGAGGGGTGAGAGTTCAGAGTTCGGAGTCACGAGGGTGAGAGTGTATGAGAGCAGAGAGAGAGCGTCTGCTTGTGTTGTGGTTTTTAAAGCAGCGCGGGGTAACGCCCTGTTTGATGACGGGACCCAATGAAATCTTTCGGTTCTGAGGCGGGAGCGTTTCATTGTTTGTGAAGGATCGTACACAAAAAAAATGCATTAAAACTTTAATACCACATTATGTCTAGGAATAAACATTTGTGCGGAATATAGTTTCTATCTCTGTATAAAGAAGCTCATTACGATCCGTAGGATACCAAACCCGATATTAATATCAGTTAATGAGACAGATACATCTCAAATGTATCAACACACGTGTCCATTACATCTGCCGAAGGGCATAAATATCTCAATTTATCCCATCACATCCCATAGACAAGAAAACTACATAAAAACATTTTGATAATGGTTCATGCGTGTGTGTAACTTGTGTTTTAGGAGTTTCAGAGTGGTTTGGTGTGTGTGTGATTCAGAGCAGGTTTTCTGTTGAGATCGGAATGTCAGTAATGTCTTTGAAGCTCACTGTGGAGAGGGGGAAGTGAGTCATAAAAAGGGTTTCAGATACAGACTTTGCCAAGTCTGTGGGAATTAGAAAGTGTCTTCACTTTTAATTAGTATATAAATTAAAAGTCCATTTTTACCCATCGAGCCATAGTCGCTACAACATCATGGAGTGGGTGGGCGACATTGTCCAAGATGACATGTAGTTTGGACAACATCCTCCTCTCTGACACCACCGACAGAGAGTCGAGCTCAACCCCCACCACGTTGCTAGCCTTACGGATCAGTTTGATGAGTCTGTTAGTGTCTGTTACCCTCAGCCCGCTGCCCCAGCATGCAACAGCAAACAGGATAGAACTGGCCACCACAGACTCATAAAATATCCTCAGCATCGTCCTGCAAATGTTGAAGGACCTCAGCCTCCTCAGAAAATAGAGACGGCTTTGGCCCTTCCTTTAGAGGGCTTGAGTGTTGGCCCAGTCCAGTTTATTGTCCATGTGCACTCCCAGGTATTTGTAATCCTCCACAATGTCCACAGGGACCCCCAGGATGGAAACAGGGGTCACTGGTGTCTTTGCTCTCCTTAGATCCACAACCAGCTCCTTAGTCTCCTTAGTCACGTTGAGCTGCAGATGGTTCTGCATGTGACAAAGTGTGATAAAGTCCCTCACCACAGCTCTGTACTCAGTCTCTTCACCCTTGCTGATACATCCAACCACAACAGAGTCATCAGAAAACTTCTGAAGATGGCAGGACTCTGTATGGTAGTTGAAGTCTGTGGTGTAGATAGTGAAGAGGAAGGGAGCGCGGGGCCCCGGTGTTGCTGACTATGCTGTCCGATACACATACTGTGGTCTGCCAGTCAGGTAGTCAACAATCCAGGACACGAGGGGGGCGTCAACCTGCATCGCTGTCAGCTTCTCACCCAGCAAGACCGGCCGGATGGTGTTGAAAGCACTGGAGAAGTCAAAAAACGTGCTCGCCGGCTTGTCCAGGTGGGGGTAGATGTGGTTGAGCAAGAAGATGATAGCATCCTTAACGCCCATTCGGGGCTGGTAGGCGAACTGGAGTGGATCCAGGATAGGTCTGACCATGGGCCGCAGCTGATCCAGTACCAGTCTCTCCAAGGTCTTCATAACATGGGAGGTCAGTGCCACGGGTCTTTAGTCCTAAGAGTCACTGGGACGTGGCGTCTTTGGCACAGGAACGAGGCAAGATGTCTTCCACAGTACAGGGACCCTTTGGAGACTCTGACTCAGGTTGAAGACATGATGAAGGACTCCACACAGCTGGGAGGCACAGGCTTTGAGCACTCCAGGACGAACACCATCAGGGCCTGCAGCCTTATTAGAGTGGAGTCTCCTCAGCTGTCTTCTCACCTGGTCAGCAGTGAGGCACACAGAGATCAGAGGTGGAGGAAGGGGAGAAGAGGAGTCATCAGGCTGGAGAGAGCTATTAACCTGAGGGCTGGAGGATGTGGGAGATAGGATCTCCTAGGAGGAGGAGGGAGGACAGTGAGGAGGAGGAGGGGGGGAGTAGTTGGATTGTAGGTGAGACAGCAGCTGAGTTAGTGGGGGTATGGTGTGAAAAAGTCTGCCAACAGACTTTGTGAAGATGTCATTTCCTATGCAAACGTTGTTTCTGGGGCAACGCAACAGAACAGGAAGCCACCTACCTTTCATGAGATGACGGAAGCAGAGATGCTGGAGCTTGTGCGGAAGATCAGTATCAACGACTGTTAAAAGCCATGCCGTTAGAATTGCTTTTTGAAGCTTTGCTGTAATAAGTGTGTGGAAACCAATTTTAAAGGCAGAACCTGAGTTCAGCTGAATTCAAGACTATATAAGACGCAAACAAAGGAAGATTTATTGCTCTTCCTTGCCTAGAAAATCTAGTACGCCAGCTTTTACTAGATGCAAGAATAGATCCATCCATCCATCCATCCATCTTCTATCGCTTATCCGGGACCGGGTCGCGGGGGCAGCAGTCTAAGCAGGGATGCCCAGACTTCCCTCTCCCTAGACACTTCCTCCAGCTCTTCCGGGGGGACACCGAGGCGTTCCCAGGCCAGCCGGGAGACATAGTCTCTCCAGCGTGTCCTAGGTCTTCCCCGGGGTCTCCTCCCGGGGGGACATGCCCGGAACACCTTCCCGGGAAGGCGTCCAGGAGGCATCCGGAAAAGATGCCCGAGCCACCTCAACTGACCCCTCTCGATGTGGAGGAGCAGCGGCTCTACTCTGAGCTCCTCCCGAGTGACCGAGCTTCTCACCCTATCTCTAAGGGATTGCCCAGCCACCCTACGGAGAAAGCTCATTTCGGCCGCTTGTATCCGGGATCTTGTCCTTTCGGTCATGACCCACAGCTCATGACCATAGGTGAGAGTAGGAACGTAGATTGACCGGTAAATCGAGAGCTTCGCCTTGCGGCTCAGCTCCTTCTTCACCACGACAGACCGGTACAGGGACCGCATTACTGCAGAAGCTGCACCGATCCGCCTGTCAATCTCCCGTTCCATCCTTCCCTCACTCGTGAACAAGACCCCAAGATACTTGAACTCCTCCACTTGAGGCAGGAGCTCTCCACCAACCTGAAGCGGGCAAACCACCCTTTTCCGACTGAGAACCATGGCCTCGGATTTGGAGGTGCTGATTCTCATCCCAGCCGCTTCACACTCGGCTGCAAACCGTCCCAGTGCATGCTGGAGGTCCTGGTTTGATGAGGCCAGCACGACAACATCATCCGCAAAGAGCAGAGATGAAATCGTGTGGTCCCCAATCCTGACACCCTCCGGCCCCTGGCTGCCCCTAGAAATTCTGTCCATAAAAATTATGAACAGAACCGGCGACAAAGGGCAGCCCTGCCGGAGTCCAACATGCACCGGGAACAAGTCTGACTTACTGCCGGCAATGCGAACCAAGCTCCTGCTCCGGTCGTACAGGGACCGGATAGCCCCTAGCAAAGGGCCCCGGACCCCATACTCCCGGAGCACCCTCCACAAGATGCCGCAAGGGACACAGTCGAATGCCTTCTCCAAATCCACAAAGCACATGTGGATTGGTTGGGCAAACTCCCATGAGCCCTCCAGCACCCTGTAGAGGGTATAGAGCTGGTCCAGTGTTCCACGACCGGGACGAAAACCACACTGTTCCTCCTGAATCCGAGGTTCTACTATTGGCCGGATTCTCCTCTCCAGTACCCTGGCATAGACTTTCCCAGGGAGGCTGAGAAGTGTGATCCCCCTATAGTTGGAGCACACCCTCCGGTCCCCCTTCTTGAAAAGAGGGACCACCACCCCGGTCTGCCAGTCCAAAGGCACTGTCCCCGACCACCACGCGATGCTGCAGAGACGTGTCAGCCAAGACAGCCCCACAACATCCAGAGACTTGAGGTACTCAGGGCGGATCTCATCCACCCCCGGTGCCTTGCCACCGAGGATTTTCTTAACTACCTCAGTGACTTCAGCTTGGGTGATGGACGAGTCCGCCTCCGAGCCCTCAGCCTCTGCTTCCTCAATGGAAGACGTGACGGCGGGATTGAGGAGATCCTCGAAGTATTCCTTCCACCGTCCGGTGATATCCCCAGTCGAGGTCAACAGCTGCCCACCTCCACTGTAAACAGTTGGTAGGGCACTGCTTCCCCCTCCTGAGGCGCCGGACGGTTTGCCAGAATCTCTTCAAGGCCGACCGATAGTCCTTCTCCATGGCCTCACCGAACTCCTCCCAGGCCCGAGTTTTTGCCTCCACAACCACCCGGGCTGCAGTCCGCTTGGCCCGTCGGTACCCATCAGCTGCCTCAGGAGTCCCACAAGCCAACCAGGCCCAATAGGACTCCTTCTTCAGCTTGACGGCATCCCTTACTTCCGGTGTCCACCACCGGGTTCGGGGATTGCCGCCTCGACAGGCACCGGAGACCTTACGGCCACAGCTCCGAGTGGCCGCGTTGACAATGGAGGTGGAGAACATGGTCCACTCAGACTCAATATCTCCAGACTCCCTCGGGATCTGGTCGAAGCTCTGCCGGAGGTGGGAGTTGAAGATCTCTCTGACAGGAGATTCGGCCAAACGTTCCCAACAGACCCTCACAGTACGTTTGGGTCTGCCGAGTCTGTCCAGCTTCCTTCCCTGCCATCGGATCCAACTCACCACCAGGTAGTGATCTAGCTATTTTTTACATCTGTTAGTCAGTACTTATTTATGTTATGTAACAAGTATTCTTTTCATTTGATTATTTTAATAAAGTTTGTTATAACTTTTACTATAATCATCTGACTGGACCTTGGATCATTTGAGTACACTTTCTTCTGCCTGGAAGAGCTGTAAGCATCTTTAACGTTAGCATACAGCAGATCCAGGGTCCTCTCCTCTCTAGTATGACATCTCACATACTGGGTAAAGTTGGTTAGTGTGTTGTTCATGTTGACGTGGAAAAGCATATTTACAGCCATAACCATGATGGAGAGGTGTGAATGTGTGCAGGGGAGACTGAGACTGAATGGGGCTCGTTTGCACCACAAAACAATAGAGACAATATACTGGATAGATGCTTAGAAGATGACAATAAACATCAGTTTGCATTTTAGAGTCTAATCAAAATAAATTCATATGACACGATCTTTAGAAACATTTAATTAAATACAGAGTTTTAGACTTATCATCTACAGATTTTAAATATAACATGGTCAGACATGTGTCTTTAGCTGCAGTGCATTTCTAGATTGATACAATGCCAACTTCAATATTATTTTCATGAAGATATTTAATATTTCTAATAACTTACAAAACTTTGAAGCTATTAATAACAATTTTGTTCATTATGACAATAATTCATTCTAAAGTAAAGAATGAATTTATTACAATACACTGCCAAGTGTCAGCTTTCAAATGAGACCATACTTGTGCTTTTAGTGCAAAGGGTTCATGAACTATATCTGTTTTAGTTTGGGAATGCCATTTCTGGGCATTTTTCAGAGGTGGGGGTGCAGGCTAACAGGTTAATGTGTAATATGATTTAATGCATTGTTAGTATAGAATAGATTCTTACTAGATACTACACTAGTCTTAGTATAATGTATACTATTATTGATCCAGCCTCTCTATTGCTTATCTGCACACTGCATCTAACTCCCCCTCCATCCCCAGCTCCACCTAGCTGAATCTGTAATATAATCACTTATGTTCATTACTGTTATAGTTAATTTCATTGTATCATCTTTCATGTATTCTGGCTTGTTTTCAACACTCATGTAAATTGTGATTGTAATTATGTATGCATGATTACTGGATGTGTTAAGTTACCCCAGGGGGTTTTACTTGCTGCTCTCGCAGCTCTGTTCAGGCATGGCTGCATAGACGGGCGCGTGGATTTTGCCCATAACAGAACCATACCGCCAACACTAACTGTATGCATCATTATAATAAATATACATTTGATGAAAGTGGCCCTGACTGAATTGTAAATTAGTTATGAATTGCCTATTGAACTACAATAGTGATGTGCAAAGCACTTACCATGTCTCAGTTTTTGACGTCTTTAGCGTGAGAATGTGTTGCTCTTCCACTGGTTTCTGGTGGTTTTATCTGGTGGTTTTGAACTCTGTGTGGTTGCAGTTCTCAGCTCACAAATTCTGACTGGTTTCAGTGATGGGCCTTTTTTATGTCAATTAAACGTCAAGGGTATGTCAGTTAATGTTATTTCCACTACAAGTGTGTGTCTATTATATTAATATGATCTTTTCTCTATTGGGGGCCTAATGGTTAGAGAGTCAGACTTGTAACCCAAAGGTTGCAGGTTTGATTCTCAAGAATGATAGGTAATGTCACTACTCACTGCTCCTAATGTGTGTGCACTAACTTGGATGGGTTAAATGCAGAGGACAAATTCCCAGTATGATAATAAAACTTAATAAATAAAAAAACTTAATGAATAACAGAAAATCGTGGGGAAAGAGTTAATTTATCTACACTACATTTACAGAGGTGCTATATAATTTCACTTACAGCTTTTAAACATTTAAGTAAAGATGGTTTAAGTAGATATTATCCGTGTGTCTTACTGAAACCACAGTCAGAGCTCAGATGTGAGAGCTGAGATCAAACCAGCAGATAAACCAGAAACCAGCAGATAAACCAGAAACCAGCAGATAAACCAGAAACCAGCAGTAGAAAAGAGAAGAAAGAGCAAAAACACAGTCAGAACTAGAGAAGAAATCAAGCAAGACTGCAAACGTTCTTATGCCATGAGCACAGCGCTGCAGAAATCTCCTGAATATATCTAGGTAAGACATGGTTGTTTATTTTACTTCACTTTTAGTTATTAAAGATGAACTGACATGATGTGACACAGACTACCTTTATGAAAATATATAATTCCCTATATATGAATGATCAATATATTAAATGGTTTAACAGTATAATACATAGGGAATTGCCGCTTTTTATATATTGAAAAATGTGACAATATATTTACTAATAAATCATAATGTATGTAATTTTATATTCAGTAATACACTTCATTATATGTAGATGTATATGTGATCAGATATGGTACTGCATGTGTAATATATTGCTGATATATTTACTCTTGCAACATAAACACACATTTAGAGAAATATATAATGTAATATATTTATATTTTTTTATTATTTACATTATAAATGTTTCATATTTTCAAAAGCACCAGAACACCTGCATGTACTAAAGTATTTAGCCAAGAGACTATCACTGTGTTGAAGAGAGCACAGACATTACTTTTAAAATATAATAATTATAGTCTTAATGGTGTTCGGCCAATCGTCAACCGAACCACAGGCTCTTCAGCACAACGACCCCAAACACACACACACCAGAAAACCTTTTAAACTCCAAAATAATAGAGCATTAAACACTAACATATCCTATTATCCTTTTAACATTAAATAACACTTCATTTTAACATTTGCTCTCCTTTAACAGTCAGAAGCAAAGCATGCTGGGAACTAGAAATCTGTTGTAACACATTCCGTGAATGTGTGTATGTATATGTGTGTGTGTGTGTGTGTGTGTGTGTGTGAACATATTCACATTTATATGGGAACAGTATTTGTACACAATGAAGGATAAAACTTTGTGAATATTACATGCAATGCTATTTTTGTCTTCATTTATAAATATTTTATATGTATTAATATACAGCCATACACAGTCAATGCATATATTGCAGCATATTGAAAAATATAAGAACTAGTTTCCCATGTAATAAACTGCATTATATTTTGCAGTATATTCTCATATATTTTTGTTTCATAAGGGTAGAATGCATTAATATTTTCAGTCTGAATATTCTCAGTTGTATGTTCAGCTGGAATGAGCTTTGAGTCTTCTGAAAGTTGCTCAGCATTTATTCAGCAGATACTAATTCTTCACTTTTTCATTTTTTTAATTACATATTTTCAGCTGGATATCGCAAAGAGATCAAAGACAGACTGGAATATGGAAATGTATCTATTTTTCTGGGATCATGTCCCTCAACAGATAAGGGTCAGATGGTCCATCTTCATCATCATCGGTGTGTGTGCAGGTCTACCAGCTCTTGTTTGGTCTGCCAGCGATCTAATTCATCACAGAAAGAATGGACACCGTATTTCACCCTTCATCATCCTCCTCCTCCTCACTGACTGTGTTGAGATTTTCTTGAGTCCCTATATACTGTTAAAACTGGTCTTAAATGAGTTCTACAGGAATGAAGATTGGACATTTTGTGTTTTTGTATCTTTATGGTACTCATTAAGACACTGTGGTCTCGTCCTGAACCAGCTGGTGGCGCTAGAGGGAATTCTCTCAGTGAAATATCCACTGTACACTGTTTTCTCTTCACACTGTCCCATCACTTGCTACATTCTGGTGTTTCTCTGTGTCATTATCGGTGAGATTTTATTGTATCCATATTTTTTTTTATTTGTTCTTTCAGTGTTCATTATATCAGTGATCACATGGATAATATCTAGTTTTGCTCTGTGTTGTACTGATCGTCACTCTCACACATCCAGAAAACCAGATCGTCATATTTGGGTTGTGTTCGTGTTCACTCTGCTGGTGCTTTTACTGCCCAATGTTTTATTCAGTCTCTTATCCTTTACTCAGTTTTTCGTATTATTATTTACTCAATATTTTCCTCAGCCTCATCATGCTTGGTTTATTCCTCATTTCTTGGGGAGTGTGAGATTGATTTCAGACCCTCTCGTGTGTGTGCTGGTCTGCAGGCAGAATCTCAGTGTTCAGACATCTCAACCCGACAGAACCAGTTTAGTCTGAGCTGGTCTGCTAAGATGGACTCGTTGTGATGACATAATATTTTGACTATATCAAATATGCAGAAACTATTGCTGTCGACCGATTAAACAAATTAATGAATTAACCACACACTGAGATTAATCACACCCAGCATTAAATAATGTCTTTGGAGATTCAAATGAAATTGCACTAAGACAGTCTCTTTTACATGTTTGCTGTACTCCAGTACTAGAATGAAGGCCAGTATGACCAACACTGATACTGATGCCTCTATTTGTTGGATATATTTTTATTTTTAAATTTTCTGGGGATGAAATTTGTATTTATAGTCATTCAGCATAAAGTAAACATGATTTTTAATTTATTTAATAGGCCTGAAATTGACAGATGTTTATGTTTTATTAACAATCACCGAACATTCTAAATATTATAGCAACTTTTAATTGACATAAACTTTCCTTTTATTTTGTTGGAAACTTTATTCCTTCATCGAAGCAAGACCAGGAGATGTTTGGATATCGTTCAAGCAGAAGTTATTCTTTATTGAGGACTTTGCTGAGCGTTGCTGCAGTCATCCAACAATCTGATCATAATACAGTATTCATTGTAATTATACTTTTCAAAGAGAGGAGGGATTACATAGAGGTGGAGACTCTGAATAAAGCATGTAAATGAGTATACAGGTCTAGGAACCCGCCCCAGACTCCAGAGTGTCACCACTCCTAATCCAATCAGCCTAACTATTCAACGTCTGGGGCTGAGGCTCTGGCTCCAAGAGCCATTAGAGACAAAAGGTGAGAGTCTCCGTGATCGGACTCATTTAACTTAGAATGGAAAAACAGGTCTGGCAGGAATCTATGGTGCTGGTGCTAGTGGTACTGGTGGAAATTCGATCATGTCTTTGCATCATTACGTCATATCTGTACACAAAGTCACATCTGTACACAAAGTCACATCTGTACACACAGTCACATCTGTCCACAGTCACATCACATAAAGTCACATCTGTCCACATAAAGTCACATCTGTCCACATAAAGTCACATCTGTACACACAGTCACATCTGTCCACAGTCACATCTGTACACAGTCACATCTGTCCACATAAAGTCACATCTGTACACAGTCACATCTGTACACAGTCACATCTGTCCACATAGTCACATCACATAAAGTCACAACTGTCCACAGTCACATCTGTACACATAGTCACATCTGTCCACAGTCACATCACATAAAGTCACATCTGTACACAGTCACATCTGTACACATAAAGTCACATCTGTACACATAGTCACATCTGTACACAGTCACATCACATAAAGTCACATCTGTCCACAGTCACATCTGTACACAAAGTCACATCTGTACACAGTCACATCTGTACACATAAAGTCACATCTGTACACATAAAGTCACATCTGTACACATAGTCACATCTGTCCACATAGTCACATCACATAAAGTCACATCTGTCCACAGTCACATCTGTACACATAGTCACATCTGTACACAAAGTCACATCTGTACACACAGTCACATCTGTCCACAGTCACATCACATAAAGTCACATCTGTCCACATAAAGTCACATCTGTACACAAAGTCACATCTGTACACACAGTCAAATCTGTCCACATAGTCACATCACATAAAGTCACATCTGTCCACATAGTCACATCTGTACACATAGTCACATCTGTCCACATAGTCACATCTGTACACAAAGTCACATCTGTACACATAGTCACATCACATAGTCACAACTGTCCACATCAAGTCACAACTGTACACAGTCACATCTGTCCACATAAAGACATATCTGTCCACATAGTCACATCTGTCCACATAAAGTCACATCTGTCCACATAAAGACACATCTGTCCACATAAAGACATATCTGTCCACAGTCACATCTGTCCACATAAAGTCACATCTGTACACATAGTCACATCTGTCCACATAAAGTCACATCTGTCCACATAAAGTCACATCTGTCCACATAAAGTCACATCTGTCCACATAGTCACATCTGTCCACATAAAGTCACATCTGTCCACATAAAGACACATCTGTCCACATAAAGACACATCTGTCCACATAAAGTCACATCTGTCCACATAAAGTCACATCTGTCCACATAAAGTCACATCTGTCCACATAGTCACATCTGTCCACATAAAGTCACATCTGTCCACATAAAGACACATCTGTCCACATAAAGTCACATCTGTCCACATAAAGTCACATCTGTACACATAGTCACATCTGTCCACATAAAGACACATCTTTCCACATAAAGTCACATCTGTCCACATAAAGTCACATCTGTCCACAGTCACATCTGTCCACATAAAGTCACATCTGTACACAGTCACATCTGTCCACATAAAGACATATCTGTCCACATAAAGTCACATCTGTACACATAAAGTCACATCTGTCCACATAAAGACACATCTGTCCACATAAAGACACATCTGTCCACATAAAGTCACATCTGTCCACATAGTCAAACCTGTACACAGTCACATCTGTCCACATAAAGTCACATCTGTCCACATAGTCACATCTGTACTCATAAAGTCACATCTGTCCACATGAAGTCACATCTGTCCACAGTCACATCTGTCCACATAAAGTCACATCTGTACACATAGTCACATCTGTCCACATAGTCACATCTGTACTCATAGTCACATCTGTCCACATAGTCACATCTGTCCACATAAAGTCACATCTGTACTCATAAAGTCACATCTGTCCACAGTCACATCTGTCCACATAAAGTCACATCTGTACACATAAAGTCACATCTGTACACATAAAGTCACATCTGTACTCATAAAGTCACATATGTCCACATAAAGTCACATCTGTACACATAGTCACATCTGTCCATAGTCACATCTGTCCTCATAAAGTCACATCTGTCCACATAGTCACATCTGTACTCATAAAGTCACATCTGTCCACATAGTCACATCTGTTCACATAAAGTCACATCTGTACTCATAAAGTCACATCTGTACACATAAAGTCACATATGTACACATAAAGTCACATCTGTCCACATAGTCACATCTGTACTCATAAAGTCACATCTGTACACATAAAGTCACATCTGTACACATAAAGTCACATCTGTCCACATAGTCACATCTGTCCACATAGTCACATCTGTACTCAGTCACATCTGTCCACATAGTCACATCTGTCCACATAAAGTCACATCTGTACACATAAAGTCACATCTGTACACAGTCACATCTGTCCACATAAAGTCACATCTGTCCACATAGTCACATCTGTCCACATAAAGTCACATCTGTCAATAGTCACATCTGTCCACATAAAGTCACATCTGTCCACATAGTCACATCTGTCCACATAAAGTCACATCTGTACTTATAGTCACATCTGTCCACATAAAGTCACATCTGTACTCATAGTCACATCTGTCCACATAAAGTCACACCTGTACACAGTCACATCTGTCCACATAAAGTCACATCTGTCCACATAGTCACATCTGTACACAGTCACATCTGTCCACATAAAGTCACATCTGTCCACATAGTCACATCTGTACTCATAGTCACATCTGTCCACATAGTCACATCTGTCCACATAAAGTCACATCTGTACTCATAAAGTCACATCTGTCCACATAGTCACATCTGTCCACATAAAGTCGCATCTGTACTCATAGTCACATCTGTCCACATAAAGTCACATCTGTACTCATAGTCACATCTGTCCATATAGTCACATCTGTCCACATAGTCACATCTGTCCACATAAAGTCACATCTGTACTCATAAAGTCACATCTGTCGACAGTCACATCTGTCCACATAGTCACATCTGTCCACAGTCACATCTGTCCACATAAAGTCACATCTGTACACATAGTCACATCTGTCCACATAGTCACATCTGTACTCATAAAGTCACATCTGTCCACATAGTCACATCTGTCCACATAAAGTCACATCTGTCCACATAAAGTCACATCTGTACTCATAAAGTCACATCTGTCGACAGTCACATCTGTCCACATAGTCACATCTGTCCACAGTCACATCTGTCCACATAAAGTCACATCTGTACACATAGTCACATCTGTCCACATAGTCACATCTGTACTCATAAAGTCACATCTGTCCACATAGTCACATCTGTCCACATAAAGTCACATCTGTCCACATAAAGTCACATCTGTACTCATAAAGTCACATCTGTACTCATAAAGTCACATCTGTCCACATAAAGTCACATCTGTACTCATAAAGTCACATCTGTCCACATAGTCACATCTGTCCACATAAAGTCACATCTGTACTCATAAAGTCACATCTGTCCACATAGTCAAATCTGTCCACATAAAGTCACATCTGTCAAAATAAAGTCACATCTGTCCACATAAAGAAGAGTCTGGGCTAGTAGGCTATGAGTGTGAGGATGTTGGAGGTGGAGATTTATAGCCTTTTCTCACAGAACTTGATATAATTATAATTAAACTTATCAGTTCGATGGTGGATCCAGAAAGGTTCAAACGACAATCACCAACTGGAGATTCACCCGTTGTAAAACGCGAAAGACTTCGGAGAAAAAAAGAGACTGTGAGCGGCCCGTGCGAAGACAAGGATAAATATCAGAAGGGCATTAAATGTTGATAGGTTTGTTTTAAGTGTAACAGTCTTATCTGCAATAGAAAAACATCAGGCCTCACTTTTCATGTTGGGCCTATTGTGTGCCCTGTGACCACTTCGTAGACAGACCTAAAAGAATATCACAATTAAAATTTTTACATTTTTGTAATTTTCTCATGCTGTATTTATTCATTAATTCCTATATGAACATGTTTGCCAGTGCTCAAAGAGTATTCTTCGTCTAAAAACTGTACAGAGAAACAAGATGTAAACGGTGTCATCTGCGAGAGGGAAAAAGTATTTACAATCATGGCTACAAACTTACAATAGATCGGAAGAGAGGGTTTCTGTATTATGTATTCATTACAGCTAAATGTCTCTTTTCTTATACACCGTACACACTTTTGTAGTAAATTGTGCATGCGCGATTGTTGCATAAAGATTATAAACCATAGCCTTTACAAGGGACAGGTGACGTTAGTCCTCAAATGTGACTGCATTACAATAATGTGGTACAGGCATGCTAACAAATCTGACAGAATCTATTTACATATTGTAAATGTTTACTACAACTATGGGACAACTGTGTTTTGTTTATGACGACTTAAACTATTTGTATTGTTGCTTTTTTTAAAATTAATTCGCCTTTGCATAAATTACTACTTCTTGGATGTTAAACACCACAGGGTATAATTTAAAATGTATGTTTGTCAAAAGAAAAATCATCTGTATTTTAAAACACTGCTTTTTCTCAAAACATTCTGTCAGACGTATTTGGTAGCATTATTCTCTTGTTTCATCGTGTATTAACTCTATATTTATCCGGTTGAAATTTGTAGAAATAAGATAAGTACATTTATAACACAAAAATGACTAGTTAATGGCTTTGTGTCAGAACACACCAGGTATTGAAGATATGTTTGGTTTTAACTTTTAATTCTGACTTTAAAGCTAGATTATCTTTTGAAAAGTGTAATACAAAACATCCAGTCTTTGCTTTTGGGTGATATTTGGAAAATACGCTCCATACGCTTTCATATGCTGTGTTTTCACCGACATGAGTCATTGACCATCCTTACTGCTGTCGTAGTGTGAGGAACTGTTTGGAGTATTGCAGCAGGTATTTCTTAAAAACATTGCTTCAGGCATATTTATCAGATTTTTTTACTTTATACTTGCTAGGGAATTAATTGAAATTGAAACTTTGTAGACATGAGAAAAGTAAATTTTATAAAAGAAAATGTTCCAATTAATGACACTGTGTCAGAACACAACAAATATGAGGAAATGCTTTTAACTTTTTTATTCTAACTTTAAAGTGATTATCCTCTGAAAAAAAGTGTAATACAAATTGTAAGCAGTATTTGATTTTGGGAGTGAACACTGGAAACTAGTGTCATTTAGCTTCATCTTTGGTTTTTAAGGGAAATTAAATATTCTCAGGAGCCCCTTTGACCCCTGAAGTTATGACTTCTGAAGACCTTAAGACAAGTAAAATTAAATATCCACTCAAGACAAACTTTACTTATGCTGCGTCTTGGATCCCATCTCGTCTCTGAAAATGTGTTGCTAACGCTCAAAATAATTGGGTTGAGTAGGGCCAACTTAAATTATACAAATGAGTTCAATCAAATTAACTTTTATGAGTATTTAGAACTTTCTTTTCTTTTGAGTTCACAAAACTTACACATTTTAAGTAAATTGAATTGTTTAATTGTTTAGAGTTCTTTGAACTTGTTTCTTTTAATTTAGACAAACTTAAATTTAACTGAAACTGGGGTGGGATCTCTATTTCCCAGCATGCTTTGCCATGACACTTAAAAGGGAGAGTAAATGCTAAAATTAAGTGTTTTGTACCAGATTAATGTTAAAGGGACTGTGTATAGGAATTTCTCCCATCTAGTGGTGAAATTGTATTTTGCATTCAAACGAATAATGCTCTCCAGCGCCTCACTTTTTCAAATGCGCATTGCATCTACGGTAGCCGTTATGTACCAAAAAGCTATGACAGGATGTCTTATAATAGCACTTCGAGTTTTTCTTCGGGTGAACAGGTTTGTTATTTAAAACAAACTGAAACTTGAAACAATGAAAAAAATAATGCTACAGTATTAATTACTGACTGTGAAAAACATTAACTATGGTAATTAGTAGTAATGCCTTCTTTACTCGTTATATTTTTTGAAGTAAGTTACGTGCATTGTTAGATATCATATCATAAACATGGAAGGCAGGATGAATCCTCCTGTACACTGGAGGGAGTTTGAGGCGGACTGCCACCGGGCTAATGATCTTGGTGACAGTGAACGGGCCGATAAAT
This sequence comes from Squalius cephalus, assembly GCF_949319135.1. NCBI lineage: Eukaryota > Metazoa > Chordata > Actinopteri > Cypriniformes > Leuciscidae > Squalius > Squalius cephalus. Next base: position 1,090,874 of record NC_137135.1, on the reverse strand, counting down.
TTGGGAACAAGTTTATTAGAGACGGACCGGAGAGGAATGTTCTTGGTAGAAAGCCACACTTTTTGACCAACGACGTATACGGGAGGCCTAGACCGGTTGGAGTAGAGTCTCGCGGGCTCTAGTCCAAGTGCTATGACACCTCTGGACGAAAGCGTGGGCGGAGGGGACCGCGACTTCGGATTCCAGACTAGGAAAAATTGGTGGCTGGTAACCTAGACTACACTCAAACGGAGATAGGCCCGTAGATGACACTGGTAACGAATTGTGGGTGTACTCCACCATTGACAGTTGTTGGCTCCATGAGGAAGGATTCTTGGAGACCAGACATCGCAACGTTCTCTCCAAATCCTGGTTGGCTCTCTCAGTTTGGCCATTTCTCTGGGGATGAAACCCTGAGGACAGACTGACAGTCGCACCCAGTAATCTACAAAACTCTTGCCAAAATTTGGACACAAATTGGGGTCCTCTGTCGGAAACCACGTCCGTCGGGAGGCCATGTAACCGAAAGACGTGGTTAACGACTGTTAACGCTGTCTCCTTGGCTGAGGGTAATCTGGGCAAGGGAATAAAGTGGACCGCCTTCGAGAACCGGTCCACCACGGTCAAAACTACCGTGTTACCCTGAGAGGGTGGGAGGGCGGTGACAAAATCTAGTGCGATATGGGACCAGGGTCTCGAAGGGATCGGCAGCGGTTGAAGGAGCCCATCTGGGGGTCGATTGGAAGTCTTACCAGTGGCACAAACTGAGCAAGCCAAAACAAAACTGTGAACGTCGCGAGCCATACGTGGCCACCAGAATCGTTGCTTGACTAAAGATGTAGTGCGACTGACTCCTGGATGACAAGCCACATTGGAACAATGCCCCCACTGAATAACGTCGGACCGTAATCCCTCTGGCACAAATAAACGGTTCGGTGGACAACCAACCGGAGGCGTTACCCCTTGTAAGGCCGTCTTGACCTTCGATTCGACCTCCCATGTGAGTGTGGAGATAATTAGGGTCTCCGGAAAAATACACTCGGGAGTAGACGGGCGATCGGAACGGTCAAAAATGCACGAAAAAGAATCGGGTTTGATGTTTTTGGAACCCGGGCGGTACGAGAGAGTAAAGTCAAAACGTCCCAAAAAAAGTGCCCACCGAGCCTGCCTGGAGTTCAATCTTTTAGCGGTTCTAATGTATTCCAGATTCTTGTGATCAGTTCAAACGATAAAAGGTACCCCCGACCCTTCTAACCAGTGACGCCATTCTTCCAATGCTAACTTGACTGCCAACAACTCTCTGTTACCAATATCATAATTGCGCTCGGCAGGGGATAAACGATGAGACAAAAACGCGCACGGATGCATTCTGTCGTCTGTAAGAGAACGTTGAGATACCACTGCACCTACCCCCACCTCTGACGCGTCGACCTCCACCACGAACTGACGTGATGGATCAGGGGTAACTAAGATGGGGGCTGAAACAAAGTGGCCTTTCAGTTTGGCAAACGCAGCCTCAGCTGCGTCTGACCACCTGAACGTAGTTCTGGGGGAGGTCAAGGCGGTCAGAGGTGAGGCTAGTTGGCTGAAATTGCAAATGAACCGCCGGTAGAAATTGGCGAACCCCAGAAACCTCTGTAGGGCCTTACGGGAATCTGGACTTGGCCAATCCACCACAGCCTTAACCTTCTCAGGATCCATACGCATTCCCTCAGACGACACAATGTACCCTAAGAAAGGAACAGACTGTGCATGAAAAACGCATTTCTCCGCCTTGACAAAAAGCCCATTCTCTAGCAGCCTCTGAAGCACTCGTTGAACGTGCTGCACGTGCTCCTGGAGAGAAGAAGAAAAAATCAATATGTCATCCAGGTAGACATATATGAACTGATCAACCATATCTCGCAGCACGTCGTTGACGAGTGCCTGGAAGACTGCTGGGGAGTTGGACAAACCGAAGGGCATGACCAAGTATTCAAAGTGCCCCCTGGGGGTGTTAAAAGCAGTCTTCCATTCATCCCCCTTCCTGATGCGGACCAAATGATAAGCATTACGTAAGTCCAATTTAGTGAAGATCGACGCTCCCTGCAACCTCTCGAAGGCTGAAGACATCAGCGGCAAAGGATAAGTATTCTTTACCGTGATGCTGTTCAGCCCCCGGTAGTCAATACAAGGTTGCAGGGATCCGTCCTTCTTCCCCACAAAAAAGAACCCCGCCCCCGCTGGAGAAGAAGAAGGACGGATGATCCCCGCTGCTAGAGAATCAGAAATATATTTCTCCATAGCCTCTCTTTCTGGAACAGAAAGTGAATATAACTTGCCCTTAGGCGGAGACTTACCTGGCAGTAGATCTATAGCACAGTCATAGGGACGATGCGGAGGGAGAGAAGCAGCACGAGACTTACTGAACACTTCCTTCAGGTCTTGATAGTCCGCGGGCACGTTTGACAAATCCACTGCTTCCTCCTGAAACGCAGAAACAGAAACAGACGGACAAGCAGACACAAGACAGGGCTCATGACATTTACTGCTCCACTCCAACACTGATTTCTGCTGCCAGTCTATCTTGGGATTGTGTTCAATGAGCCAGGGGTGTCCTAAAACGATGGGTGCGAGGGGAGAGTCCAGAATGTAGAAGGAAGTGGTTTCAGTGTGGTTGCCAGATACGATGAATGTTATGGGTCCAGTGGTGAATGAAATGGTGGGAAGAGCTTGGCCATTGAGAGCGTGAACTGCGATGGTACGGGTGAGAGGTAGAAGGGGAGCCTGAATCTTGAGTGCAAATGTGTAGTCCATGAAGTTACCCTCTGCCCCGGAGTCCAGTAGTGCTCGACAGTTGTGAGTGTGGGCTGACCATCTTAGTCTTACCGGGAGGAGCGTAGATGTTGATGAGGTCTTCTCAGCGGAGATCCCACCCGACAGTAGCCTCAGATTTACTGCCAGACTTGCCCTTTTACCGGGCAGTTATAAGCAAAATGTCCTGCTGCACCACAGTAAAGGCAAAGGCCCTGGGATCTCCGCCTTTCCTTCTCCTCCCGGGAAAGCCGAGCTCGCCCGACCTGCATGGGCTTGTGATCGTAGACGGGGCTGACCGCGTCCCCGCCGCTGGCTCGCAACGTCTCAGCCGCTCCAGAAACACGAGCGGGTAACATCCGACGTTCGACTCGGGAGGGTCGAGAATCCACACGAAGCGCCAGTTCGATCAATCCATTGAGTGTAGTGGGTAAGTCCAGAGCATAAATCTCTCTCTGGACGCGGTCAGCCAGCCCATGCAGGAACATATACCACTGTGCCTCCTCGTTCCACTGACACTCTGCCGCCAAAGTCCGGAACTCGATAGAGTAATCAGATACAGATCTTTCGCCTTGCTTGAGGTCCACGAGAATCCTTGCCTCTTCTCTTCCCGCGACCGTGTGGTCAAATACTATTTTCATTTCGGCGGAGAGTGTCTGGAACGAGGCACAGCATGGATCTTGGTTCTCCCACACCGCCGTCCCCCATAGCGCTACCCTCCCAGTCAGTAGCGTGAGCACAAACGCCACCTTGCTCTGTTCAGTGGCAAAGGTCCTGGGCTGCAGAGAAAAATGCATTGAACAGCGTGTTAGGAATGCTCTGCAATAGTTTGGCTCACCGTTATATGGCTCAGGAACCGGTAGGCGGGGCTCTGACTGGGAGACGCTCTCTGGTGGTACGGGGGGAGCGGGCGGTGTGGGTGGCGCAGGGGGAACTCGCAGATGTTGTAATTGCTGGGTGAGCTCGGACACCTGCGCCACAAGAGCTTGAATAGCCCAACCCGACTCATTCACGTTCCTTTCCTGGGTATCCATCCATGAAATACTGGATTTGATGAATTCTTCCAGAGGAGAAGATCGTCCACTTGCTGCTTCCATTGCTTGGTCAGATCGTTCTGTCATAATACACAAAGCGGAAGCAAGGATGCAAGTAAACTCTTTATTTGGTGGGTCAGAAGACACAAAACAGTTCAGAAACTTGGGTGGGCTAGTGGCGCAGGGACTAGATGGTCAGCGTGCTGATGAAGAGTGGTGAACGGTGAATCCAGTGCAGGTGAACATCCAGACGAGACGAAACCACAAAGACACCGAACAGGAACTCGAACCAGGAACAGGACTGAAGACGGGAACACGATGAACACACACTGAGGACACCAAACAACGATCTGACAAAGAGAGGAGAGTGCGATGAGAACTTATAGGTGAGTGAATTGGCAGCAGCTGGTGCGGGGAATGAGATCAGCTGGCGCGCTGATCAGCTGGAACGAGCGGTAACGGCCACTCACACACACCCACACACACAGAACAACAAATACACGAGACACGAAGAAAACAGTGAATTCATGAACCGTGACATGCTTAGTTAAATCCAATTAGCAGGAGAAGTTCTGCTAAACTAATCTATGATACATTTTGCAATGCATAGTGTACATTGATTGACTTAATGTACTTCTACATTAAGAAGTCTTCTCACTACATATTCTTACTTGAATTGGTTATTTTAGATGATCTGAGCAATTTGTGCCATGTCTGTGGGGAGGAAAGTGGTGATACTGACTGGGTAATTAGGTGCTGTTTACTAGTTGATGTATTTTAATATTATTAACTTGCATTTATCACAATTACACCAGTTGTAACTGTGTCTGTATAGTGCCTTACAGAAAGTTATTGAGTTTTTTCTAAATTTCAGATTGCATGTGACTGCTGCGGTCGATGGTACCACCAATCATGTGTCGGGGTGATATCAAAAGTTCACTTTCTGTGTTATGCCTGTAAAAGTTAAACAGACATGAAGGACAAACATGTTTGTATACCCTTGTTATTTCAGTTTTTTTTTATTATTTTTTTTTATTATTCAAACAATGTATAGTATTGTACATAAACGTTATTGTATTTGTGGATATTTATAATTTTTTCCTTTTCTGTGATTTGTGGAAAAAGTTTGTACTTTCATACGCTCAGGTATTAGCCTCCTGAATAGCAGAGCTGTCTGTATAAATCAAACTAAACTTTAATAGAATAAAATGTTGCATTGAACAGTATTGTTGGTGTAGGTGTGTCAAACCCATTTTAGGAACCATTTGAGTATTTAGAGTGAAGAAATAGGGGGGTATAATCCAGGCAGGTGGGTAAAAATGGGCCTGCACCAATAATACCCCCTAAATCTAACGCTACATGATAATTTTCAGAACACCTAGGCACAGGAACAGTGTTTTCCCACCGGCCATTTTTCCAGAAAAAAAACTGGAAAAAAGACGCCATCGACGCGTTATCAAAAGAGATTTGCAACGGACATGCCAGTCTCGTTTACGATTAGGGTTGAAAAGTAATTAATTACGTTTCTGAGTTTACACTGCCATCTACAGGAAAATGCATAGATTTTCGTCAAATTGAACGTTTGGAGTTGGGATCAGTGAAGCATTTGACTGAACTTTTCGTGTTTTAACTGCCATCTACTGGAAACACGGTGGTACTGTCCGCGTACAGGCGACGGGGTAGTCTCCAGCCGGGGGGTCGGAATTAGGCACAACACCGGCAAAAATGGCAGTATCGGAGCCGATACCGATACGGAGTATCGGATCGGTGCATCCCTTTAGTGGACGACAAAAATAGCACAATTATCAATTTACAATTGATGTAATATAGTTTCTCAATTCCATCAACAGTCAAATGTGATCATGGAGGGGAAAAAAAGAAGAAAAAAACCCCAGTCATAAGTAGCACAGGTATATTTGTAGCGATACCCAAAAATACATTGTATGAGTCAAAATCATTATTTTTTTATTTTATTTTATTTTTTATGCAAAAAGTCTTAGGTTCCATGAAAATATTTAATGCATAGCTAAGAACTTAATTTGGACAACTTTAAAGATGATTTAAGATTTTCCTTGTTTTGCACCATCAAAATCTAGATATTCAAAAGGATTATATCGGCCAAATATTGTCCAAACAAACCATACACCAATGGAAAGCTTATTTATTCCCCTTGGTCCAGTGACATGAATAATGTTGTATTATATATCAAAGAAAGAAAGAAAGAAAGACAACTTTTAAAACATTTTAACCCTTGTATGGTGTTCGGGTCTGTTGGACCCGTTTTAATTTTTTATCAAAAGAAAAATTATACGATTAATTATTTTTTCAAACTCAGACTCATTGGCCTTGGCTCATTTTCTGTGAAGAATATATATCAGAACACATTTTCAATGAAAACACACTGTACACCCCCCCTACACATTTATATTACACACAGGATGTTCGGGTCCACTGGATGTTCGGGTTACTCTGTCCTCCTCCTGTCAGGGTGTGTGTGTGTGTGTGAGTGTTAGTGTGAGTTTTGTGTTTCTGCACCTGCCGTTCCCACACAAGGTCACAACATTGTTGCAAAATTCAAGCACGACCACCGTCTGCTCTCACATTCCCGCACATTTTACCCTCTGTCTTGCGGGAACCAATCTTTCTTTTCCCATACTCTATCCCAGCTGCAAATTGGGCACGGGACACAACATAAACATGGTTTATGAAGACATCTGTGTCCTCATAAAACAAACGGCTTAAAAAAACATACTACATGGTGTTTTTTGTAATTCAAAAAATGCCAACGTTTTCTGTGATTGGTAGGTTTAGGGGTGGGGTTAGTGTAGGGGGTAGATTATACAGTTTGTACATTAGAAAAACCATTACACATATGGAGAGTCACCATAAACCACATATCTATGTGTGTGTGTTATGTGTGTGTTGTGTGTGTGTGCGTGTGAGAGAGAGATTGTATGTAAGTGTGAGAGAGTGTGAGTGCAAGAGTTCCCGCACAAGGTTGCAACATTGTTGCAAAATTTAAGCACCGACACTGTCTGCTCTCACATTCCCGCACATTTTACCCTCTGTCTTGTGGGAACCAATATTTATTTTCTCTAAATTGGGGGCGGGACACAATAAATATAGCTTTGCCAGTGTGGTTTCTTATCACAACTGATCAAGATGGCCAAAAGATTCGGTGCTCAGAGGGCCTTGCAATTGATTTTGGAAGAGACAGAAGATTTTGATGATGTAGAAGAAGAGGTTTCAGAATGTGAGGATCACATTTCTGACAATTCAGAGTCTGACAGTGACTTTGAAGAAGAGGATGAGATTGAGCATCACCTAGTTCCAAAATGAAGACGAGCCACAGGACCAGTCTGTCAAGCATCCAGCTCCAGGACCAGCCGTCAGCATCCAGCTCCAGGACCAGCCCGTCAGCATCCAGCTCCAGGACCAGCCCGTCAGCATCCAGCTCCAGGACCAGCCCGTAAGCATCCAGCTCCAGGACCAGCCCGTCAGCATCCAGCTCCAGGACCAGCCCGTCAGCAGCCAGCTCCAGGACCAGCCCGTCAGCATCCAGCTCCAGGACCAGCCCGTCAGCATCCAGCTCCAGGACCAGCCCGTCAGCATCCAGCTCCAGGACCAGCCCGTCAGCATCCAGCTCCAGGACCAGCCCGTCAGCATCCAGCTCCAGGACCAGCCCGTCAGCATCCAGCTCCAGGACCAGCCCGTCAGCAGCCAGCTCCAGGACCAGCCCGTCAGCATCCAGCTCCAGGACCAGCCCGTCAGCATCCAGCTCCAGAACCAGCCCGTCAGCATCCAGCTCCAGGACCAGCCCGTCAGCATCCAGCTCCAGGACCAGCCCGTCAGCATCCAGCTCCAGGACCAGCCCGTCAGCATCCAGCTCCAGAACCAGCCGTTCAGCAGCTCACAAGTGATGAAATATGGATGTCAAAAATTGAATGGTCTTCTTGCCCAAGAAATGAGCCACCCCGCATGGCTGCCAATGTGTTAAGGATGCAACCAGGGCCAACACGGATGGCAGTTACTCATGTGCAGGACATCAAGTCTTCTTTTGAGCTTTTCATCCCAGATTCCATCCAGAAAATCATTCTGGATTGCACTAATTTAGAAGGAATGCGTGTTTATGGAGAGAGGTGGAAGGAGATGGATCAAACCCATTTGCATGCCTACTTTGGGGTTCTTATCCTTGCTGGAGTTTTCAGGTCCAAAGGGGAATCCACAGAATCCCTGTGGGATGCAGAAACTGGCAGAGAACTTTTCCGTGCAACAATGTCTCTGGAAAACTTCCACATAATTTCCAGGATTATCCGCTTTGATAACCGAGATGACAGACCAGCTCGACGGCAGAGAGACAAGCTAGCTGCGATCAGGAAAGTGTGGGACAAGTGGGTGAACCGCCTCCCCCTGTTTTTCAACCCTGGGCCTAATGTCACCATTGATGAGCAGCTGATGCCATTTAGGGGCCGCTGCCCCTTTAGGCAGTATATACCATCTAAACCTGCCAAATATGGTATTAAGATTTGGGCTGCCTGTGATGCCACTTCCTCATATGCTTGGAACTTACAAGTCTACACAGGGAAACCTGATGGAGGAGCCCCTGAGAAAAATCAAGGAATGAGAGTTGTCCTGGACATGACTCAGGGACTCAGTGGACACAACATCACATGTGACAATTTTTTTACCTCGCACAAGCTGGGACAGGAGCTCCTAAAGAGGAAGCTGACCATGGTGGGAACGATACGGAAAAACAAGACAGAGCTCCCACCCCAACTGCTGACTACAAAAAACAGACCTGTCAAGTCTTCCAAGTTTGTGTACACAGCTGACACGTCCCTGGTATCCTATGTGCCAAAGAAAGGGAAGAATGTGGTACTCATGAGTACACTGCACAGGGATGGAAGAATCTGTGGCCAGGAGCATCAAAAACCAGAGATTATCATGGATTATAATGCCACAAAAGGAGGGGTGGATAACATGGACAAGCTGGTGACTGCCTACAGCTGCAAAAGGAGGACCCTACGCTGGCCACTTGTTATATTCTTTGACATATTGGACATCTCAGCGTACAATGCCTTTGTCATCTGGATGGGACTGAACCCAGAGTGGAACAGAGGGAAGCTCCAGAGGAGACACCTCTTTCTCGAGGAACTGGGAAAAGCACTGGTACAACCTCAAATCCAGAGAAGACAACATGTTCCAAGAACCCCAGCATCTGCAGCCATCATGAGGAGGATTCAGAAGGAGAATGCTGGTGCCCCATCCACCCGACCTACAGAACTACCATTTGCAGAGCCTGAAGTAAGTGTGTTATGCTGTTGCAGTATAGTATCTCCTTGCGAGAGAGAGAGAGGTGTTAGTAAAATTCCTGATCTTTTCATTATTCTAGGTTGCGGCCAGCAGCAACAAAAAGAAGCGCTGCGAAATGTGTGGACCCAAGATGGACAGAAAAACGCAATATACATGCATCAAGTGCAAGAAGTACATATGTAACACACACACAGTAAAACTCTGCCCCTCATGTGTTGTATAGACTGGTATGTAAAGGCAATGTGTTCAATGGGGCTGATGTGTCATCTAGACTGACATGGCTACTGTATGTGTTCAGCTTGTGTTGTGTAAACTGACCTGAATGGGTTAAATTTCTAATGAAGTTCAAATAAATAAAAGTCAATAGTTTTCGCAATCGGGGCGGCAGTGGCTCAGTGGTTCATGTAGATTGTCTACAAACCGGAAGGTTGGTGGTTCAATCCTCGGTTCCACCTGACCAAGTGTCGAGGTGTCCTTGAGCAAGACACCTAACCCCAGCTGCTCCCGACGTGCTGGATCGCCTTGCATGGCTGACACCGCCGTCGGTGTATGAATGAGTGAGTGAATGGGTGAATGTGAGGCAATATTGTAAAGCGCTTTGGTGGCCATTGGGTCTGTGAAAGCGCTATATAAATGCAGTCCATTTACCATTTACCAAATAAATAAAAGTCAATAGTTATGAAAAACCTTGCTTCATTTGTAAATTTGTTGAATTTTTCCACTCATATCTTGATTATAATTGATTTTCTTTTTTTATGTCATTTTAGTAAAAAATAAACAAAAAAACGAGTAGCACTTGAATTCTTAAATGTGATCTAACAAAGGTAAAGAGAAAATATTAACCATATATGCTGTTTATATTGCTTGTAATTGGGATGAAGTAAACATCTGTTGAGTATTTTAAAATTGTTTGATTGTGTTGAATTAAAAAACCCAAAATGCAGCGGGTCCACCAGACTGTCACCAATAGCGCCTCTGTGGCCCTTTCCGACCGAACACAGCGGGAACCATCACCCGAATATTAGTTCCGCCCGGACTCTTTTCTCACACGGACCCAGTACTTTTCCATCTCAGCTGTGGCTCATCATCCCATTAGTGATCGCCTTTATAAGGCGCGGACTTTCTCTTGTTCATTGCGAAGTCTTATCGTTCCCTATGGTCGTAATTCTGAGCGTTTATTTCTGTGTTGGATTTTCTGTGTATGACTCTGGACTGTGTACCCCGTTGACGATTCCTGCTACCTGCCATTGTGACCATTGCCTGTCTATTGAACTGTGTTCCGGATTACCTACGTTGTTCCTGTTTTCTGGTGATTATTCCTGCCTGTTGACGATTCTAAATAAAGCCTTGCAGATGGATCCGAATGTCTCAGACTCCTTGTTACAGAAGACTTCGCCATCTCAGGATCCAGCGGCTTTAGATCAAGTGGTTACTGAAGTGACACGGCAAGCCTCTCTGTTGACTGTGCATCACCAACAGTTGGATCGGCTGACCACCATGACCGAGGAGTTGGTGCGGTCTATGCGGTCGCTCACACAGGCTGTGCAACAAGACCCCACTGCATCGAATCCTCCCACTGCAGCCCCCACCGCGCAGCCTTCCGCGGTCTTCACCACGGGAATTCACGCACCCCGCTTGGCACTTCCAGAGAAGTATGACGGCTCTCCAGGCAAGTGCAGGGGCTTTCTTATGCAGTGTGCCATCTATGTGAACTCGCTGCCGCCGGGCTCTGTGACGGAGGATGGCAAGGTTTCCCTCGTCTGCACTCTTCTCACCGGTAAGGCCTTGAGCTGGGCAACGGCCTTGTGGGAGGGCCAACAGATGGTTTTCCCGTCGTATCAGCACTTTCTCACCAAATTCCGGGAGGTGTTTGATCACGCTGAGGATGGCAAGGAGGCTGAGGAGGAACTATTAAACCTTCGCCAGGGATCTTCCACCGCTGCGGATTACGCTCTCATGTTTCGCACACTAGCAGCCCAGGCGGGCTGGGAAGGAAAACCCCTTAAGGCCATGTTTCGTCGAGGGCTTCGCACGGACCTGCAGGCTGAGCTCGCTTGTCGGGATGAGAGCAAGACTTTGGAGGAGTATATGGAGATGGCGATCAAACTGGACCATCTGCTCCGCTCTCGCAGGAATCGCCAACCACGATTACCTCTCGCCTCACCCCAGTCTTCGGCTCACGCCCTGGAGGAACCCATGCAAGTGGGATTTTCCCGCCTCTCGGATGAGGAGCGCGAGAGAAGGATGAGAAATCGTCTATGCCTTTACTGTGGTCAGTCTGGTCACTTCCGAGCTCAATGTTCCGCTCGTCCTCCTAGAACCACCAGCACTCGGGTAAGCCACGATTCCTTGTCACCCTCTCTCTTGTTGGATGTGTGCTTGATTGTCCACGGCCGCCACATCAAGACTAAAGCCTTTATTGACTCAGGGGCGGCCGGTAACTTTATTGACCAAGACTTTGCTAATCGCCATCGCATATCTCTTGTTCCATGTGACCCTCCTATGGCGGTGGCAGCCCTGGATGGAAGACCACTAGGTGCTGGAAAGATCTACCACCTCACTGAGGCCATCACACTGATCACCAGCTCCCTGCACACCGAGACCATCCAGCTCCATGTCACCCAATCACCTCACCACGCCATTATTCTAGGCCACCCCTGGCTCACCCTCCACGATCCACAAATTTCCTGGAAGGATCAGGACATCACCCAGTGGTCCCAATCTTGTCTCCAGAGATGTCTCAAATCCCCACAGAGGAACCATCACGTGGTCCCAGTTCCTCAACCTGAAAGTCAACCCCCGCAGGACCTTCCCGAGGTTTACTGGGATTTCCACTCTGCATTCAGCAAATCCCGGGCCACCCAGCTTCCACCTCATCGGGACACGGATTGTGCCATCGAGCTCTTACCAGGAGCCACGCTCCCCAAGGGTCGTGTATATCCCCTGTCTCAACCCGAGACTCTGAGCATGCAGCAATACATCGACGAGGAACTCGCCAAGGGGTTCATCTGACCCTCCACCTCACCAACCTCGGCGGGCTTCTTCTTCGTAAAAAAGAAGGACGGATCCTTGCGTCCCTGCATCGACTACCGAGCCCTTAACGAAGTAACAACCAAGTACCGTTATCCCCTACCCTTGGTACCCTCAGCCCTGGAACAACTTCGCACTGCCCGTATCTTTACCAAGCTCGACCTGAGATGCGCCTACAATCTCATTCGCATCCGGGCAGGTGACGAGTGGAAGACGGCCTTCTCCACGACGACTGGCCACTATGAATATCTGGTCATGCCCTTCGGTCTGTCCAACAGTCCCTCTGTCTTTCAGGCCCTTATCAACGATATTTTCCGAGATATACTCAACAAGTGCGTCATAGTCTACATTGATGACATACTGATCTACTCCGACACCCTGTCCGAACACGTCCAACACGTACGGGCTGTGCTCCAAAGACTAATCCAGAATCAGCTGTACGCCAAACTCTCTAAGTGTGCCTTCCACCTCTCCACCGTCTCCTTCTTAGGATACATCATCTCTGCTGAGGGAGTCACAATGGATGACAGCAAGGTTTCCGCCGTACTACACTGGCCCCGTCCCCAAACCGTCAAAGACCTCCAACGTTTCCTGGGGTTTGCCAACTTCTATCGAAGATTCATCCGGGGTTTCAGTCAAGTAGCAGCTCCTCTAACTTCCCTCACTCGCAGTGGAGGTGGATCCAACAAACTGGCATGGTCTACGCTCTGCGAGAAAGCGTTCCAAGATCTGAAGACTCGTTTCACCTCGGCTCCCATCTTGAAACATCCAAACCCCCGACGTCAGTTCACTGTGGAGGTGGACGCCTCCAGCACAGGTATCGGAGCTATACTGTCACAACGCCAGGGAACCCCAGAGAAATTGTACCCGTGTGCCTACTACTCTCGCAAACTCAATCCCGCGGAACGTAATTATGATGTCGGGGACAGAGAACTGTTGGCCATGAAAGCAGCCCTGGAGGAATGGAGACACTGGTTGGAGGGCTCGACCATACCCTTTCTCATTCTAACTGACCACAAGAACTTGGAGTACTTGAGAACCGCCAGACGTCTCAATGCCCGCCAGGCCAGATGGTCGTTATTCTTCTCCAGGTTTCTCTTCACCATAACCTATCGGCCCGGGTCCAAGAACGGTAAGGCGGACGCACTCTCCCGCCAATACGACTTGTCCCAATCAGACACCTCTCCGGCCACCATCATTCCCATCTCCCAGATCGTCTCCCCCGTGCAATGGGACATCATGGCCGAGATCACTGAGGCCCTAGAAACAGATCCTGCTCCTCCGGAATGCCCTCCTGGACTGACCTACGTCCCCGCTCCCCTACGGCATCGCGTATTGACACTGATCCACGAAAATCCCAGCGCCGGCCACCCCGGCGTCCAGGCGACCAGGGAACTCGTTCTCAATAAGTTCTGGTGGCCTTCCATGACTAAACAGATTCTAACCTTCGTCAAGGAGTGTGTCACATGCAACCAAACCAAATCCCTACGCCAGCGCCCTGCCGGTCTGCTCCAGCCTCTTCCCATCCCAGAGAGACCATGGTCCCACCTGGCCGTCGACTTCATGACCGACTTGCCACCTTCTCACCACAACACCGTGATCCTCACCATCATTGACCGGTTCTCCAAGTCATGCCGCCTTATTCCGCTTCCCAAACTTCCCACTGCATGGGAGACTGCTCAAGCCTTGCTCAACCAGGTCTTTCGATTTTATGGTTTGCCCGAAGACATAGTCTCGGATCGAGGATCCCAATTCACGTCCCGTGTGTGGAGGTCCCTCTGGTCTCAGTTAAACGTCAACATCAGCCTCACATCAGGGTACCACCCGCAATCCAACGGACAAGTGGAGAGGCTGAATCAGGAACTCTCCCGCTTCCTACGAGCTTACTGTCACCTCCATCAGGAGGACTGGAGCGAATACCTCATGTGGGCTGAATACGCCCAGAATTCCCTAAGGAAGCCCGCCACCCAACTTACCCCATTCCCATGTGTGTTAGGCTTCCAACCTCCACTATTCCCGTGGTCCGGGGAACCTTCTAACCTCCCCGCAGTGGACACCTGGCTACGGAGGAGCGAAGCTACCTGGGATCTAGCACACACCAACCTACGACAGGCTATCCAACGAGTTACCCGCCAAGCCAATCGCCTCCGGAGAGCTGCTCCCCCATACCAGGTCGGACAGTGGGTCTGGCTCTCCACCCGGGACCTGAGACTCCGACTCCCCTGCAGAAAGCTTAGCCCAAGGTACGTGGGTCCGTTCAAAATCCTCAGACAAATCACTCCTGTGTCTTTCCGTTTAGATCTCCCATCTCATTACCGTATCTCACCCACTTTTCATGTTTCCCTGCTCAAGCCCGCTGTGGAACCGGGAGGAGAGGGGGACCAGGACGAGGCCGCTCCGGCAGAGACTCCTCCCCTAATGGACGCAGAAGAGAGCATTTATCAGATCAACCAGATCTTGGACTCTCGGCGCCGAGGCGGGGTCCTCCAGTATCTCGTGGACTGGAAGGGATACGGCCCCGAGGAGCGGTCTTGGGTCAATTCTAAGGACATGCTCGACCCCCAACTTACTGCTACATTCCACCGTGAACACCCGGAGAAACCCGCTCCTCGTCCTCGTGGTAGACCCCGGCGCCGAGGAGGAGCTCACGTCGGGAGCCGTTCGCAGGGGAGGGGCTCTGTCACCAATAGCGCCTCTGTGGCCCTTTCCGACCGAACACAGCGGGAACCATCACCCGAATATTAGTTCCGCCCGGACTCTTTTCTCACACGGACCCAGTACTTTTCCATCTCAGCTGTGGCTCATCATCCCATTAGTGATCGCCTTTATAAGGCGCGGACTTTCTCTTGTTCATTGCGAAGTCTTATCGTTCCCTATGGTCGTAATTCTGAGCGTTTATTTCTGTGTTGGATTTTCTGTGTATGACTCTGGACTGTGTACCCCGTTGACGATTCCTGCTACCTGCCATTGTGACCATTGCCTGTCTATTGAACTGTGTTCCGGATTACCTACGTTGTTCCTGTTTTCTGGTGATTATTCCTGCCTGTTGACGATTCTAAATAAAGCCTTGCAGATGGATCCGAATGTCTCAGACTCCTTGTTACACAGACCCACGAACACTGGCTGAATAACAAAAATATGAACACCACACAAGGGTTAATATTTAATGAAAAATGACTTGCATCAATATATTATTATTTAATGCAGAGTGTGTGGGTATAACTGTATATCTTTGTGTTGTGCTATACTCACTGCCATAAAGGTCCAGAATTTAAAGGGGACATATCATGCTAAATCCACTTTTTTAGCCCTTAAATGCATTTTGTTGTATATTTTGCCGTGTGAATTGTGCTAAATAAGTTGCCTTATCTTTTCTGAAAAGTGTTCCGGGCATTAAGCTGACATAAAACAACACTTTAATAAAACGAAAAAACTATCCAATGATGAAATGTTTTCTGTGTTGACACAAATCTTGGATTTCCATGTCCTAACTGCTGGGATAATCACACTGTAAAAAAGAATACGCTATATCTAATCAATAAAATTGAGGCAACAGATTACAAGCAATATTATTAATTAAATTTAACAAATTAGAATTGAGTAATAATTAATCAAATTAATTCCTTAAAAGCTAACCATTTAAAATGAGTAAAATTTACAACATTTTTTTTTTTTATTGCCAACATTGAAGACACCTGGTTTTAAAGGTTGTATGTTGTTATATGTAGCACCTTAGGCCAGGAAAACACTGTTTCATTTCACTGTATATGAGCTGCGTATAGAGCTGCAAAGACAACAAAACTACTTTGACTCTATAACTCTTGTGGTTACTTCAATTAGAGTTGTGGAGTATGAAAATAATGCCATATTGCATAAAAACCCCAAACATATTTGCACAAATGTAATATACATGAATTTAAAAATGAATATGTTATTAGCTGACAGTGTTCAGATGGGTCCAGATAAATTGTGACAAATGCAACGGTACGGAATGCATCGTATTAACACATGGCATCGTATGTTTGGCCCCTAGAAATGTCCTTCATGGTAAATTGAATCTGTGCCCTCCAACAAAAGTGCTTGGACTTTGTTTGCAATTAATTGCTTTTTCTTTATCTTTTATTTGATTAAAAAAAGCAATTATAAATAAATAAAGCTAACAATAAGAAGATTATCTTCCATTAAAGTTCATTTATATTTTAGACCAATTTTATTTAGCTTTATAGGTGAGGAACATAGTTAATGTTCCAATTCACTATATACAGCGAGTGTCCCATCCCAAAAAAGTTGTGTAAGAATTGATAAACTAGAAAAAAAGTTTGAGACAAACTTTAAGTTGGCTTGAGAAAGCCGGACCAGATAGTTTGAAAGAAATAAAAGTAGTTAGGAGTTTGAAGTAGTTTGAAGTTTAAAGTAGTTTAAATTTTGATTGATAAATTAGTTATAAAGAAAGAAAAAATATTAGTTAGAAAGAAAAAGATAGATTAGTTAGAAAGAAAGATTAGTTAGAAAGATAGATTAAAAGAAAGATTAGTTAGAAAGATAGATTAAAATAAAGATTAGTTAGAAAGAAAGAAAGAATGAAAGAAAGATTAGTAAGAAAGAAAGAAAGAAAGAAAGAAATATTAGTAAGTAAGAAAGAAAGAAAGATTAGTTAGAAAGAAAGAAAGATTAGTTAGAAAGAAAGAAAGAAAGAAAGAAAGAAAGAAAGAAATAATTGTGGATTAGAGATAAAAGGGGATATAGATAGATAGATAGATAGATAGATAGATAGATAGATAGATAGGGTTTGAAGATAGATAGATAGATAGATAGATAGATAGATAGATAGATAGATAGATAGATAGATAGATAGATAGATAGATAGATTAGTAGATTAGTAGATAGATAGATAGATAGATAAGGTTTGTAGATAGATAGATAGATAGATAGATAGATAGATAGATAGATAGATAGATAGATAGATAAGGTTTGAAGATAGATAGATAGATAGATAGATAGATAGATAGATAGATAGATAGATAGATAGATAGATAGATAGATAGATAGATAGATTAGTAGATAGATAGATAAGGTTTGTAGATAGATAGATAGATAGATAGATAGATAGATAGATAGATAGATAAGGTTTGAAGATAGATAGATAGATAGATAGATAGATAGATAGATAGATAGATAGATAGATAGATTGATAGATAGATAGATAGATTAGTAGATAGATAGATAGATAGATAGATAGATAGATAGATAGATAAGGTTTGTAGATAGATAGATAGATAGATAGATAGATAGATAAGGTTTGAAGATAGATAGATAGATAGATAGATAGATAGATAGATAGATAGATAGATAGATAGATAGATAGATAGATAGATGATAGATAGATAGATAGATAGATAGTTAAAAAGAAAAAGAAAGAAAGAAAGAAAGAAAGAAAGAAAGATAGATTAGTTAAAAAAAGAAAGAAAGATTGATCAGTTACTGTAAAAAGAAAGAAAGATTAGTTTGAGATAGATAGATAGATAGATAGATAGATAGATAGATAGATAGATAGATAGATAGATAGATAGATAGATAGATAGATAGATAGATTAGACCAGACCCTGAGAGGACAAAAGGATCTCTCTGGAGAGGGAAATCTCTCAGCCTCATGTATTTCTTAAAGTTGGGTTTGCATCTTCTCTCTATTCCAGAGCATTTGATGTTTTGTATCGATTATCTTTGAATTGATTATGAAATTGGCATGATACATTTACCTGACATAATAAATTGTTACATTTGATTATTCTAACTGACTTTGACATTATTTTCATTGAAGAGTTAAACGGAATAGTCAAACATTCGCTCACTTTTAGTGAGGCACAGATATTATTAAAACCTTTCATTTATGGAGTCAGATGAATTAACGAGTAAATACATATGATTAATGTATTACAAATTTAACCAACCAATACTTTGCATGAGTGAGGACAGAACACGTGATACCTTCCCCGTGTATTGGCGAACCGGCAGATTGGACCAATATAGCGGGCCTTACAGTTGGAAACCTCAAAATAAATAAATAACAAAGTGTGAGTTGAAACTACACAAAGTCAACGATATTTATTAACCCTTCAAGGTCTAAGGGGTTTTAAGTCCGCCAGGCACTATGTTAATATTTCGGCTTCTGGAAGGGTCAATTTTCATAGCAGAGTGAAGAGAGTCATATTTCTGGATTCTATAGACTCTCAGCTATAAGGTGGATGCATTGACAATACACTTCTTGAGACACTTGTATGGGTTCTGATGTGATATATCACCAAGAAAAACAAAAAACGGAAGTTCAAATATTTGTTTTTTATTATATAAAAATAGTAAACCATAATGAATAAGGGATTTTACAACAAATATTGATTCAGCAAAGGGTTTAGAACACCTGTAAAAAATTGGGTGAAAAAATATAAAGAAACAAAATAAATATTTACATTTCTGTGACTGTAGTCACCATACGTTTTTTGGGGAAAAACACAGAATATTAGGTTAGGTTAGGTTAGGTTAGGTATACTTTATTGTCCCAATGGGACATTTGTTTTGGACTCACGAATACAGCCACTGCATCGCCAAACATATAAAACAAACACTTAACATAATAACAGAGAAGAAAGATACACATTTACAATCAAGTAATTGGGCAGAAGCAGTGCTGTGTAGAAAAGGGCGAGCGGTCTGGGTCCTGGGTTCAGCAGAAGATGTACTCGGCTGCTCTGGGGTTTCCTGATTTAGACTAAAACACACAGATTTTTTAATTAGTTTACATTCTCACATATCAAAAGTTGTACAGCCTTTATTACAATGTGGTAAATAAAGATTAGCTATTCATCATCATGTGTGTATTTTTTACATCAAGTAAAGAGTCACAGAACTTCTAACTAAAAAGTTATTATTACTATTATCATAGTAATGATGTAAAGTATGATATTAGTATCATGTAAATTATACTACTTTATCATAGTAAAAATATGAGTAAATACAATGTCTAAACCAAACCCCCTCCCCATTTCAGCTTTATGTAGACAAATAGTATAGGCCTTAGGTAAGGCTTACTGCACCATTATTTCTGAAAAGCTACAATAAAATTTCCCTAAAAGCATTACAATAAAATAGACAAGCAAAGTAAACGAAATATAGCTTATTACTAAGCAAAAAATGAAGATGGACTACATGCGGCCTAATCTGCAATCTCATTTTAGCAACAGGTTACTGTACTACCGTTTATGTAGCAGACAAAGGCCCATGAATTTTTAAATCTACTTACTAATAGTAATGGCGCACATTATTTGATTACTGCACCGTTATTTCTGACAATAAAATAATTTTACTAAAAAAAATGACACAATACATATTAGACAATATATTATCAGCAATATTGCCTTCATACTTACTCCTCAAATGGATCAATTCCGTCCAGAATTTGATCCTCTTCATCTGAATCAAATCGGTCTGGATCAGATCCGTTATCACTCTCATCGCTCTCAAAAAAAATCATTGCAGCAGCTTGCTCGGCACGAGTCGGAAGTGAATCTTCGTTTGGCCATGTTGATTTTCTGTAAAATCTAACCAGTACAAAAACGTCTATCTCCACAGTAATCCAAATGTATCGTGTCCAAAAACCGTATATAAAAAGATTGTGTCTGAGAAGAAGACGTGCGAGATTTATTACAAACCCCTCCCTTTTTTACGTTCCTAGGACACCTGGGCTGCGTTCAGCCCAGACAAAACGTTGCACAACGTTTTTTAAACAGAAACGGTGATGTTGAACACACTGTTCTGATGACGCAAGAGTTGCAACTATGGCAGCTGAGAAGGCCATTCTTTGTGTTCTTTGTGAAGAATTTTCGGAGCCTGATGAAGTCGGTATAAATATGTGTTTAATACTACAAAATATGCCCGATGTTACAGTTACTGCACTTGCCGCCCGGAACAAAAGAGAACTCAAAAGAGAACACAGTGAAGGGATTGCTGAAACTGAAGCACACATCTTACCTAATTCAGACTAAAACACATCTATTTAGCCTCACATACTGACTTTATTTGTAGTTCATACTGTTTTAATACCCTGTATTTTCTTTCTCCTTTTTAGGAAAAGCACTTAATTACCATTGTTTATTTCTATACCAAATGTCATACACTTGCAATGAAGCTAAAAAATATAAGCAACTACATCATTATGTTGATAACCTATATTTTTACAATAAAACGAACATGTCTTCTAATATCCTCAGTTGTTGCGTATACCGAGCTGTATCGAACACATTTGTAAATTACTTTCCTTGAACCCATTGTGCGAGTTCACTTTAATACCGCGTGCTTTATATACATGTTGCTGCTGATTGGACTGCAGTTCTGACACACCCACCAAACAAGAGAAAACGCATCTCAAACCTCGTTGCACACCGGTGCATGCCGTTTCCAGGAAACATGACGTTCAACCCGGAAACTGTAGCAAAACGTTGGGCACCGTTTTGAACTTGAACGTGCCCCAGATAATGTCCTTGTTTGTTTTATATGGGTCTGTGATTGGTTCACACACCAACAGCATTATATATCATTTGATAGGGTAAAGTACCAGTCCTCTGTTTTGCGGTAAAATGCGATAGATTTGCACTCAAATACGGAAGGCTTAATTTATTTATTTATTTATTTTTTTTTTTTTAAATGCTTGTAGAAGATCGGAAGGCTTATCATTCGCGTAAGTCAACACAGTTTACTCATTATTACGCAGACGAATGTCAGCTTTTTCATAGAAAAAAAAGTAAGTTAATACCTTATTCCATTCCGAAGCTATTAATAGATATGTCAGGCGTGCGCACTTTGACGCTCTAGAGCGTCAGTCGACTTTGAAGGGTTAATAAATAAAATGTCTAAAAACAAGAAATAAAAAACAAGTAGGCATAGAGGCATAAGCACCCCCATTAGAATCTATATACACTTTGAAGAATAGTCCATCCCAACAATACAAACAATAATTGATGCAATGTTTGAATGGGTCCTCAATCCTTGCAAGCCGCACAAACAAAAGTATCCTGGGTGGACGGCTGAACACAGGATCTGTGGTACCGGCGCAGGCAGGAAAGACAGCTAATCTGAAAATGTGGATCAATAAAGACAACTAAATGATAACACCACTGTTAACTTTAAGGATGCATGTAAATGTTTGCACATACTAACCCAAGCGGAGTCTCCGCTTTCCTCTCCACAGAATGAGCACAACCGGGTTAAATCATCTAGAAAACAATACAGAATAAAAGAAAAAAATTAAATAAAAAATAGGAGGCCAAAAACAATTTATATAGATGTAATGCTCTCCCTGTGTCATGTCTGGGAAGAACTGCAATAATCATTATGATTGTTAATATAATACAGACTGTTCACGTCACTTCTGCCGATCCAGAGACTGTTCACGTCACGTCCGCCGAGCCAGCGTCTCCGGACAAGATGGCCGCCGCCGAGCCAGTGTCTCCGGACAAGATGGCCGCGCTGAGCCAGTGTCTGCGGACAAGATGGCCACCGCTACGCCTGAACCTGAGCCCTCAGCAGAGATGGTCGCCGCCACGCCTGAACCTGAGCCCTCAACAGAGATGGCCGTCGCCACGTCGCCTGAGCCCTCAGCAGAGATGGCCACCGCCACGCCTGAACCTGAGCCCTCAGCAGAGATGGTCGCCGCCACGCCTGAACCTGAGCCCTCAACAGAGATGGCCGTCGCCACGTCGCCTGAGCCCTCAGCAGAGATGGCCACCGCCACGCCTGAACCTGAGCCCTCAGCAGAGATGGCCACCGCCACGCCTGAACCTGAGCCCTCAGCAAAGATGGCCAATGACACGCTGTCTGTTCCTGTTCCTGAGCCGGTGTCTGTTTCTGCCCATAACCCCATAGCCACCCCCAAGGAAATTTTGGGGGGGGGGCAGGAGGTCCCTTGATAGGACCATAGAGGCCGCGCCGCCATGGCCTCCTGAACCGTCTGCTCCGCCCTGGCCGCCCGAAGGGTCGTCTCCGCCGTGGCCGCCCGAAGGGTCTTCTCCGCCCTGGCCGCTCAAAGGGTCTTCTCCGCCCTGGCCGCTCAAAGGGTCTTCTCCGCCGTGGCCGCCCGAAGGGTCTTCTCCACCGTGGTCGCCCAAGGGGTCTTCTCCGCCCGTGTCGCCTGCACTGCCTGCTCCGCCCTGGTCTCCCGTCTTGCCGCAATCTCCAGGTCCTCTTCTGCTTCACGGACCTGGCCCTCCATCCCGCCCCAGGGTCCGCCTCCACTCCACCACCCTCCTGGACTATTGTTTCCTGGGGAGTGTCTGGAAGCCACTCTTAAGGGGGGGGGGGGGGGGGGGGGGTTATGTAATGATTCATGTCTGTGTTCATCTGTCTTGTCACGTGTTTAGCAGTTCCCCGTTATGTTGATTAATCTCCCCAGGTGTTTCTTATTTACCACGCCCCCTTGTTATCTTGTTTAGCTTGTTTGTATTTCACGAGTTCACACTTACAATTAAGTTAAATAAATGATATGCATATTTGGCGTGCTGTCCGGGGAGAGGGCTCCGAGCTCGGATATTGGGCCCGAACCCAGAGTACCCCCCAAAAATTGCAAACTAATGCAGGACAGCTGCCAGAGATGATGTTGATTCCCCCAAAAAATTTGCAAAGGCGAAGTTAAAGTTGTGCCTATCGTATGGAGGGAATTTGGTAATTGGATTGGGAGGGTTTGCGCCATGAGATGAATTTGATGGTTGTGGCGTCGGAAGGGTGGGAATATCACTGCGGCGGCAGTTGAGTAAATTTCCAGATAAACTGGGCTCCTGCGGGAACGTGAGAAAACATCACTGCTGCGGCAGTGGGGTAATTTCCAGAGAAACTGAGCTCCTGCGGGAGCGTGAGAGAACATCACTGCTGCGGCAGTGGGGTAATTTCCAGAGAAACTGAGCTCCTGCGGGAGCGTGAGAGAACATCACTGCTGCGGCAGTGGGGTAATTTCCAGAGAAACTGAGCTCCTGCGGGAGCGTGAGAGAACATCACTGCTGCGGCAGTGGGGTAATTTCCAGAGAAACTGAGCTCCTGCGGGAGCGTGAGAAAACATCACTGCTGCGGCAGTGGGGTAATTTCCAGAGAAACTGAGCTCCTGCGGGAGCATGAGAAAACATCACTGCTGCGGCAGTGGGGTAATTTCCAGAGAAACTGAGCTCCTGCGGGAGCGTGAGAGAACATCACTGCTGCGGCAGTGGGGTAATTTCCAGAGAAACTGAGCTCCTGCGGGAGCGTGAGAGAACATCACTGCTGCGGCAGTGGGGTAATTTCCAGAGAAACTGAGCTCCTGCGGGAGCGTGAGAAAACATCACTGCTGCGGCAGTGGGGTAATTTC
Organism: Squalius cephalus; assembly: GCF_949319135.1. Taxonomy (NCBI): domain Eukaryota; kingdom Metazoa; phylum Chordata; class Actinopteri; order Cypriniformes; family Leuciscidae; genus Squalius; species Squalius cephalus. The sequence continues at coordinate 1,067,345 of NC_137135.1, read as the reverse complement.
CAGAGAAACTGAGCTCCTGCGGGAGCGTGAGAGAACATCACTGCTGCGGCAGTGGGGTAATTTCCAGAGAAACTGAGCTCCTGCGGGAGCGTGAGAGAACATCACTGCTGCGGCAGTGGGGTAATTTCCAGAGAAACTGAGCTCCTGCGGGAGCGTGAGAAAACATCACTGCTGCGGCAGTGGGGTAATTTCCAGAGAAACTGAGCTCCTGCGGGAGCGTGAGAGAACATCACTGCTGCGGCAGTGGGGTAATTTCCAGAGAAACTGAGCTCCTGCGGGAGCGTGAGAGAACATCACTGCTGCGGCAGTGGGGTAATTTCCAGAGAAACTGAGCTCCTGCGGGAGCGTGAGAAAACATCACTGCTGCGGCAGTGGGGTAATTTCCAGAGAAACTGAGCTCCTGCGGGAGCGTGAGAGAACATCACTGCTGCGGCAGTGGGGTAATTTCCAGAGAAACTGAGCTCCTGCGGGAGCGTGAGAGAACATCACTGCTGCGGCAGTGGGGTAATTTCCAGAGAAACTGAGCTCCTGCGGGAACGTGAGAAAACATCACTGCTGCGGCAGTGGGGTAATTTCCAGAGAAACTGAGCTCCTGCGGGAGCGTGAGAAAACATCACTGCTGCGGCAGTGGGGGTAATTTCCAGAGAAACTGAGCTCCTGCGGGAACGTGAGAAAACATCACTGCTGGGGCAGTGGGGGTAATTTCCAGAGAAACTGAGCTCCTGCGGGAGCGTGAGAAAACATCACTGCTGCGGCAGTGGGGGTAATTTCCAGAGAAACTGAGCTCCTGCGGGAGCGTGAGATAACATCACTGCTGCGGCAGTGGGGTAATTTCCAGAGAAACTGAGCTCCTGCGGGAGCGTGAGAGAACATCACTGCTGCGGCAGTGGGGTAATTTCCAGAGAAACTGAGCTCCTGCGGGAGCGTGAGAGAACATCACTGCTGCGGCAGTGGGGTAATTTCCAGAGAAACTGAGCTCCTGCGGGAGCGTGAGAGAACATCACTGCTGCGGCAGTGGGGTAATTTCCAGAGAAACTGAGCTCCTGCGGGAGCGTGAGAGAACATCACTGCTGCGGCAGTGGGGTAATTTCCAGAGAAACTGAGCTCCTGCGGGAGCGTGAGAGAACATCACTGCTGCGGCAGTGGGGTAATTTCCAGAGAAACTGAGCTCCTGCGGGAGCGTGAGAAAACATCACTGCTGCGGCAGTAGGGGAAAAACATCTCTGAGCAATTAAAATGATTGTAAGGTTCTGGGCGAGACAGCTTGAAAAATGTATTTGAGGGAGGTGTCGAGGAGTGTTTACAGTGGGTGGTTTATGCGAATATCAGCTCTGAATAGTGAGGTACTGGGGTTGGGAATGGGTCCGCCTCTGGTGCTAATAGCTTGAATTTCTGTAGAGCAAAGCGGGAGAGAGAATCAGCAATTTGTTTTTTTGACCCAGGTACATGTTTGGCAGTTATGATGAATTGGTTGCAGGCTGAAATCCAAATGAGGCGTCTTAGTAGAGGCATTAATGCAGGTGAATGTGAGCAGCCTTTATTGATGCAATGCACTGTTGCTTCGTTGTCACAGTGCACTATGATGCTGTTGGAGGACCATTCTTTCCCCCATAGGAAGGCTGCGACTACTAGAGGATACAGCTCAAATAGTGCTGAGGATGTTTGTGACTGGGGTAAGTTTAACAACTGGGAGGGCCACGTAGAAGCGAACCAACGGCCTTGGTAATACCCCCCGAAACGAGATTGTTATAGAAGAAGGTCAGGCCGTTCCATTGTTTAAGGAATGTTATCCATAAACTGAGCTCGTTGCAACACAAATTAGCTTGTAGCCTACATAAGCACAGGTGCATTTCATTTTAGACCGAAGGACAGTGGTGTCGATTGAACATATCATATCTTATTGTCTATTCATAAAGATTGTCAGACAGACACGGTGCCCCATCATTTTTAATATTTCTGCATCTATAATAAACTCTAGGCCATAACTGAGAACAGAATAGGGATTTCTCATTTAAAAAGGAATATGCTGCTCTCTGCTGGACAACTTGAGACAACTTCCACTTTAGCAACAGATATAGCCTAATGGCTAAACACTTCCGAGAGGATTAATCACGTACATGTCAACACACAAACTGTGATCAAACCAACTGTGATCACACTACAAGGTAACACAAGGTGACAGGTTTGCAAAACATTTAACCGGGAACATTTCCTGTTTAAGTGGTGAACTTAGCACCAAAATATCATTTATTTTTATTTTTATTTATAATTAAAAACAGTTACAATTCCTTTTACTGGGTGTTTTTATTGATTTATTTTACATTTTTGGTGGCTTATATTATTACATAAAAAAAAACTTGCTTTAACTTAAATAGTTTTAACTTGCTAGCTAATGTAATTTACTTATGTATTTTACTTGTTATCAGACATAATCTACTCGAAGTGGGACTCTGTTGTACATGAAAAAACACTATAGGAATTTATATTAAATACCGTTGAAACCGTCTATACAATTCACCAAAAAATGTATTACATTATAAATACTAACCATTGTAAAATAACTTAAAATCAATATGCATATTAGCCGATGTTATAACAGGAATAAGACTTCACAAAGCACATTACAGAAGGAAAAAAAACATAACAAAAAAATAAGATAAATAAAACGGCATTTAACCAGTATTTATTATTGAATTAAATATTCCCATTCTAAAAAAACTGTATACAGAAATTACAACATTTTTTTCAACTTTTACGTGTGTATTATTTCATTTTCAGAATTTTTTTTATCAGACTCATAATGAGTGACAGTGGCATCGAGTCATCTGGTGGAAGCAGTGCCGTAACCATAAATCAATCACTTCATAACCCCAAATAGTATTAATTTACATTTCATTATTTATTTGTTTTTCTTCCTCCAGGCACCCACTGTGATCATCAGCCGGACAGTAAGTTGTCATTAAAGAGTGCATCTGCTTTTAGACTGAGACGTGCAGTTTTTACAGCTTTATTTTGCAGGACACAGAGTACCCATCCTCAGAGGCGGAGGGAGATCGTCTTCCTCCTCATCCTCCTCCTAATTCTCCTCCTCTTCCTCCCTCATTTGCCTCCACCGCCCCATTTGCCAGTTCTGCCTGTTGGACTGGACGTGGAAGAGGTAAAGGGAATATTCAAATGTAGCCTGTTATACTCTGTATTGTAGTTGCCATCGTTTTGTTTATTTTATTTATTTGTTTTATTTCTCTCCAGTATTTTGCAGACGACGAGGAAGAGGAGGACTGGGTTTTGTATTTTATTGTTGTTATTTTTATAATAAATTAATAAATATTTTGTATAGCTGCACGGTCTCCTCTTTGAATCTTTTTTTTTTTTTTAAATACACATTTACATTTATAACCAGTTTATTTCTCATAACTGTCCTCGGACACAAGATCAACACACAAGATGAAAGATGTCTTAAAATGCATTTATTTTCTAACATTTAAACTTAGACCACAGAGTTACAGACAAATATGTAATAAACGATCAGGAGTCAGCTGACCAATCAGGGCGTGGCACCAATCAGACTGCAGGAACCAATCCGGTTTTCTTCCTGGACAGAATACATTACAAACAACTCACACACAGAAACAGATCAAAAGGGACATAACTTGATAATTTTGCTTGTTTTAATCTATTAGCTATCCATCTATCTATCTATCTATAAATATATATATCTATATTTCTATCAATCAATCCATCACAGACACCTATACATTACCAATTAAAGACCTCTCTCTATCGTCACAAAAAGGACTGACCAGGCTCCAAAAGGGCCCAAAATAGCCCAAGCTAGAACAACACTTTATAAAATAGCCCAAGATACAACAGCACTTTATAAAATAAAAGTTGTTTAAACTCATGTATCTATCTATTCATCTATTCGTATGTTCATCTATTCATCTATCTATCTATCCATCCATCCATCCATCACTCCATCCATCAATCTATCTATAGAAAGAGACACTTACCTTTGACCCTAACACTGAAAAAGCTCAGCACTGGTGCTGATATGCACGGCAAATGCAACCGTTTCGTATTGACAGGTGAACAGCTGGGGAAAAATCAAGTTCGCTTTGCGTCAGGCCGTCTGCATGCATGCAGGGTCAAAGGCCACGGGCCCGGCACGCTACCTCACCTAAGCCTAACCAGCTAAACCTACCCAACGCCTGCGCAAAAAAAAAAAAAAAAAAAAAAAAAACACTGACCACTGGCGGGACCCACACAGACCCTACCCAAAATAGCCCAAGCTACAACAGCACTTTGTCAAAACCTAGCCCAAGCTTAAGCTGACCGATGTTAAAAAAAAAGGCAACAATAAAAAAAAACACTTGTGATGGGCGCAGCGCTCTGTATCTCTCGCCGCCTGGTGGCGCTACAGCTAAGAGACCGAGCCCATTCGATCGGGCGTGACCGATTAGTATATGTACAAGACTTGAGCTCTGTTGGTGCAAAAATAAGGCGGGTGCAGTACCGTATCTCACCGCCTGGTGGCGCTAGAGAGCCCAAACACGGTGCAGGCGACTCCCCGCTCCCTAATTACCGTACACACCAAGTTTCGGCTCTCTAACACCTACAGAACTCGAAAAAACCATGGGGGTGCACTTGAATGGAGGGTGCAGTCTTCGCTTTTACACACATAACCCCTAACCCTAACCCTAACTAACCTTAACCCCAGACATACTGATACCAAAATAATCGTATAGTTAAGACGCTCGGAACGCTTAGCATAAAATTAAAATCCCTAAATCATAACGCAGAATCCATACACCAGATAGTCCAGATAGATTTGGCATCGCTTTATTAACCTAGAACTAGGCCTGTACCAATTCCTGCTCTAAACCCTACCCATAGGAGCCCTATGGTTTATATACCCAGCGGGAGATATTCAAATCTTCTATGTCTAGCCCCAGAGCTCTAAGTAAGAGCATTCTCCAAGGGAGGAGCAATGGTATCCTCTAACATGCGTCGGCCCGTGCCTTCCTCAGTCTCCTTCCTTCTCTGGACAAGTGCCAGAGAGGGGGGAGCTGTTGTAATATACTCAAAAAACCTAACCTACCCTAACTCTTCGGACAGTTTATGGCATTTATTCCCCTAACCCTTAATGGTATAAACCACAGCAACATAGCCCATTTAAATGTAACACATATCATAACACATGATATGTGCGTCTCTCTAGGACATTATTTGGTTCATTTTGGTGTTTGTGTTCGGGGAGCGGCCAGTTGAAGATGTCTTCGGACAGTTTATGGCGTTTATTCCCCTAACCCTCCAAAGATGTGTCGGATCCTGAAAGGTAAAGGAGTGCAGTCCCGCTCGTCCCTAAGTAATCGCTGTTAGTCAGGCAGATGTCGGTTGTTTAAAACAGTTTTATCATTGTTCACTACTGAGTAGTAGACAGCACAGGAAAGTGAGAGCAACCGTTCAGAGAATCTGCCTGACAATACAAGAGGAATCAATGTTATGAGGAGGGTTAGGATGGATTATTCCACAAGTAATAATGAACAGAAGACACAATGTAAAAGACAAAGAAAGTGAAGTCGTACTGTCAGATTCAGTGACTGGATTGAACAGTGAATCTTCTCTTGTTCAGTCGCAAATCTGAAGTGTTGTGTTTGGCTCTGGTGTGTAAATGGTTGTAAACTATAATCTCCAAACAATGTAACTATATCTGTATTGTCGTTATTAATTCTCTCAAGGTTTGCATGTTAAACATTATCAACCGTCTCTATCGGAGAGGGTAATCATTAACTTTAAGCCAGTTGTACCAGAACGTCCTTGATTGTTGACTCAAAGCATGTTTCAGCATGTAATTTTGGGACTTTCTTCCATTGAAATTAACTTTTTTTGTGAGGTCATGTGATTCTCTAGAAGTCCTCTAATTATCCTGGATAAATATTCAGATAATTCAGTTTGATTGTAACTGTTATTCTCAGAATCAACAGTAAAACCTGAATTAAAATATGGTTAAAGGCGTTTCTTTCTTTATGAAAACAGAGAGAGGTGGCATCTAAGCATTACAACAGCTCGTATTAAATTAATCTGCATGATGTTTGTGTGGTGATAGTTTAGTGTTCTGTGTGCATTATAGCAGGAGTGGGTTAGTGTTTCCCTGCAGGTCACCAGTGTTAATTTCGTTAACGAGAACTATGATGAAAAATGTTCGTTGACGAGCTTTTTTCCCCTGACTAAGACAAGACGATGAGAGACGACACCCACGTCTTTAAACGATAACTGTGACTATATCAACACATGCAATATCGTTGACGAAAAAAGACGAGACTGAAATGTGTTTAAACGTTTTTTAAACTTAACCAAAACCACTTGTTTGTGTCAAATAAAGGAGACGACAACATCGACTGTTTTTACGAGCGTTCATGTTTACGGTTGCCAGATTTTAATAATTAAACCCCCAGTCAGAGCTTTTCTGTTAAAAGAACACGTTTTCTACCCGGTCTTTTCAAAAGTATCTGGCAACCATGCGCGCGCGCTCTCTCTACACTGCTGAAGAAGCGCGGATGATCTGAAAACAAGACAAGTAAGCTGGAGTTTAGCGATCTTCATTTGAGATTTTCTACTTAAATTAAAGTGTCATTCAGTCGGTCTGTGTTCTGCCACGAGCCGTTTGCGCTATCTGTGCTACTAAATCTGCGATCAAAATATAGGCTGATATCAGTGTTTTTAATGTTGATCATATTATACGAGCAAGAATGCAATGTTTTCTGAATATCCACACGATTTCAAATGTGACATTGATTGTATACAACAGTTCAACAAACAGAAGGGTAACATTAAATGATGTACTACATTTAAAACAGTATTGTCAGTAGGCTTATTGCTCTATTTTGCAACGAAAGCCACAGCAGAACTGCAGCACACAGCGGTGATTCGTGAACGAATCTGTGGCTTTGAACGAATCGTGAGATTCAATGACCCGTTCATAAAAATAGCAGCTTGCTTCGTTACTGAATGAATGAATGACTCCATGACTCACTCATAAAGACAGTGACTTACTACTGGCTTTAATTTAATATTTTAAAAGTACCGGTATCACTTCGTTTTTACCATCATTGCATATTTATTGAACATTGTTTAATAAAAAAAAAAAAAAAAGATTTTAAAAATATTGTCCCTTAATGGAAAAAGTGTGACTGCAGTCTAAGTGGAAGAGAGGGGGTACCAGGGGCTAGGGCACTCTAAAAACCACTGAACTAAGGAAAAGGGGTATGTAGAATTGCACAAGTGCTACTGCTAAGGAGTGCAATGTCAATACAGCCTGTTACCTTAATTTACATTTCTCATAAGCTTAACTGAATTGGCCTAGAGATAAAAAAATTAGGACATTTTTTGTCTAAAGACAACATATAAATAGCTACCAAAATTAATGTCGGTAACTGCAGTTTGACTAAAAGTTGACAAAAAATGCAATGACTTTTCGTCAACTAAAACTAGACTAAAACTATGAAAGACAAAATGACTAAAATGTGACTAAGACTAATAAGTATTTTCGTCTCAAGATGAAAACTAAGACTAAATCAAAAATGGCTGCCAAAATTAACACTGCAGGTCACTCGATATTCTGTAAATTTGATTTTTGTCAACTCTAATTCAACCTTAAATAAACTTTCCTTTTCCTCTGTTCTCATGAGCGTTTCAGCTTTTATCACATTTCAGAACAAAAGTTCTTCATCTATTATTTGTGAATTTGAAACATTTTTGTGAATCTCTTTACATTTGTTTGTGAATCTCAATCTATTTATTTGGAATAATGCAACAATACTAAACCCATACAAAAGAGCAGGAAACTGATCCAGACCAGGAAATAATCACACTGAATATCTGAAAAACAAGCATACATCTCAACACGACTCACAGGAACTCATGGAAAAGATCATAAAAAAGGCAGTAATAGTCATAATTATATTCATCGTACCAATGAGGCTTCTCAGTGACTTGAAGTGTTTACCTGGGAAAGTCTCTGTCACAGCGATGTTCATCTGCTACTAAACTTTGACCTTTAAATCACAATGACAAAATTCCACATTCATATACAGGCAATGAGTGAGGGGTCTGCAATTTGAAATAAACCTTAATGCTCCATGAAACACAGCATCCAACATCTGAAGACAACATGCTTGATTACAACACAACCGGCTTTGATAAGAGCAGAAAACAACATGCCTGTCAGCCATGAACTGTTGAGGGATCGTGGCCCGCAACCATCGCTGCAGACATTCAAGCAGAACGCCTCCCTTCTCCCAGAATGCAGTGTATGTTCAGACCTGTTTATTGTTTTCAGCTTTCTTGTGAATTGTGTCAGAACGAAACTCCCTGTTTCCCTTCAGGCCATCCAGAGATTCATGCAGACCAGTGGGAGTCAATGTGGAGTAGGTCAACTATGATGGTCAGTGAACTGGTCTTGATCTGTCCTGGTTAAGACAGAATTTAATTGAATGGACTCATCCACAGCACATGAAACAGGCTCTAACCCCCAGTGTGTGTGTCTAGGCCTCACCCCTCTGCACGTGGTGGTCCTGTCCCACAATGCCACGGTGCAGGAGCTGATGTGTGGGGATGTTCCCGGCTCATGCTTTCACGTGTTTCCCACAGGACCGTAAGAGCGGCCGCTCCACTCTACACATGGCTGCCGAAGAGGCCAACATCGAGCTCCTGCGCCTGTTCCTGGATCGGCCCATAAACACAAAGGTTAGTGAAGAGTGTTGTGTGGCGTTTGCCGCGGCACTGGGCATCATGTGACTGTGTGATGTCATCACCAGGCCTTCAGCGGAAAACGGCGCTGCACATGGCCAGCACTCTGCAGGGCCGGCTCGCTCAGGTGGATGCGGTCCGGCTACTGATGAGACGAGGAGCCGATCCCAGCACCAAGAACCTGGAGAACGAGCAGCCGGCCCAACTGGTGCCCGAGGGTCCGCTGGGAGAGCAGTTGAGATGCGCCTCGGGATTAGCCTCATATCAGTACTGGACTCGACTGGAGGAACGTTCATAAAATCGGTCTGAGCAGTTCAGTAGAAGAGCCTCAGGCTCACACCGTGTGACTCAAGTTTCCACTGACTCTTTTTTTCCTCTCTCTTCTCCACAGATGTGTCGGATCCTGAAAGGTAAAGGAGTGCAGTCCCGCTCCTGAGCCACTGTCCTGTTCGTCCCTAAGTAATCGCTGTTAGTCAGGCAGATGTCGGTTGTTTAAAACAGTTTTATCATTGTTCACTACTGAGTAGTAGACAGCACAGGAAAGTGAGAGCAACCGTTCAGAGAATCTGCCTGACAATACAAGAGTAATCAATGTTATGAGGAGGGTTAGGATGGATTATTCCACAAGTAATAATGAACAGAAGACACAATGTAAAAGACAAAGAAAGTGAAGTCGTACTGTCAGATTCAGTGACTGGATTGAACAGTGAATCTTCTCTTGTTCAGTCGCAAATCTGAAGTGTTGTGTTTGGCTCTGGTGTGTAAATGGTTGTAAACTATAATCTCCAAACAATGTAACTATATCTGTATTGTCGTTATTAATTCTCTCAAGGTTTGCATGTTAAACATTATCAACCGTCTCTATCGGAGATGGTAATCATTAACTTTAACCTGTTAACCGTTGCCAGTGCGCCCGCGCACTGAAGCGTTTTTTATTTATTTAATTCAAAGTTACTATCAGATTTAATGTTATACCTTGACAAACTATACATAATTAAAAAGATATAATACTCAAGTTTCAGTATTTGACCACTATTGTATTCTGAGAAACTCATAGTGACAGTTATGTCTTAATTTGTGTCAGGAGTTATGAAATGAAAAAATGAGTCGATACCTTTAATGTGAATCATGTGCGTCAGCCGCTTTCATTCATAAATAACTCTGTGCTGTCGTCATGACAGCGATTCACAAAACAACGTCCCTCAGGGCTTTTAGCTAAAAAATGTGCAGATTTGGAGAAATATTGATAGATTCTCATAGATTTACATCATATTTCTATAGACAGGAATAATATTTATTGAATTTATACCCAAATGCGTTGATGTAATCTTTATGAGCGTTTGGTACTCTGATACTGTGTTTTCAATTCATACCACTAGCCTGAGGGCGCTATATGCACAATAATAACCCATATATGGAACATGAAGAGGAGCCATGATCATGTGACATTCCAGGACGTCACTGATACACACAAAGCTAACAAGAGATCGCGCTGTAACATGCAGATACAGACGTTTTGAAGACAATAAACATGTTTGCAATGATATTTGAGTTACCTGTGTTTTTCAAGCCATGCCAGGTATTTTCATAATAATAGATTATATTTATAATGTAATGCTAATCTATATAGACTATCATCGTGCAGAACACTATCCAATAGTATATTTTCTGTCTGATTTTTTTATCTGAAGCCAAATTAGATCACAGAAGATATTTAAAACACTCTTCTTGCGTTATAAAGTAAGTTTGGAGCACAAACATGGTTTTAATCTCATAAATTGTCGTGTATTGATGGTGTTCTAGGCTAACATGCTAGCTAGCCCTAGGTGCACCTGCCACGTCTAGCAGTTATACTTTTATGATTTTTTGAATGCTTACTGAATTGTTTCTTTATTCAAGAAATGCATTTGATACAGTTTAAAATGTGAGGTGAACTTTGAGAAAAGAAATTAGGCACTGAAACCCTATGAATAGCCTGTGAATAGCCAGTCGTTAGTAGCTATAATGCAGACAAAAGAAATGCATATTTAGAGCCATAACCAGGCTGGAGAGGTGTGAATGTGTGCAGGGGGAGACTGAGACTGAATGGGGCTCGTTTGCACCACAAAACAATAGAGACAATATTCTGGATAGATGGTTAGAAGATGACAATAAACATCAGTAGCATTTTAGAGTCAAATCAAAATAAAGTCACATGACATGGTCTTGAAAAACATTTAACTAAATACAGAGTTTTGGACTTATTATCTTCAGATTTTAAACATAAAATGTTTAGACATGTGGCTTTAGCTGTAGTGCATTTCTAGATTGCTACAGTGCCAACTTCAATTTTATTTTCATGAGGATGTTTCATAAAAAATAATTTCTAATAACTTTACAAAATTTTGAAGCTATTTATAACAATTTTTGTCATTACGACAATAATTAATTCTACATTTACAATAAACTGCCAGGTGTCAGCTTTCAAACGAGATCATACTTGTGCTTTTAGTACCAAGGGTTCATGAACTGTATCTGTTTCAGTTTGGGTATGTAATTTCTGGGGATTTTTCAAAAGTGGGGTTGCAGCTTAACAGGTTAAACCAGTTGGACCAGAACGTTCTTGATTGTTGACTCAAAGCATGTTTCAGCATGTAATTTTGGGACTTTCTTCCATTGAAATTAACTTTTTTTGTGAGGTCATGTGATTCTCTAGAAGTCCTCTAATTATCCTGGATAAATATTCAGATAATTCAGTTTGATTGTAACTGTTATTCTCAGAATCAACAGTAAAACCTGAATTAAAATATGGTTAAAGGCGTTTCTTTCTTTATGAAAACAGAGAGAGGTGGCATCTAAGCATTACAACAGCTCGTATTAAATTAATCTGCATGATGTTTGTGTGGTGATAGTTTAGTGTTCTGTGTGCATTATAGCAGGAGTGGGTTAGTGTTTCCCTGCAGGTCACTCGATATTCTGTAAATTTGAATTTTGTCAACTCTAATTCAACCTTAAATAAACTTTCCTTTTCCTCTGTTCTCATGAGCGTTTCAGCTTTTACCACATTTCAGAACAAAAGTTCTTCAATTTGAAACATTTTTGTGAATCTCTTTACATTTGTTTGTGAATCTCAATCTATTTATTTGGAATAATGCAACAATACTAAGTCCATACAAAAGAGCAGGAAACTGATCCAGACCAGGAAATAATCACACTGAATATCTGAAAAACAAGCATACATCTCAACACGACTCACAGCGTTTCAGCTTTTACCACATCTGGTAGAACTGCCAAAAGGGAGGATGGAGGTAATTGGTGAAGTGAAGTGATGTAATGCGTGACGCGCAGATTGAGTCTTCCTGGCAGAACAAACACGAAGGCAGGGGCGCAGCCGACCCCCAAAGATAGGTGGAGGAATAAATCCACCGGGACGGGGCCCACCCCCAAAGAACTAAGTAAATATACCCACCAGTCGTGCATCCTGCAGTTCCTGAAATGAGAAAGAAAAATAAATAAAAAATTAGCGTGATAAAAGCAAATCATTGGGGCCCTTTTTTATTTATTTATTTTTTACTTTTTTTTATACACATGTAAAAGCCATAATAGTGCATGGTTATGATGACCACCTAAAGACAAGGCCGCGATGGACCATTAGACCGGAATGGGCCGTACATGGACATGGTGTAATAAACGACATAGAGACAAGGTCCTAAGGACCACACATAGGAGCCATAATAGCGTAAGGTCGAGATGACCACATAGAGACGAGGCCGCGATGGACCACTTGACCACAGAGGGCCGCACATAAAAGCCGTTAGGCGCCAGGTCATGATAGACCACATAAACACAAGGTCAGCTTGACCACATAAACACAAGGTCAGCTTGACCACAGGCCATGATAGACCATATAAACACAAGGTCAGCTTGACCACAAGGCCGTAATTGACCACACATAAGCAAGGCCGCGATGGACCAACATACCTCAATGGCACACACAGACAAGCCACGGTGGCTACACGGCCATGATAGACCACATATAAGCAGGGCCACGATGGCCATGAGACCACGATGGGCCACACACAGGATGGGCCGCGATAGGCTGCACAGCCATTGGACCACAAGGCCATGGTGGCCGCATAAGGGACAAGGCCTCAGTAGGCCACAAGGCCATGGTAGACCACAGAGACGAGACCGCTTAGGAGCCAGACCGGCCGCTAATGCCACACAGAGACGAAACCTATAAGACAAGGCTACTAAGCCACACAGAACCGAGGCCACGATGGGCCACAGACCACGATGGGCCACAAATAGGACAAGGCCACAATAGGCCACACGGCCACGATAGACCACATAGAACGAAGGCCGCGATGGACCACAGACCACGAATGGCCACACATGGGACAGGGCTGCAATAGGCCACAAAAACGCTAAAGGCCACACATAGATGGGCTAAACATAGACACGGCCATATTCCACATGAAACCAAGACCTCTAGAGGTCACTAGACCATGATGGGCCTTAGAGGACAAGGCCACAGTAGGCCACACGGCCATGGGAGACCACAGACACGAGACCGCTTAGGAGCCACATCGGCTGCTAATGCCACACAGAGACAAAGCCTATGAGACAAGGCAACTAAGCCACATGAAACCGAGGCCGCGATGGACCACAGACCACGATGGGCCACACATAGGACAAGGCCACAATAGGCCACACGGCCATGATAGACCACGTAGAACGAAGGCCGTGATGGACCACAGACCACGAATGGCCACACATAGGACAGGCTGCAGAAGGCCACAAAGCCGCTAAGGCCACACATAGACGGGCTAAACATAGACACGGCCATTAAGCCACATGAAACCACAACCTTTAGAGGTCACTAGACCACGATGGGCCTTGAGGGACAAGGCCACAATAGGCCACACGGCCATGGGAGACCACAGAGACGAGACCGCTTAGGAGCCACAACGGCTGCTAATGCCACACAAAAGACAAGTTTCACGAGACAAGGCCGCGACGGACCGTGAAAGCAAGGCAAGGCCACGATGGCCACATGGCCGAAACGACCACACAGACCACGGCTATGATAGCCTACTTGGGACAAGACCGAGCTCAGCCACTAGGCAGAGAAGGATCACACAAGACGAGAGACAGGCTGAAGACATGCCACACAGAACAGAGCTGCAACACATAGAGACAGACACGATGTGGCTTATCAGATAATGCAAATTAGGGCTAGTGCTCGGAGTATGAGTGATATGCAAACGTAGCACCACCACAAGTATTTGCATGAGGATTTACCTGGATTGTTACTGGAGAGCTTGCTGAGCTTCGAGGATAATTTTTGAATCGGTTCTTATATGGATTCGAAAGCAGAGGAAGACCATCTGCCCATGATCTTAATGTCTGATGTAGAGACTCCTTGTTCAGCTGCTGTAGTAGCGGCCCCAATTCTGAAGGAATGACCAGTGTAGAGGGAAGGGGATAGATGGCAGCTTTTGAGAACAGAAGCTAAATGAGTCCTAAACCAGGTTTTAGGGGTGCTCCGTTAAGTAAAATGAATAGAGGGGCGTGGTTAGATGTGCGGGGCGAATTCTAAGAAATTTAACCATAGATGTGAAGGGACAAAATATTGTTGATTTTTGGAAATGGTAGAGTAACGTCTGAACCTTGAGCGTCATTTTTAGAGTGCTTAAGGAATAGAGTGAAGCAATTAGGTGAAAAGCGGAGATCGGAAAAGGAATTACGCCGAGCAGGATAAAATGTATTAGTTTCTGAGCAGAATTCACCTGACGCATTAACCGTAAAAGGCAAATAGAATATTAATATATGTGGAAAGGAGGCCGTTGCGGACAGAAATGATCTTTGCAGTAAAGGCAGAGTAATAGTAGACGTTTATCTGTTGGTTTACTGGAGACCAAGCAGAAGTATAAGCTTTAAGTGGAGGAAGCCACGCCTTTAGTGAAGTATGGTCTAGCTAGATGAGCGGATCATCTAAATAACGATACCTCTGTTAAGGGAGGGCAGGGCGATGGATCCGGGTTGGCTGAAGGGCAATATCGCTTAATTAGGCACGGAGTGGGCCAGCGTTAATAGACGAGATATAAATGCCCTGCCTTAAGGAATCATACTTGGCATACATTTTTTTGTATATATATATATATATATATATATATATATATATATATATATATATATATTTGTTATGGAAATGTTACTTCTTAATACAACACTTACCTGGAGTAAGGTGACGGCGTCCCGTCAAGAAGCTACCATCACTACCTCTTAATGATCTGTTGTCTTTTGGGCGTAGAATCTATTTTACATCTGCACAGCATATACCTGACATCGCTCCCGAGTTGCTCTTTGTAGAAATAAAGTTTTATCCACGGCCAGTAGATCACCGGCCAAAATCAACCAATTGAGTCTCTTGAAAACAGAAGATACATAAATATTTAAATAATTCGGGTGAGTAATCAGTGTTAACATGTTATTTCCCCTTTACACTGTTCATTACGGTATAAGGTGCTTCTACACTGTTGTATACGGTACAGTGTGTTGGTGAGCGCGGAGATATTACCCCCCGGGGTCTGAGGTGTTTTCTGGGCCTTGGAGGTGTTCGGACATGCTCTGACATTTGTGCTTATTTCTGTTACTTGGGACATTTTCATGGCTTAAGTCTAATTACACTGTATTCAGCACAAACTCTGCTACAATAATATATCAGCAGCATGTGTGTAAAAGTTTGTTGTTTTGAGATAATGACATTTATGCGTGGTTTGTGAAAACACAAAAAAAAAATCTCACTGAAATAAGGTCATGAAACCCATACTGATTATTTCTTCACAAGACTTTTGAAAATTGTATGACGTAGCCTAGAATATTTGCTCTAAAACTATGTGAAAATCACCCTGACTGCTCATTCAGATAAGACAATATATTGATTTAAAAATTTTACGACGTGTTTTGTGTGAAAAAGCTTTATGCGGGAGCTCATTAATATGTAAGCTTTTCACACCTGAGAAAGACAAAGACACTCCCCTAACGGCCCTATTAGGAGCTATCAGGCCCTATCATTCTGAGCAACCTTGCACAAAGAATGAGGAGATTTAAAAAAGAATGGCTTTTAGATTTTTTAGATTTATTTACAACACAACATAATCCAAAGATACACAACACATGCCAAAAAATCACTTATTGAAAACAATTATCCAAAGACAGAGACCTTTGTGCCATTCCTAAAAACATTGTACATACCTTTCATTTCCAAGGTGTTTGATTTTCACTTTACCATGTTCATGTACAGAGACTCATGTGAATGTTTGAGTCAGCAGGAGTGGCATCTGGGCCCTGAAAAAAAAAAAAAAAAAAAAAGTGAACATACTGATATCAAGAGAAACTATAGGCCTGCACAATTTTGGGAATAAATTTTAGATTTTTCTGGTTAAAATTGCTTTTTAAAATTCACAGAATACACATACACATAAATGTTTCCAACAATATATTATATAATATAATGAACACCAGGTTTGTTGTGCCTTGTAGGCATTGGCTATGCGCAGTGCAATAATAACAATAACCATAGCAGCCTATAAATCTTCCAAAATATTTCAGTAACAACTAAGCTAGAGAAAAATATATTGATTATCATGTTACTTCAAATGTTTCCATTCGTTATGATGATATGAAATGAGATAATAGTAAAAACATGAAGCCGTTTGGTGCTTTTCAGACGCGATCGCGATACAAAATATCATACATTCAAACGCGCTCAAATATAAAACATTATGGTTACCATATCTACATTTGAGCAGATATCCACAAACACAGTAACAGTAAACATGGGTCTAAATATTATAATGTTCACCATATATCTAGCAACAGTTCAACTGCAATGTGAAATTTATGCAACAATAAATATATAAGAATTTCTTACCTTACATCTTTCTTGTCTTCAAATCGCGTTCTTCTTCTTCTGAGGTAATTCCAATGTAAGCTCACGGCGCGTCTTTCAAACTCAACGAAAAGCAGAGACTTGTGAAGTGTTTTGGTGTTTTGTTTCTGAGGTAACGAGTGCGTTCGCGTTCCATGTGGAGATTTGCATGTGAATGTCTTTTGCGAGAGTGGGCGTGGCCAAATTAACTGTAATGAGCAAGCGTTTGAGAAGCTGGACATCTTGTTGGTTTTATACAAATTACTTAAACAGAGAATATTTGTTTTCAGTTTGAATCCGATCATTTAAAAGTACACACTTAAATGTTTATAAAGGTATATGGCTCATAAATGTGTGACAAGTATTCGCTGAGTTTTGTTTCAGTTTATAGACATGCTCAAGAAAAAAAAGTTCACCGCGACGGAGAGGCAGAACGCACACCCTGTTTATTTTCTTTATTTTCCAAAAGCACAATGTTTTGATTTGATTGTAAGTGGACACCTAAAAAAGTAAAAATATCACAGATTCTTTTTTTATATTTCTTTTTTTCTGTATGACCATAAATGACGGAGTAATGTAAGTTTATTGTGCTACAATGTGAAGAAAATCCGGCAAAACGCGCCGGCGCGTTTGCCGACCTCAGAGGGTTAAGTGACGGTGATGGTTGTTGTATGATACTTTGCCGTGCATGGAATAAAGTTGGAAGAGTTAAAAACGCAGTGTTTTTATTTGGAGTAACATGGTAGCAGAGGATGGTTAAAGGATGGCAGCTAGTTATAAAGTTCCGCCGAAGTTTGATGAAGCCAGGCCATACGAGTGTTGGAAGAATGAAATTAATATCTGGACGCGGGTTACCGATCTCGATAAAAAGAAGCAAGCCCTTGCTGTCGCCTTGGGGCTTGAAGGGAGAGCCCGTGAAACGGCGATGGAAATACCTGCGGAAGATTTGGACAGTGATAACGGCATGGTGGCAAAGCTGGATGGCGTCTTCCTTAAAGAGGAAAAAGATCGCGCGTATGAAGCCTATTCATATTTTGATGGCATAACAAAGAATAGTTCCGTTTCCATGGAGGACTACATAATTGACTTCGAACAGCGATACAACCGGATGAAAAAGTATAATATGACACTTCCTGATGCTGTACTGGCTTTTAAGCTGTTAGACACGGCCTGTCTCGACGATAAAAGCAGACAGCTAGCATTGACGGCCTGCACCGAGTTGACATTCTCCTCCATGAAGTCGGCTCTTAAAAGGATTTTCGGGGGGAAAACGACAGGTTCGTTAAACGGAATTCAAGTCAACCAGGACGTGGCGTTTTTCACAGAACAAAGACCACAAGGCAGAGGAAAACGGAGCACAACTTTCCAAAGTGGACAACTAAAGCAGCCATTAACAGGGACGAATCCGCTGGATAAGTTCGGTAAGAGATCCAGATGTGCTATTTGCCAGTGTACATTTCATTGGGCTAAAGACTGTCCCCATAAGAAAACTGAACAAGTAAGAGTAACTGAAGATGCAAATGTAGAGGAATGTAACATTACGTTGTTTACAAAGGCCGCCATCTCAGATGCAGAGATATTTATGACTGAATCATTGGGATCAGCGATTATTGACACTGCTTGTACCCGTACTGTGTGTGGGGAGAAATGGCTGGAAAGCTATATTGATGATCTCACCCAAGATCAAGTGAACCTGTTGATGCAAACAGAGACTCCCAGTTGCAGACCATTTCGATTTGGAGATGGGAATGTGGTATATTCCAAAAAAAATGTGAAGCTACCAGCTAAAATCGGATTGACAAAATGCCAATTTGAAACTGAAGTTGTCAAGGTTGACTTTCCACTTCTGCTAAGTAAAACATCCCTGAAGAAGGCAGGGACCATTTTGAACATGGAAAAGGACAGTGCAGTGATGTTCAAACAATCCATTCCTCTTGAATTTACTAGTTCTGGACATTACTGTGTCGATATCAGAGACAAAGAAAACAAAAAAGGTCAAACTGAAGAGGAAGTCCTAACTGTGACAGAAAATATGTCTCCAGATGAGAAACGCAAAATTCTTCTGAAGCTCCACAAACAGTTTGGTCACGCGTCTGCAGACAGGCTACAGAGACTCATTCACAGTTCGGGAAACAACGACAAAGAATGCTTCACTATTTTACAACAAATAGTATCTGACTGTGAAATATGCCAGAAGTACAAAAAGACAAAGCCAAAGCCTGCTGTGGGGCTGCCCTTAGCTTCGGAATATAATGAGACCGTGGCGGTGGATCTGCACGAGTTGGAGCCAGGTGTGTAGTATCTTCACATTATCGACCACTTCACACATTTCTGCGCTGGAAACATTGTTAAAACAAAAAAAGTCATCTGAAATTGTCAACTCCTTTATTCATACTTGGATAAGTGTCCATGGCGCCCCCCAGAGGCTATACAGTGACAATGGTGGAGAATTCAACAATGAAGAGATCAGAGACATGGCTGAAAACTTTAACATTGAGACAAGAACAACAGCAGGATACAGTCCCCTGGAGCAACGGACTACTTGAGAGACATAATCAAACGCTCACTGAAATAATCCAGAAGGTCAAACGAGAAAATGGATGTGACTGGCACACTGCCCTTGACTGTGCCCTCATGGCTAAGAACAGTATGTTGAATGTTCATGGCTACAGACCATATCAATTAGTGTTTGGACAGAATCCTAACCTTCCTTCTGTGTTAGCTGACAAACTACCTGCTCTAGAAGGCACCACTATGAGTGCTAAAGTTGGAGAACACATTTCTGCTTTACATGCTTCTAGGAAAGCATTCACTGAAGCAGAGTATTCTGAGCGGATAAGAAGGGCACTACGTAAACAGCTCAGGCCCACAGATGACATGTATGTGACAGGAGACAAGGTCTATTACAAAAGAGCAGACTGTCCTGATTGGAAGGGACCAGGGGTAGTTATCGGTCAAGATGGAGCAGTTGTATTTGTAAGACATGGGGGGACTCTTGTTAGAGTACATCAATCCAGGCTCTGCAAGATAAACACACAGGTTCAGGAATCTGCAAAACAAACTGTGCAAGACAACAGCGAGATAGCAAGTGAAAAATGCATCTTAAACAATGAAGCAGAGAGCTCAGATGGTGAAGAAAACACAGTCAGCGAACAGGAAAACGTCAGCGAAAATGAGGTGAATTCAGGAGAAGTCGTTCATCCTAGAATGGCACAAACTGACAATCACAATGTTTGTGGTAACCCCGTCTCTTCTGCTGTTGTGAAATTAAGAACAGGACAGACCGTAACATTTATGAAATAGGATGGTGATGGTCTACAGAGAGCCAGGGTTTTAGGCAGAGCAGGCAAAGCCTCAGGAAAATACAAACACTGGTTTAATTTGCAACATATTGAACCTGATGGCAGTGATGGTCAAAAGGAGCCAGTGGATATGTCATGTGTTGATAATCTTAACATTGAATCAATTGATAGTGAGACTGATGTACTCATAACAAAAGACATTTCATTTGATGCAGCCAAACAGGATGAAATTATGAATTGGAACAAAAACAATGTTTTTGAGGAAGTCGATGATGCAAGTCAAAAATGTGTCTCTACCAGATGGGTCTGTAGTCTCAAAGAAACTCCCTGTGGTATTGTGCCCAAAGCACGACTCGTAGCCAGAGGCTTTGAAGAGCTCAATATTCACGAGCTGCAGAAAGACTCCCCAACCTGTGCTTCCGACTCGCTGAGGCTATTATTAGCAGTAATCTGTCAAAATAAGTGGCATGTCCATTCTATGGACATCAAATCTGCATTCTTACAGGGCATGCAGTTGTCCAGAGAAATCT
This sequence comes from Squalius cephalus, assembly GCF_949319135.1. NCBI lineage: Eukaryota > Metazoa > Chordata > Actinopteri > Cypriniformes > Leuciscidae > Squalius > Squalius cephalus. Next base: position 1,046,850 of record NC_137135.1, on the reverse strand, counting down.
ATGTCCGACCACCTCCTGAAGCTGGAAAAGAAGATACTCTGTGGAAACTAAACAAGTGTGTTTATGGCCTTGCAGATGCATCACTATATTGGTACAACAAGGTGAAAGAAATCATGCTGAATACAGGTGGTAGAATGTCTCTAGTAGATCCAGCAGTGTTTTATTGGTTGGATGAACAGTGTAAGGTTACTGGAGTACTTGCATGTCATGTTGATGATTTTCTTTGGGCAGGCTCAGAAAACTTCTCAACAGGTGTGATTCCCACACTAAAGTCTGCATTCCATGTTGGACGTGAAGAACATGAAAATTTCTGCTATGTGGGAATGGACTTTGTCACTATTAATGGTGTAGTTCATGTTCATCAGCATACTTACATTGAAAACCTACAGCCTATTCGACTGGAAGCAGCACGTGCAGTGCAGAGAGATGCCTCTCTTAATGAGACTGAAAAAGAGCAGCTCAGGTCAAAAATAGGACAGATACTGTGGGTTGCAAAACAAACAAGACCAGACATTATGTTTGATGCAAGCAGCTTAGCGTCAAATATAAAAGATGCCACAGTCCAGTCTATTCACGAGACAAATAAGGTCATTAGGAAGATTAAATCTGAAAAGGTGACTCAAGTTTCATTTGGGAAGCAATGATACTCTGAACTTTATCGTTTTCAGTGATGCTTCCCTTGGAAATCTCCCTGATGGGGGCACACAAGGGGAAACACTGATTGGTCTAATGGGAGAAGGAGAGAAGTTTTCTCCTCTCTGTTGGCAATCTAAGAGAATTCGATGTGTGGTGAGGAGTACTCTGGCAGGGGAAACACTGGCCCTATCAGATGGTATAGATAATGCTGTTTTTCTGGCTACCCTCTTTTCTGAGCTCACAACTGGAAATGCGGAGTTGAATGCGCCTCCCTTGATCTGTGTTACGGACAATCACTCTCTGTTTGATGCCCTTAAGTCAACAAAACAGGTCTCTGAGAAACGACTTCGACTGGAAATAAGCAGCATAAAAGAGCTCATACAGAGTAAAAGGATAAAACAGGTACTCTGGTCAGACACAAAAACTCAACTCGCTGACTGTCTTACCAAAAAGGGAGCGTCTGCTCTGGTGTTATTGAAAGCACTCAGTGAAGGGCTGTGGTGCTATGGAAAGTACTCAGCTAAGGACTGTGGATAATAAGCTTAATCCCCTGAGGTCGGCGGTATCGCCGGCGATACCAGCTTGCTTTTTTTTTTTTATCAGTGTAAAAGAAACTCATAAATACTCTGTTGACTTTGATTTTCCATAGGAGTTTCATACATCAATCGATTCTGTTAAATGTGTATTATTTTTGTGTATACTCACAATAAAAACAAAGTGTTGTGCTTTTTGCCAAATAAAGAAAAATAAACACGAAGCGAGTTCTACCTTCTCTCTGCCAGTGAAGTCCATTCTGAAACGCGTCCGAAAATGAACAATAACTCAGCGAATACTCAGTCAAACAGACATACAGACACACAGGCATGAAGCTTGAATTCTCTTCTTTTAAATTAAGTAATTTATATAAAAAACAAATATTCTCATCTTGTGAAATCTGTATTAAAAGAGAGCGATTCCAGTCGAGCTCATTACATCTCATTCAAAAATAATGTGACACGCCCACGGAGAGCGCGCGCTATTCAAACGCAAATGGCTGAGGCAATCCACGCAAATCTGTGAACGCCCCCCATATCAGCTCGAGAAACACAAGTTTATTCAGATCATTACTTGTTTACACCGTCTCGCAGCGCTGTGAGGAATAATAATAATGGAAAATGTACCTCAGAAGTGCGGGTATATCGAGGAGCGAGCTGAGGAATACTGTAAGTTTTTTTCTTCTCACGTGAATCGGGTTTCTGTTTATGAATGAATGAACGGCAGAGATGCGCGCTGTTTACCATAGCAGTTTAAAAAGACAGTTTAAATTTAAATCGCGTGTGTGAATGAATGATGATGTTTTAGCAAACTGTATTGCTATACTGAGATGAGTAAAAATCGACTGAAATATGTTGAAATAAAATGTAGGCTATTTGTATAAGCAACGTATTAAACTGCAAATTAACATTTATATGCCCTAATATTTCATAAAAACAACGTCAGGCGAAATATGAAAGACAACATTTTGTTGACTAGATTTGGGTACAGTTTTTACTGTAGAATATACTGCCACATCAAATAAGCTTTTGTTTAGCAATTTCTATATATATAAAATACTATTTTTGTCAAAAATAAAGTCATCAACTAAGATGTTAGCTGTTCCAATGTTGGCTATATTCAAACTAATGAATACATAGATAAAATGTAGGCCTATAATAATTTTTTTTACAAAGAAAGAGTACACTTGAAATATTGTTGAAATTGTAATTATTGTTGTAATTGTAACCTTTTTAATAAAATAGCAAAACATATTTACAAGATAGATGTAAGCAAAATCTTAAATGGTCAATATAAGTCTTCTTCTAAATATATTGTGACAAGGTTCAGTGTTATATTGATAGGAAGGAAGAAGACAGGGGTCGGCTTGACTGGGACACTCACGTTTTATTCTCCGTTCTCAATATACAAACAAAAAGGTGCGCACATAGCGCCTTCACCGTGCCAAGCACAGCACTCACAAACACAATATCAAAGTCAACTTTTTCTCTCAGTCTCTGCAGCGTCCGTGTGAGGTCCCAGTCCAACTCTCTCTCATCTCCTCCCGATTGCTGGCTTATATCCAGTCTCTCCACGCCAATCACTGCAATTAGACACAGGTGTTCATCATTTTGCACTTGACCTACTTACTCACCGATCGGCCCCCTCCTTTCTCTCCCGCTACAGACTTCGCAAAACCACGCCCCCCTCGCCACATACCCCCACCGCCCGACTCAGGCCGGGGAGCCATCCGGCCTGCAGCCTCCCCCCCCCTCCTCCTGGAGAGGAAGTCGGCCACAGCCATCTGTACACCCGGCCTGTGGATCACCTGGAACTTAAAAGGCTGTAAAGCGAGATACCAACGAGTGATCCGCGCGTTGGTATCCTTCATGCGGTGGAGCCATTGCAGGGGAGCGTGGTCCGAACAGAGGGTGAACTCCCGCCCCAGGAGATAATAGCGGAGGGTGAGAACGGCCCACCTGATGGCCAAACACTCCTTCTCTATGGTGCTGTACATCGTCTCTCTCTTAGAGAGCTTCCGACTGATGTACAGCACCGGCCACTCCGCACCCTCTACCTCCTGGGACAGGACTGCGCCCATCCCCCTGTCCGAAGCGTCGGTCTGTAGAATAAAAGGGAGAGAGAAGTCAGGGGCATGTAAGAGCGGTCCACCACATAAAGCAGCCTTTATCTGGGTAAAAGCCCGCTGACACTGCTCCGTCCATTGAACCGTATCGGGTACTTCCTTTTTAGTCAGATCATGTAGATGTCATCCAAGTAGGCAGCGGCATATGCAGCATGCGGTCGGAGAATCCTGTCCATCAGTTGCTGAAACGTTGCCGGAGCCCCAAACAACCCGAAAGGAAGCGTGACAAATTGGTGTAATCCAAACGGCGTTGTGAAAGCTGTTTTTTCTTTGGATATGGGAGATAAGGGGATCTGCCAATATCCTTTGGTTAAGTCCAATGTCGACTAAAATCGAGCAGTACCCAGCCGATCAAGCAATTCGTCAACCCTTGGCATTGGATAAGCGTCGAACTTCGACACAGCATTCACCTTCCTGTAATCTACACAAAACCGGACCGAGCCGTCCGTTTTAGGAACTAAAACTATCGGGCTCGCCCAGTCACTGTTAGATTCTTCTATTACTCCCAAATCTAGCATTGCCTCTAATTCGCTTTGCACAATTTTCTTTTTGTGCTCTGGCAGGCGATACGGCCGGCTGTGAACCACCACTCCCGGCTCAGTCTCAACGTGGTGTTGAATGAGGTTCGTTCGACCAGGCAGGGGCGAGAACACATCAGCAAATTCTGCTTGTAAATTCCTCACATCAGTGAGTTGGGATGGTGAGAGGTGGTCTCCTCCAGCGGCCAGGGCGAGAGATTTTGTTTTTACATTCGCCTCTGGTCCGAGATCCTCCTCTCCGCTCACTACCATCGCCAGCATCACTGATTCCACCTCAGACCATTTTTTAAGAAGGTTGAGGTGGTAAATTTGATGTGCCCCGCCCCTATCTGTTCGTACTACCTCATAGTTAAGATCTCCAATTCGCTGTGTGACCTCAAAGGGTCCTTGCCACTTTGCGAGTAATTTCGAACTAGAAGTAGGGAGTAATACAAGCACTTTCTCTCCCGGTGCGAATTGACGCAGTCTAGCCCCCCTGTTGTACAGCCGACTTTGCTTGTCCTGAGCCTGTAACAAATTCTCCCTTGACAGCCACCCCAAAGTGTGGAGTTTTGTTCTCAGGTCCAGGACATACTGAATTTCGTTTTTACTAGCGGAAGGTCCGTCCTCCCAAGTCTCTCTAAGGACGTCCAAGACCCCGTGGGGCTGACGTCCATAAAGAAGCTCGAAGGGGGAAAACCCCGTGGAGGCTTGGGGGACCTCCCGTACAGCGAACAAGAGGGGTTCTAACCACCGATCCCAATTTTTGGCGTCTTCTTGTACAAACTTTCGAATCATGGATTTCAAAGTGCGGTTAAATCGTTCGACCAGCCCGTCTGTTTGTGGGTGATAGACACTGGTCCGGATCGATTTAATGCCCAATAATTCGTAAAGTTCGCGTATAGTTCATGACATAAACGCCGTGCCTTGATCGGTGAGAATCTCTTTCGGGATTCCCACCCGGGAGATTAACTGAAACAGAGCGCTCGCCACGCTTTTTGCGGAAATAGTGCGAAGCGGTACTGCCTCAGGATATCGCGTTGCGTAGTCCACCAGGACCAACGCAAAGCGATGTCCCCGTGCTGACCGTTCTAATGGCCCGATGAGGTCCATACCAATTCGTTCGAAGGGGACCTGCATCAACGGAATAGGGCACAATGGTGCTTTTGGGTTGGCCGGTGGATCACCAACTGACATTCACGATAAGACGCACACCACTTGCGTACATTCTCGTGAATGCCCGGCCAAAAGAACCGGGCCATGAGACGGTTTAGTGTCGCTGTTTGTCCTAAATGCCCGGCCATTGGATTAGAATGAGCCGCCTGGAATAGCATTTCTCGACTGCTTTTGGGTACCAACAACTGAGTTGTATCCTGCTTTGACTGGGCGTCTTGGGCCACCCGATACAACTTATCTTTTATAATTGTGAAATACGGATAGGAGAGCGGTTGGTCAGTGTTGAGAAGCTGACCGTCGATAGAGCGAACCTGATCAAATGCATGTTTCAGCGAGTCATCCTGGGACTGCTCCAGGGGAAAATCATCGCGCTCTGTGAGGATGGTTCTCTCCAGAGCGCTCTGTTCCCCTGAACCAGTACCCAGAGGTTCCGGATCAGCCTCTCCCAACTGAGCAACCGCCACCTTCCTCTTATCCTTTTTCTCCCAAGAAGCATCCGCACATAAATAACCCAATAATTCATTAAACGCTGGCCAATCTGTCCCCAGAATCAGCGGATGCCGGAGGTGCGGGTTAATCGCCACCTCCACACTATGTTTTTGACCCCTAAATTGAATATCCACGGGCATTAATGGATAATTCACCACTTCCCCGTGCACACACCGTACCTTAACCATGCGGCTATTATCTAATGCCTTAGGTTGAATCAGGCTTTGGTGGATAGAGGTTTGGTTACAGCCTGAATCCACCAGAGCCTGAAAAGTACCCCCCTTTATACTCACGGGTATTTGGTACAGGCCAGCTTGATCGGGGGCAGCTTGCGGTGCATCGGGGACCCGGACCAGTGTCCCCACCTCCATCACTGGACACCGGTCAATAAAATGACCCGGGTCCCCGCAGCGCCAATAAGCCGGCCTGGACTTCCCCGCTGCTCCAGTGGCAGGAAGCAGGTCAAGGAATTGGCGTGGAGAGAGTGGCAGCGCAGCTGGTGGAGTGACCCCCCGTTCTCCATCTTGGAGCTGGTCTCGGTGGCAGGTTCCCCCGGTACCTGGGAAGGGGAGTGGGCTTAGGGGGGGGGGTTAGAGAGAGAGAGAGAGAGAGAGAGAAGCCGATGGAAGAGGTTCGCCGACCCCTAGGCACGCCACCATTTGGTCCTCCGCCAGCTGGATGGCCTGGTTCAGCGACGTCGGGCGGTGGCACTGGACCCACTGCGCGGTTTTCCCTGGCAACCGCGCCACGAACTGCTCCAGTACCACACGGTCGATGATCTCCTCGACGTCGCTTCCGTCGGCCATGGCATGAGTCCCGGAGCTGTTGTGCCATGACGAAGGGTCGACCAGACTCTTCGAGGCTCAGTGTTCTGAACCTCTGGCGATGTTGTTCCGGAGTCCGGCCGACCCGCTGAAGAATGGCACGCTTGAGGTCCTGATAGACCAGGAGATTCTGGACTGGCAGTTGGTGTGCGGCTACCTGCGCCTCTCCGGACAGCAGGGGTATCAGCCGCATTGGCCAGTCCGTTGAGGGCCATCTCCGGTCCTCAGCTGACCTCTCAAATAGTTCCAGGAACGCCTCCGGATCATCCTGGGGTCCCATTTTGTTGAGAGGCATCGGTGAGGACGAGTCTTTGTCTGTTGGGGGGGCGGCCCTAACCTCCCGGTCTATCCAGCTCCGGAACAGCTCGCGGTCTTCATGCTGGCCTCGGAGGAGCGCCTCGAACCGTTTGTCCTGCTCCTCTTTTATGGCCAGCAGCTGTTGATGTTGCTCTTGGTGAAGACCAGCGAGCGATTGGATAATGTCCGCAAATGGCGTACCTGGCGGAGTCTGCATGGCGGCGGCGATCTTCTTCCTTCCCGGGTTTGGGCACCAGTGTGACGAGGTTCAGTGTTATATTGATAGGAAGGAAGAAGACAGGGGTCGGCTTGACTGGGACACTCACGTTTTATTCTCCGTTCTCAATATACAAACAAAAAGGTGCGCACGTAGCGCCTTCACCATGCCAAGCACAGCACTCACAAACACAATATCAAAGTCAACTTTTTCTCTCAGTCTCTGCAGCGTCCGTGTGAGGTCCCAGTCCAACTCTCTCTCATCTCCTCCCGATTGCTGGCTTATATCCAGTCTCTCCACGCCAATCACTGCAATCAGACACAGGTGTTCATCATTTTGCACTTGACCTACTTACTCACCGATCGGCCCCCTCCTTTCTCTCCCGCTACAGACTTCGCAAAACCACGCCCCCCTCACCACATATATCTTTTGTCCTTGCATTGTGGCTCAGTCAGTGTCACACCTGAATGAATGGCTAATTATGCAGAGTGGGTGGGACATTGTATTCTCAGGTGTAAACCACTCCTCGTTCACGCCCCCCTCGCATATTGGCTTTCCAAGCAAAACCTGTTTTACATCAATTTAAATCAATGTATTGTTTTATGTGAACGATAAAGCAAGACTATTTTCACATAATTGTGAAGCCAGAACTCGAAGGAACAACATCCATTAGTCAAAAGTCTTATTGACACATATTTATTATGAGTTTTGTGGTCTTATTTCAGCAACTTTCATTTTTATTTTTTTAAATTACCACGCATAAACATTATTCTCTTAAAAATTAAAAAATATACATGCATGGTGATCACATATTTTGGTAGCCCTGTTTGTGCTATATAGAGTGAATTTACACCTTTGCCATTAACATGTTTATAAATAACTGAAAAAAGCACAAATGTCAGAGCATGTCAGAACACCTCCAGGGCCCAGAAAACCGCTCAGACTCCAGAGGGTTAAATAAGGGTACATAAAAAAAAACACTTTTCAATTGCATGTGCATGTGTAACAACTGTTTTGTTTGTGATAACTGTGGACTTTGTTATATAACATTTTTATTTATAATTTTCTTGCTTCTTTGTTTAAAGTATAGGGAGATGTTATCATGTTATTTCCCCTTTACACTGTTCATTACGGTATAAGGTGCTTCTACACTGTTGTATACGGTACAGTGTGTTGGTGAGCGCGGAGATATGAAGTGACGGTGATGGTTGTTGTATGATACTTTGCCGTGCACAGAATAAAGTTGGAAGAGTTAAAAACGTTGTGTTTATTTTGAGTAACAATCAGTGCCACTCGAGTCTTCACTGTGAATAGTTCCGGTCATTGGTTTATGATAAAGCTAATCATGTGACTGTTAGTTCTACAGTATTAAACAATTTTGGCTAAGTATATGTGCCTTTGACCTGAGAATCCTTAGTCTGCATTTCTCTGTACATTTAATGTTGAAATACCCATACGTACAAATATTTCTCACACATATCAGTGGATAAAGTAGTCACCAGAAAAGGTTGTGTGTTACGCTATTGTACACATTTCTGTTATGTAGTTCTAAATTTGGAATATTAAAGGACCTAAATATATGAATTAAAGTAATTAAGGTGTAAAACTGTAAAATATACAAGAGTACTGTAAATCATTAACTACAATTGTACTGTAAAATTTACAATAACTTACTGGCAATTTTGGTTGCCAGTAAGACTGTAAAATTTCGGTTGCCAGTAAGACTGTAAAATTTCGGTTGCCAGTAAGACTGTAAAATTTCCAAGAGTACTGTAAATCATTAACTACAATTGTACCGTAAAAACATAGCACACTGCCTTATATATGCTGTATTTTTTTTTTTTTATAGCTGTAACTAAAATTACAGTCGAAATAATGTTTATGAAAGTGAAATTACAAGAGCAACAATGAACTTACATGTACTGCTATACATTTTACAGTAAATTAGAGCATTTGCTGTGGAATTCAATTCACTAAATACATTTGAGATTTTTCACTGCTGTGTGTATACGTTTACTGTAAGTTTCAGCCTTTTGTCAAATTAAACTCACAATAACAGGTTTTCATTAATATAACAAATTTATTGTGCAATAATGGCTATTTAAAATAAGCACCAGATTCCAAAATATATTTGGAGAAGAGATTGCACATTAAATGAAAGGCTTTAGCCTTGGAAAGAACCACTGAGAACAGCAGCACTTAAAGGATTAGTTCATCTCAAAATGAAAATGTCCTGATAATTTACTCACCCCAATGCCACCCAAGATGTTTATGTCTTTCTTGCTTCAGTGGAAAATAAAGTTTTTTGAGGAAAACATTTCAGGATTTGTATCCACACAATGGATTTCAATCGCAACCAACATGTTGAAGTCCAAATCAATGCAGTTTCAAAGGGCTTTGAAGTGCTTCAAACGGCTCTGCACGATCCCAGCTGAGGAATATGGTCTTATCTAGTGAAACGATTGGTCATTTAAAATAAATAAATAAATTATATAAATTATATAAATTATATATATATATATATATATATATATATATAATATATATACTTTTTAACCACAAATGCCCGTCGTGTACCATCTCCGAGATGCGCTACGTATTACTTCATCACGAAAGGTCACAAAAAAACTAAAACAAAGATGTCGGACGATTTTGAAGTTGGAGGAGAAAATTAGATAAATTTTTCGCCCTTCCCTACCTTTTTGAACTGGAATACACAGACAAATAACTTAGACAGATGACGTGACCCGTGACCCGTGACCTTTCCAACGTGATGACGTAATGCCTGGCGCGCTTAATTTTTTTTTAAATGACTGATCGTTTCGCTAGATAAGACCCTATTCCTCAGCTGGGATCGTGCAGAGCCGTTTGAAGAACTTCAAAGCCCTTTGAAACTGAACATTAACTTGAACATCAATCATGAACTTGGAAATCAGGTCAGTCTCTTGTATCAATTCCATTGGAATACTTTTGTTTAAATGGCAAGCCATTCAAAGTCCATTAGTTTCCGTAACAGTGTGCATACATGTGGGTTCATTCCATGCATTTTCTTGTTTCCAGCAGCAACTTTTGATCCAGTTTCCGGGTTAATACCCACAAGTCCTCTGTGAAAAAACCCACACAACATCCAATTATCAAAAAAACAGTACACACTTAAACAATAAAATACAACATTTGTCAGACAACTCATAAATTACATTTAATTTCAATTAATGAAGAGTTAGGGTCATATTTAATTTTATCCAAAATTTTAATACAAAAATATCTAGCCTTCCATGTTTACAATAAACAAAATGTACAGATTATATCATTATTATACAGATTTAGTTTTAGTAATTTTAGATTTAGTTATTCATGCAGTGAATGAAATAATTCTCTATTCAGTGTGTGTTTTGTTGTTCATTTGAAAACTTTTCCATAAAATATCTAATCCTGATAAACTATCCTAAATTGAAAACCTAAAAAAAAAAAGTCAAGAAAATTTGAAAGTCCACAATAAATATTGAGTAAGATTTTATACTCAGAAATACCTCTGAATAAATTCCAGTGTGCATGCAGCGTCATCCTGATAAGCAAGATTTAAGTTGTAATAGGTCGCAAACAATGCTGCCAGGCCCTCAACAAATGCCTCTGAAAATGGACACAGGACAACTTTCCTTTAGACTGACAACATGCACTTGCTTGGGGTCATGGATTCACCTATAAAAAATAAAAAAAATACGGCAGGCCATAGATTAATAAGTGTTGTAAAAGTATGGTTCATGGGTAGCTCATGATAAAGAGATAGTCTGAAAAGAATGAAATGAAGTGAAAATTACCATGATTTACTCACGCTATCCTAGGAGTAAATTACTTTCTTCTTTCAGACAAATATTAAAAAATGTCCTAGCTCTTCCAAGCTTTATAATGTTAGTGAATGACGGGCAAGATTTTGAAGTCCAAAAAAGAGCATCCATCGATCATAAAAGTACTCCACATGGCTCAGGCCTTCTGAAGTGAAGCGATGCATTTGTTTAAGAAAAATATCCATATTTAAAACCATATAAATTAAAATATCTAGCTTTCAGCACATTTATGGCGAAAGAGTGAACTCTGACCTGACGCAACGAAGAAAACGGAAGTGCAGAGGATAGAGCAAAAAAAAAAAATCTCGAATTAGAAGTCTAAAACAAGAATTTTTAAAGACAAATTTCTGAGGATTTCGATATAAGAGAAGACCTTGAGTTTGTTACACAGCCCTATTTGTTTGAACCACGAGAGGCGTTAAAGCTTACACTACGTCAAACATCATGTCAGGAGTTACTTTCTTTTGGCATAAGTCGCCTTTAGTTTAACAATGTATATTTTACTTACACAAACACATCGCTTCGCTTCAGAGGGCCTTTATTTACCCCTTTATTTTAGTTACTTTTTACTGGATTACTTTTATGATGGATGATGCACTTATTCACTGCCATTATAAAGCTTGGAAGAGCCAGGACATTCTTTAAAATATCTGATTGTATTTGTCTGAAAGAAGCAAAGAATAGTGTATATGATGGAGACACAGACACAAAGTAAAGCAAAAAACCGTGGATGATCAGTGCAGGTGAATCCGGTAATCCCTCTCTTTCCATGTCGGCTGCAGTTGCTGCTGCCTAAGAAAAACAAAAATTAATTTAGCATTACAATTAAATCTTTAAGACATTAAAAATCTAAATGTTATACTTACATCAGCTTCAATTAGAAGGGATTCTGTTCTCTCTTTAAAATGGGCCATTAAGAGTTGCAAGATGCACAGGACCAGAGAATTTCCCCTTGATACTCTGACAGAACAGCACACACCTCATTGTTTGTTGGCTTTTCTTGAAAAAATCTTAGAATCCTCTTTCCTTTCCCTTCAATGCTCTCCATGATTTTTTGTAGCAGTGAGATGTCAGTAAGCAATTGGAAATGTAAAAAGATCCCCTTCAGACAAAACAGGTAAGGCCATGAGTTCTTTAGTTCAGACAGTGGCGGAGGTGGAGTGGCCTCCATCAACTTGTGAAGTTCTCCTCTATCGGCTCCAGACATTCCTTCAGTAGAAATTTACTGAGAGAGACAAAATATGTGGGCAATCAGGTACACCACATCTAAATCCTGATTTAGGCACATTTCTATGCATTTTCACATGCTGCACAAAACTCAGGATTGTACTGCTCTCATTATTACAAAAGTGACAGATAAACATGTTCAACGGCAAAAAAATCAAAACTTCACAAGCTAATAAATGCACAGCAATAAAGCATGTGCACAGCAAATACCAATGTACTTTCTATTTAACAACTTAATTACAAATATGAATACCAAGCACCCTTACAAGTAATATTAACATAAAACTAAAACAAAAAATACTTCATTACACCATCTTAAATCGAACAAAAACGTGCTATTAGCTAATGGCTTGGCAGTCAAGTTAAACACTATTTAGTTGCATAAAACCTACAAAATTTAATTGCAATGTTTAAAAGCTTACATGTCTACTACCAACAACAATGTAAAATAATTTTATACCGAACAGTTATCAAAAATTTTATAGTAAAATGACAGCCCGGCCACACTTTCACGGTGAAGAAAAAATAGGCCTAGCCAGCTAATCGTTCATCTGTGACTGGACTCATCAAGCAAATTCAGTATCATAAAATTGGACAAATAATCTAGATTATCCATTTTGCAATGTCACAGAATAAAAATAATAGTTAAGATATTGTGGATGTAACAGGATTTCACGTTTACACTAAAGCATGAATTACTGGCTACACACCTCGTCGTCTCACTCATTCAGGGTCCTCCTCCGGTAATCGTAGCGCGCATCAGGTGAGCGTGAAAATTGAGTGGTGATGATGATGATGCAGCGTGTGGAAAGTAGTGATGCACCGAAATGAAAATTCTGGGCCGAAACCGAAACCGAAAATTTAGGATGCACTTGGCCGAAAACCGAAACTGAAGCCGAAAATGGCTTCTTTTAAAAACTTATATATATATTGCTTGAATTTAATGGATCTGAAATGAAAAATCACAATATAATAATCAAACTTTTATTAACAGTTACATAACAAAACATAAAATATTTTTAACAATAAATATAAATAATAATACCAAATAATATTATTCTTCAAGTTTTATGTTCCATCAAATAAAATAGTTTTTTTAAAAGTTGTGCAAAAAAAAAAAAATCCACAATTTTGGAGATTTTTGCAGAACAAATGTTCTCTTACGAGAGTTCTCTCGTACTGCGTTTGAAAAACGCTGCGGGAAAAGTCTCTTTTCACGAAACACTGAAGCAAAAATTATCCTTTAATTTTTCATATATGTAAAACGCGTTGCGGCAGCAGCAGACAGCTGAAGCAAGACGGCTTGTCTGCTCATTGGCTGCTCTGCGGCAACTGCATAAGCCTATCGAGCGCAGGCTGATGCAACATCAGACCAATGAGGGCGCTTCGCGCCCTCCTCGCCACTTCCCGCCGAGACGGGCGTGGCTTACCTCTATAAAAGGAGCTCGAGAAGGCTGACTCACTTGATTTTAATCTCTTCAGCGAAGCGCACGCATCGCTGGATCACGGAAGCAGCGTCGTTTGAAGCAAGCACTTCAGCGGGACGAGCCCTCGAAGCCACTGGCCTACGCCGCCTTCTACAGCCGTACCTGCTGCGCTTTCCGACGCCCATATCCTTTATTGTGCTCTGTTTGTGTGTGTGTGTGAGCGTTCTCGTAGCACTCACCCCCTAAAAGAGCAGCGTCTTTCTAAAGATGCCTAAATCCTGCGGCTCGTGCAGAGCCCCACTCGCCGGGGGAGACGACCACGTCATCTGTGTCTCCTGCCTCGGTGAGGACCATGCAGCGCTCGCGCTCGCTGACGGCGGCTGCCCTCACTGCAAGCTTTTGCCTATGGTGGCTCTGAGGACCCGCCTGGCATCCTTCTCGAAGCCTGCATTCTCCGCCGCGATGCCGCGCCGTAAGAAGCGCCGCTCGCAGCGGGTCCCGGAACCCTCTCCACCCCGATCAAGCTCGCCGGTTCGCCCGCCAGCTTCACCGACCTCCCCCCAATCACTTCCTGATGCTCAGCGCCCGCAGCCCGCCGCCGCGTCATCAGAGGAAGTTGTTTCGGAGGCTGCGTCGGGGGAAAAGGATTCCTGTTCTCTCCTCGCTTCAGGCAGCGAGGATTGGGCGAGCTCTGAGGACCTCGCGCCTCCTGCCCGAAAGCCCTCAGTGAGAGCCAGCATTGAGACGGAGCTCATGCGAGTGCTCGCGTTGGACGCGGCGAGCCTCGGCCTCGAGTGGTCTGCACCGGAGCCCCCCTCTCGCACCCGGCTCGATGGTAGCTTCCTCCCAGGTGAGCGCAATTCTCCGGAATCTAAGCCCGCTCCTTTTCTTCCTGAGTTACATGAAGAAGTTGCGAAGGCCTGGAACGCGCCCTACTCTGCGCGTACACGCTCATCTGTGTCGCCTGCATTCTCCTCTTTGGACAAGGCGAATGAACGAGGCTACCTCTCTCTGCCGCCGGTGGAACAGGCTATAGCGACCCATCTGTGCCCGCCCTCTGCTGGACGGCGAACTAAACCGGTGTTGCCTTCAAAAGCCTGCCGCATGACGTCGACGCTGCTCGCGCGAATATTCTCCGCCGCTGGGCAAGCCGCGTCAGCGCTACACACCATGGCTACATTGCAGATTTTCCAGGGTGATCTCCTCCGTAAATGGGACGAGGCTGGACCTGATGCAGTCTGCATTGCGGATTTGAGGAGTGCTTCGGACCTCACGCTCCGAGCCACCAAAGCTGCCGCACAAGCCATGGGACGCTGTATGGCTTCCGCCACTGTCGCTGAGAGGCACTTATGGCTGACGCTCACGGAGATGGCCGATTCCGAGCGCATCGCGTTTCTCAACGCCCCGCTGTCTTCCGCTGGCCTCTTTGGTTCTTCTCTCTCCGAGTTCGTAGAGAGATTTACCGAAGCCCAGAAAGCGTCTCAAGCCTTCAAGCACTTCCTTCCGAAGCGCTCTGGTTCCGCGGCGGGTCGAGACAAACGGACCCCGCGAACCGCACAGCCTCAGCCGCCGCCTTCGGCCCCCTCTTCGCAGCAGCCTCAACAGCGCAGCTCGAGACCCCGCTCTCGATCGAGCGCCCGGCGCCCCGCGCGCGCACCGCAACCGAGGATTGTAGTGAAGCCAGAGGTCCCGAAGAAGTCCTAGCCCGCCTAGGAAAGCGCAGGTGTGTGAGTCCCGTTGCGGCCGGCCTCCCACCCAAGCGCCTCGCTGTCTCAGCCCCAAGCTTCGCGGCTGTCCCAGCGTTCTCTGCAAAGCGCAAGCCTGTACAAGTGCCCGCTTGCCTGCACTCAAAAGCCGTTTTTACGGCTACCCAGATATGTCTCGAAAAGAGTGTGTTTTCTGGTGTCCCGGCCACGGCCGATGGTGCTATAAATGTAGTGTCGATGCCCACTCCTCTGTGCCCATCTCTACACATAAGCACAGCCCTGCACCCAGGGCTCGCGCAAATAAAATCGACTCAGGTCGATTGCGCCCCCCACATAGTAAAAGTGCCCACTACTCAGTGCCCACGAACACTATGTCTATCAGATCACAGGCTCTCTGTAAAAACGAGACCTGTGAGCGCGCGCGCTGCTTACACAAGCAGCGCGCCCCAAGCAGTAAATGTGCCCGCTCACAGCCCACATCTACTCGCACACATGAGTCCCACGGGGCTCGCGCAGCCCTCCCTCACTCAGTCAAACACTGTTGTAAGGTCGAGGGCGAGCGCTCCGCCCGCTGTATTAAGCGCGCCCCCCGCCTCAAATGCCGCAGGCATAACGCCTATGTTTGTGAGCCCCGTAGCACCTCTGTCGCACGGCGAACAGAGCGCGCTCTGTATCCGGCCCTTAGCCAACCATGCAGATGCATGGGCAGCGCTTCCAGGGGTTTCGGACTGGGTCTTAGGCATTATAAAGAGAGGCTTCTCGCTACAGTTTTATCGACGCCCTCCGCGCTTCACAGCGCGTGTCGAAACTTCGGTACCGCTGAATGTAGCACACCTACTTCGCGCCGAAATATCAAAACTGATAAGCAAAGGGGCGATAGAGCTTGTTCCCCGAGTTCAAAGCGAACAGGGGATATACAGCAGATACTTTCTAGTCCCCAAAAAGGACGGCGGTATCAGACCCATTCTGGATCTAAGACGACTGAACAGAGTATTAGTGAAACGCCGTTTCAAAATGGTCACAACCAGCAAAATTCTCGCGCATGTTCGCCGAGAAGACTGGTTCATGTCGATAGATCTGAAGGACGCGTATTTTCAAATACAGATAGCGTCACATCACAGGCGATTCTTGAGATTCGCCTTCGAGGGTCAGACATACCAGTATACAGTCCTGCTTTTCGGCTTGTCCCTGGCACCTCGTACTTTTACGAAATGCATGGACGCAGCGCTCGCTCCTCTCAGACTCAGAGGCATGCGAGTGCTGAACTATTTGGACGACTGGTTGATCCTAGCCCAATCACGATCTCAGCTCATAGAGCACAGAGCCATTTTACTCGATCACCTCGAGAATCTTGGTATCACGGTCAATTGGGCGAAGAGTTCACTGAACCCCAGCCAAACGATTCCGTTTCTGGGTATAGTTCTGGACTCACAGTCTATGACAGCGCGGCTGTCGCCACAGCGATGTCTTTCCGCCGCGGCGCTTTCACCCCGCTCAGAAAATTTCAAAGGATGCTGGGTCTCATGGCCTCAGCATCGTCAGTTCTCCGGCTGGGCTTGCTCCGCATGCGCCCGCTGCAGTTCTGGTTGAAAGCGCGGGTTCCGCGCAGAGCGTGGGTGTCCGGTCATTTACGCCTCAAGGTCGATCAGGACTGCGTCACAGCCCTGGTACCTTGGATGGCGAACGACTGGTACCAATCAGGTGTAAGCCTGGGGACTTCCTCGAGGGTGAAGATGGTGTCTACGGACGCATCCACCTCGGGATGGGGAGCGCTGCTCGACGGCAGACCGTCCTTCGGCCTATGGTCGGAACGGGAAAAGCTCCAACACATAAACTGCCTAGAAATGCTGGCAGTGCACAACGCGCTGACGCGTTTTTGTCCCCACATCAAGGACCAACACGTCTTAGTCCGTTCGGACAACATGGCAGTGGTGTCCTACATAAATCGCCAGGGCGGTCTGAATTCCAAACCCCTGTACAGGCTGGCGAAACGCCTCCTGCTATGGGCTCAGCACAACCTACGCTCGCTGAGAGCAGTACATGTGCCCGGGCTGCTAAATGTGGGCCCGGACAGACTGTCCAGGAACAACGTTCCTACGGGCAAATGGTCTCTACACCCACAAACAGTCCGGCTGTTGTGGGAGAGATTCGGCAAAGCGGAGGTGGACCTATTCGCATCCCACGAAAACGCTCACTGCCCCGCATTCTTTTCAAAGACCGACAGCGCGCTGTCCCAAAGGTGGCCGCGCTGCCCGCTATACGCTTTTCCCCCCGTCTCCCTCCTGCCTCAGGTGTTGGAACGGGTCAGGAAAACGAAATGCCCAGTGCTGCTTGTAGCACCGTTCTGGAAGAACCAGGCATGGTTCCCAGTTCTGATGCAGATAGCAGACATTGCTCCATGGCCAGTGCCGTTGAGGAGAGATCTCCTCTCGCAGGCCAGGGGCTCGATTTGGCACCCACACCCGGAGCTATGGTCCCTTCATGTGTGGGCGCTCAACGGATACCCGTTGGTCTCGCAGAGGGAGTCATGAATACCATCACGGAGGCTAGAGCGCCGTCGACCAGGCGACTCTACGCTTCAAAGTGGTCGGTTTTCTCTGGCTGGTGTACAGCTCGGAGCCTTTCACCCCTCGAATGTGAGGTAACGGAGGTTCTCTCCTTCCTACAAGAGCTGTTGGATAAGGGCAGATCCCCTTCCACGCTCAAAGTGTATGTGGCGGCTATTTCAGCGTTCTCAGGTTCAACGCTGGGTCAGTCACTAGGAAGGAATGATTTAGTCATCCGCTTCCTCAGGGGAGCTAGGAGACTGAATCCACCCAGGCCTCCGTCAGTCCCTATGTGGGACCTTTCTACGGTCCTGGCGGCCATGAAAGGTGCCCCTTTCGAGCCTATCTAGTCAATCAGCCTCAAACATTTGTCTTTCAAAACAGTGTTTTTGATGGCTCTCGCTTCAATGAAGCGCATAGGCGATCTGCACGCGCTCTCCGTGAGCCCGACGTGCTTGGAGTTTGGTCCTAATGACTCTAAGTCATACTCAAACCTAAGCACGGCTATGTGCCGAAATCCCTCAACACGCCTTTTCGGGCTCAGGTCATTTCCCTGGCTGCCCTGCCGGCGTCGAGTGAGGAAGGGGACTCAAGTTTTCTTTGCCCTGTTAGGGCTTTAAGAACTTATATGTCCCGCTCTGCTGCCTTTAGACAGACAGAGCAGCTCTTTGTCTCGTTCAGCGGACGTTCCAAAGGAACGGCTGTTTCGAAACAAAGCCTATCCAGATGGATAGTTGACGCAATAGCGCTGGCTTATACTGCCAAGGGCATTCGATGCCCGTTGGGAGTCAGAGCGCACTCTACGAGAGGCGTTGCCTCCTCGTGGGCTTGGTCCAGCGGGATTTCCTTACAGGATATATGTACGGCGGCAGGCTGGGCCTCTCCGTCTACATTTATCAGGTTTTATAACCTAGAGGTTCCCGCCTTACAGGCTAAGCTTTTGTCGGTGTAATACTATGCCGACTATGCTGGGCTGAACTGTGTAAGACCCACGTTTTCCCACATTAGTGCAGGCTCCCTACCCTGGCTATGTGATGTCATATTCGCGTCTGTGGACATGTCTATATAAGGACGGAGGAATCCCCTCCTGTCTTTAGACTCTCCCTGTGAGGTCATGTTAAGCCTGCAGACGCTACAGTATAGGGAATTAAGGCTTCCCCCCCTTATTCCCTGACTCTGTGTGAGTCTATCTGGTGATTATGCACTGTATGCCTGAAATGGCTTCCGGTGATCAGTGTTTTTATCACAGCACGCACGGCGTTTTGCAAGGGGTTCCCGCAGCGTTTTTCAAACGCAGTACGAGAGAACTCTCGTAAGAGAACGTACTCGGTTACTAACGTAATCTTGGTTCTCTCTAGAAGAGGGAACGAGTACTGCGTTCCCTTGCCGTGCGTTTGATTCACTCTGGTTCGCTTCGGCGATCAAAATCAAGTGAGTCAGCCTTCTCGAGCTCCTTTTATAGAGGTAAGCCACGCCCGTCTCGGCGGGAAGTGGCGAGGAGGGCGCGAAGCGCCCTCATTGGTCTGATGTTGCATCAGCCTGCGCTCGATAGGCTTATGCAGTTGCCGCAGAGCAGCCAATGAGCAGACAAGCCGTCTTGCTTCAGCTGTCTGCTGCTGCCGCAACGCGTTTTACATATATGAAAAATTAAAGGATAATTTTTGCTTCAGTGTTTCGTGAAAAGAGACTTTTCCCGCAGCGTTTTTCAAACGCAGTACTCGTTCCCTCTTCTAGAGAGAACCGAGGTTACGTTAGTAACCGAGTACGTTACATATTGCAACTTTGGTGTCCTTTCGTATAGGGCTGTCACTTTTGTGAAAAAAAAAATCCTCTTCGATTTTTGAGACATAGGCTAAGTGTTCATTGAATCGTTAGTAAATTGCCTATATTTGGCATTGATCCGTTTTCAACGCCAAATATAGGCAAATCCACGGACAACTAAACAGGCATTAGGACGAACGTAAAGAGGGCGCTTGAGACGCGCACAAGTCAGCAATGTGGACTGCCATAACATCAATGAAAAACATTACTTAAGGCTAGGCTACATATTATGCACTATATTATGCAGAAATAGGCTATGTGTGTGTGTGTGTGTGTGTGTGTGTGTCAGAACCTGCAGTTGCTGTGTGACGCGCGTTCGCTGCGAGCGTATAGTGACGCGCTCCGAGAGAAGGACGTTAAAATCGATTCCCTATTTTCATTTTCGAAACTTGTGTTGGTTGGTCCGATCGATTGTGCAATAAGTGACAGCCCTTTGACATGCTTAATCTTTTTTTTTTTTTTTTTATATTTCTTTTTTATTACGTTTTCTGCAGACATATAAAGGGTATTACAACAGATGTAAAATGAAACAAGGCGTCTGAAAGAAAAAGAAAAAATCAACAGAACAGTTCCATATAGAAATATAGACCCTCACTCATCCACCCTCCCACCCCGCCCCTCCGCCCCTCCGCCCCTCCGCCCCTCCGCCCCTAAGGCCACCTGTAGCACTCACAAATAGATAATAAAAACTAATAAATAAACCAGTAAATACATACACAAGAAGGTATGTGACGAGAAAGTATGTGAAGAAGAAAAAAAAAAAAAAAAAAAAAAAAAAGATAATAATTAAACAGTAAACAAAAGAAGAAAATCTCCCCCGTCCCCCACAGAAAACTAATCAGGAGGTTTTAAAATCCCAATAAGGCCTTCAATAGTAGTCAGTACAGGGCTCCAAGTTTTATGAAATGATCTCAGCGAGCCTTTAAGAGAATATCTAATTTTTTCAAGGTGGATGTATTGCAGTACATCTCTTATCCAGTCGTCATGTGATGGAGGAGAAGCATGCTTCCATTTAAGGAGGATGGCACGCCTGGCCAGCAAAGTAGTAAAGGCAATGACGCAGTGCGCTGTAGCTGGTATATATGTGATTGGGGAGAGGCCGAACAGAACAGTCAAGGAATTAGGGACAATAGTGTAATTGAGGGCCTGTGAGAGAGTTGTGAAAATGTCGGACCAATAATCTGATAGCACCGGGCATGACCAGAACATGTGAAGATGATCGGCTGGAGATTGTTTGCATCTGTTACAGGCATCACTTCTGTTAGGAAACAATTTAGCCAGTCTAGCATTAGTGAAATGAGCTCTGTGGATCACTTTACATTGTATTAGGGCATGTCTAGCACAAATAGACGAAGAGTGAGCTAAACTGAGAATGTTTTTCCACTGGTCATCGGAAATGTCAATGCCCAAATCATGCTCCCAGGTTAGCTTAAGGGAGTCAATCGGAGAAGGAGTTAGGGAGATAATTTTACCATAAATAGCTGAAATCAGTCGTTTTTGACCAGAGTCGAAGGTAAGAATTGAATCAATTTCTGATTCGGGTGGGCGATTGGGAAAATGGGGAAATAGCTTTTGAATAAAATGCCTCACTTGAAAAAACCGAAAAAGATGACTATTAGGAAGGTTAAATTTTGCTGATAAGGAAGAGAAAGAGGAGAAGACTTCGTTTTCATACAGGTCGTTTAGAGTAGAGAGACCCTTAGCTGCCCAAATATCAAAGAAGCTATCTGAAAGGGACGGGGAAAATAAGTGATTATTTGAAATTGGCATATGAATCGACGCTCTATGAAGACCAAATTGTTTCCTGAATTGATGCCAAATCTTAATGGTATTAACAACTATTGGATTGCTCGAAATTTTGTGTACTCCAAGTGGAAGCTGGGAGCAGATATTAGAAAGTAAATAGCGAGAGGAAGATATCTCTACATGCACCCAGGGCGGACTAGAGGCACAACTTTTAAGGCCAACCCAATAAAGTAATTTATGAATATTACATGCCCAATAGTAATATCGAAAATTTGGCAGTGCTAAACCCCCTTCAGATTTGGGAAGCTGAAGAACTGACTTCCTGATGCGAGCTGGTTTGTTATTCCAAAGGAATCCATTCAAATGCTGATCTAAATGAGCGAAAAAGGATTTGTTAATGCAGACTGGAAGATGCTGGAAAAGATACAAAAACTTTGGCAGAACAACCATTTTAATAAGGTTTGCACGACCTATTTCAGAAAGGGAAAGGGAACTCCACCTAGCAATATCTGACTTGCATTTTTCCAGAAGTGGTGTAAAGTTCTTAAAAAACAAGTCTTTAAGCGAACCGGTGATAAATATCCCCAGATACTTGAACCCATCCAAGGCTAACTTAAAGGGAAATAAAGAATGAGGAAGAGATTTAGCCAATTGGTTAACAAAAAATAACTCACTTTTTTGAAAGTTTAACTTGTACCCTGATAGGCAGCCAAACTGTTCTAGAACAGATAGTATAGAGGGGAAAGAAGCTATGGGGTCGGAGACGTATAATAACAAATCGTCTGCATAAAGTGAAAGTTTATGGACCAAGCCATGACGTTTGATGCCTTTAAATGCATCGTGACTTCGGAGCCAAATGGCCAGGGGCTCAATAGCTATATTAAATAACAAAGGCGAGAGCGGGCAGCCTTGACGTGTCCCCCGTTGAAGTAAAAAGGGTGGCGATCGAACACCGTTGGTATATACCGATGCAGACGGGAAAGCATACAAAAGCCGTATCCAAGAAATGAGTTTGGGGTCAAACCCAAATTTTCCTAACACAAAAAACAGGTATTCCCACTCGACCCTATCGAAAGCTTTCTCTGCGTCCAATGAAACTATGACTTCAGGGGTATTAGATGAGGGTGAGAAAATAATATCAAGTAACCTCCGGGTATTGAAGAAGGAATGCCTATCCAATGTAAAGCCTGTTTGATCTAATGAAATAATGGATGGCATTATATTTTGGAGGCAGATAGACAGAATTT
Organism: Squalius cephalus; assembly: GCF_949319135.1. Classification (NCBI taxonomy): domain Eukaryota; kingdom Metazoa; phylum Chordata; class Actinopteri; order Cypriniformes; family Leuciscidae; genus Squalius; species Squalius cephalus. Next base: position 1,024,469 of record NC_137135.1, on the reverse strand, counting down.
TGGCTAATATTTTGCAGTCTACATTTAACAGAGAAATCGGTCTGTAGTTACCGCAGGAAGTGGGATCCCTGTCTTTCTTCAAAAGCAATGATATAGAAGCCATGTACAGTGTCGATGGGAGTTGGCCTTCTTGAAATGAATTATTGTACATCCTCACTAAAATTGGGACTAATAAAGTAGAATATGCCTTATAGAATTCAACTGTAAACCCATCGGGGCCTGGGGATTTCTTATTTTGCATTGAGTTAATCGCTTCTTTGACTTCTTGGGGGGAAATGTGGCTGCCCAATTCCTTAGCCAAATCTTCATCAATTCTAGGGAATATTAAAGAATCTAAGGGATTGGGGAACATTATTGAAGCTGAAGACTGCTCCGTAGTATAGAGGTTAGTGTAAAAGTCTAAAAAAACTCTGTTGATTTCAGCTGGGTCTGCAGTAAGATTACCACTAGGGGACATAATTTTTGGAATTAATCTAGAGGCACTGGCCGCACGGGCCTGTTGGGCTAGAAGTCGACCTGCCTTATCGCCATGTTCAAAAAAGCGTTGCTTGGATTGCTGCAGTTGTCTCTCTACAATATGAGTCATCAAGCAATCATATTCTGATTGTAGCAGAAGTCGTTTTTTGTAAAGGGCAGGTGAGGGAGAGACAGCGTAAATTTCATCAAGTATGCGGAGTTTGTCTAGTATATCCTGCCTTTTAGTCCTTCCAGCCTTACGCATGTACGAAGTGAAGGAAATAATCTGACCTCGAACAAAGGCTTTAAGGGCTTCCCATAGGAATCCACTGTTGACCTCAGGGGTATCATTGAATTCAATGTAATTACTAATTTGAATGGCTACAAAGTTCTCAAACTCATGGTGTGCTAATAAGTTAGAACTAAATGTCCAAAGTGATGGGGAGATAACACTAAGAGGAAGATTAATATCAAGCGAGGTGGGGGCATGGTCCGAAACAACTATGGGGTGATAGTCACTAGCGGTAACCAGATGCAACAATTTGTTATCAATCAGGAAAAAGTCAATCCGGGAAAAGGTTTGGTGTAGCGGGGAGAAAAAAGAGAAAACTTTACTCTGGGGGTTTTTACACCTCCAGGGGTCCGAAATTCCTAGATGAGATGAGCAATTAAAAACTACTTTAGCAGAATTAGATAGATTAATTTGCTTTGAAGATGATCTGTCGAGAATTGTGTCTTGCACTAAGTTAAAATCGCCTCCTATCAGTATATGATGATTGTCACTATTTGGAATTTTAGCAAAGAGGTTGATGAAGAATTGTTCATCGTCCCAGTTGGGAGCATAGATAGAGACTAGGACTACTGAAAGATTCTGTAATAAGCCCGATACTATGACATAATGGCCATTGACATCCTCAATAATATGTGTTGGCTCAAACAATATTTTCTTGGTAATAATAATAGCAGCCCCTCTAGCTTTGGCCGAGAATTTCGAGTGAAACACATGACTCATCCAAGGCTTTTTGATTCGTTGGATATCTGATGTTTTAAGATGTGTTTCCTGTAGAAATATAATATCCCCTTTCAAATGTTGCAGCTGGGTCATTACCTTACCAATCTTAATGGCCTTATTCATTCCTTTGGTATTCCATGAAATCAGGCGCACACCTTTACTCATCCTTGACGTATCAACAGCCATCTAGAACGATGCATAAGGTTGTAAATTGAACTGTATGGCCTTCTGCAACGGGAGAGAGAGGAAAAGGAGACAGAATGAAAAGAAAAAAGAAAAGAAAAAGAAAAAAGAAAAGAAAAAAAGAGAAAAAAAAAAAAGAAAAAAAAAAAAAAAAAGAGAAAAAAACAAACAAACAAAAAAAAAACTTATTTGTGGCCTCACCAAAAATATTCCCCCAAAATACGAACATTGTCCGAGCAACACGGCTCAGCGCTTTACAGCGACACAAGACTTCCAACGTCTCATTCCCACCACCTTTGAACTTTAACCCCCCTTTTGTAATGAAAATTTCAAGTAACAAACGAATGTGAGAAAATAAAATAATTATACACATATACATATATATACACATATACACATACATGCATATATATATATATATACATACATACATACACACAAAAGCAACAAAGATTAAGTTATGATTATATACAATGTACATTCGCCAAGAGAGAAAAACAAATATACAAATATATTTTTATACTCTTTATAACCATTTTCATGTATTCGAATAGGCACATACTGTAAGCACCACTGCAAATTTTTACGAGCGAAAAAAAAATAGGCGAAGAGCAGTAGAGGACGCAAAACACAGATCCATTTAGGATAACACTTGTATTTAGCCCAGCCTGTGACTTAAGAACCAGACGCAGAGAGAAAAAAAAACAAACAAAAAAAACAACAACAATTGTAGTAGCTAAGTACTACCTGTCATACAATGTGCATCACACACAAACTGTAGGCACTGCAGCTGTAAAACTATCTACTAACAGTCTCTCAAAAAAGTGTACAAAAGTGTACAAAAATGAAAATAAAAATTATAGAAATAATAAATTGTTCAAACAAAATGTGCATAATAACCACAAGCACCAGACCTATCGAAAGAAGGAGATGAAAGAGAGAAAAAATTATAATAAATGAATAAATAAAAATAAAATTGAAAAAGTAATAATAAAAATTGGTATACCTGTAAGAGTACAATGATCTAAAATTAGAACTAAATCACTTAACTAAGTAGACACAAGGGTGTATATAAAGCGATACCTCCATAATGCCAGATAGAGGATATCCAACGGTAACGATATAGATCTATAACATACGCACATCAGTATGAAAATCCAAGCATTCAACGAATACCGCTTCATGCGTCAGTCGACCCAGTCATGAGTTGCTCCGCAAAACATTTCGTGTTTAGACCTCAGCAGGACGAATAGATGCAATGTAGTCCTTGGCTTCAGTGACCGATGCAAATCTTCTCCTCTCACCATCCTTCGTTACGATAGTAAGCCTGGCCGGAAACAACAGCGCTGGTTTTAGGCCAAGATTGTACAGTTCAGAGAGCACCTCCCTGTACTTGGAGCGTTGTTCCATCACCTCCGGCGCATAGTCTTCGTAAATCGAGATAGGTGAGCCTCGATAGTTAAGCTTTCCCCTCCTCGCTCTAGCCTCGCGGATGATCTTTCCTTTTGTTGGAATTTATGTAGCCGAATGATAACAGGTCTGGGCCTCTGCCCCGGCTTCGGTTTATCAGACAGCGACCGGTGGGCTCTATCACATTCCGGCGGAGAATCCAGTACGTCCCCGAATACTTCCGCAAGTAGCTCTGAGAAGAATATGGATGGTCGGGGCCCTTCAATGGATTCAGGTAGACCAATAATTCTTATGTTATTGCGTCGGCTACGGGACTCGAGATCCACGACTTTGGCTAACAATTTAGCGTTGCTCTCCGTTAGGATAGCACAAGTCGTTTCCAAGGCTTGCACGCGCTCATCCTGTGCATTTACGTGCGTCTCGAGCGAGGCAATCTTCGAGGCGTGGTCCGTCACGGCAGTTTGAATTTGGTCTAGCTTTACCTCGAGTGTTGAAACGGCAGTATTAAAGTCTGCAGAAAGAGCGACGCGGTGTTCCTCAAGAAGGCTAGCAATGGCTGCCATGTTAACCTCTTTGCCGTCGTCTCCGCTCGCCTCGGCTTTCTGATCCTTTTTGCTTTGTTTTGTAGTTTTAGCTGCCATAATGTGATGCTAAAGTGTATGCAACAAATGTATTGCCCACTTGGTAGTGGAGTAAAAGAAATAGAAGGGTTTTAAAACTATTATGGACAAAAACAAGTGGGAGCGAAACTTAACGCGTGTCTACGCCATCTCACCAAACCGGAAGTCGACATGCTTAATCTTTGATAGGCAGACGCGTGATAACAGCTCGACCGTGAGTGAAACCTAAGCGCTTGCGCACGGATGGGAGGGGCGGGTGACATTCATTTTCGGTTTACGTTTTCGGCTGTTTTTTTTTATTTCAGCCCGAAACCGATAATGCCATTTCGGCCGAAAATTTTCGGCGGCCGAAATTTCGGTGCACCCCTAGTGGAAAGTCCCAACTCCCAAGATGTCCACTGAAGATGACGATTGACAAAATGACATCACACGCACTGCGCTACGCCGATGTCGTTGTTTAATCATGGGAGTTTTTTTTTTTTATATATTTGTTCATTCCTGATGATTATTTTGCATGTTAGGCTGTGATTAGGTTCAGCTGTTACAATTTAAAGAGAATACTAGCAAAAAGTAGTAAATTCTACTATTCTATTCTAGAATACTAGAATACTAGCAAACAAAATATGTGTGTTATATATTCAGCCGTCAAGAAAGTCAAACTTCAACCAGGTAATCAAGGTTGGCAGCCATGGCCATCACACTACTCACTGTTAGCATGATATACGTTTACACCATCAAAATTAATGATCACTTAAATAAGAGGAATTTAAACTATATGAAAATTACAGTCGTGGCCTGCTGATGATACAGACCTCAAAGGACATTTCATTACATATGTCACACAAAGAATGTTCTTGTTGCTACTTTTTTAAATTGATAATTGTATTTAGTTATTTCATTTAATTAACACTATCTTCTAACATTTAAAATTGTAAATATATTTTAACAATCATCAACCGTTTCAATCGTGACTTATACAACCAGTTAAATTAATGTAATTGAAAATATGAATTCCAATAAATGTACATTCTTTATTGTCACTAAAGCATATACACAAGTATAGAAGTGAAGGTCTTGGATGCAATTATGTTGTGAGCGGAAAGACCAGAATCCACAAAACATTAACTGCATAATATACATGTAATGCACAGTATTCTCATGATATACATTACTATACAAAATGCACAATTACAAATACAGAATACATTTTAAAAATTCATATACATTTTAAATGTTGCAATGATTCTTTGAGCAGTTCCCGTTGCAGTTCAAGTAGCAAAGCAGTGACTGGACACGAGCAGTGCAAGGATAGTCCACCCAAAACATGAGCATTCTCTCATCATTTACTCTCCTTCATGCCATCCCAGATGTATATGACTTTCTTCTTCACATAAACATAGACAAAGATTTTTAGGGAAATAATCCATCTCTGTGAGTCCATAATACAAGTGGATTGTAACCCATGTACGTAAGACAGTTGGTTGGAAGTGATTTTTAATAGTTAAAACAGTCATATTATTAGTATTTTTCTTATCTAGCCTATTGTTTTACTTCAGAAGGCATTGACTCATCCACTGAGGTCGCATGGATTACCGTCACGCTCACTGTGTGTGGTTTTTAAAGCGTCTTTAGGACTCGCAGAGATGGATTACTTTCCTTACAATCTTAATTCGTGTTTATCTGTAGAAAGAAAGTAAAATGCATCTGGGACAGCATGAGGGTGAGTAAAATAAGAGAGAATTGTATTTTTGGGTGAACTATCCCCTCAACATTCATATGCTGTTGGTATGCTAATCCAAGATCAGCATAGATTAATAAGAATAAAGTGAAACCTCTTGTGTACTTGTGAACTATGTTTGTTTTAATCTAGAGAAAATTGAAATATTTGCTAGTTTATATTAAAATAAATCAGGTGTCTGAAGATCAAGATCCCAAAGGTGATGTGTCTGAACAAAGTAAGATTATCGTCTGACAGGGACAGTGGATCTCTGGTACTATCACTCCATCCTCTGTGTTAGCATCAGAATTTTGTTTATGGAAAAGTTGCTCCACTCCCTGGAAAATGAGAGAAGAAATGTATTATAATCTAACAATACAAACTGCTGTGAACTCCCCATACAGTAACACGTTGCAGACTTAAAATATTTATTATATTTATATTTAAGGGATTTTACAGTACTAAATATTTACCTCGGAGTCAAGCAGCATTTATCATCTGTAATACTGTTGTGTAACCAGTAGATGGCTGTATTGCCCTATATATAAACATATGGCTGTGTATTCCCTAGTTGCTGGATGTTTTCAGTCATAATTACTTGCATGTATTAAGTTTTTAATTTGGACATATATTTATTATTAAAGACTATTAAAGATTTAACATTTGTCTCAGAAATGTTCATTTGAAGTGCACTTTTTTTCATTATTATTAGTCAAATATAGACACAGAAAAAAAAAATTGTTACTCATACTAGCTACATATAATAGCTTTATCAGTCATCTTTATCACAAAGTAATCAGAATAAATATTGCAACCAGGGCGATACTTCAAAATAATTGAGTGTTTACATATTTACGATGTTTACGAGACGTGGTCTGTGGTCAAGTCGTGTCTCTCCTCTTTCAAAAACTCTGCATCGCAAATTAATCAGCAATTGAGAAATTCAGGTTTAAATAGCTTTATTGGCATGGCAAAAAAGGCTTTACATTGACAAAGTTGAATCAGGCAGTGATTGACAGCGCTCTGGTCCTATGGCATCGGCCCAATGTTGTTTGGGGTGGCTGGGGGGAAATATGATCTAATCGAAGACTGTAACCGAATGTAGATAAACAAGTCATGTAATGATTGGGCTAACAGTTAAATCAAGACAACACAGCTGTGTAATGTTATGGGCTCTCACTGAGCTCTAAAATGCCTCTCCACCTAAAAAAAGCCAGTACTGTATTATAAATAGTATTAGTATAAAAAAAAAAAAAAAAATCAGACTTACCACGAGTAAGTTAGGCTAACGTTATCCAGTATCCTCCTGATATAGCGACAATGACTAATGATAAATATCATTCGTCTGTACTGTTCCTTCTATAAGAAATCATCTCAACAATATAGTGTAGCAGCAAATAAATACAGATATAAACTTAATATCACTAAAATGAAATAGAAAGCTGCGATTACAGACGCTCACATCCACACATAAACACACCACTGACGTCTTCACTTCCAGGTCACGAAGCTGTCAATCAAAAACTCAGTAACCAATGAGAACACACTGCTACTAGCCCCGCCCCCACGAGAGAAATGTGTCAGAACGGCGAATGAAAACTCTGGGAGCGTAAACGAAAACTTCAGAAGCGTAAATGAAAACGATACCGGTTACTCACGTAACCTCGGTTCTCTCTAGAAGAGGGAACGAGTATTGCGTAAGCTCTGCTTACGCACCGGGAAAGGTCGTCTTTTCTCGAAATACTGAAGCCAAAATTATCCTTAATTTTCATATATTGTCAACGCAGTGCAGCTGCGGCCAGCTGAGCTAGAGCGGCATACTGCGCGCTCATTGGCTGCCGCGCGGCAACTGCTTTAGCCTACCGGTGAGCCCGGCGTGACGTCACGCCCAATGAGGGCGCGCGCGCCCTTGGCGCGTCACAGCCCGCCAGAATGGGCGGCGTCAGAGCGTATAAAAGAGGGCTCGGAGGCTAAATTCTCTGTTTTCTGTCGAATGAAGCGACACGAGCTAGTGGCTTAAGCACGGCAGGGAACGCAATACTCGTTCCCTCTTCTAGAGAGAACCGAGGTTACGTGAGTAACCGGTATCGTTCTCTTACGAGAGGTTCTCTCGTATTGTGTAAGCTTGCTTACGCACCGGGAACCCTTTGTCCACGCCGTGCGAGCCTAAGTATCACACATAACTCCCGAAACTGAAGAGTATAAGGGTGAAATAAACAGGTGGCCAGCAGAGCGGGCCAGCACATGTTCATAAGCATACATAGGGAATATAAGAGCGGCGCAGCCGGTCTAATAATACTGATACCCTGAAAGTGCAGCTCTATGGACGAGCTAATCGATAATTCAGCCTGCCTGCGAGAGCAGGATGTGAACACGACTAGACAGACAGAAGTTTAGCCTGCAGGGCGGGAACTTCCAGGTTATAAAACCTAACAAATGTAGAGGGGGAGGACCATCCCGCCGCCATACAAATGTCATGAATGGAAATTCCGCTGGACCATGCCCACGATGAGGCCATGCCTCTGGTAGAATGAGCCCGTACGCCCAGAGGGCACTGCAGGTCTTTTGACGCATAAGCTGCTGCAATAGCGTCCACTATCCATCTGGACAGTGTCTGCTTCGAGGAGGCGAGACCCTTGGTGCGTCCTCCAAACGAAACAAAGAGCTGCTCTGAGAGCCTGAAAGCTGCAGAGCGCGTTACATAGTATCTTAACGCCCTAACTGGGCAAAGGAGGTTACTGCCCTCCTCACTGCCTGACGACGGCAGGGCCGAGAGGGAAATAACCTGGGCCCTAAATGGAGTACCTAACACTTTGGGGACATAACCGTGTTTCGGTTTGAGAATGACTAACGAGTCGTTAGGGCCAAACTCGAGACATGACGCGCTGACAGACAGCGCATGTAAATCACCCACTCGTTTAACTGAAGCCAGGGCTAGCAGAAAAACGGTCTTAAGCGTCAAGTATTTAAACTCCACAGAGTCCAAAGGCTCGAAGGGATGCGCTTTTAGGGACTCTAGGACCAACGACAGGTCCCAAATAGGGACTGACGGGGGGCGCGGAGGGTTCATTCTCCTGGCCCCGCGTAGAAAGCGGGTTATGAGTTAATTTTTGCCCAGTGAGCGGCCGCGCGCCGAGTCGGCGAACGCTGCAATAGCCGCGACATAAACTTTGAGCGTGGAGGGGGACCTGCCCGCATCCAATAGCTCCTGGAGAAAACTCAACACCTGTGGGACTCCACAGGACTGAGCGTAAGAACCCTTTCCAGCGCACCACCTGTTAAACACTGACCATTTAGACGCATAGAGCCGCCTCGTGGCGGGGGCTCTGGACTGCGCGATCGTGTTAACTACCCCTTCTGGCAGATCAACGAATATTTGTTGATTTCCCACGCATGCAGAGACAAGCGCTCTGGATGGGGATGCAGAATTGATCCCCGGGCTTGAGAGAGAAGGTCTCTCCTCACCGGGATCGGCCACGGGGCTGACTCTGAAAGTCTCATCAGCTCTGGGAACCATGGCTGGTTTTCCCAGCGCGGGGCTATGAGGAGCACTGCACAGCTCGTCTCCCTGATCCTCGCTAGCACTTGAGGCAGCATAGAGATCGGAGGGAACGCGTACAACGGGACGCTGGGCCACATCTGGGCCAGCGCGTCCTCGCTCTTTGAGAAAAACCTCTGGCACTGAGCATTGTCGCTCGCAGCGAAAAGGTCGATCTTTGCTTCGCCAAAGCGATGCCATAGCATTCTCCCGGAGCCCATTCTCCCGGAGGGACGTTGTCCCTGGACAGTTTGTCCGGGCCGTCGTTCAGGCGACCGGGCACGTGCGAAGCTCTTAGAGAGCGCAACGAGCCCTGAGCCCAAACCAGGAGGCGCTCTGTGAGGGCGCGCAGAGCTCCGGATCTGATTCCGCCCTGGCAGTTTACATAGGACACCACTGACATGTTGTCCGAGCGAACTAGTACATGGTGTCCTCGCAGGAGCGGTAGAAAATGCTTCAAGGCTTTCTCGACCGCCAGCATCTCTAGACAGTTTATGTGAAGGCTTTTCTCCGCATTCGACCAGGGGCCCAGATCGGGCTGCCTTCGTGAACCGCTCCCCAACCCATGTTGGAGGCGTCTGTCGAGACCACTTTGCGGTGCGAGATGACCCCCATCATCACGCCCTGTCGGTACCATTCGGCCGCCAGCCAGGGATGCAGGGCTGACACACAGCCCTGAGTCACGCTGACTCGCGCACGGCCCGAAACCCACGCTCTGCAAGGCACTTTCGATTTCAGCCAGCACTGAAGCGGGCGCATTTGTAGTAAACCCAGCTGTAAGACTGCTGCGGCTGATGCCATATGGCCCAACAGTATTTGAAATGTCTTCAGAGGGAGACATTTGCCCACCTGAATGGAAGCGGCGAGGTGTCGAACACTGCGTGCTCGCTGTTCTGACAGCCTGGCCGTCATAGCCACTGAGTCCAGATCTATTCCCAGAAAAGTGATAGACTGGCTGGGGGTTAGTGAGCTCTTGTCCCAGTTCACAGAAAGACCCAGGCTTTCTAAATGACTGAGAAGCGCATCCTTGTGAGAAATGATTTCCTCTATCGATCGCGCCAGGATGAGCCAATCGTCCAGATAATTCAGAATTCGCATTCCCTGTGCTCTCAGGGGAGCGAGAGCCGAATCCATGCACTTCGTGAATGTACGGGGTGCCAGGGACAGGCCGAACGGCAGGACAGTGTATTGATATACCTGGCCGTCGAAGGCGAATCTCAAGAATGGCCTGTGACGGGGTATAATCTGAATCTGAAAGTATGCGTCTTTCAGATCGAGAGAAATAAACCAGTCCCCCGGGGCGAATCAGCGCGAGGATTTGCCTGGTCGTGAGCATTTTGAACTGGCGTTTCATGAGCGCTTTGTTCAAATATCTCAGATCTAATATAGGTCTGAGTGCTCCGCCCTTCTTGGGTACGAGGAAATAACGGCTGTAAAGGCCTGCCTCGTTAACAGAAGGGTGAACCCGCTCTATCGCGCCTTTGCGCAGCAGCCTCGCTATCTCTGAGTGAAGCAGATGGGTTGCATCCGCCTTCACCTGTGTCTCGACCCGAGCGCGAAAGCGCGGGGGGCGGTGAGCGAATTGAAGCGAATAGCCCTTTATTATCGTGTTCAGCACCCATTTCGACACCCCTGGAATAGCTTTCCATGCATTCGCACTCATAGCTAGGGGTCGAATGGCCTCTGGGTCCCGCTCGCCGCACAGCGCGGGGCGGGGATCCTGCAGTGGCAAATGCGTTAGACACGCGGTGACAGTGCTGGGAGACGGGGGCTCGCTGAGAGCGGCAGCCGGCTGAACGGCGCTCTGAGAGAGCGTTGCCTAAGGCAGCTCGTGGCGCGGAGGCGGGGCGGGTGCGTGAATGTTTGCATGTGGGCGCTGGGTAGCGGGCACAGGGCTCTTTATTAACGCACGGCCAGTGGCAGAAGGCTCTGCGAGAACTGGACCCTGAGTGTGTGAAACAGAGCGGGCATTGTGTAGGTGTGAGTGCTGGGGCGTGGGCACATGACCTACATTTAACACTCGAGCGGCGGGAGCGCGCTTTATGTGAGTGTGCTCTGTGGGATACACCGGGGAGATTGTGCTTGTGTGTAGAAATGAACACTGGGACGTGGGCATGTTTACTACACTCATAACACTGTCGGCGTGAGCCGAATGACCAGATTCTATGCTCTTTTTGCGATTTATCTGGGTCGCCGTAAAAACGGCGTTTGTGTGCAGGCGAGAGAGTTGAGAAACTGGCTCGTTGGCTGCGGTGGACACTACTGCAGTAGCCTTTATGAAGGGGACTGTCAGAGGGGTATAGATGCGTTTTGACGGCGGTCCGGCCTCGGCGGGACCCAACCGTCTTTTCCTCCTGACGAGTGCTAGGAGGACTTCTCAGGCTCGGGTTTCAACGAAACTCTTGGCCGAGGACCCCGCGGGGGCGGCGGCTTGTGCTGGCTGGTGGAGCGGGACCTGTGGCGGCCGCGCTGGCGCTGCTGCGACGGTGGAGGTCGAGAGGGGCGCTGAGCGGAGCTGCATGCAGGAGGCTGTGTATGCGAGCGGCCTGCAGCGGAGCTCGAGCGGCGTGGCAGAAAGAGGTTCATGGCCTGCGACGCTTTCTGCACCTCCGAGAAACGGTCCATGAGGCCACTCACCGCTGGGCCGAAGAGACCAGTGGGTGAGAGCGGGGCGTTGAGAAAGATGGACCACTCCTGTTCCCCCATGTCGGCCAGTGTTAACCAGAGGTGGCGCTCGGTGACTGTAAGCGAAGCCATAGCACGACCAATGGCTTGGGCCGCTACCTTTGTAGTGCGAAGGGAGAGATCCGTCGCGCTGCGTAGGTCAGTTAAGGCGGCTTTGTCCGGGCCACCCTCATCCAGCTGGCGGAGGAGGTCGGCCTGGAGAACCTGAAGAACCGCCATTGTGTGCAGGGCTGAGGCAGCTTGACCAGCGGCAGAGAAAGCGCGGCTGACAAACGCTGAAGTAGTCCTGCAGGCTTTGGACGGGAGGGCAGACTTTGAGCGCCATCTCGAGGATGGGGGGCAAAGGTGCGCTGCGACCGCCTGTTCGACCGGTGGGATCTGGTTACACCCCTTCTCCGCGGCTCCGTCCACGCGGGAGAGAGTCGATGAGGCCGGAGAGCGAAGTCTGGCCGAAACTGGCGCGTTCCATGATTTGGATAACTCCTCGTGAAGCTCAGGCAGAAAAGGCGCCGGTCTGGACGCTGGCGCTTGGCGGCGGCTGGGCAGGAAACACCCGTCGAGTCTGTTCGGTGCGGGCACCGCGGGCGGGGACCATTCGAGGCCCAAATGCTCGACAGCCATGGTGAGGAGGCGGAGAAGCTCAGCGTCCATACTGGCGTGGGTCCTGCCCGACTCTACGGTGGAAGAGGCGGCGGAAAGCGAACCGGACCATCCTTCGCTGTCCGACGCCATAAGCGAACAGCTGTCCAGAGCTGCGTCATCCTCCGCTTCATCTCCCACATCGACGGCATCAAGGACGAGAGCCGTCGGCTGCGCATCGGGAAGCGGGGGCGGAGAGGGAGAGAGCGAGGCTCGCGGGAGGGGCTCCGGCGAAGGCCTGACTCGAATCTCGGGCTCCGGTGGTCTTTGAGAGCGGCGTTTCTTTTTTCGCGGCCCAGAGACAGGTTGAGCAGGTTCCGTGAAGAGGGCGAGTCGAGCCCGCAGGGTCGACATCGAGAGCTCTTCACAGGAATCACAGCCGCCCGAAGATAAAGCGACGGCTGCGTGGTCCCGGCCCAGGCAGAGAGCGCAAATGAGATGGCGGTCTCCGTCGCTGAGCGGAGCGCGGCATGAGCCGCACGTGGTGCGAGGCATTTGAAACAACGCCTCTGCTCTTTTAGAATGTGCTGCGGAAGAAACACACACACAAGCGAGAGAAAGGATATTGCCGGATAGCGGAGCTGGCACGGCAGGCTGAAGGCGGCGAGGAATCGTCCGGCTTCTTCAGGCTGTCCTAAGTTGGCTCGATGCTGTTCCTTGCAGGACAACGGCGACGGCTTCTCCTCGAGTACAGCGATGCGAGTGCTTCGCTGAAAAGACAGAAATCAGAGAATTTAGCCTCCGAGCCCTCTTTTATACGCTCTGACGCCGCCCATTCTGGCGGGCTGTGACGCGCCAAGGGCGCGCGCGCCCTCATTGGGCGTGACGTCACGCCGGGCTCACCGGTAGGCTAAAGCAGTTGCCGCGCGGCAGCCAATGAGCGCGCAGTATGCCGCTCTAGCTCAGCTGGCCGCAGCTGCACTGCGTTGACAATATATGAAAATTAAGGATAATTTTGGCTTCAGTATTTCGAGAAAAGACGACCTTTCCCGGTGCGTAAGCAAGCTTACGCAATACGAGAGAACCTCTCGTAAAAGAACTCTGGAAGCGCATTTGTAAGTTCAGATCAGCGATTGAAATATGAGAAATATTTAGCAAAACATGCAGTGTATTAAAAACAAAGTCAAAAAATTTGCCTGCGATTTATTCTTTTTCAGTTTTAAAGATAATTTATTTAGTTTCAATTTATATTTTCATTAGTTTCTTGAAAAGCTACGTTCATTTTTATTGGCACAAGAATAGCTCCATAGATGTGTATGTTATATAATCAAATGTCAGAATCTAAATGGTGTAAATAATTTGCGAAAAAGGCTGTATTTATTACAGTTGAATATTACTTTAGTGTTATTGACTTGTGAAGTGCCAAAACTTTTGCAACCGTTTATTTTCTTCTTAAAAAATAAATAAATAAAATAAATTACAATGGTATGCATGATATTTAGTAGCATTTACTGCATAAGCATGTTTCCAGAAGTCATAGGAACATGCAATAACAGTGGTCTAACTTAAAAAAAAAAACACTGTATCTTATTGGACCTCTAAAATTCACAGCAATTATGCATGCTCCCACATGGCAAAATACAGTAATACTGTAAATTTAAAAATACAGTAGTCTATTGTAAATATTTACTGTAAAAACTACAGCAATTTTTAACAGTGTAGTTGTTTGTGAAATGTCAGCGCTTTCTGTATGTAAATGTGTAATTTACTACAGCATGTGCATAACAGCCAATTAACCTACTGCTCTCTTTTTGCTCAGCTTCTTTCCTTTTTCAGCAGAGGTGGAAAGTAACCAATTACAAATACTTTATGAAGTAGCTTGATAAACACAGATAAATTATGGGTATCATCTGTTGTCTTCATATTTCACAGTCAATACGTCTCTATTTGCATGTTATTATATGTCACGTTTTGGGTTTGTTCTTGTCATGTTTCTGTGTCATGTCTTGTTTCCATGTCTGTCATGTGTTTCCCTGTTTGTCATGTGATCCTGCCATGTCTTGTCATTTGTTAATTGTCTGATCATTGTTCACAGGTGTCCCTTGTTTTGTCATTAGTCTATGTATTTAAGCCCTCATGTTTGCCATGTGTCTTTGTCAAGTATTGTTTCCTGTAGTCTGAGGCTGAACCTTATAATTCAGCCTCAATTTTCCCCCCGCAAGAACAATTACAGTGCTTTACAACTATAGAACAAAAAGAGTTAAATAAACTTATCACTTCATCTAAAACAACAACATGTTTATTAGATCCTATACCAACTAAACTACTGAAAGAAGTGTTACCTGTAGTGGAAGAGCCTCTCCTCAATATTATTAACTCATCTTTATCTTTAGGTCATGTTCCAAGAACATTTAAACTGGCAGTTATAAAACCTCTCATTAAGAAACCACAATTAGACCCGCATAATCTAGCAAATTATAGACCCATTTCAAATCTACCTTTTATGTCTAAAATACTAGAAAAAGTTGTGTCCACTCAACTGGGCTCTTTCTTGCAAGAAAATGATATCTATGAAAAGTTTCAGTCAGGATTCAGGCCGCATCATAGCACTGAAACTGCGCTCGTTAAAATCACAAATGATTTACTTTTAGCTTCTGACCAAGGCTGTATCTCAATACTAGTTTTACTTGATCTAAGTGCTGCGTTCGATACTATAGATCATACAATACTCTTAGATCGACTACAAAATTATACTGGTGTTCAAGGACAAGCATTAAGCTGGTTTAGATCATACTTATCAGACCGCTACCATTTTGTCTATTTAAATGGAGAAAAATCGATCATAATTCCAGTAAACTATGGAGTGCCGCAGGGATCTGTGTTGGGCCCTCTGTTATTCTCAATATATATGCTGCCACTTGGAAATATTATAAGGAAACATGGAATTAGTTTCCATTGTTATGCTGATGACACTCAAATATATATTTCATCACGGCCGGATGAAAACGCTAAATTATCCAAATTGACAGAGTGTGTTAAAGATATAAAAGATTGGATGACGCGTAATTTTCTTTTATTAAATCCAGACAAGACAGAGGTAATACTTATCGGTTCAAAAAACCGCCCACAGAACCTCTCACAATACAACTTTGACATCGTAGGATGTCCTGTTACTTTATCCTCTACAGTAAAAGACCTGGGTGTTATATTAGATTGTAACTTGTCTTTTGAAAATCATATTTCGTATGTTACAAAAACAGCCTTTTTCCACCTTAGAAACATTGCTAAGCTACGTAATATGCTATCAGTTTCTGATGCAGAAAAGTTAGTTCATGCATTCATGACCTCGAGACTAGATTACTGTAATGCTTTATTAGCCGGTTGTCCTGCATCCTCAATAAACAAGCTACAGTTAGTCCAAAATGCAGCCGCTAGAGTTCTTACTAGATCAAGAAAATATGATCATATAACACCGATTTTATCATCACTTCATTGGCTACCTATAAAGTTCCGTATTAATTATAAGGTACTGCTACTGACTTATAAAGCCCTAAACGGCTTAGCTCCAGTCTATTTAACGGATCTTCTATCACCCTATAATCCATCGCGCTCTTTAAGATCACTAAATTCGAGGCTTTTGGTCATACCTAGGATATCCAGATCAACCAAAGGAGGGAGAGCATTTTCACATTTGGCTCCAAAACTCTGGAATAGCCTTCCTGATACTGTTCGTTGCTCGGACTCACTCTCCCAGTTTAAAACTAGATTAAAGACGCATCTTTTCAGCCAGGCATTCATATAATATTGTTAATCTCACAGTTTCAAACTACAATCCGGCCTCTAGTTCATAAATGCCAGAGGAGAACTGGCCCCCGACTGAGCCTGGGTTCTCCCAAGGTTTTTTTTTCTCCATTAGGTCACCTGATGGAGTTTTAGGACACCATTAGGTCACTTGATGGAGTTTTTCGGTTCCTTGCCACTGTTGCCTTTGGCTTGCTCAGTTGGGGATATTTTGGGGATATTTAATTTTATTCTATCAATCAATAAATTCCACTAGAAACAAACTTTGTTGTATTATTTTATTATACTGTGAAGCTGCTTTGATACAATCTGTATTGTGAAAAGCGCTATACAAATATACTTGATATGATATGATATGATAGTCTGCTGTTGTGCAATGTTCATGTTCATGTTCATGTTTTGGTTTTTGTTTTCATGCCACGCCATGTTTTTGTTTCATGTTTTGTTTTTGTTAAAATAAAACTGCACTTGGGTTCTCCTTTACAACTTGCTTCCAGTGGATCTCTTTATTACAGAATACTTGACC
Organism: Squalius cephalus; assembly: GCF_949319135.1. NCBI lineage: Eukaryota > Metazoa > Chordata > Actinopteri > Cypriniformes > Leuciscidae > Squalius > Squalius cephalus. The sequence continues at coordinate 1,007,942 of NC_137135.1, read as the reverse complement.
TACTACAATGAATCCAGCGGTTGCCCTCCTGAATCTACGCCAAGGGAATCTTCCCATCGAATCGTATGTGGCAGAATTTTGTGAACTCTCTCACCTGGTGGACTTTAATGATGTGGTGCTCAAAGACATTTTTAGGGTAGGTTTGAATAAGCCTGTTTGCTACCAGCTACCTGGGGGAAAAATTCATTGGTCTCTGGCACAATACATGGACTATGCCCTATTATTTAGCGGTTAGGTTAGCGGTTCCTCATTGACTGTGGGTTTTGAGGAGAAGCTCCACAAACCCACAGTATCTGCCAAGCCTGAGCCACTTCACGTCATGTCTGCCAAGCCTGAGCCACTTCACGTCATGCCTGCCAAGCCTGAGTCACTTCACGTCATGTCTGCCAAGCCTGAATCTCTTCACGTCATGCCTGCCAAGCCTGAGTCTCTTCACGTCATGTCTGCCATGTCTGAATCTCTTCACGTCATGCCTGCCAAGTCTGAGAAGCCTGAATCTCTTCACGATGGCCGCCGCCGAGCCTGTGTCTCCTGACAAGATGGCCGCCGCCGAGCCTGTGTCTCCTGACAAGATGGCCGCCGCCGAGCCTGTGTCTCCTGACAAGATGGCCGCCGCCGAGCCTGTGTCTCCTGACAAGATGGCCGCCGCCACGCCTGAACCTGAGCCCTCAGTTATGGCTACACTAACAATTATGGCCACAGCCATATGGTGTGTGTGGTCGGTGCACACATTTGAAGTTCACGTCACGTCTGCCGAGCCAGAGCCTGTTCACGTCACGTCTGCCGAGCCAGAGCCTGTTCACGTCACGTCTGCCGAGCCAGAGCCTGTTCACGTCACGTCTGCTGAGCCAGAGCCTGTTCACGTCACGTCTGCCGAGCCAGAGCCTGTTCACGTCACGTCTGCCGAGCCAGAGCCTGTTCACGTCACGTCTGCCGAGCCAGAGCCTGTTCACGTCACGTCTGCTGAGCCAGAGTCTGTTCACGTCACGTCTGCCGAGCCAGAGCCTGTTCACGTCACGTCTGCCGAGCCAGAGCCTGTTCACGTCACGTCTGCCGAGCCAGAGCCTGTTCACGTCACGTCTGCCGAGCCAGAGCCTGTTCACGTCACGTCTGCCGAGCCAGAGCCTGTTCACGTCACTAACAATTATGGCCACAGCCATATGGTGTGTGTGGTCGGTGCACACATTTGAAGTTCACGTCACGTCTGCCGAGCCAGAGCCTGTTCACGTCACGTCTGCCGAGCCAGAGCCTGTTCACGTAACGTCTGCCGAGCCAGAGCCTGTTCACGTCACGTCTGCCGAGCCAGAGCCTGTTCACGTCACGTCTGCTGAGCCAGAGTCTGTTCACGTCACGTCTGCCGAGCCAGAGCCTGTTCACGTCACGTCTGCCGAGCCAGAGCCTGTTCACGTCACGTCTGCCGAGCCAGAGCCTGTTCACGTCACGTCTGCCGAGCCAGAGCCTGTTCACGTCACGTCTGCCGAGCCAGAGCCTGTTCACGTTACGTCTGCCGAGCCAGAGCCTGTTCACGTCACGTCTGCCGAGCCAGAGCCTGTTCACGTCACGTCTGCCGAGCCAGAGCCTGTTCACGTCACGTCTGCCGAGCCAGAGCCTGTTCACGTCACGTCTGCCGAGCCAGAGCCTGTTCACGTCACGTCTGCTGAGACTTTTCACGTCATTGCTGTTGAGCTATTGTCTGTTCCAGCCCATAGACCCATAGCTGTCCCCAAGAAAATTTTGGGGGGGGGCAGTAGGGTCCTTGAAAGGACCATGGAGGCCGCGCCGCCATGGTCCCCTGAGCTGTCTGGTCCTCCCTGGCCACCTGAACTGTCTGGTCCTCCCTGGCCACCTGAACTGTCTGGTCCTCCCTGGCCACCTGAACTGTCTGGTCCACCCTGGCCACCTGAACTGTCTGGTCCTCCCTGGCCACCTGAACTGTCTGGTCTGCCCTGGCCTCCAGCACAGCCGGATCCGCCCTGGCTTCCTGTACTGCCGGATCCGCCCTGGCTTCCTGTACTGCCGGATCCACCCTGGCTTCCTGCACTGCCAGGTCCGCCCACGCCTTGCCACGGCCCAGGTCCGCCCACGCCTTGCCACGGCCAAGGTCCGCCCACGGCCCAGGTCCGCCCACGCCTTGCCATGGCCCAGGTCCGCCCACGCCATGCCACGACCCAGGCCCGTCCACGCCATGTCACGTCCCATGTCCTGTCCCCCTGCACGGGCCTGGCCCACCATCCCTCCCCCATGACCTCCTCCACTCCACCACCCTCCTGGTATTACGTTGTGTTTTGGTTTTGTTGGGCGTCGGGAGACGCCCTTAGAGGGGGGGATTCTGTCACGTTTTGGGTTTGTTCTTGTCATGTTTCTGTGTCATGTCTTGTTTCCATGTCTGTCATGTGTTTCCCTGTTTGTCATGTGATCCTGCCATGTCTTGTCATTTGTTAATTGTCTGATCATTGTTCACAGGTGTCCCTTGTTTTGTCATTAGTCTATGTATTTAAGCCCTCATGTTTGCCATGTGTCTTTGTCAAGTATTGTTTCCTGTAGTCTGCTGTTGTGCAATGTTCATGTTCATGTTTTGGTTTTTGTTTTCATGCCACGCCATGTTTTTGTTTCATGTTTTGTTTTTGTTAAAATAAAACTGCACTTGGGTTCTCCTTTACAACTTGCTTCCAGTGGATCTCTTTATTACATTATATCTGTTTAAGGCATTCCCTGGAATGTCATAAGTTTAATACTTCTAGAATCTACCTTGTGGACTTCCTCGAGAGGTATAAATCGGTATACTGGGCTTCCAGTAAGAATGAAACGGATGACATGTGAGTGTTTGGCATTCCAAATCGCTATAGGGCTGTCAATCGATTAAAAATTTTAATCGATTAATTGCATGATTGTCATGAGTTAACTCGTGATTAATCGCACATTTTTTTATTTGTTCTAAATGTACCTTAAATTAATACTTTTCAAGTTTGTAATACTCTAATCAACGTGGGCATGGATAAATATGGATGCTTTATGCAAATGTATGTTTATTATTGAAACTGAGCAATTAACACAAACATGTTTAGATTTTTGCATGACAGGGCAGCTCTTCTGAAAATGCTAAATGTACATTTATTATTTATTATTAGGCTACATTATAGTTTGTCTCTCTCTGTGCCCATTTTGATGAAGCTAAATTCTCAATAAAGTTTAAGTTTTCATTGGTATATTTTACTGTTTCTGTTGTCAAACAACGGAATGAATATGAAATGGTGACTGAAACGCGACCCATTAAGACATAACCAGCTCTCCCTTCCAAGATGTTAATCTGCACAATAATCCTGATAATCGAGCCGTCGTCTGATGAAATCAAATACACATAAGATAAACACAATATCTGTTTTGCGATTTCGGTTATACTTGCATGTAAAATTAGAGAAGCAACATCATATCTGTGTTTTACTGAATTAAAGCGCTGCTCCTCTCTCCAGCGCGAGACGGAGAGAGAGAGAGAGAGAGAGAGAGAGAGAGGCGCGTGCGCGTGCTGGGAGAGCAGTACCGGCGGTACCGGTAGATTCTCAGAAATTAAATAAGGTTTGGGCGCTTTGTTGAAGGGAAAAAAATCGCTAAATGGGTCTGCAATGTTGCTAAGTTGGCAACACTGTGTATCTCCATTTCTCCAACTAGGTTTTGGGCCACGGGTCAAACAGAAAATACGCGTTGCGTTAATCGAGCGTTAAAAAAAATAGTGCCGTTAATATGATTTTGCGTTAATGCGTTATTAACGCGCTAACTTTGACAGCCCTAAATCGCTATCATCTCATTTGGGAAAATAGAATTACTAAAGTAACCTATATTGTAACGTAGTTACTGGAGTAGTTTAAACAAAAACTATTTACTCTTACTTGAGTCATATATTTTTTCAGTAGGCGGCTACTTGTACTCAGGTAGGATCCTTACTTAAGTAGCAATACTGTAACAAGTACAATTAGTTAGTACTCTTCTGCCACTGTTTTTCCGGGGTTTTTTATTTTTTATTTTTTTTATAAACTGTTCTTTATGTTTAGATAATTAATTAAATTATATTTGCAGGATGATCATGATATTCATAAAATGTATGCCCTGTAGTCAAAATGCCGACGCATTAACGAATTCAGAGAAGCCATTGTAAAGTTGAATTGGTGACTGCTCCTTTAAGGTGGAACGCTCTCAGTGTGAGTGAGCAGACGGTACGAGGAGCGCGCGCTGTAAATATGGCATATGCATATAAAGCTGGTTTTATATTCCTGTTGCTCTTAAACTTGTTTTATTTATATTCAGTTGCGCAGTTGTAAGTAAAGTATCTTGCAAACTGCCCATGTGAGCGCTGGATCGATGATGCTGATAATAGATTACCACTGCACTGTAGAATATCAAAGCGCAAATCTTTGCTGACACTTTGTTACAAACATTAGCAGTATGCAGTATGTTGCATTGCAGTCTGCAGATCAGCGTTTTTTTAAAACACGCCACGTAGTCACCAATTGAACTATGCCAGTGGTGTAGGAAGCATCAGAGTAGCCAAGTTAATACACTTACCTGAATGAAGTTTGATCATGGTAGAGGGGACATATTAACAGTGGCTGGTGGAAGCGCCTACCAAAACTTGGAAACCGACTGAAAGCCTTGGAAGTGGAGCTATTGAACTTGAAAGCCAGTGTGAGAAGATCGCCTCTCGTGAATAGTAGATTTGTTTATGTCGATGGGATCAGCGATCTGAAAAATGGCACCCGTGCAGACAGCGAGGTTCCTTTTTGCTGGACAAGTTGAGGATGATTTTGCAGTTCTCTTCCTGACGGATTATTTTGGCTGAGCTGACGATGTTGAGGTTTAGATGTCATGGAAATGGAAACTGATGGTTACACAGGATGTTTTTGGGCCTAGAAGGAGCAAGACTTCTATTGATAGGCCTTGGCTGATTAAAACTCTCCGAAGACGGCTGTGTCCATGGGGAGATGCGGCACTGAATGCGCGAACTGCGACGTGCAGCAGGAGAGACGGCGAGACAAATTCATCGTTGCTACTTGATAATCGTAAACAATATGCGTGTCCTGAGACATGTTGGTTGGCAACTGAACGGGAGCAGTAATTGTCAGCGTCAGCATCTGCGAACTCAGACGAATGTAAGTACCAAACTTTTATACTGAGAGTGTTAGCACATGATTGGTTAGAAGTGAAGTAATGCGTGACGCACAGATTGAGTCTTCCTGGCAGAACTTTACGCTAAAGCTTTCATTAATAGTCATAATTATATTCATCGTACAGATGAGGCTTCTCAGTGACTTGTTGAAGTGTTTACCTGGGAAAGTCTCTGTCACAGCGATGTTCATCTGCTACTAAACTTTGACCTTTAAATCACAATGACAAAATTCCACATTCATATACAGGCAATGAGTGAGGGGTCTGCAATTTGAAATAAACTTTAATGCTCCATGAAACACAGCATCCAACATCTGAAGACAACATACTTGATTACAACACAACCGGCTTTGATAAGAGCAGAAAACAACATGCCTGTCAGCCATAAACTGTTGAGGGATCGTGGCCCGCAACCATCGCTGCAGACATTCAAGCAGAATGCCTCCCTTCTCCCAGAATGCAGTGTTTGTTCAGACCTGTTTATTGTTTTCAGCTTTCTTGTGAATTGTGTCAGAACGAAACTCCCTGTTTCCCTTCAGGCCATCCAGAGATTCATGCAGACCAGTGGGAGTCAATGTGGAGTAGGTCAACTATGATGGTCAGTGAACTGGTCTTGATCTGTCCTGGTTAAGACAGTATTTAATTGAATGGACTCATCCACAGCACATGAAACAGGCTCTAACCCCCAGTGTGTGTGTCTAGGCCTCACCCCTCTGCACGTGGTGGTCCTGTCCCACAATGCCACGGTGCAGGAGCTGATGTGTGGGGATGTTCCCGGCTCACGCTTTCACGTGTTTCCCACAGGACCGTAAGAGCGGCCGCTCCACTCTACACATGGCTGCCGAAGAGGCCAACATCGAGCTCCTGCGCCTGTTCCTGGATCGGCCCATAAACACAAAGGTTAGTGAAGAGTGTTGTGTGGCATTTGCCGCGGCACTGGGCATCATGTGACTGTGTGATGTCATCACCAGGCCTTCAGCGGAAAACGGCGCTGCACATGGCCAGCACTCTGCAGGGCCGGCTCGCTCAGGTGGATGCGGTCCGGCTACTGATGAGACGAGGAGCCGATCCCAGCATGTAACGCTTTGACCAGGATAGCACTCGTGAAGTCAATGGAAGAAAGAGTTTAAAGGCGGAAAGGCTGTATTACGCACATTTAATGGCAGGTACACAGGCAACGCGATCCTCCCATACATGAGAGATTACTCTTTCTTAGCGTCACAAAATAAACTAATAAACAAAAGTATATCAAGAGGGTAGAGCACGCTTAATATCTACTGTGGTTCTCATCTCACACTCACAACTCAACAACGTCATCACGCATAGGGCACGTCATGAATGACATGATCAGTCTCTTAAAGGGGCACACCGCACAATAATGTGATGCATGTAAATACACAGTTTCGTTCGTTACAGATTCCCCCCGGAAAGGAAAAGGCTGTCCCCAGCCGTACACAACATAAGGACAACATACACATCCAGCCCCATACATGGAAACATGGAAAACCCATTAACTCAAACTATGTTTCACATGAAGAAGCCAATAACTGGCATACATGTCAGTATGAGCTACACATTACACTGTATGCACTTCAAAGACATCTCGTAAAAAAACAAAGGCCTGTGAAAACCAAACCATGTGTACAAAATACAATTTCTTGTTTTTTTTCTTTTTAACATAACATATGAAAACTTAAGAACCAAAACTAGTTTATATTCCCTTGTCAGAAAAGAATATCTCAGAAGAACATTTAAACACAGAAGTTGTTCAAACCAATAAACCCAACATCACTTTAGGTCCAATCTGTCGGTATGATACTCATTAGTCCATTCACTATCTGACCAACCTGACGTGATTCTAGGGGCCAACCTAGGTCTGAGATTGTAACGAGGGTCCTGAGGGACAAAGTCAAAGTCAGGGAGGTTTGTACTACCTGTAGACTCGTCAATGTCAGTGTCAGAGATGTGAGTACAACTTGTGTATTCCCTGGTCATGTCATGAGCATTTTCAGTGAAACCATCACAATCAACAATAGTCTCATCAGGTAGAGCAGCGCATGTCTCCTGAGATATATCTCCATTCAACTGTGTTGTTTGCAGAGTCCTCAAATGCATCATAGGGCGTTTCAGACACATCCTGAGGCACACTCATCATATTGCTGCCGCACGAGTTCCAAGTGTGAAAAAGCTGCATATTGACCACATGAAAGACTCCAGCATCCTCACCAGTGTCCAACTTTGCAAGTCTATAGTTCACACTAGACAAAACTTGAGTGACACGATATGGACCAGAGTACAGGGGCGCTAGTTTAGCAGTAAAGTTGGCCAAAGCATCTGATTTAGGGTGAGTTCTCACTCTGACAAGGTCACCAATGTCATAAGAAACAGATCGGCGTCTTTTATCATAGTGCAGCTTTCTTTTGTCATGACTGGCTTCCAGAGCTGCCTTGGCATGATCATGTGCTTCCCGCAGTGACAACCTTAAACGCTCAGAGCATGGGACTTCAGTCTCCTCCATCCCATCCCAGACAGGCTGAGTGACCATGTCCAATGAAGTGTCCAACTCCCTCCCAAACAACATTTTGACCCACGCTTTTATGTGGCGCAGTCCGTAGTGCAAAGCAGATCTGTGGGATATATCGGTCCCAGGAGGTGTGTTTTTCATCCACGTATGCTCGAATGGCCGTCTTGAGAGTACGGTTTACCCTCTCTGTTGCATTCGTCTGTGGGTGATATGCAGTTGTTAACCAATTTTCAGTTCCCAGGGCAATAAGCATCTGTCCAAATAGCTCACTCGCAAAAGGTGAACACATATTTCTTTACCTTAGATGCCATCTTAGGCCAGAAAAACCTGAGTTTCATTCGGACTAAGGTCTTAGTTATTCCCAGGTGACCCGCAGTTGGATGATCGTGATAATACCTCAGCAAGGTACCTTTGAGAGAATCAGGAGCATACAGCTTTAATCCTTTCAAAGGATGGATACCGCAAGCAGGTTTGGGATCGTTGAAGTACAATAGACCAGTGGTTCCCAAACCTGTCCTGGAGGACCACCAACACTGCACGTTTTCTTTTTCTCCCTTGTCAAACACACCTGATTCAACTCATCAGCTCATTAACCCATGTGATAATGAGCTGATGAGTTGAATCAGGTGTGTTTGACTAGGGAGAAAAAGAAAACGTGCAGTGTTGGTGGTCCTCCAGGACAGGTTTGGGAACCACTGCAATAGACCATCTTGAATGCAATACTGAGAGTATTCCTCAACTTCACTTTCCAGTTGGAGCTCGGCCTCCATTTTACGGAGAAGATCACCCGTAACTGGATCATCGAGCTGCAGTTGTCTGACATGAGAACGATCCGTAAGAGTCACAGAAGAAAGCGTTCGGAGGTCAAGACCGCCAATCACAGCGTACTCAGGAAGTATGTCTATTGGCGGCGACTCAACTGTTAGGGGATTCCTTGACAGCGCATCAGGCACAGTGTTTCGAGCACCAGGCTTGTGAACAATGTCGAAATCGAAGTCCTGAAGGTGGAGAGACCATCGAGCGAGACGGCCAATGGGATTCGGGCGGGACATCAACCACTTAAGTCCACTGTGGTCAGTGAAGATCGTGACATAGAGACCCTCAACATAAGGCCTAAAGTGCTCCAGGGCCCAGATGACAGCCAGACACTCTTTCTCGGGCGTGGAATAAGGCTTCTCAGCTTTATGCAGGGCCCGACTAGTGTATGCCACAGCTACATCTCTACCATTTTGATCTCTCTGCATCAACGCAGCTCCAAGACCTGCGTCACAGGCATCAGCATGAATGAAGAACGGGAGAGTAAAGTCGGGGAAACTTAACTCCCTGAGGTCGGCTATCGCTCTGGCGCGATAGGCTCATTTTTTTCCTTATCAGTGAAAAAGAAAAAAATTACTTTTTATCTTATATGCTTGTGTTATACATCAATCGATCCTGTTAAGTGTGTATTATTTTTGTGTATACTCACAATAAAAACAAAGTGTTGTGTTTTTCGCCAAATAAAGAAAAATAAACATGATGCGAGTTCTGCCTCCTTTCTGTCAGTGAAGTCCATTCTGAAACGTGTCCGAAAATGAACCATAACTCAGCGAATACTCAGTCAAACAGGCATACAGACACACAGGCATGAAGCTTGAATTCTCTTCTTTTAAATGAAGTATTTTTTATTATAAAAAAAATATTCTCTGTTTATGTAATCTTTATGAAAAGAGAGAGATTTCAGTCGTTCTCATCTCAGCTCATTATGTTTTAATCTGCCCCGCCCACAGAGAGCGCGCGCTATTCAAACGCAAATGACTGAGGCAATCCATGCAAACTGTGAACGCCCCCATATCAGCTCGAGAAAACACATCAAGTTTATTAAGATCATTGTACTTGTTTACACTGTCTCGCAGCGCTGTGAGAAATAATAATAATGGAAAATGTAACTCAGAAGTTCTGGTATTTCGAGGAGCAACGGATGAAATACTGTAGTAAGTTTTTTTCATTCTCAAGTAAATCGCGTTTCTGTGTGAATGAATGAACGGCAGAGATGTGCGCTGTTTACCACAAATCGCAAAAAGAATTGCGTTTCTGTGTGTGAATGAATGATCTCGCTTTTAGCAAACTATATTGCTATACTGAGTAAAAATCGACTGAAATATGTTGAAATAAAATGTATTTGTATAAGCAACGTATTAAACTGCAAATTAACATTTATATTCCTTATAATAAAAACGAAAGACCCATGTTACAGACATATGAAAGACAACATTTCGTTGACTAGCTTTGGATAGATTACACATTTTTACTGTAAAATATCTGCCACCTCAAATAAGCTTTTGTTTGCCAATTTTTGCTAATATGTTAAATATAGTATGTTTTGTCAATGTAGGCTATATTCAGAGTAATGAATCCTTAACTTTGAAATATGTATGATAAAATGTATACTTTAGTTTTTACAAAGAAAGATTACACTTGAATTGTTGTTGTAATTGTAACCTTTTTAATAAAAATATATATATTTACAAGGTAGATGTAAACAAATTTTAAAAGGTAAATATAAGCCTTTTCTTTAAATAATTTTTATTGTATTTTATTATTGACAAATTTGGGGAGAGGATACATATTCCAAAACTGAAAATACAGTATGAGAATTAACTGCACAATTGCTAGACATGTTTTTGTCACCGGGTGACGAAGGCGGAACTAAAAATCAGCGCATGATTCCCTTGGGGAGCGTTTCCGGTGTGACACCAGGCCGGTTCCGGTTTACTGTCATGGCCGACCGGGAAAATAAACAAGGAAATTTGCGGCAGCTGCATCAAATTGAAGCTGATTATGGTGGCGGTTGGGATGCACCTTACTAGAGGGGATATAAAAGCAGAGAGTTGAGAATCTAGAGGGGGCAGTTCAGGGAAGAAGTAGGACACGAAGGACAGAGCGCGGTGGGGGGAGTGGAGTGCAGCAATGACCGAGGGCAGAGGGACACGCAGAGGTAACAGAGAGAAGCTGTGAGAAGAGAGAAGTGTGATGTGGGACGGGCAGCGCCGGAGATTACTGTTCTATTTCAGCATACAAATGAGCCATCTGTCAACTTTCCATCTGGACCCGAGCAACTGCCTTATTCATATTGAGGTTTGTGGATTGCAGTGCTGATTCATCGTATCACGTGTGAAGAATTGTGCGACTTGCGTTGTGTGCACGAGTGTGGGACGTTGCAGACCGAGTGGGTGATGGAACTGTGACGAAGCTGTGCTGGCCAGTGAACATTGCATTAACCCTCTAGGCGCCACGGTCGAGTTTACTCGACAAGATGCGGGTTACTCGACAAGATGCGAGTTTACTCGACAAGTCTGCACAATACTGAATGCTCAGGTAAATAGTAAGTAGGGCTTTTGCTGTAGAGATAATGACTCCCTATCCATCCAGGTGACATTTCTTGTAGTGTTTTATGGTGTGGTCTTGCGATAGACTATGCATAATAGCCCCTCTGCCCTGTGTCACACTGCCTCTGCTCCTGCTACGAGCAGCGCGGGCGCGGCCAGATCTGCCTCGCGCGCGCGCCGAGTGTGCACACTTCTGCCGAGTGTGCAGCACTGAATAAAACGGCCGATTTTGTCAAATAGGGTGTCAAATTTCGTTTGACCTCCCCTCCACTAGTTGGCAGACATGTCATACTTCATCCCCAACTCAAAAAAACGTCATGCTTCTATACAAAATCTTCGAGCTAGAGCGTGTTGAATCAGTACGAACAAAAGCGGAGCTAGTGTGCGAGTGAGCCATTTTATCAGAGCAATATTGTCAATGTCAGCGAGTATTTGCATTAGATTATTATTATTATTATCATCTAATGGCATCAATAAAGCTTATCCGCAATGAAGTGTTGGGTGTTCTATTCGCGAACCCTGATTCTGAAGGGGAATAACGTTATCTGCCTTCAGAAAATGACGGTGATTCTGAAAGTGAAAGTATAGCCCTACACCAAGCACAAACGGTGAATCCTTTGCCCAATATAATGCTAGATGGTCCTTTGCCCAATGTCAGTGGTGGGAACAATGTTTCCCGGGGTCGGAGTGTTCATCGCGAAGTTAGCAGGCGTGTTAGTGTTGTGGGGAACAAGGCGGGAGATTTTTACCGCGCTAGCCATTGTGATCGCGTGCCTCTCCGCAATCGCGGCGACAGTATTGTGGTGGAGACTTTGTCTAATGCCACTGGGTATGTTAGACGAGTTTGAAGTATTCATAGGACAGTTAGGGGGCAACGTGGAGGCAGGGTGGGGGAGTCGCAATGACAATGACAGTAGTTCGAGCTGTGCACACTCGGCGCGCGCGCGAGGCAGATCTGGCCGCGCCCGCGCTGCTCGTAGCAGGAGCAGAGGCAGTGTGACACAGGGCAGAGGGGCTATTATGCATAGTCTATCGCAAGACCACACCATAAAACACTACAAGAAATGTCACCTGGATGGATAGGGAGTCATTATCTCTACAGCAAAAGCCCTACTTACTATTTACCTGAGCATTCAGTATTGTGCAATATAGCATACAGAAGGTGAGGGACATTTTTGGGGGAAAGAAATGCTGCATTTTATCATTTAAACATGTGACTTTTCATGAAAATTCTATAATCCAAGATGGCCGCCACCATATGACGTCATAATATGCAAATTAGATGGGAAAATGTAATCCCTACATAAACTTTGGGTCACCCTTAATATTTCTCTAATTTACAGAAAGTCTCTATCTTTTATCACTTTTAAGATATAGCCTTTTGAAATTAAGATGTCAAACTCGAACGTTTTAGGAAAAAACCTCTGGCGCCTAAAGGGTTAAAACAAAGAAGCTGAAGCTGCTGTTGAAGAGAATGCTGAAGGAAACAAGAAGAATGCTGAAGGAAACGTAAGCCTTGAATTATGTTCATGTCTCTCCCTGTCTGCTGCTGAAGAGAATGCTGAAGGAAACGTAAGCTTTGAATTATGTTCATGTCTCTCCCTGTCTGCTGCTGAAGAGAATGCTGAAGGAAACGTAAGCTTTGAATTATGTTCATGTCTCTCCCTGTCTGCTGCTGAAGAGAATGCTGAAGGAAACGTAAGCTTTGAATTATGTTCATGTCTCTCCCTGTCTCCTGCTGAAGAGAATGCTGAAGGAAACGTAAGCCTTGAATTATGTTCATGTCTCTCCCTGTCTGCTGCTGAAGAGAATGCTGAAGGAAACGTAAGCCTTGAATTATGTTCATGTCTCTCCCTGTCTCCTGCTGAAGAGAATGAAAAAAGCACAAACAACTAAAAAAAGCACAAATGTCAGGGCATGTCAGAACATCTCAAGGACCCCAAAAACCCCTCAGACCCCAGAGGGTTAACACAGGTGCCAAAGTTAATTTTCCTTTCAGAAGGTCCATAGCCTCCTGGCAAGCCCTGTCCCAGACAAAAGGAACGTCGTTTTTTGTGAGGTTGAAGAGTGGTTCGGCAAGGCGAGCGTAGTCTTGCATAAATCGACGATAATAACCTGTCAAGCCCAGGAACTGCTTCACATTGACAGGGGGTTTAAAGTCCGTCACGGCCTTCACCTTGTCTTGTTCCGACAGGATTCCACTTGGACAAACCTGATACCCCAAGAAGGTAAGCTCTCTGCGACAGAACTGGCATTTGGCTAATTTAATGGTCAACCCGGCGGACTGAAGCCTTGAAAATACTTCCTTGATATCATCAAGATGTTGTTTGAAAGTGGGCGAAGCCACAACAATGTCGTCTAGGTAGACCGCACAGGACTTCTAGATAAGCCCAGCCAAGACGCTGTTCATAAGTCGTTGAAAGGTCGCCGGTGCATTGCACAGACCAAATGGAAGCACTCATAACTGAAACAGCCCACAATGTGAAACAAAAGCAGTCTTCGGTCTTGAGCCTTCTGCCATGGAGACTTTCCAGTATCCCCGAGCAAGGTCAATTGTAGTAAAAAAATTTTCTCAGGAAAGGAAGTCAAGGGACTCATCGACTCTTGACAATGGGTAAGAGTCCTTTGTGGTGAGCTGGTTTAACCCACGATAATCCACGCAAAATCGTGGTTCACCACAAGGTTTCTGCAACCGGGGCAGACCAAGGACCAGCAGCAGGTTCAATGATTCCTTCGTGTAACATTTTCCCTATTTGGTCCTCGATCAATCGCTTTTTAGCTGGTGAAGTTCGATAAGGGGGAAGGTGGACTGGTTTGGCGTTTCCCATGTCTATGGAGTGCTCTGCTAGAGTAGTACGGCCCAGGTGACCATCGAAGAGGTCTGGAAAGCTTTCAAGTAGTTCTGTCAACTGTTCCTTCTCGGCAACACTCAGACATGCATCCTCCATTTTTTCTGTAAGTGCTGAAGATGGAGCTTCCATGAACAACAAACTGTCATCCAACTCATGCCCTGCTCCGCCATCCAATTCCTCCATGAATAAAGGATTTTCACCCATGATGACAGTTCTAGATGGGACGTGAATGGCAATGGACGCACGCAACATGAAGTCCATCCCCAAGACCACTGTTGAGGGAAGGCGTGGGACAATAGCAAAACGGTGGTAAAAACGCTGTCCCATAAAGCCAAAAGCCAACCATGTAAGCCCCACGGGCTGGCATGCTCCACCGTCTGCCAGTTGTATAGGGAAAGAGGTCCATGGTTGAACCTTAACTTCAATCTGTCATGATTTTGAACGATGTCTGCCTGCACTGCAGAAATTGATGCGCCAGTGTCAAGTGTAGCATCCACCAACTGGCCACGTTGGTTAATCTTAAGTCTCAATGGGGTGTTCCAAAAGGACGAGGATGTGGGATCTTCCACATGACAAAGGACAGGTTGTGCAGGAACAGCACAATAAGTCAGTTGAGGCGAATTCATCTTCTGGAGGGAGGATTGCCTCTGCGAATCATCCTCCCCCCTTTGTAGTTTCCCCTCTGTGTGACAAAAGGAAAATTTTCCCCTGCATTACTGCTTTCACCGTTGTTTGTATCCTTTGTATCAGGATTCGGGCATCAGTTAAGTCAAGTGATGTCCTGTAAACATTGACTTACTGGAGCCAGTCCTCTGGGCTTACATGTCCATCTCCTGCAAATACAGGTGGCTCAAGCCTTGACTGGTGCAGTACAGATGCAAGGATTCTACTAGTATTACTCACATCAGAAGAATTGGCCTGTGGTGAGAACGTCAAGTTTCTGAGGGAAACATTATCAGTAGTTGTACCTTGTAGTGGCACCTGGCCTGGTGAAACACGGATGTGTGGCGTAGAACTGGCCATAGGAGGTAGCTGGTCATGTGGCGCTGCAAGGGTGTCCACATCAGGAGGTCCAAACCTTCTTAATATGCTCTGCTGCAACTGGAGAGAGTCATTGAGACACTGTTGTTGTAGCACTGATACTTCAGCTTGTAGAAGTTACACTTGAGTCTCCAGACTCACGGCAGCACACTGCGCTGACTTTTGTCTCCGCCTGGGGACAGAATCTGGCAATGAGTAGGTCAAGTCAGTCTTAAAGTCTGGGTGGTAAGCCATCACAGTAACTGTGCCTTCACATAAACAGCAGTACAACAACTGTAAAATTCACAATGTAACCCAGAAAATATAAATTGACATCAAAATGCACACACCATCAGTTGAAACTTAAACAAAATTCAATAATCCCACATCTAAACTGTGAAATAGCAATGGCATCAAAACCATACAGATTTACTCTCTTTTATGTGAGTTCAGTTATTATATTGTCCATCAGTATACCCAGAGCAAAGGAACATGCTGCTTCAAAGTGAATAATTCAATTCAATTCAATTCAAATTTATTTGTATAGCGCTTTTCACAATACATATTGTTTCAAAGCAGCTTTACAGAAAATGCATTTCAGAAATGTACATAGAGAAATACAGTTAGTTAATCATGTATTGATTTAGGGCATAAACATATCGCCAGCGTCGAGTCGTCTCTTCACAGGCGCCGAGTCGTCTCTGCATGGGTGTTGGAGAATCTGTAGTTTCCATGGGAGGCTGGATACAAACTGGAGCTGACGATCTGTATTTACCTCGGGACTGGCGTCCCGAGATAACAACAGAAAAGCATATGGGAAATAATTAGCGTAGCTGCTGTTCGCAATATTAATGCATTCAATCTGATTCAACTGTAGTATAAAAGGTAGGTATTATGTGAATGCTTGGCTAAAGAGATGCGTCTTTAATCTAGTTTTAAACTGGGACAGCGAGTCTGAGCCTCGAACAATATCAGGAAGGCCATTCCACAGTTTAGGAGCTAAATGTGAAAATGCCCTCCCTCCTTTAGTGGACTTAGATATCCTAGGAATGACCAGAAGCCTCGAATTTAGTGATCTTAAAGAGCGCGATGGATTGTAGGGCGATAGAAGTTCCGTTAAATACCCAGGAGCTAAACCATTTAGGGCTTTATAGGTCAGTAGTAATACTTTGTAATTGATACGGAACTTTATAGGTAACCAATGTAGAGATGATAGAATTGGTGTTATATGATCATATTTCCTTGACCTAGTAAGAACTCTAGCGGCTGCATTTTGGACTAACTGTAGCTTGTTTATTAAGGATGCAGGACAACCAGCTAATAAAGCATTACAGTAATCTAGTCTCGAGGTCATGAATGCATGAACTAACTTTTCTGCGTCAGAAACAGATAGCATGTTACGTAGCTTAGCAATGTTTCTAAGGTGGAAAAAGGCTGTTCTTGTAACATATGAAATATGATTTTCAAAAGACAAGTTGCGGTCTAATATAACACCCAGGTCTTTTACTGTAGAGGATAAAGTAACAGGACACCCTTCTAAATTAAAGTTGTATTGTAAGAGGTTTTGTGGGCAGTTTTTTGGACTAAGAAGTAATACCTCCGTTTTATCTGAATTTAATAGCAGAAAATTACATGTCATCCAGTATTTTATATCTTTAACACACTCTGTTAATTTAGATAATTTATTGTTTTCATCTGGTCGTGATGAAATATATAATTGAGTGTCATCAGCATAACAGTGAAAATTAATTCCATGTTTTCTTATAATATTACCAAGTGGCAGCATATATATTGAAAATAGCAGAGGGCCTAACACAGATCCTTGCGGTACACCGTAGTTTACTGACGTTATCTTCGATTTTTCCCCATTTAAGCAGACAAAATGGTAGCGGTCTGATAAGTATGATCTAAACCAGTTTAATGCCTGTCCCTGAACACCAGTGTAGTTTTGTAGTCGGTCTAAGAGTATTTTATGATCTATAGTGTCGAACGCAGCACTAAGATCGAGTAAAACTAGTATTGAGATAAAGCCTTGGTCAGAAGCTAGAAGTAAATCATTTGTGATTTTAACGAGCGCAGTTTCTGTGCTATGATGCGGTCTGAATCCTGACTGAAATTTTTCATAGATATCATTTTCTTGTAAGAAAGAGCACAGTTGAGCGGACACAACTTTTTCTAGAATTTTAGACATAAATGGAAGATTTGAAATTGGTCTATAATTTGCTAGGTTATTATGATCTAATTGTGGTTTCTTAATGAGAGGTATAGAATGTTCTCAGAGTCACTTGACCATCTAAATGAGTGCAAAAAGTTAGAAATCGCCCAGTTCGCACAAGCAAGTTCAGTTCACAATGAATTAGGAAAGAGAAAAACTTCCAAGAAAACTGTTCCAAGAATTTTCTTGTTTCTTCCGTGCTCACAAATGCAGTTCAGATAAAAAAACTAATAGGTTTTGCTGTCCGTTTGTGCACAAAGTATAGTCAAGTTCCAAGCACGCAAAGCAAAAAAAAAAAATATATATATCTGTGCTACAATATCCCAGAAAGGTAATGGGCAAAATGTCAGTCTGCGTTTGTCTGCGTTTGAAAACAGTGAGGAAAAAGAAAAAGTTGGATCACTCCCAAAAATGAGGAAAAATAATAATCCTCCGTTCCCAATCGACCTATTTCACTCGGTCCTTTACTATCGCAGGGCTCTCAAGTTTTGAACTGAGTTCAGAGTGAGATTTTGGCGGCGGCTGCAGGGGTTTGGTGGGGACGGGTGTCTGATCTCATAAAGGACACATATTCTTACAAATAAAACACAGTAATTTGCACAGTAATCTGCCATTTTAAAAAAATCTAAACATGTTAATAAGAACATTACTATTAGTACTCTTATAAAATTAAATCAGGCAATCATACATTTGACAATTTTATATTTATATATGAATGTCAAGAATTCAGAAGTGTAGGTAGGCTATATATAAATAATATACAATTAAATTATGCTTATTTTAAATGTATTGTGCAGGTATAAAAAATATATGTTTTTAATAATCTTTCAGTGCGCAAAACCATGATAATATGAAACGATTCAAAACAGAGCACACAAAGTGCGTATGCGCATCGCGGGTGCAGAATGATGTGCTCAAAGCAACATGGAGTCACAGTGTTCAGCGCTGCACAATGTGCGCTTTTAAAAGTTCACGGCACAAAGCGAAGAAATGTCGAGCGCACAAATCCTAGTGTATATCTGTCCAACAGTTTTTTGATCATTTGTTTCTTCACAGT
Organism: Squalius cephalus; assembly: GCF_949319135.1. Taxonomy (NCBI): domain Eukaryota; kingdom Metazoa; phylum Chordata; class Actinopteri; order Cypriniformes; family Leuciscidae; genus Squalius; species Squalius cephalus. The sequence continues at coordinate 989,752 of NC_137135.1, read as the reverse complement.
TTTAAATTCCAGTTGTTGTGCGTTTGATGCCGTTTATAGTCCTTGTGATCAGGGGTTAAAGTGGGCCGGAACGGTCCGGAACTGCGTTCCGGCACCTCAGATAAATTAATAAATAAATACATTCAAATTAGTGCTGCACGATTAATCGTATCGCAATCGCGATGTCAAGCCTACGCGATTATATGACGCAAAATGCTGCGATTTTATATTAAATAAACAAATGAATGTAATTAACGCAGCATCTCTTATTTTTTGGCATCCTTTGGCTAGTGTTACATGATCCCTACTCTTATTCATGCAAATGCTTTTAAACCATTCATGCGCGATAAGACAAGAACATCAGTGAATGTCCTCCTGACACACACACACACGGCCCACAGATAGACGCGCGCCAGTATCAAGTTCTCTTTCGCGGTAGAACCATAGGGTAGAACAAACAACACACATGTATGCCAAAAAGAACGCGTTACCTGTGAATGTCCTGACTGTGACACACAGAAAGGCGCTAATATCGTGCGTGCGCACAAAACAGCATGCCAGAAATTCAGAATACAGTTCTCTTTCGAGCTTGAACGAACAATAACACACACAATTATGCCAAAATGTCTTTTTGTGAGTATCTTCATAACATAAGAGCAGTCTTATGAACGTGAAGAGACGTGACTCGAGAGAGAATGAGGCGCGTGTGAGATCCGCGTCTCTGACAGCAGCGGCTGGTCTTAAAGGGACAGTACACATTAGCCATTATATCTGTCGCTAAAGTTAATCAAAGAACAAAGGGAACAGAGAAAAACACTCACTGCTCTTGACTAAATAACTTTTTTCTTTAGGTAGAATATCACTAATCTGTGTGTGCATTTATTTTCCTTGTCCAAGCAAGTTGACTCATGAAACCATTTGTTTATTATATCGCATATCGCAATCGCAATATTGACCTCAATTATCGCAATATGATTTTTTCCCCAAATCGTGCAGCCCTAATTCAAATCAAATCAATCATTCTAAGCAAATTCAATGATTCTCATTATTCATCATATCAAAATGGAATATCACCGCCTGGCCCCGCATTCACAAACACGCTTCCCGACGTTATGTTCTCACGGTTCTCCTGTCTGATTTTAGTGCATCTACACCGGTTCACGCCTCCCCTCCCCACTGAACGCCAGCGGTTACTAATGCGTGAATGCACTCACGGGGGTTGAGCGCGGTAAAGTTAGTTTTAGGTTAGATATTCGCCGGACATTTGTTTTCCCTTGTAATATATTTTATTATTATATTACATATTATATTTATAACCGAGAATGCTTTGACGCGTTTCCACAGCGCATGAACGTCTGCCAATTCCACCAACTGCATTAAACGTAGACTATAATTTGTATTATTTAAAATTACTTTTAACATTTAAAAACAGACGTTTTCAAACTCCAAAGCTTGTAGAAGGTTCCTATTGGCAATACTGACTTAGGCTACAGCTTTCCTGGTAGCCTTGTGTAAATTAACTTGTCTCAGAAAATTATTCATAAAACATATAAATATCAGTTGAGCCTGTTTACTTTCTTCACTGACACAAACGAAAATTAAAAGACTATCAGTCAAAGTTCAGCTTTAGGAGGGGAAGAATTAGGGCAGAAGGAGACTGAGAGAAAAAGAAAGATGAAGATGAGGAGAGAGCAGGTATTGACAAATAATCTAATGACCAAGTTTTAAGCTATTTCTTATCAATTTTTTTTTTTTTTTTTTTTTGGCCTTCAAAAGCCCTAAATTGCACATATGTTGGTCAGAGAAATCCAAATTTTCTCGGGGGAGCATGCCCCCGAACCCCCCTAACTACTGCACATTTCTGTCAGTTTTGGACTTCCCATTTTTAGGTTTAAATTTACATTGTGAAAAACAAGGTTGTGTTCAGTATCGTCGTGTTCAGCAATTTATCTCGAGATAACGAGAAAATTAAGTCGAGATCACAAGAAAACAACTTTTGTTATCTCGAGATCACGAGAAAATAAAGTCGTGATCACGAGAAAACAATATAGAAAAAATAACAATCCATGGCCTCTTAGGGCTTCCGTAACAAATACACTAAATAAAGTCATTTTATGCAAATCCAAAGCCTTTTATATACAGATCAAGCATTATAATGTGAATATCATATTGGAAAGAGTTTTACCGTGCATCCTGCTGTAACCGGACGAGGCGCGCGCGCTGTTTGAATACTGAATGGAGAATGATTGTGTGTCCCAAACTGACGTGTGTCGCTATCTTACCCAGATACAGCTATTTTCTGATTGGCTGTTCGGTAGCTATATATATATTTTTGGATTAGCTGGTGCGTGTCAGGGCCTTCAAAGCTCTGTTTCACTGTTTAAAAAATAGCACCGCAACTTGGTGGGCGTTATCCTCGTAATGTCTCTGCGTGAGAAATACAAGGTGTGGCGTGTGAGCGTGTGAACGGGTTGAAATGCGTGTGTCTCACGCTCAACGCGTGAGACTTGAGAGCCCTGCTATCGGCTTGAAATCAATATAAAGAAAAATCTGACGAAGCACACAGTCTAAATGTATCAAATTAATCAGCTGTCACTTCAAAGAAAAATATCAGGTTGAAGTGAAAAAAATAAATAAATCGCTCAGCCGTCATTGCACGCGGTCCACGCATACGTGTCACCCAGCGTTAGCAAGCTAATCTCACCAGTCTTTGCCATGCCAGTTGAACACTTCCAAAGATCTCCACAACCGATCGCAGTTATAAATTAGTAGGTCCAAGTAGATGACGGATCCAGATTCAAGTTGTTCAGGCGCCAATTGTAACGCTTTGACCAGGATAGCACTCGCGAAGTCAATGGAAGAAAGAGTTTAAAGGCGGAAAGGCTGTATTACGCACATTTAATGGCAGGTACACAGGCAACGCGATCCTCCCAAACATGAGAGATTACTCTTTCTTAGCGTCACAAAATATGAATGACGTGATCAGTCTCTTAAAGGGGCACACCACACAATAATGTGATGCATGTAAATACACAGTTTCGTTCTTTACAAGCACCAAGAACCTGGAGAACGAGCAGCCGGCCCAACTGGTGCCCGAGGGTCCGCTGGGAGAGCAGTTGAGATGCGCCTCGGGATTAGCCTCATATCAGTACTGGACTCGACTGGAGGAACATTCATAAAATCGGTCTGAGCAGTTCAGTAGAAGAGCCTCAGGCTCACACCGTGTGACTCAAGTTTCCACTGACTCTTTTCTTCCTCTCTCTTCTCCACAGATGCATCGGATCCTGAAAGGTAAAGGAGTGCAGTCCCGCTCGTCCCTAAGTAATCGCTGTTAGTCAGGCAGATGTCGGTTGTTTAAAACAGTTTTATCATTGTTCACTACTGAGTAGTAGACAGCACAGGAAAGTGAGAGCAACCGTTCAGAGAATCTGCCTGACAATACAAGAGGAATCAATGTTATGAGGAGGGTTAGGATGGATTATTCCACAAGTAATAATGAACAGAAGACACAATGTAAAAGACAAAGAAAGTGAAGTCGTACTGTCAGATTCAGTGACTGGATTGAACAGTGAATCTTCTCTTGTTCAGTCGCAAATCTGAAGTGTTGTGTTTGGCTCTGGTGTGTATATGGTTGTAAACTATAATCTCCAAACAATGTAACTATATCTGTATTGTCGTTATTAATTCTCTCAAGGTTTGCATGTTAAACATTATCAACCGTCTCTATCGGAGAGGGTAATCATTAACTTTAAACCAGTTGTACCAGAACGTCTTTGATTGTTGACTCAAAGCATGTTTCAGCATGTAATTTTGGGACTTTCTTCCATTGAAATTAACTTTTTTTGTGAGGTCATGTGATTCTCTAGAAGTCCTCTAATTATCCTGGATAAATATTCAGATAATTCAGTTTGATTGTAACTGTTATTCTCAGAATCAACAGTAAAACCTGAATTAAAATATGGTTAAAGGCGTTTCTTTCTTTATGAAAACAGAGAGAGGTGGCATCTAAGCATTACAACAGCTCGTATTAAATTAATCTGCATGATGTTTGTGTGGTGATAGTTTAGTGTTCTGTGTGCATTATAGCAGGAGTGGGTTAGTGTTTCCCTGCAGGTCACTCGATATTCTGTAAATTTGATTTTTGTCAACTCTAATTCAACCTTAAATAAACTTTCCTTTTCCTCTGTTCTCATGAGCGTTTCAGCTTTTACCACATTTCAGAACAAAAGTTCTTCAATTTGAAACATTTTTGTGAATCTCTTTACATTTGTTTGTGAATCTCAATCTATTTATTTGGAATAATGCAACAATACTAAGTCCATACAAAAGAGCAGGAAACTGATCCAGACCAGGAAATAATCACACTGAATATCTGAAAAACAAGCATACATCTCAACACGACTCACAGGAACTCATGGAAAAGATCATAAAAAAGGCAGTAATAGTCATAATTATATTCATCGTACCAATGAGGCTTCTCAGTGACTTGAAGTGTTTACCTGGGAAAGTCTCTGTCACAGCGATGTTCATCTGCTACTAAACTTTGACCTTTAAATCACAATGACAAAATTCCACATTCATATACAGGCAATACGCACACGGAAGACACTGAAAATAGATTTGAAAAGTATATCCCAGAATCTCCTCATGTCATACAACAGAAGGCAGAGATGTAAAGTTCAGGGGTCAGAAAGTAAAAGTCCTGCCATATGTTTATTCCACCCATGAACTCAGCCAGCTGATTTTACTAATTAGTTATATCTCCTGGCTGAAAAATTGTGCTAAGTAGCAAATCCAGGTGATTGGAACAAAATCCTGAGGAGCACTTTTACTTTCTGAACCTGGACTTTACACCTCTGACAGAAGGGAACAGACAGGTGAGTGAAAGCAATGGCTGCATTCGAAACCGCATACTTCCCTACTATATAGTAGGGAAAAACAGTAGGCGAGCGAAAAAGTATGTATGAATCATAAAAGATTAGGCGAGAATTAACTGGGTGACGTACTAATTCTCGCGAGATTCGGACGTACGTATACTAATAGTGCGTTCGAATATGCCTACTTTCCTACTATATTGTAGGAGAAAACAGTACGTGAAAGAAGTATGTTCGAAACAGTATGTTCGAGAAGTTCCCGGATGACCTACTGCTTCAGCCCAGATTTTCGAGTGCAGTCCGATGGGTACTCTTCTATCCCAGGAGGCCACGGGAGAGCATACGTCATAAAAAGAAGAAGAAGAGGAGGATACGTCTTACTCGAACATGACGGAAAGGATGGACGAGAGTGTTTTCAAATGTGAGTATTACAAACCAAAATGCATGTGTTGAACTACTGTACAGTAAACTGTTGAATTGTTGAAGGTGTAAAGACGCCAAATAGTATAGTAGATTTGTGATTTTGCTGTAAATCACGTTTTATTATGTATAGCTAACAGGGGAGCTCCAGTAAGGACACATGCGTCTCCAAAGTGGATTTGCATACATTTTAAACCATATACATCTTAATTACAATTACTAAATGTCTATTTAATATCTGGCAAGAACATCTTCAATAACAATTGTAGATGACTATGTCTAATAGATATGAAATAGACATCTGAGTGATGTATGTGTACTATTGTTGTAGTAGAATTCACTGTTGTCAACACCGTTTGCATTAGACGAATGTAAGTAATGTAAATACATTTACATAAAGTATCTAAACATAAGTAATCTATGAATCTTGTCTGGATGTTACAGGGACAGATGAGCACACACGCCTGCTCATCCGGTGGAGAGTGGCTCATGAAGCCCTCTTCACTGGAAAGCAGAATGCTGCCATCAAAGGCTTTGAGTGAGTATACTACAGAAATAATTTAAAAAATCTATTTAAATTTTGATTTGTAGTTTATTTCAATTATTGTAATTTCAAATGGAGATATTGCAGCACTTTTTTTATTCTTGATTTCTCTGCATTTGCTGCAGATCTTTTGTGGTGGAGCAGGACCTGCAAGGCAGGGTGACGGCAGCATTTGTAAAAGAAAAAAAAAAAAAAAAAAAAAAAGGGATAACCTTAAACAAAAGTACAAAGTAAGATAATTTTGTTACTTCTAATACAGAAATTAAATGTTTATCATTGTGATGTTATAATGGCTTTTGTATCATGCTTGTGCTGTTTTGCAGGATCTGAAATGTCCGCAGACAGGGGTGAGCACTGAGAGGCCACAGCAGCATCCTGGAAGTGGTACGCTGCCATGGATGAGGCAATTGGGGGCAGACCCTCCATCACTCCACCTGCCCTCGTTGCCTCATGTGGGCCGGATGTTGCTGTGGCCTCATCATCCTCAGTGAGGCCAGAGCAAGCGAGAGCCAGGAAAAGGCCCAAAAATGTCGAGGACCTGATCCGGGAGATGGAGGAGAGAGAAGAGGAGAGAGAGCAGAAAGCAGCTGAGAGGGAGGAGAGACTATGGAGAGAATTGGAGGACAGAAGAGAACGAGAGAGAGGAAAGACAAGAAAGAGAAGTAAGAGAAAGAGAAGAGAGATGGCACCGGGTGGCAAGCGAGAAAGAGGAAAGAAGAGAGAAAGAAAACAAAGAAAGGGATGAAAGATTCCTTTCTGTCCTTGAAATCCTCACTAAAAAATAAATTATATTACAAAAACATCTTATGATCATTTACACATTTGGGTTAATGTAAAGAATGAACAATTCTAAATAAAATAGAATAAAATTATATATATATATATATATATATATATATATACACACACAGTACTGTGCAAAAATCATAGACCACCACCAGCTTTGTTGTTTTAAAATAAAAATAAATAATCTGTACAAAATGGCTTCTTTAGACAAACATCAGTAAGAAGAAATGGTCAAAGAAGAAACTATGTGAAGCTTATCACATTACTTCTCATCAGAAGTTTTCTTGGGCTTTCTAGTCCTTTTCCATTCCATTTAAGTTTATGAAAACCAGGTTCCTTTTATTGCTCAAGTGTAAAGGAGGTCACACTAAATTCTTGCCACATATGTGACCCTGCCTGTGAAACCCCGGCTAAAGTCTTTTTTTTTTTTTTTTTTAATAAAGCTTTATTAAATTCTTACAAAATACAGACAACAAATTTAAGAACAAAATACAGATATAACATATAGCGAGAACAAAGCAAAACAGAAAAAAAAGAAAAAAAAACACGAGAGTATTTCATGTGAACAGTTTTAGGGATTTACAGATGTCAATAGTCCTTAGAGCCTTTGTGTTTTTTGACAAAGAGATAGTCATCATATATTGTTCAAGTTCTTTCTTCAGTAGAAAGAGTTCAGGCTTTCTATTGGTGAATTTGCTCTTGTGTATATGAAATTTTGCTAAAAAAAAAAAAACAGATTTATAAAATAAAAGGCATTACCATCTTTGTGATTAAAGTGATGAAAACCAAAAATAACATTCTTAAAATAAAGGTGAAAATCAGAAAATACAAAATCAGCAATAAACTTTTGGAAGTCCCTCCAGAATTTGTAAGTGAATTCACATGACCAAAATAAGTGGGTAAATGTTTCAGGTTGCTGTTGGCAGAAAGAGCAGTTAACATTTATATTAGACTTGAATTTTGATAATGTCTTGCAGGGTAGAATTTGTGTATCAGTTTAAATGAAATCTCTTTAATTTTATTTGTTAATAAGAACTTTTGAGGTAAAGTCCAAACTTTTTTCCACTCAATATCAGCCACAAAATTAGACCAATAAAACGTGGCTGGTGGGATAGAAACTAGAGCATCCTGAAACATAGATCTTATCTTGGAGTTCAGACGCTTACCAGATGAAAAGCAAACCTTACCAAGAGAAGACTGACACACATCAGGAGGAATGAATGATAAGGGAGGAGAGCTGTAGGAGCACCTGAATAACATGCACAGACCAGACGGGATAGCATCAAATACCACAGAAAATTCTCTAGGCGTTATTGGTACATTATATCTCCTGAGAAATTCAGAGTAATTGTACAATAAGCCATCTTCTTTGAACAGTTGACTAACCAAAACAATTCCGTTGCTAAACCAATTATCCAAAAATAATGTTTTGTTTTTATAGACAACATTACAGTTATCCAAATAAAACAGCTTTGTGGAGAGAAATTATGTTTGTAAATCAATGTCCATGCTAATAGAACCTGTTGATGGAAATGAGAAAGTTTTAGTGGTATTTTTGGAATGCTATAATTGCATAGCAGCAGGAAGTTAAGGCCACCTAAATTTGAGAATACGAAATGAGAAATAAAATGCCAAATGGATGTGGGGTTTTTCAAGTAGTTTTTGATCCAGTTTATTTTGAAGGTGTTATTAAGTGCACCAAAATCGATAACATTCAAACCACCTTTGTCACAGGGACTTAAAGTGACAGATTTTCGTAGGTAGTGGGTTTTATTCTTCCATAAAAAATTGTGTAAGATTTTGTTAATTGATTTACAAGTAGTGTTATCAACATGTAAAGATTGAGCAGTATAGGTTAGACGAGAGATTCCTTCAGCCTTTGAAAGAAGAACTCTGCCCTTCAAAGACAAGTCTCTCTGGAGCCAGTGATTAAGGATTTTTTGTTTTTTTTCTATAATGGGAGTGAAGTTTATAGCGCATCTGGATTGCTCATTTTTAGCGATTTGAATACCAAGGTATGTTACAGAGTTTTTTACAGGGATTCCATGAATCGAGGCCGCCAAGCAGGCTTTAACAGGCAAAAGTTCACATTTATTTAGATTAAGGGAGAGTCCAGAGGCTTTAGAAAAGGATTGGATAGTGTCGACTGCCACCGATACTTGAGATGCATCCCTGAGAAATAGAGCAGTGTCATCTGCAAGCTGGCTTATGAGTATTTCTCTGTTAGCAATGACCAAGCCCTTTAACGGACTGAGTTTGATGTGTGAACTAAGGAGTTGTACAGAAAGGAGAAATAAATACACTGACAGGGGGCACCCCTGCCTCACTCCACGCTTCAGGGAAAATCTGGGGGAAGTACCGCTAGCAAGCTTTATAGAACTATTACTATTGGAATATGTCACCGGGGCGGACTCGGATGACCCGCCACCCCAGACTTAGACACCACCGTGAGGAGCCGACACCACAGACAAGAAACCGCAACAGATGGACGACACAGACAAGAAATAATTTCAAAACCAAACAAATTGCAACTTCACCAATGGTACGGTTCTCCTCAAGACTCGGGCAGTAAGTATACAGGTAAGGATGCTTCTCAGTCAAGGATACTTGCGGCGATACACAGTGGTGAGTGAGCAAACTTGGAGGATTACTTCACCAGTGATACGGCATACTTCAGGACTCAGACGGTAAGTAGGAAGGTAAGAATTCTTCTCAGTACAGAATACTCGCGTCAGTACACGTGAGTGAGACAGGGGCTTAAAGGCTTACTTCACCAGCGATGCTGCATACTTCCAGACCCAAACGGTAAGTAGAAGGTAAGGATTCTGACTGAAGCTGGCACGTTCCCTGAGTTTTTCCAGCAAGATGGTGCACCACCACATTATGGGTGCCAGGTCCGAGCATTCCTAGATGAACAGTTTCCTGGAAAGTGGATTGGTCGTCGTGGGCCAGTTGAATGGCCCCCAAGGTCTCCCGATCTGACCCCCTTAGACTTTTATCTTTGGGGTCATCTGAAGGCAATTGTCTATGGTGTGAAGATACGAGATGTGCAGCACCTGAAACTACGGATACTGGATGCCTGTGCTGGCATTTCTCCTGCGGTGTTGCTATCAGTGTGTGAAGAGTGGGAGAACAGGGTTGCATTGACAATCCAACACAATGGGCAGCACATTGAACACATTTTATAAGTGGTCAGAAACTTGTAAATAACTCATGAACGAATAAAGTTACGTTGAAACCAAGCACACCATTGTTTTTCTTGTGACATTACCAATAAGTTTGATGTGTCACATGGCCCTCTTCCTATTGAAAAAACAAAAGTTGTATCCAAGATGGCTGACTTCTAAATGGCCACCATGGTCACCACCCATCTTGAGGAGTTTTCCCCCTCACATATACTAATGTGCCACAAACAGGACTTTAATATCACCAACCATTCCCATGTTATTACGGTGTATCCATATAAATGGCCCACCCTGTATATATATGCATACACATACATATGCATACACATACATATATATATATATATATACACACACACTACCAAATTGGTTTACAGTTGGAAGCATCGCATTTTTTTTATTTTTCCACAAATTGTGCTTGCAAATTGTATAATATCCAAGGTAAACATGTCTAGTAATTGTGCAGTTAATTCTCATACGGTATTTTCAGTTTTGGATTATATTTATCCTTTCCCCAAATTTGTCACTAATAAAACACAATACAAATTATTTAAAGAAAAAAAATGATATTTACCTTTTAATAGTTTGTTTACATCTACCTTGTAAATATTTATTTTTTATTAAAAAGGTTACAATTACAACAACAATTCAACTGTAATCTTTCTTTGTAAAAACTAAAGTATACAAAACGTATTATTTGATGACTTTATTTTTGACAAAACATACTATATTTAACATATGAGCAAAATTGGCAAACAAAGGCTTATTTGATGTGGCAGTCTATTGAACAGTAAAAACTTTATAATCTATAGTCAACGTCTTTCAAAACTAAAGTATACATTTTATCCTATGTATTTCAAAGTAAAGGATTCATTAGTTAGTTGATGACTTTATTTTTGACAAAACACATACAGTATATATTCCTCATCTCAGTATAGCAATAGAGTTTGCTAAAAGCTGTTCATTCAATACAGCAGTATTTGAAAATCGATAATATTTAGTAAAATTACATTTATATTTGCATTTATGTCAAAACCTAGACACTTTTAAACATCAAAATGACATTTATTAATATGTATTCGTGTCAAAATGACATACAAACAGATTTTCCTATTCAATTTTGCATGGAAACGCTTCCAAGACGCTTGCGTGTCGCGTGAAAAATAGGCGTCGGTTCTATTTCTAGCATGCGCGCGTTTTCCACGCGGCTCGTGCCGCGGCTCGTGCCGCGCCTGAGACGCGCGGCTCACTTAGGCAGTGTGCAAACTCTAAACTGCTAACATGGGAGCCGAAATAAAAACGGACACGCCACGCAGCTGAGACACTTACACCACGCATCCAGTGTATCACCGGCCTTCAGCTGATGGGGGCGTTTCACAGGTTTGTATGAATCGCCTCACATTTGCATTTGTATAGCGCGGTCTCCGTGGGCGGAGTCACATTAAAACTTTAATTAGCTGAGATGAGAACGACTGACATCTCTCTCTTTACATACATATTACATAAACTGTGAATATTTGTTTTTTATAAAAATGACTTCATTTAAAAGAAGAGAATTCAAGCTTCATGCCTGTGTGTCTGTATGCCTGATTGACTGAGTATTCGCTGAGTTACAGTTCATTTTCGGACGTGTTTCAGAATTGACTTCACTGACGGAGAGTAGGCAGAACTCGCATCATGTTTATTTTCCTTTATTTGGCGAAAAGCACAACACTTTGTTTTTATTATGAGTATACACAAAAAAAATACACACTAAACAGGATCGATTGATGTATAACACAAGCATATAAGATAAAAAAATTTGTTTGTTTTATTTGCGATAGCCGACCCCAGGGGGTTAAACGTGGCCAGAAAAAATAACGGAGTATGCGATCATAAGTTTTACGAACACCCATATGACCTGCCACATCACCATGTGAAGTTTGCAACACTTTATTTCGCAAGGTAGTAGGTTACAACTATTTGAAAGACTGGTTCTCCTAGACCCTGTTCACAGTGTGGAACACATTTCCTGACCAACAGCCCATCAAGAAGAAAATAACACTGAGCACTATTCCTCACTACTGAATCAGGAAGGCAAGGTAGTATCGGCCTTTTGCTCAGCCATCAATGAATCTCTAGAACTAGTCAACTGTTCTGTCTGGAGTTTAACTGGCAACTCAAGACTTTCTGGCTTACTCTCAACCTCCTTACGAGAGGCAGCGCGGGTAACAGCACAAACTGGAAATACATCAGGAGACACACAGCTGCAATCTGGAGATACCTTTGCAGGCAGCACAGAAGGTTGCTTCTTAAAGATGTTTATTTTGCCGTCTGCCCACACCTTACTACCTGCCAAGTCACAAAGAGCTGGCCAAGATCATCGAGGGCCTCACGTCAAGAAAGGGGGGTGAGAGCCCATTGCTCGAGATGTCACCAGCCAGCATCCGACGACCCCAGGGTGTAAGGTGAATGGAAGCCCTTTCAGAGGACTCCTGCCACTAGTTACGGTGTGTCTCCCAGAGACCTTAACAAGCTGGCCAGAAACATCCCTACTTTCACCCCGAACCCTGCAGGAGGCCAGGACGTGCATGCCTACGACATTGATTTTCACTTACAGGCTATGACCAATGTGACCACACAAGACAGACTGTACTTGTTAAGAATCACATCCAGCCGTGAAGCGCAAAGCTTCCTTGATCGGCAGTCAGAAACTGTCAGATCCGATTACCACTAGCTACAACTGGCCTTGATCAGAGAGTTTTCTGACCTAGAGTCACCCGCCACCATGGATCTCAAACAGAACTCTGTTCCTCTGGAATCTGCATCCTGCAGTGAGCCACCATTTAGGGGTCCTTGCCTGCCCACGCAGTATGTCCACTCGACAGCTGAGGGACTTAGCCCTTAAGGCCTATGCCAAGCAAAAAGCTGCTTCAGACAAGATGGTGAAACATCCAACCATCTACAGATCTCGTAGAAAGCAACATGGCGGCGGCGTGAGCATTTGATGCAGCCAGGCCTGCAAGCATGATCAGATTTACTTTCAAATAACTAGAAAATCATTTTATTATCTCGTTACGAATGCAATTTATCTTTGCGAACTGACGCTTCATACAAACAACGTCCTCTAAGCCTTTGATCCACAGCGCTTGATGTCTATAATGGAGCAATCAGTTACCAACAAGTTTATCGTGGACACTGTACAACAACTGAATGCTGAAATGCTATCACACTTCGACTCAAAAATGGACAATATTCAGTCAAGCTTAACGTCGATTCATGGCTCTCTAACAACTTTAGGTGATCATGTAGCGGAGCTTGAACATAAGGTCAGCTCCAATGAGGACAATTTATCAGACATACAAAAACGCCTGAAGTCACTCGAGAGTGAAAATTCCTACCTGCGGGATAAACTGGATGATGCTGAAAACCGAAGTAGGGCCTATAATATTCGTTTCATTCATGTTCCTGAAAAAGCAGAGGGTAATTACATCCACATATTTATCGGCGGCCTAATCCAGCAGCTTTTAGGTGTGGAGAACTTCCCGGTACCTCCAGCTCTAGAGTGGGTTCACCGCTCCCCGACACAACAGTTACAGAACCAGAAGAGTTTTGCTCCGAGGCCTATCCTGGTGAAACTCCTCAGTCTTCAGGATAAGTTTAAAATCCTACGACTTGCCCGTAAAAAAGATGAACTCAAGTATAACGACAAACGGGTCCATATCTTTCCTGATTTCAGTACGAGTCTTCTCCAAAAGCGTAGAGAGTTTGATGTTATTAAAAAGAAACTCCGTGAACTTGACATGGATTACTCCTTGCACTATCCTGCCACGCTCAAGATCATATCCAATGGTAAATCGGTGCTGTGCAAGACCCCAGGGGAAGCTGAAAAGTTTCTTCAGGAATTGCAACTTTATCTGAATGATGGACTGCTCCTGTATTGTTCAAGGTAGACTATTGACAAAAAATAATGGGTTGTCGTTAACGATGTTTGTTTCCTTGCAGTAGCGTAATCGGGATTTATTTGCTTTCATCTTGAAGGTTTACATGATATGGAAATGACTTATAATTTTTTTTTCCTCTTCTTCTTTTTTTCCCCCTTTTCTCTCAGACCAGAATATTGAGACGGTTTTCTTTTTCTCTTAATCTCTTTAGCATATATGGCTGGTTTAAAATGAATCTCGTGGTGGAATGTTTTTTTTTTGCTTCTTTTTCCCCCCGTTTTTTTCCCTCTCTATAGCCTACGGGCTGTCTCATAATTAGGTCTGTACACAGGGAAACATTTTGGATATAAAGCATTTCCAGTTAATAATCTTAGGCTGCATTTTTTGTTTTTTTTATTAATTCAAGGCTATGCCTTGGTTTGGCCAGTTTGTGTGTCTCGGTGTGTGCATGGAGGTATGTGTGTGTATATGTTTGTGTTTGTTGGTAAATGTTTGTAAATATCTGTGTGATATGCTCTCCCCTCCACTTCACCCTTTTCTCTCCGTCCTCCCTGTCTATTTTTTTCTGATGATTCAGTATAGGTAAAGGTTTATTTGTTATTCATATTTTGAGTTTATGACACATGAAAGTTTGGCACATAAAATGTATTTGTTAAGAGCTTGGCTTTCTTATAATAAGCCCAGTGTTATCACACTTTCTGAAACATGTCTGCATAGTGTTGTGGAAAAATTCATATTATTTATTTTTCTTCTTTTCTTTTCCTTTTACATTATTTACTTTCTTAGACATTGTGTGGGTTTTCTTTTATTTTTAACCATGTGTTTCTCTTCTGGAATGTATGTATGTTTCTGCTGGGAAAGCCTTTTAACTCTTTAGGGTGGGTAATTTGTATTCAGGAAAAACAGAGGGGTTATTTAGCAATAAACAAAGACCTTTGACCTTATGGGTGTGAAGACAGTAAAGTTGATGCAGAATGAATTGGCATATAGGGGATTAAGGTTGAATATAACTTATAAAAGGGTTTTATTTTTCATCCAATAGATGGATTCATGACATTAGATGTCAGGAGATTTTTTTGTAACAAGAGTTGAAGGAGCAAGTAGCTATAAGGCTGTCTGTGCAATTTAAAGGTATAGCGGAGGATCTTTCCGAATTTTAGATAAGACCCGCCCTCTCCACTTTTTGATAAGTTTGATTGATTCACCAGAATGATTGACAATTAGGAGGACCAATAGTATAGGTCACCCACCCGGAAGTAAAAAATCCTCCGCTATACCTTTAAGGGATTGAGATATGAGTAATATAATATTTTGGTCTCTGTACAACAGTAGAGATAAGTGGGACTGAGACAATAATGATAATACTTGTTGAAACTGCAGAATAACCATTTTGAGGAGAGATATAGTAGAAAAATGTATGTTATGAAAATAACATTTCTGAATTTATGGAACTATTTATGAACGCCTGCTAAGTCAGATTAAGTTGAAATGGTATGAAAAGTGAGTCGCAAATAATAAGGCATTGAGTATGATTAACAGGGATTAACATGATATAAAGATAATAAATGTTTCATTAAGCAAAACGGAGAACAATTGTATATTTTAGTGGTAAAATAATGATTGAAATTATGTTTAGTTTTAGGTTGACAACCATTGTGTTTTGAACCTAAAGTACAGCAACAGTGCTGGCTTATTAAGCCGGCTTCCGGATGTTAATATGTACCTGTTTTGTAATCAGTGTTGTTGATGATAACACCAAATTAGAGAGATGTAAAGACAGCTATGTCCAAAGATTTTGGAAATCAATAATGTACAAAGTTGGATATTTTGTTGATATTGAGTCATTGAAAGACAAGGACATTGTCTGTTTTATAAAGGAAATTATGGATCGGGGATAATTCCCCTGGACAAGCGTGACTAAAGTTAAACAGAAACTTTGTGAAAAAAAAAAAAAACTTAGAAACAATTGATGCATTTCCGTGCAGCTTATGAAAATTAATGTTCTGCCAATGATAATGATGAAGATATGATTCGACTATTGTGATATAACCCGCCACTGGTGGACTGTCAAAAGAATACAGAGAACTGCTTATCAGTGGCTCTGTTTGCATTCCAGAATGGCACACACTGCTTCAAGGGTGTGCAGTAAGCTGGAGCTGTTTGAAAGCTCACGGTGATCAAGACTATAGGCAAGGTGACAGAGAGTGTTTTAATTGTGGTCAGCAGGGTCATTTAGCAGTAACTGTAAATGCCCCCTCAGTGGGTGTAAAAAAAGTAATAAATGTGAAAGTGACGTGTATTAATGTGGGTTTGAAAATAGAACAGTATTTAAATGATGATATTAAAGTTTTCGTCTGAGAAAGAACTAAGAATGTGAACGCAGTGCTAAGGAAAGTGAAAAGAAAGTTGATAGATGGAAGTCGTAAGAAGATTGAAAGATTTAAGTTGTAAGAAAATCCTTTTGAAGGAAAGATCAAATGAAAAAAAAAAGAAAAAAAAATTGTTATAAGTGAATATATGAAAAAATATGATTATTTGAAAAACGCATGTCATTTCTGGCGAAGATGCCTTAAGCTGGGCTAGAGTTAAAAGATGGTAGAAAAAGTTGAGAATGTTTAGTATGAGAATGCAGTGTACCAGTCCTGAAGGCCTCTCTCTCATTCAATGTCAGCTGAAAGCTGTTATCTGAGCCTGTGTCATAAGTGATAATAAGTTATTTATAGTAAAGCACAGTGTTTCAGTTGAAAATTATAGACACAGAAAAAAAAGAAAAAAAAAAGAATTTATACAATTAGAGGGCAATTGTAAATGTTTTAAAAGTAAAACTGAATGACTTTAAAGAAGTTAAAGACTTCTTTGTCTCATTTTAGTAACCACCATGAAACAGGGCCGATCGCTCCGGCTACAGAAGTAACAGTACACTGAATGTACGGTTGTGATCTAAATTCACTGAGTATAATCTAAAAGCTAGGTTGCTGCTTTTAAGCTGGTTAATGGATTTAAGTGATTAAATACTGCTGTTATTAACCTGTCTCCCTATGTTAACCTGTTAAGCTGCAACCCCACTTTTGAAAAATCCCCAGAAATGACATACCCAAACTGAAACAGATACAGTTCATGAACTCTTTGCACTAAAAGCACAAGTATGATCTCATTTGAAAGCGGACACCTGGTAGTTTATTGTAAATGTAGAATTAATTATTGTCATAATGAAAAAAATGTTTTAAATAGCTTCAAAGTTTTATAAAGTTATTAGAAATGTATTTTTTTGAAACATCTTCATGAAACTAAAATTGAAGTTGGCACTGTAGCAATCTAGAAATGCACTGCA
This sequence comes from Squalius cephalus, assembly GCF_949319135.1. Lineage (NCBI taxonomy): Eukaryota > Metazoa > Chordata > Actinopteri > Cypriniformes > Leuciscidae > Squalius > Squalius cephalus. Next base: position 972,710 of record NC_137135.1, on the reverse strand, counting down.
GCTAAAGCCACATGTGTGACCATGTTATATTCAAATTCTGAAGATGATAAGTCTAAAACTCTGTATTTAATTAAATGTTTTTCAAGATCATGTCATATGACTTTATTTTGATTAGACTCTAAAATGCTACTGATGTTTATAGTCACCTTCTAAGTCATCTATTCAGTCTTTTGTCTCTATTGTTTTGTGGTGCAAACAATCCCCATTCAGTCTCAGTCTCCCCCTGCACACATTCACACCTCTCCAGCCTGGTTATGGCTCTAAATATGCATTTCTTTTGTCTGCATTATAGTTACTAACGACTGGCTATTCACGGGCTATTCATAGGTTTTCAAACCCTAATTTCTTTTATCAAAGTTCTCACTTCCCATTTGAAACTGTATCAAATGCCCTTCTTGAATAAAGAAACATTTCAGTAAGCATTCCTATTTAGAAAAAAATCATAAAAGAATAACTGCTAGACCTGGCAGGTGCACCCAGAGTTAGCTAGCATGTTAGCTTAGCACACCATCAATACACGACAATTTATGAGATTAAAACCATGTTTGTGCTCCAAACTTACTTTATAACGCAAGTCGAGTGTTTTAAATAATCTTTTGTGATCTGATTTGGCTTCAGATAAAAAAATCAGACAGAAAATATATTATTTTATAGTATTCTGCACGATGATAAAGTCTATATCGATTAGCATTACATTATAAATATAATCTATTATTATGAAAATACCTGACGTGGCTTGAAAAACACAGGTTAATCAAATATCATTGCAATCATGTTTATTGTCTTCAAAACGTCTTTATCTGCATGTTACAACGACATCTGTTAGCTTTGTGTGTGTTCGTGGCTTCCTGGAATGTCACATGATCATGGCTCTTCTTCATGTTCAATATATGGACTATTATTGTGCATATAGCGCCCTCAGGCTGCTGGTATGGATTGAAAACACATTACATCACAGTATGAAGCGCTCATAATGATTACATCGTCGCATTTGGGTATAAATTCAATAAATATTATTCCTGTCTATAGAAATATGATGTAATTTTATGAGAATCTGTCAATATTTCTCCAAATCTGCACATTTTTGAGCTAAAAGCCCCGAGGGACGTTGTTTTGTCAAGTGCTGTCATGACGACAGCACAGAGGTTTTTTTCTGAATGGGAGAGGATGACGCGCATAATTCATATTAAAGGTATCAACTCATTTTTTCATTTCATAACTCCTGACACAAATTAAGACCTAACTGTCAATATAAGTTTCTCAGAATACAATAGTGGTCAAATACTGAAACTTGAGCCTTATATCTTTTTAATGATGTATAGTTTGTCAAGGTATAACATTAAATCTGATAGTAACTTTGAACTAAATAAAAAAAAACGCTTGTCGGGTATGAGAGTTGAGCAGATGGTTGTGAGGCCAGTTGCATCCTGATATCATTAAGGGGGGATGAAGCTGTGAGAAGTTACGGCAGTCTGCCCCAGAAATGTAAGTTCCTCTATACCACTCACCAGAAACCGCATTCATTCTATGGCTTGTTTTTCATTGTGACAAGTGTCTACAACTATGCCAGGGGACAACACCCTGAAGAGAAGAAAATTATAGATTAAGAGCTAATGGAAATGGGCTTTCAAGAGCCAGCTGAGACCATGAGGTGAATGCAATTATATGTTGTGGAGACAGTAACAAAATGTTTTATGATGTTAGTTGCCTTAAGAAAATGCAGAGATTTTGTTGATATTTAAAGGTCCCATTGCATTGCAAACCCATTGCATGGATTATTTTATAATTTTAGAATGTTTCCTGGGGTGCCCTTATAATATTAGTATGTTTTTAGATCAAAAATTGTTATAATTTAGAAATAAAAGGCATATTTCCTAGCCTGATTTCATCCCCTGATTTGAACGCTCTGTTTGAAGGGGTGTGTCTGCTGTGAGACTTCAGTGTAAACGCCCTCTGCTGTGATTGGCTGACATGCTTGCATATGAAATATCTGGCATTACATGGGGAACTATCTGGAAAACTTTTACTATTACAGCTATTATACGTTTTTACTATTACAGCTATCGGGATTAACGAATCGTGAGAAGTTTTTTAAGTATTTAGATCTATTCCCGTCACATAAAAGGTTGCAGTGATGAGCATTGAGCAGATGACAGTCTGTTGATCACGTGAAAAAAGATCTTATCATTGCAACGCAGTTTCTGCACTCTCACTAATGATTTCACCAATGCAAACATGAGGCATATAAATACAGTAAGAGCTTCGTTGTGCAGTGTAACAGCGTCATTGATTTCATAACGAGTTTTGGCAAGTGTCCAGATAAACTCGCGCTGTGTGATTGACAGCTTGGGCGATTGGAAAGGGATTGTTCTTATATCGCTTTCTGTATATTAATCACAGTTTAAGTAAGATTATTTTCATCCTACTAAGAGAAACGATGTGAAGTTGATCGCTACTTCCATAGTAAATCACTACTTACCGCTTGCTGGAATATAGTTGAAATTGCCCCCTTCGTCAGTATGAAACGCTGAGAGAAGCCTGCTTGATATTGTCCCAGGTTTGAAAAACAGTCCGTGGTGAAATGGACAGAGCAAACTAACAACTTCGAATCAAACTTTTGCGGTATCCGATTATAGATAAACATCAACCACATCTGTTGACATTTCGCCATCAATACGCCTGTATTCCTGTGGGCGGAGGTTAGTCAAAACACGGTTCTAATGACGTCATTAAAGAAGGAAGTAGAGGGATGTAGTCCAATCCAGCCGTTCGATGTTGTCAACTTCTGTTAAATCAAATATCTCGCTTGGCATTGAACTTTGAGCTTTATAATTTTACAGATATTATTTATACTCTAACAACAACATTACACACTAACTAAAGTTTGAAACATGGGATCACGAAGAACGGGACCTTTAACTATATGTTGATGTTGATATTGTCTATATCATAGTTTTGACTAATGCAGGTCATTGGGCATGACAAAGGACCATTATAAGACATGATGGTGCTTAAAAGTCTGAATAACAAAGGTCAAAGGTTAGTGTAAGGAATTTACATTCAAGAAATTATCCGATGATATGTTTCAGGTTGAAAATTCCACAGGTCACACCAAAAGGGACGACCGGCTAGACAAGCGGTCACTAACAAAATCACTTAAGGTCTCCATTCGCAGGTGACAGCAGACAGTAAATGGTTCATACCAGTGGGGTGCGATCGTGATCTAAGGGAAAATCTTGTAAGGATCGGAAAATGATTGGAGAGTGTGAGACCTGGGTCCAAGCCTCTCACCTTAGACTACACTGACAAGCCTCAAACCATCCTATAGAACACAAAGTGAGGGATCAAAGGCTCGTGTTAGTAACGGCCTCCCTTGCCTACGAAGGAAAGACCATTGCAACGGTGTGCAAAGTGTCAAACTGGTGAAGATGGAACGTCCATGGGGCAACGAGATGATCAACACACCTGGAGAAAGACGATTCGACCAACTAATGGTTTAAGTTTAGCAGAAGAATCTGTTTTTGTGATGATTTTGATGATTTTACTTGATTTAAGCAAATCTATTGATGTGTAATAAGCAAAAAAGACGGTCCGTAATGGAAATATTAGAGTTAATTTTGAACAACTACATTGGTTAGAAGGATGAACAAAATTATGCAGACGATTCGAGTAGCGGAAGTTACAGTGAAATGTATTAATTGAGTTAAGGAAATGTATTATTGTTTTTTTGTTTTTTGCAAGCAGCAGTCATCCGTGTTATGAGATGGCGTACAAGGACAGGGTTTGAAATGAGGGATTTTATTCAGTTATCAGTGAATGATAAAGAGGAGGAATTGTTGTGGAAAAATGTATATTATTTTATTACTTTTCTTTTCCTTTTACATTATTTACTTTCTTAGACATTGTGTGGGTTTTCTTTTCATTTTAAACCATGTATTTCTCTTCTGGAATGTATGTATGTTTGTGCAAAGGCACACACACAGCAAGCCAAATGGTTCAGTGACTGCTGGGAAAGCCTTTTAACTCTTTAGTGCGGGTAATTTGCATTCAGGAAAAACAGAGGGGTTATTTAGCCATGAATAAAGACCTTTTGACCTCACGGGTGTGAAGACAGTAAGGGTTAGAAAGACCTTTTGTCTAAACCAGCTTGATCTGGTCGGAAAATTACATGAGAAGGGACCTTGTATAAGAAGGCTGTCTTTTTCTGTGTGATTAGGTCTGCTCCTACCACAGGGTAGCTGCTGTGGTATTTTTGTGAACAGGCCTCATGGAAGATGAATAAACATCTTTTGAAATACAATTTGAATCTTGATGTCTCTTATGCTGTGATGCTGTTTGTTTAATTATTGTTTTTGCCACAACATGTCCATCGGTGTATATACAAAGTCCACAGACGTGATGATCCAAATAGTGCCGGAAAGGAAAGTGCCACAAAAATAACTCCACAGTCCAGTTTGATCACCCTTTGGCCGTGTGAGCAACGTTGACATGCTACCACCTTTATACTGTCTATTTCCTGTTTCCTGTCATGTAATTGCTCACCCTTTAAGTGATTGTTCACTCTGATTAAGACAACATGTAAACCTATTAAAACTCTAATATACATAAAATATATAGAGTGGTTAAAACATGTGTCATGTGTGACAGTGTCACATAGTCCCCTCCCCTAGCCTATGGCCCCCCGGGGCAGGTACTAGTCCCTTGAAGGTACTGTCATCCATTGTCCATATAGTGGGTATCCCCTTGAAGGTGTGTCTTAAAAGGTCTTTGTAATAAATTAAATAAAACTAGGCGCTCACACACAGGCACTAGTCTGCCGGAAGAATCTATGGGAACACTGGGGAGAAGTGAAATCAGATACCAGCCTGGATGTCCTTGGGTCGGTGACACAATTCCTCCCAGGGTCCTAAAGCACCCATCTTTCCTGGCATGCCACTCACCCCAGCATTTCCTCCTATCCGGCTTAAGGGTCTATTTCGGTGATGATGAACGGTGATGATGATGAACGGTGATGATGTTGATGGTGAGGGGGTTTCTTGTCAGGGTTGAAGACAGCACACTCCTTGATCTCCACACCACATGACTTGCAGCCCTTGATGAACCTCCAGGTGTCACTGCAGATAGTGGGCCACCAGGCAACTTCCAGGATCAGCAGTAGGGTCTTCAGCCGCCCATGATGTCTCTCTACCTCCGATGGAAGTGCTGTAACGTCTGCTGGATCAGGACCTTGGGAACGACGAGCTGGATCTTCATGTTGTCGTTCCCCTAGTGGATCCACCAATATAGCAAGCCCTGGTGTTCCCGCTGTTCGACTCGGTTGGTTGGTTGAGTGGTGTGAGAGAAGTCCCTGGAGCGTGTCGTCATCACCCTGGGCACTGGTGAGCTTTTCTCTGGAGAAGGGTATGATGGTGAAGATAGTGTCCAATTCTGGCCCCGTTGGAGTGATGGCGCAGAATTTTCCGTCGGCTGCTCTGTTGTTGGTTTGCACTTTTTTACAGAGAGTGCTTGTAAATCACCTACTCGCTTGACTGACGCCAGCGCAGCGCCAGTGCCAGCAAGAGAGCAGTTTTGAGTGAAAGAGACTTCAGGTCAGCGAGCTGAAGTGGCTCAAATGGGGCTCCTTTCATAGCCTCCAGGACCATGGAGAGGTCCCAAACGGGCACGGAGGATGGCCAAGGTGGGTTTAACCTTCTGGCACCTTTTAGGAAGCGCACGACGAGGTCGCTTCTTCCCAGTAATTGTCCAGCCACATTAACATGAAACGCTGCTATTGCTGCAACGTATACTTTAAGTGTGGACGGGGAGCATCCCACGTCCTGAAGCTCTTGTAAAAAGGAGAGGACCGTCGGTAATCCACATGAGTAGGGGTCCAATTTCCCGGCTGTGCACCAGCTGGAGAACACTGACCATTTTGAAGCGTAAAGCCGCCTGGTAAAGGACGCAATAGCTTCAGTAATAATTTTCAACACCCCTTCTGGGAGGTCCCCGGGTACCTGTTGAGGGGCTATACATGGAGAGCCCACAGGTTGGGACGGGGATGCCAGATTCTTCCGTTCACTTGTGAGAGGAGGTCTCTCGACAGCGGAACCGGCCATGGAGCTGTTTCCAGCAGCTGAGTCAACTCGGAGAACCATAGCTGGTTCTTCCAGAGTGGGGCTATCAAAAGCACAGCACATTTGCTCTCCCTGATCTGATCTATGACCTGAGGAAGCATCGAGACCCGGGAAAATGCATACAGTGGGCAGCTCGGCCAGTCGTGGGCGAGCACATCCCTGTCCTTGGAGAAAAATGTTCGGCAGTGAGTGTTGTCTTCTGAGGCAAAGAGTTTGATCTCTGTCTCGCCAAAAATGCTCCGTATTAGCTGAACCACTCTCGGGTGAAGCGACCATTCCCCTGGGGGAACTTTGTCCCTGGATAACATAGCTGCACCCTGGTTCAGAATGGTTCAGCACTGAATAGTGAGCGCGCGCTCTCATTTATACAGTTTATGACTGTTCCCAGGAAGGAAATGTTCTGGCTGGGAGACAGTGCGCTTTTGGAAGCATTGATTCTGAGACCCAGGCATTCTAGATGGCTGAGGATCCAGGATCTGTGAGTTATTAACTGTTTTCGCGATTGCGCTATAATCAGCCAATCGTCAAGATAGTTCAGCACTCGCACTCCCTGTTGTCTCAGGGGGGCGAGCGCTGCAACCATGCACTTTGTGAAAGTACGAGGTGCTAAAGATAGACCAAATGGTAGGACCGTGTACTGATAAGTCTGCCCCTCGAAAGCGAATCTCAAGAATGGCCTGTGATAGGACGTTATCTGGATGTGAAAATAAGCATCTTTCAGATCCACTGAGAAAAAACAATCCCCCGGGCGGATCTGCGCAAGGATTAGTTTGGTTGTCAACATCCTGAACGGGCGTGTCATCAGTGCTTTGTTCAGGTGCCCAAGATCTAGGATGGACCTGAGGCCGCCATCCTTCTTTGGAACAAGACAATAGCAGCTCTGTGGCAACGGGACTGGTTCTACTGCCCCCTTTGCTAACAGTTTCGACACTTCTGTGCGAAGGATGTGAGCCACGTCACTTTTCACTATTGTCTCGACCACGGCTCGGAAGCGCATCTGGTCTGAGAGTTCTCTACTGTAGTGAGTAGCCTCGTTCTATTATGTTTAAACTAGTGGTGGGCCGTTATCGGCGTTAACGTGCTGCGTTAACGCGAGACTCTTATCGCGCGATAAAAAAAATATCGCCGTTAATCTATTCTCCAAGTTGGGTTGGGAGATGGCTCTATACTACACAAGCTATGATGACGCAATCTACCCGCGGCCGCGAGGTAAACCCGGCTGCAACGCATATTCGTCGTCATCTTAAGTAAACACGGCTGAAAGTGAAAGCTGGTGAAAAAGATCGGTGCAACATCCATTATTTGGACTTGGTTCGGGTTTAAGCCGTCAGACGAGCAGCAGCAAATACAGAGTGTGTGGGGTAACAGTTCGGTAAGTTAACACACGACTAATCCGTTCTACCACCTCAAATTCAAAACGAAACATGATATCACTGAATACCAGCGCGCGCGTATTATTCCCATTCCAATATATCTTAGTGGTGTAGCACATAATCTCGATTTTAAGAATCGTTGTTGTGTTTCTTTTTAACTGAAAAGACATCAGTTAGACAATATTCTAATTTTAAATTTGGGGTTTCATAAGCTCCAAGCCATAATAAACATTAGACCTACTTAAGTCTCTGCAGCTAGTGTACTTAAATTTTATTTATCTGCAAAATTATGTTGTATACTTACAGTTTTGCACAATATATGTTCTCAAAACTACATACACCCTTTAAAAAAAAATACATTTAGCAGTTGTTTAGCATGGGTCTGTGTAATCTGTTCTGAAATGGTTTTATTATAATATACTGTATATCGTTATCGCAAGAGGCTGCAATGTATATCACAATATAGATTTTAGGCCATATCGCCCATCCCTAATTGATAGCCTATAGTAGTCCTACCTAATGTTGCCTACGGACGGTAACAGTACAGTAGTAACCTTTTACAGTCTATGAGTAGAACAGCTTTCTCAAGCAGTTTGTGATGCATTTTGGAAACAGGAGATAAGCCCCTGGTCTAATGCGCCACCTGGCTTGAGAAACCCGTTCTCAAAGACTTACTTTTATAGTCATTATTTGGGTAGTACACATATTCTGAATGCCTTCGGCAGAATTCAAATGAGCCATTTTAATCTAGATTAATCTAGATTAATTTTGAAATTAATCTAGATTAATCTAGATTAAAAAAAATAATCTATGCCCACCTCTTGTTTAAACCCATTCTGATATACCAGGGATGGCCTTCCAGGCCTTTGCCCGCATAGCTAGGGGTTGAATGATATCTGGGGAGGGGCCACTTTGTGATAGGGACCCGGCAGCCCAGCTGCTTTGGGCTTGTGACACTTTGGGAACAGTGCTTGTTAGTAGAAGTGCGTACATTATAGTAGGCACATGACCTACATTCATTACATCTCCAGCGCGAGTTGGGGGTAGATTTGGCATTTCGGAAACAGTGCTTATGTGCAGGGGTGCATACTTCACAGAGGGCACCTGACCTACGTTTATTACATTTCCAGCATGAGCTGGAGTGAGAAGGGAATCAGTCTTACCTGTGTTGTGCATGATGTTGAAGTGAATTCTGCTCAGAACTGTGCAGGATTACAGTGTTTCAGTCTGTAGCTGTTGGTGTGTTTGAACGACTCCTCGAGAAGTGTGAAAGTGTGAACTAACCCAAACATAGATATGCTCTCTAATGGCTTTGTCAAAATTGATCAAGCTAGCTATATTTGAGTTCAATAATATTAAGATTATTTTTGAGGCTGTTTTGTGAAACTTCCCTGGCTCACCCCCCTCCCTCCATCTAAGAACGCAGCAAGCACCTTAACTGCCAGTCAATAACATATGAAAGGTCTTCACACCTGACAGCCAACAGTGTTTCAGCTGTGTATGTCTATGAAACTTCATGGATTCCTGTATATGTCCATGTACACAAAGTATCTGGGTATTTCTGGAAATTGGCTGTTCTGTGTAATTTGGCTCAGGATTTTTCCACCTACATCCGGCAAACCTGAAATTACACTGCAGTTTACCATGGCCAGATATTTCCGGATTTTACCCTTTTCATGCAGTGCTGTGTAATCAGACTTTAGCCATGAAAATTATACAAGTAACAGAGATCAGCATAAATGACAGAGCATGTCAAAACACCTCCAGATCCCAGAAAAAACCTCAGGCCCCAGAGGGGTAAATGTCAGTGTCACGAAACATTGCAACCAATCATAAGATTAAGTTTGAAGACGTTTCCTTATTTCTACAAAAAAAGGTATTACTCTTTAGATCGGGTGTCATGACACTGACGAAAATGAATACATTAGAAGGAAGTTATAAAATGCTTGGCTTCTTCTTGTTCAGGTCATTTGGAAAGGAACAAGGTCGTTGTTTTGGCAAAAAAAAACTGCTTTGGGCTTGTGACACTTTGAGAACAGTGCTTGTGAGTAGAAGTGCGTACATTATAGTGGGCACATGACCTACATTCATTACATCTCCAGCGCGAGTTGGGGGGAGATTTGGCATTGTGGAAACAGTGCTTATGTGCAGGGGTGCATACTTCACAGAGGGCACCTGACCTACGTTTATTACATTTCCAGCCCAAGCTGGAGGGAGAATAGACAGACAAATGCTCTTTTTGTGTTTTATTTGGGTCGCCGTAAAAACGGCGTTTGTTTGCAAGTGTGAATGTTTCATAAACAGGCTAGTTTACTGCTGTACGTATATCTCCAGCCGCCTGTAAAGAGGGGACTGGAAGAAAAGTGACAGCTTTCTTGGAGGCTGGTCAGGCCGCAGCGTGAATTGAACACCTCCTCTTTCTTCCTGCCTTCACGGCTAGGAAGGCTTTCGAGGCTCGGGGTCCCTGTCACTCCGTGAACTGCTGACGTTTCGCAGAACGAGAGCGTTGACGTACCTCAGTCGCTGGGCGAGGCTGGGAGACCGGCGGTGCTGGTTTTAATGGCTGGCGAGACGGTGCCATCGTGTGGCGACCCGAAGCAGAGCTGGAGCGCTTAGGGAGGAAATGCCACATAGCCTGCGATGCTTTCTGGGCCTTGGTGTAGCGTTCAGCAAAACCCTTGACAGCTGGACCAAACAGACCGGTGGTGGAAATAGGGGAGTTAAGAAAAGCTGCCCTATCCGCATCCTTCATCTCTGTTAACCTGTTAAGCTGCAACCCCACTTTTGAAAAATCCCCAGAAATTACATACCCAAACTGAAACAGATACAGTTCATGAACCCTTTGTACTAAAAGCACAAGTATGATCTCATTTGAAAGCTGACACCTGGCAGTTTATTGTAAATGTAGAATTAATTATTGTCATAATGAAAAAAATAGTTATAAATAGCTTCAAAGTTATTAGAAATTTATTTTTATGAAACATCTTCATGAAAATAAACTTGAAGTTGGCACTGTAGCAATCTAGAAATGCACTGCAGCTAAAGCCACATGTCTGACCATATTATATTTAAAATATGAAGATGATAAGTTTAAAACTCTGTATTTAGTTAAATGTTTTTCAAGATAGAAGCACCTAGAGCTAGCTAGCATGTTAGCTTAGCACACCATCAATACATGACAATTTATGAGATTAAAACCATGTTTATGCTCCAAACTTACTTTATAACGCAAGTCGAGTGTTTTTAAATAATCTTCTGTGATCTAATTTAGCATCAGATAAAAAAATCAGACAGAAAATATACTATTTGATAGTGTTCTGCACAATGATAGTGTCACGGGATGACGCGAAGCGGAACTATTTTTTGCCCAATGTTGTTTCCCTGTGGGAGCGATTTCACGGGCCGGTTCCGGGTCCTTCTGTGTAAACAGTCCGGCCGGGCTTAGTAAATGGGGAAATGAGCATCAGCTGTGTAACGAGATGCAGACATACTCGCAAAACAAGCACTTAGTTTACAAACAGTGAACAATATCCCACTGGGGAAAACAGAAGGAAAGGCAATTATTAAAATACAAATGCAAAAAGTTTGGCAGGAGTATTGGGATATAAATGAGACAGGAAGACACTTTTATAGCATACAAAAACAGGTGGGGAAGGGAGGAGTGGTGGGCGGAAGCAGGAAGGAGGAGGTGGTCATCACCCACCTTAGATTAGGACACACGGACCTTAACAGCACGTTACAAAGAATTGGGAAACATCCTACAGGGAAATGTAGATCATGTGAGCAATCTGAATCTGTACAGCATGTTCTTATGGAATGTAAGGAATATGAGAGAGAGAGGAGAGAACTAAGAGCCGCACTGCAAAAGGAAAATGTTAGTTTCACAGTAGAAAACATGTTGCAAAGATCAGGAAACATTAGGAGGCATGTATATAAATACTTGAGGGAAACAGGGTTAATGTATAGGGTTTAAGGTGTTAACACTCCAGTCCGGTAAGTGGCGGCAATGCACCTATAAGCTGGATGCCAGCCGCCAATCAAATCCAAAAGAAGAAGAAGAAGAAGAAGCTGTGTAACGAGCCGCAATTGAGCCGCGAGAGAGACATGTATTCGCGAGGGGGATTATAAAAAGACCTGTTTGTGTGGAGAGAGGGGTCACACAGAGTGGGGAGAGACTGCACACTAGGAGGAAGGAACCTTAAATCAGTGGTTTTTGATGGATCTGGATTCATAAAGAGAGATAATGCTAACAAAGGAAGAGAGGCAGTGGATCTATGTTACTCCATCAAGCAGTTAAGTGTCATCTGTAATTCTTATTAGGAAACCTAATGCCTTCAGTACCCGCTGTATACAACAGTTTGGTGAAACTGCCCCGGAGTTTATTGAGATCCGATTTGAAGACTCTAATGCCAGATGTGTGTTCATAGTACACTTCCCACACAGTTTTGGATGTACAGTATCGTCAATTGAGAGGAGGGAGTTGGCTGGGACCGCGAGTGGAGACCTTATTCACTGTGAGTTGTTGTGAGTTGCAGTGCTTAGTGTGAAGTGAACACGTGTGACCACTTGAAGTGATTGATGCATGCACAGGTGTGGATATTATAATTTTGTGTCTGCTCGTGTCCCCAGTTGGCATACTCGTTGGTCTCGAGTTCCGAATTGAAATTAACTAGCTGCTGTGTGTTGAGTGTATGCTGTGCAGGATTGCAGCTCCATCCTGTCTGACAATGAAGAGGATGTGTTGAATATTCATGCATTGCTGTTTGACTCCCTGACTCGAAGAGGAAGCATTATCTGTCTATTGAGCTGTTCATACTGAAGAGGATCCCTGGCGTGAGTATCTGATTACTTTTTGATTTGAAGAGGATTTGTTGAGTATCTATGCACTGCTGTTTGACTCTGTGACTCGAAGAGGAAGCATTCTCTGCCCATTGAACTGTCCACAATGAAGAGGATTCCTGACGTGAGTACTTGATTTCTGTTTGACTTAAAGAGGATTCGTTGCACACTCATGCACTGTTGTTCTGAGAACATAGAGAAACTGCTATCCGCCATTGCATGCTGCCATCGCCGTCCTGTAGAAGGAAGACTCAGTTGTTAACTGCTGGATTCTGTACTCACCACTGTTGTTCTGTGAACATAGAGAACCTGCTATCCGCCACTGTATTCTGCCATCGCTACCCTGTGGTAAGAAGACTCAGATGTTAACTGCTGGATTCTGTACTCATGCACTGTTGTTCTGAGAACATAGAGAAACTGCTATCCACTATTGCATGCTGCCATCGCTGTCCTGTAGAAAGAAGACTAAGTTGTTAACTGCTGGATTCTGTACTCACCACTGTGGTTCTGTGAACATAGAGAAACTGCTATCCACTATTGCATGCTGCCATCGCTGTCCTGTAGAAAGAAGACTAAGTTGTTAACTGCTGGATTCTGTACTCACCACTGTGGTTCTGTGAACATAGAGAAATGGCTATCCGCCATTGCATTCTGCCATCGCTGCTCTGCGGGGGATCCTATTATCCGTCGCTGCACTCCAACTGCCGCTGGCCTGTGAAAGGAAGGTGACACCCAGTTATTTGACGTTGTCCTGTGAAAAGAGAAAGCCCACTGTCTGCTGCCACCCACCTGTAGCCTCTTGTGCCCTGCCCGGCATCTACTGTTGACTACCGCATCCTATCAGATGGTTATTGCCTTCTGCCTACCATATACTGCTTATTGCTCCTCACCAAAAAGGTCCTGGTCCTCCGTCCAACCCTTGTCGTCCTGTGAAAGAGAGGTGACACTCAGTTATCTGATGCTGTCCTGTGAGAAGAGAAAATCCACCGTCTGTCGATCCTGCAACCTGCAGCCTTTTGTGTTCTGCTCCATCACTTACCTCTGTCTGCCCGAAGAGGAACCGCTGTGGGAATTCTTTACCAGCGTCGGCTCCATTCCTTACCTCTGGTTGTCCGAAGAGGAACCGCTGTGTGAACCTTGTATCAGTGTCTGCCCCATTACTTACCTCTGTCTGCCCGAAGAGGAACCGCTGTGGGAATTCTTTACCAGCGTCGGCTCCATTCTTTACCTCTGGCTGCCCGAAGTGGAACCGCTGTGTGAACCTTGTATCAGTGTCTGCCCCATTACTTACCTCTGTCTGGCCGAAGAGGAACCGCTGTGTGAATTCCTTACCAGTGTCGGCTCCATTCTTTACCTCTGGCTGCCCGAAGTGGAACCGCTGTGTGAACCTTGTATCAGTGTCTGCCCCATTACTTACCTCTGTCTGGCCGAAGAGGAACCGCTGTGTGAATTCCTTACCAGTGTCGGCTCCATTCCTTACCTCTGGTTGTCCGAAGAGGAACCGCTGTGTGAACCTTGTATCAGTGTCTGCCCCATTACTTACCTCTGTCTGCCCGAAGAGAAACCGCTGTGGGAATTCTTTACCAGCGTCGGCTCCATTCTTTACCTCTGGCTGCCCGAAGTGGAACCGCTGTGTGAACCTTGTATCAGTGTCTGCCCCATTACTTACCTCTGTCTGGCCGAAGAGGAACCGCTGTGTGAATTCCTTACCAGTGTCGGCTCCATTCCTTACCTCTGGCTGCCCGAAGGGGAATCGCTGTGTGAATCCCATACTAGTGTCTGCTTCAGTACTCACCTCTGGCTGTCCGAAGTGTTCGCCCCATTACTTACCTCTGGCTGTCCGAAGAGGAATCGCTGTGTGAACTTCCCACGCAGCCTGACGAAGAAGAGAGGCAGACCAGCATGTGATTTTAGTTTAGGATTTTGCCTATTTTAATTCAATAAAAATACAAAGTTTGATACTGATTATCTTGTCTGGTCTCGTGGTGTCTCTGGGTAACTCCTCGAGGTGGTATGCTTAACCCCCTGAGGTCGGCGGTATCGCCGGCGATACCAGCTCGCTTTTTTTTTATCAGTGTAAAAGAAACTCATAAATACTCTGTTGACTTTGATTTTCCATAGGAGTTTCATACATCAATCGATTCTGTTAAATGTGTATTATTTTTGTGTATACTCACAATAAAAACAAAGTGTTGTGCTTTTCGCCAAATAAAGAAAAATAAACACGAAGCGAGTTCTGCCTTCTCTCTGTCCGTGTAGTCCATTCTGAAACGCGTCCGAAAATGAACAATAACTCAGCGAATACTTCTCACACAGGCACGTGAGATATGTCTTTATTAAGCTTGAAATCTCTTCTTTTAAATGAAGTAATTTATATAAAAACAAATGTTTTCAACTCATGTAATCCCTTTGAAAGCAAGGAGAGGTACCGTTTTTCCTTCTCCCTTCATTATCTCTAAATGAGCTGCAGCCGCCCCGCCCCCGGCGCGATTCACATGTAAATAGTTTACGTGATCTAGTATGCATCGCATACGCCCCCCGATCAATGCGAAAGATGATTCTGGACAGCGAGGAAGAATGCACCTTTTCCTCAGAGGACGAACGGCAGCATTTTGAAGAGCGAATTCCGCCGAGAACACAATTTCGGAGTAAGTTTTACTTAAAAGTCTTTTGTCTTTTATTTTTCGTGTTCGCATTTATGAGGAAAAAACAATATTACGTGACAGTTCTCCATTATGGACGCGAGCGCTCTAAAAAAAGCACTAAAAGACTTTCAAACTTTCACAGAGACCTCAAAACAGAAAGTACAAATCCTTTCTTTAAAACGAATTTCGTTTTGTATCAATTGTATCTTAATTTTAATAATTTTTTCATTAACAAATTTCCTGGATTTAAAGTAAATATAGGCTAGCAATCACAACATAAGGTGCTTGAACTGGAGATCATCATGAACCAGACCGTAGCCCACTCGCCTCACATGTCTAAAAAATGTGAAATATATTTACAGAAAGCTGGTTCTAAACAAAACCATCCAAAACAAAAAACTATGTAGCCTAATAAATGTGCATTTCTCCAGTGCGTTCACAAGCCTACTGCGAAGATCGTGAGTCAATAGCCTATCGTCAACTTCATCTTTGCCAGAAGTTAAATTTAAATCGCGTGTGTGAATGAATGATGATGTTTTAGCAAACTGTATTGCTACTGAGATGAGTAAAAATCGACTGAAATATGAATACATAGATAAAATGTAGGCCTATAATCATTCTTTTTACAAAGAAAGAGTACACTTGAAATATTGTTGAAATTGTAATTATTGTTGTAATTGTAACCTTTTTAATAAAATAGCAAAACATATTTACAAGATAGATGTAAGCAAAATCTTAAATGGTCAATATAAGTCTTCTTCTAAATATATCTTTTGTCCTTGCATTGTGGCTCAGTCAGTTTCACACCTGAATGAATGGCTAATTATTCAGAGTGGGTGGGACATTGTATTCTAAGGTGTAAACTACTCCTCCCCCTCGCATATTGGCTTTCCAAGCAAAACCTGTTTTACATCAATTTAAATCAATGTACGATAAATGTATGTGAACGATAAAGCAAGACTATTTTCACATAATTTTGAAGAAAAAACGGTAACACTTTATAATAACGTTCAGTTGTAAGTCATTAATAAGTGGTTAGTTAATGATGAACTAATCATTTACAAAACATATATAGATGATTAGGAAGTGATATGCTAACATTTTATATATGTTTTGTAAATGCCGTTACAAATCATTTACAAGTGATTAGTAAATGATTAACTAATCATTTATGAAACATGACTATGAGTTCATAAATGATTAATAAGTGATATGTTAGTTATTTATTAATGTTTTGCAGATTCAGTTATAAGTAATTTACAAGTAATAAGATAATGATTAACTAATCTTACGTTACAAATGTGTTACAAGTCATTCGTAGATCTTTCTTAACTGTTACAAATGATCTGTACGTGTATACAAGGCAATTACAACCCTTTCTACATCCCCTAATCTAAAGTGTAAACTGTTCATCACTTGTAAATGTGTTACAAGTCATTTGTAGATCTTTCTTAACTGTTACAAATGATCTGTACGTGTATACAAGGCATTTACAACCCTTTCTACATCCCCTAATTACTTCACTTGTTGCAATAGAAATGTGTAAGCAGGCAAATCATCTGATTACTGTAAGCTGCAAAACAATCATTATTTTACAGTGTCCAAATATGAGGAAATGATGCTTAAATGTGACAGCAGAATAACATTTATTTCAACAATGCAGTCAAAAAAATAGCATAATTTCTATTAAAGCAAACACACAAATAACCTGTAACTGGCATGTTTGCAAAAAAAAAAATGCATTTCTATAATCTCCACATGACAAATGGTAATTTTGGTAACAACACTTACCACATCTCTCAACACTTTAAGGGGAATATGTTCCTCCTAAACATGTAATAATGCCTATAACGTTGCCAAACTGGCACAGCACCTTACTTTTTACTGAGTCGCTTTAGCTTTCCATTCCGTGTCGGTGTGTGGGCAGAGATGTGCGGCCACCACTACCTCAAGGGGAGGCATCGCCTCGTAGCCTTTTTCAACAGCGACGTCTACAGTCGAGAGCGTTGAAGAGAATGATGGCTTTAGACGAGCTGAGTGCGGTGCTTTTCATGACTTCGTAAGCTCATCATGTACCTCAGGAAAGAAAGGTGCAGGTCTTTGCTCGTTGAGAGGGGCGCTGGTCCACCTGTGTGAACAGGGCCGGCGAGGGGGTTTCTCTAGGCGAGAGTGAGGCATGCGGGGACTGAGCCGGCGTGTGCTCACTCGTAACAGTCCGCTCAGGCATCCTTTGTGCGCGGCGTTTCTTCTTACGCGGGTCGTCGAAACTGGCCAGTTGAGCCCGCAATGTCAAGAGCGCCATCACATCGCACTCCGGGCAGCCGCCCTTAGAGAGTGCAGCTTCTGCGTGGTCGCTGCCTAGGCAGGAAGCGCAGAGGATGTGGCAATCTCCGCCGAAGAGCGAGCCTCTGCACGAGGAGCAGGAAACCCGAGGAATTTGAAACAACGCCTTTGGAAATTGCTCTTTCTTGAAAGAGAGTCACGGCTGCGAGCACTCTTGAATTAGCTTTTTGCAAAGGATATAACGCACCGCATGGCACAGCAGAACAGCAGGCTGAAGGCAGCGTCAAGTAGAAACAGGAGCCGGCGTCCTCAGGCTGCGTCACAGGCGCGTGTTCCGCTGAGAGGGCCTTTTCGACGGCAACAAAGTGAAGACTCGCTGAAGGGGATAAAATCTGGTGAATGGCGAAAATGGGCTATACTTATAGTCATAAGCCACACCCATTCTGGTGGGCTATAACACGTCAGGGCGCAAAGCGACCTGATTGGTTCGTGCGCATTAGCTGCCTCGCCATAGGTTTGAGCAGTTGCCGCAGCACAGCCAATGACCGCTCTTCGTACTCGGCTAGGTGTTTAATTTGGCTTCAATATTCTCAAGAAACAGAGTTTTACCAAAGCGAAAGCTTACACAATACGAGAGACCTCTCGAAAGGGAATCAGTCTTACCTGTGTTGTGCATGATGTTGAAGTGAATTCTGCTCAGAACTGTGCAGGATTACAGTGTTTCAGCTGTGTGTGTCTATGAAACTTCATGGATTCCTGTATATGTCCATGTACACCAAGTATCTGGGTATTTCTGGAAATTGGCTGTTCTGTGTAATTTGGCTCAGGATTTTTCCACCTACATCCGGCAAACCTGAAATTACACTGCAGTTTACCATGGCCAGATATTTCCGGATTTAACCCTTTTCATGCAGTGCTGTGTAATCAGACTTTAGCCATGAAAATTATACAAGTATCAGAGATCAGCATAAATGACAGAGCATGTCAGAACACCTCCAGATCCCAGAAAAAACCTCAGGCCCCAGAGGGGTAAATGTCAGTGTCACGAAACATTGCAACCAATCATAAGATTAAGTTTGAAGACGTTTCCTTATTTCTACAAAAAAAGGTATTACTCTTTAGATCGGGTGTCATGACACTGACGAAAATGAATACATTAGAAGGAAGTTATAAAATGCTTGGCTTCTTCTTGTTCAGGTCATTTGGAAAGGAACAAGGTCGTTGTTTTGGCAAAAAATCGATCTTTGCAACGGAGTGTTCAATTAAAATCTATTTCATTTTTGTTGTAATTTCCATGACATAAACTGCTATCTCTTTACAATCAATCTAGTTACAACAGTTGTTGCAATTCTTACAGCAGTAACATTGTGAGTAAGAGGTAAGACTCTCTCTTTCACTAACGTGCTCTCTCTCTCCCTCTCTGGACGTGGTGATATTCTTTGGTGGTCTCATCATGTTTGTATTTTCTCTTAAAAATCATTGTCCATTACTTTGCAGAACAGCCATGGTGATCTACACAGTAACGGCGTACACAGGAAATAGGCTCATGGCGGGCACCAATAATTTTATCTACATCAAACTGCGTGGTACTGAGGATGAGAGTGAGGAACAGAATCTATATTGCTTTCAGGGATTTTGGCCAGGATCGGTAAGTACACACAATTAACCCTCTGGGGTCTAATGTGTTTTTGGGGCCCTTGAGATGTTTTGACATGCCCTGACATTTGTGCTTATTTCAGCTTCTTATATCATTGGCCAACATGTAATTTTGCTGTATTCAGCACAAACTCTGCTACAATAATATGTGAGCAAAATGGAGTTACATGTTTGCATTTTATAGAAAAAAAAATAGTATGCGTGGTTAGTACGTTTTGGGGAAAAAAATGTCACCACAATAAGACCATATAACACACAGTGAATGTTGTCCACAAGACATTTACGTTACCATTCTTGTAGGCTAGAATCTTTACTACAAAATGATGTGAAAATTCTGACCACTCTTTCACAAACAACAATATTTGTGATTTAAACTTTGTAAGTCAGTTTTTGTATCAGCACTGCTGTATGCGTAGGCGTGTTGATGGCCATGAATATTAATGTGATTCACACCAGGGGAGACAAAAGACACTCCCCCAATGGCTAATGCCCCATCAAGGTGCTGTGAGGCAGCCTGAACAAAGGAATGAGATGAGATTCAAAGGTTTTGTTTTTCAATCTGTTTTATTGTAATTCCTTTATGTGGAGGAACTAAATGTTGTGCCTCACAAGACCACAGTGCTACATATATAAACATAAGTACCGGTCAAAAGTTTGGACACATTACTATTTTATATATTTTTGAAAGAAGCCTGCATTTATTTGATCAAAAATACAGAAACAACAGTAATATTGTGAAATATTATTACAATTTAAAATAATGATTTTCTATTTTAATATACTTTTAAACTAGAATTTATTTATTTGATCAAAGCTGAATTTTTAGCATCATTACTCCAGTCTTCAGTGTCACATGATCCTTTAGAAATCACTCTAATATCCTGATTTGATAATCAGCTATTATCAATGTTGGAAACAGTTGTGCTGCTTAATATTTTTTTATAACCTGATCCTGATTTTTTTTCAGGATTCACTGATGAATAAAAAGTTAAAAAGAACAGCATTTATTCAAAATAGAAACCTTTCTTAATAAGTCATTACTATCACTTAACACATCCTTTCCAAAAAAGAAAATTTATATTTAAAATAAATGCTGTTCTTTTTTAATATTTTATTCAAAGAATCCTGAAAAACCTATCACAGGTTTTAAAAAATATTAATCAGCACAACTGTTTCCAACATTACTAAAAAATGCATTCTGAATATTCTTCCTCGTTGTCCAGAATCATCTGAAGGGCCTCTGGAGAAGCGTGCCATCCTCAAAAACGCAATGAACTATCAGCGAATCCTTTGTGTTTTTGTAGCATTGATCGGGGGGCGTGTCGTGTGCGATGCAGATCACCTAAACTATTACCATGTGAAAGCGCCGGGGGGCGTGGCTGCCTCAGCTCATTAAAGTTAATGAAGGGAGAATGAAAAAACTGTGCCTCTCCTTGGTTTCAAACGAATTACATAAACTGAGAATATTTGTTTTTATATAAATTACTTCATTTAAAACAAGACAATTCAAGCTTCATTCAGGGTTTGTGTATCTTTTGGTCATTTGATTTCCTGTTTGGAATGGAATAACGAGAATTGAAAACCAGCTAGTTTATTGGTTTTTTGATTAGTTTAAAGAACGAAAAATGAGATTTTGGCTCGATTTTTAATTTTTCGTTTGTGGTTTTCAAATCGGTTTATGGGTTCGATATTTCATTTGCACACGTGGGTGGCGCTGAAACGCCCCTTTCATCTGATTGGTCAAAACGCTCCGCCTTCAGTAAGCTACAAGCTTTTCTTTCTGTCAGGCAGAATAAGAGTCAGTACAAGTGCGGCACTGACAAATGCACTTTAATAAAATTATGTCTGAAACCACTACGCACAATATTTGAAGCAGAAATATGTTGCTGGTCACGTAATTCGTTCTGCTGCGACTTGCAAGCGATCCCAATAATGTGAGCCACAGTATATGACAGATTATTTTAGCATGATGTATTTCCCATTGATAAAAACAGTGCAAATAGTTCCGTCTCTTTGGATAAAAGGGTAAAAAATCAATAATAGGCTGAACTGTACCATGATAATATGTCCGTAACATTAGATGTCTGTAGATTACCTACTCATAACTGTTATATTAGAGTTAGGGGATAACACAGTTTGTACAGTATAAAAATCATCATGTCTAAAGTTCCCATTAAACATGAAAATCCAACAACCCAATGGGAATATATCCTTGTTGTGTAAAACATCACAACATATGACAGATTATTTTAGCATGATGTATTTCCCATTGATAAATACAGTGCAAATAGTTCCGTCTCTTTGGATAAAGGGGAAGTGGAAATAAAAATCAATAATAGGCTGAACTGTACCATGATAATATGTCCGTAACATGTAGCCTACCACTCTCGTCTTTTATTTACATCAAAAGGCGTGTGTGACATATGAAGTTTTATGTAACAAAGTTCGGGAGGAGCATGTTCAGGTAATCATCCAATCAGCACAAGAAGAAGCCAGTATAAATAAGCCTTCCCTTACCTCCTGTATCATGACAAATTTCTCAGCATCCCGCCACCACCCCATCACCTCACATTCAGATGGGTCTGCTCATAGATACCCATGATCTATACATTCATAGGGTGGAGTACTCTGGGGTCGGGCCTCCCCCGGACAGCAAGCCAAATATGCATTATAATATTACATCAGATTTCATTAACATGTGAACTCGTGAAATCTGAAATGTACACACATATGTGTGTGTGTGACATATGCCAGACTGTAGGCTATAAATAATTCAGAAAATTGAATAGAAATAAAGTTTATATTTATGAATGTAAGCATATGTGTGGCCTACTCAGTTCACATGAAAAGAAAGAGACAGAAAAGAGAGAAGCTAGAATCAGTGAACGTACATTAATACTGATAAAATTACCAGGTTTGGGATTAATTAAATCATGTCGGTTGAAGAGCACGGCATACCTTTAAAATGTTATTAGTTTTATTATAAAACTAGTAAAATTTTATTACATACTGAATTGGTCAATGTTTCTCTGAGTTTTCTTTATTATGTTGGCTTAAGAAAGCCAGCATATTTGAACATTATTATTATTATTTATAATTATTATGAGAAATTGACTCCGCCTAGAACTTTAATGCTTCACCAAACTCAGCTCAGACCTTAAGACTGGTCTGACTCGCTTATATCTTTTCTGGTCAGACTTCCTTTTTTTTCCAAAAAATCCATTGACTTGCATTACCGGAGCAATGAAGGCCGTAATACTTAATGCTGTCCACTAGAGGGGGGGACAGGATAAGTCTTTTCTACTCTTTCCCTGTTTGCATCAGTTTAAATGCCAAATAAATGCATGAATTTCATTCATAAATAGGCCATATCTGTGTATCCACTCTCTAGTTTATTTTAACATATTGTTATTCACACTGTTTTTTACATTTAAAGTTTGTCTATCTGGAACTTTTATTTGTCATGAGCTCTATATTTTAAGATGTAGCCTACTAGAAAAAAAATTATTCAACAACATAAACTCTGTTTTTACTCTGCAAAATTGCTACTGTATCTATCTATCTATCTATCTATCTATCTATCTATCTATCTATCTATCTATCTATCTATCTATCAATCAATCTATCTATCTATCTATATATATATCTACTGTATCTATCTATCCATCCCATCCATCCATCTATCTATCTGACTGAGCTTCCTTTGAGAAAAATAGCAGACCACCTTTTTTAAAATGTTATTTAAAATGGTGATCTGCTATATTTCACAAAGCCCATTTGTGCGGTTGTTGGTGTTATGTGAGAAAGACATTTTGAATATGAGCCTACTGTAAAATTAGCTGGCTTAAAAATGTGGATTGATCATTGCAGAGTTATTCCAGGCGCCTCCCGGGGCTGTTCGTATTGGAATTGTGTAATCACAGATTATGAACAGATGTTTTCAGAGGTGGACAAAGTACACAACTTCCTTACTTGAGTGAATGCACAGATACTACTGGTCAAATATTACTCTGTTGTAAAGACCGATTTTTACTTGAGTAAAAGTACAGAAGTACTCATTTTTAAAAGTACTTAAGTATCAAAAGTAAATGTCAATGCATTGTTTTATTATTGTTGCATTGTTGCTTGTAATACTTAAAGGTACAATATGTAAGAATTTTGCATTAAAACATCCCAAAATCTCAAGGCCAGTGTTATATATTTTGTTAAGTTGATTACTTACAATATCCCAAATGTTTCCAACTATTTTTAAATCGTGAGAAAATTGTGATTTTAACCAAGGAAACGGGGCGTGTGAGCAGGGGGGAGCTGGGAGTCGCTAGTCAATGGCGTCATATCCGCGTTACCCTCGGTTTCCGCTCGTACTGCGTGGAGTCCTGGACAAAGGCGGAAGTTGTAGTTGTAGGGTCTATCAAGCAAAAAACGTTAGCTTGTATCTTGCCGTCGTTATGGAACACAATTATTCTTTACCGATTGCAGCTGGTTCTGTCGACAAACTAAGCATGCTTAATTTTATATTTTCCAAATGTAGCATTCGGTAATAGTTATGTTTATTTAAGGAAAGTATTATTGCTTTAGATTTGTGTTTAGTTTATTGACATTGTTTATCACGTCTGGTGTTTATGGCCATGTATATAGCATGTGTTATACATAAAGATTAATCAGTATTTTGGCAAATGATGTGGGTATGTTCGAATGTACTTTTACAACAATTGTTTAGAACACGTAAAACTGCGCCGCGTTATCACAACAATGAATTCGACATATAGTAACATCTATGATCACCAATTTAGTATTAAAACTTACTTTTCTTGCGCTTAATTCATTTTAATGAAATAAAAGTGTGATGAGGTTCAGGAGTCAGGAAGAAGACAGGGGTCGGCGTGACTGGGACTCGTACTTAAAATAAAGCAAAACAAACAAAAGTCGCGCACAACGCGCATTCACCGAGGCAACCGCGACGGCACAAAACAGTTAAAAAACGAGAGCTTGGATCCACCGGTTTTCTTTCTCTGCGTCCAATTTTCTCTTCAGTCTCTCTCTCGTTCCAGCGCGGCTTTAAGCGTCTCTCCACGCGGATCACAGCAAAACACACAGGTGTTCGTCCCGCTCGTCTCTTCTCTCTCCCATTACAGACCGCGCTGAACCACGCCCCCCTCGCCACAAAAGCATGTCATTATAAAAATAGAACTTAGCCTCATCCATGAACATGATTTTTCAATTCCCGTCTGACTGATTTACATCCACGGTGGAGTTTAAAACGACAGTTCCCATCATTCCACGCTCCTTCACATCGTCATCAAGCTACGCCGTTGTTGTTGTTTGGAATGTAGCGCCCTCTAGCGGCAAAAAAAAATCGTGCATATTGTACCTTTAAAGTACTGTATGCCTCTGAATCTACGCCTGCCTACCCTCATATCAATATCAAATTTATTTCTAGAACACAGTTCCAGTAGTGGGATTGAATGTGAGATTGAATAAGTCACTCAAGAACGTCCACAATGGTTTCAGACACCCAAATGGCTGTTCCCTCAAATAGTGCCATATTTAAAGTTTTTGGGCTTTTGTGTGTACTTAAGTACAGTAAAAGTGTACTTAAGTACAGTACTCAAGTAAATGTACTTTGTTACTGTCCACCTCTGGATGTTTTACACAACAAGTATATATTCCCATTGGGTTGTTGGATTTTCATGTTTAATGGGAACTTTAGACATGATGATTTTTATACTGTACAAACTGTGTTATCCCCTAACTCTAATATAACAGTTATGAGTAGGTAATCTACAGACATCTACTGTTACGGACATATTATCATGGTACAGTTCAGCCTATTATTGATTTTTTACCCTTTTATCCAAAGAGACGGAACTATTTGCACTGTATTTATCAATGGGAAATACATCATGCTAAAATAATCTGTCATATACTGTGGCTCACATTATTGGGGTCACTTGCAAGTCGCAGCAGAACGAATTACGTGACTAGCAACATATTTCTGCTTCAAATATTGTGCGTAGTGGTTTCAGACATTATTTTATTAAAGTGCATTTGTCAGTGCCGCACTCGTACTGACTCTTATTCTGCCTGACAGAAAGAAAAGCTCATAGCTTACTGAAGGCGGAGCGTTTTGACCAATCAGATTAAAGGGGCGTTTCAGCGCCACCCACGTGTGCAAATGAAATATCGAACCCATAAACCGATTTGTAAACCGCAAACGAAAAATAAAAAAAATCAAGCCAAAATCTCATTTTTCGTTCTTTAAACTAATCTAAAAAACAAATAAACTAGCTGGTTTTCAATTCTCGTTATTCCTTCCAAACAGGAAATCACATGACCAAAAGATACACGGACCATTAAGACACATCACTCGTTCCTGAGTGACAAGTATTCGCTGAGTTACGGTTCATTTTCGGACGCATTTCAGAATGGACTTCACTGACAGAGAGAAGGCAGAGCTCGCATCATGTTTATTTTTCTTTATTTGGCGAAAAGCACAACACTTTGTTTTTATTGTGAGTACACAAAAAAAAAAATAGACACTTAACTGGATCGAATGATGTAAAACACTTAAATGTAAAATCAAAACCAACAGAGTATTTTGACTCTCTTTTGCACTGATAATAAAAAAAGTGAGCAGATCACGCCGGCGTGATTGCCGACCCCAGAGGGTTAAACCAACAGTGTGGAGTTTTGGACTAAAAACTATCAGTCAATGCTACATTTAATGGAAGATAAATGAAAGAGTGAGTATAAAAGTTGTATGGAGTAATGATAAAAACTAAAAATATTTAAAAATAAGAATGTTTTTTCATGGAAATTCTGGAGTTGCTTCTCTGAATTCCCCCCCCCCTCCCCCCTCCCCCCCTCCCCCAACTGCATATTATTCTTTTTTTTTTTTACCTACAATGGCTCTAATACGCCATTGCACATATGTCTCTTTAGGAACAAGAATTTAAGATAGACTGTAAAGCGTCCCTGGGCGAGCTCATAACAGTCAAGCTCTACTCCAAGCCGTTTATGGGTCTTTGCGACCAGTGGTTCTGCGATAAGATCAAGGTCAACACGCCAGAGGGTCATGAGATTTTGTTTCCTTGCTACTGCTGGCTTGACTGGAACGAGAAGCTCTATTTAAGACCTGCTAAAGGTAAGCACTCCAATTTCAAGTCATGGCCAAAATTAACATTTACCGGTGTACTTGAAAGTTCAGTGGTGATGTCTTGCAAATATACTGCATGTGCACGCGCACACACACACACACACACACACACACACACACACACACACACACACACACACACACACACACACAGTCTGGTTCATTTTGATTTGTTTAATTTCATGATCTGGGGTGAATTATCCATTGTTGCTTTAACAGCTACAAAGCTAGAAGCACTAAATGATATTCAAAGTCACATTACACGCTTTTAACATTAAAGGTGAACGAAGTAACTTTTTTACCTTAACCGAACAGCTTCGGAGTCATTGGAATAGTTATATGACTTTTTTCGGGTTGAATGGTGGTCGTCTCGCACCCCCCAAGAGCCTGTGAGCGGAAAAACCACCCTTGCAACTTTGGGCCGCCGGCCTCAGCATCAGGAAGTATCGCGTGATATCAGGTCTCACGATGTAACGAATTGCTTTACGGCACTGCACACATACACTATCTAAACATTTATATACTAGCCTTCTGTGTATCATACACACCTCAGTGGACATGGCTCTGTGCGTTCGCCGGGTTGTTTGAAAACAAATGCACATGACCAGCGGGAGAAGAAGGGAGGGGGGAGAGTCGCCAACGAGTTTTGAAGACAGTGTTGTCAAATATCTATTCCCCGAAGCTGTAGTGGGAGCTCTATAGAGAAACCCGTGAGCAAAAAGCGAGAAAACAGCAAAGAAATCGGCAAAGCTGCATAATGCTTCTTTAAATAAAGCACATAAACAGTGCCTGAGATTATCATTGCCACACTTTGTGTTTGTTGTTCCAGCTGCAACGTTGCAGAAATAGGAATAGTTTCTAAAATAGAGTCGTCACGTGTCGCCGTCGCGGCTGGTTAGGACAAAAACTCTGATTAACATGGAAAATAACCTTTTATTGCATGTCACGTATGGGTGTAACGGTACACAAAAATCACGGTTCGGTACGTACCTCGGTTTTAAAGTCACGGTTCGGTTTATTTTCGGTACAGTAAGGGAAAGAAATGCAAACATTAAACTGCAGGTTGTTTATTACTATAAACTTTTTTTAACAATTTGTTTACACTTTTTTAAACACTTTTTAATAAAATATAATAAAATAGATATAAATAAAAAAAAGAATAAGAAATAAAATACTGCTGCAAAGTTCTCCACTAAATAAAATACTCGCAGTCTCAATATCACACAATAAAATATAATGAAAAATATAAATAAATAACTATGATTACAGTGCAGCATTACCAATCCCAGCTTGTAGGCCTGCTCATATTTAAAAATTAAGGCTGGGAATCGATAAAAAAAAAAAAAACTAATTAATTGAACAATTTGCTGTAATTAATTGAAATTCCTCCAAGCTTGTAATCATCAATAATTAAACTTAGAATCACCTAATTAAATAAAACACGGGGAAAAAAGGAACAGAAAATAGCCCTATATTAAAATAATATTAAACATAAATATATCAATGTATTGTTATTTTTCAATAATCAATCAACATAATCAATTTAAGATTTTTTTTTTTTTTTCACTTTTTTACTAATTATCAAAATAAAATATAGTCCAAAGCTATAGTACAAACCTATTATTACCAGAGCATGTGATCAGAGCAGGTCATTTTACCATTGTTGCCAGCATAACTATATACCAGCTCAGCAAACAGAAGTCTACTACTGAGAAATTTCAGCTTATTTGAGCGGACTTTGCTTTTCCAGTGCGTGATCGGTACATGATTGGAGTGTTTGGACCGTTAACGACAGAGCAGAACGCGCAGCGCAAACACGGACTCGAACATTGAGCAGAGAGCGCAGCGGGCCGACACACACACACACACACACACACACACACACACACACGGAACGGAGAGTGCGGCGGCGCACACGGCGCGGAAAAGCTTTTTTTTCGCCCTGCAGTCGATTTCATTGGTTTAGTTTACAGTGACGACGGGTAAAACACTGGTAAAACATTAGAATCAGCTGCAGGGCGGGATTTGCGCTGAACGCGGAGACTTCCGCCACAATATGTTCGTGTGGAAACACGAAAATGTTCCTATGTTCCGCACACAAAATATTGCATTCAGTCATTCGGTTCACACGTGCACCGAACCGAAAGCCCTGTACCGAAACGGTCCGGTACGAATACACGTACCGTTACACCCCTCACGTGTAGTTAGGACACGGTGTTACAAAAAAGAGCATGAGTCCATATTACAATTTAGGGTGATGGGTTCTCAGAGGAAACTGTCTAAGTTATGTATTTCAGAAATGTACAAAATCACAGTTAGTGAAAAATGTATTAATTTAAACAATGTAATAATTTAATGCAGAAACAATGAGCACATTGAAGTAAAAATACCAGTTTGTTAACAAATGATAATGACATTTAGAAAAATTTAGCATTGGTGCTTGTTTGTTCTCTATAGACCATTTCAAGGACGTAAACAATAACATTCCGTTGGAATGCTACTGCGCATGTCTGGCCCTGAAGCATTTCCGGTGGCGGCGTTTGTCTGTGAAAACAAGCGCGTAACTTACGTCTAGCGAAAAGGCAACAGTTAAAGTATTTCCAAAAACTGAAAATAAACGATGATTGCAATTACCGGACCCTTTAAATAAGACTTTGATGCGTATACTTTTTACACAGAACAACGTTTGCCTGAGTAAGTTAGTCCGATTGGGTGTTGCGGCTGCTTGCGTGTACACGAGAGATGCAAAAAAAAAAAACTATCGCAGTCTGGATACTTACAATTAATTTCTTAGCAGAAAGGTTGGGAACATTCGTTCGTAAAATGTTGATGACATCTGTCTTGTGTTTGGTGAAGATGAAGCAAGTCAAACAGCGTCAAAAACGTACTTATCATGGTTTGTCCGGGGAGGTTACGAGTGGGCATTTCACTTGCATTTGCTGGCATATCTATGCGCAAATATTCATATTTATTTGTACAGCGCTATTCAAAATACATATCGTTTCAGAGCAGCTTTAGAGAACATGCATGTATATTACAACGCTAAATGTACGCTAGTAAACGGACTTCATTTATGACAAGTTATGCCAGTACTCATTTCATTCGTTTCCAAATGTGTGTGCATTAGTTGGGTGAAGTGTGTTGCTGTGGAACGGTGTGCGAGAGGGTTTAAATGTCCTATCTGAGCCCCTCATGTGGTCACAAATAAATAGAAGGTGAAAGCAATGTAATGCTGGCTGTCTTTTTTTTTTTTCTAATGCATAAACCTGTATTAGTCATTTAAGAGAAATGTATACGTGAAGATTAATAATTGTAAAATTAAGAATAAAACATACAGAATACACTTTTTAGGTCCTTGAAGGGAAAATCTTATTTTATGGTTAGTATAGTCACATACAGATTTGCTAGCTGTGTGTGTATTTATGTAGTCAACATTTGAAGTGGATCAAAAAAGTTAATCAAAGTTGTCCTAAGACAAGAACGGGTATTGTTCAAAATGAATGTTAACTTTAATGAAAGGTTTTTATCCACTTCATATGTTGACTACTGTATATTAAAAATACATAAACAAAAGAAACATCCTCTCACTTTTAACAGCTATTTCCAGCAAATTTCTTAATGTGTAAATAAATACTTGTATGAACATAATCTGCTTCAACAACTGAGACAACAACATAAAACACATTTCACAGACTTTTTTTGACAAACAGAAATGGAGTTATGAGTCCCTGAAAAAAGGGGCTCAATATCAATCCTCAAGGTCTCGAACACATCTGGGGGTTCATATGTGTGCAGAATTATTGATTTTGCACGTTGATTTCACGATCATATTTTTTTTTTTTCAGACACATTTTTACCAATTCCAAACCACAAAAACTACAATTAATTTTGTATTTAATAATTTATAAGTGATATAGAAATGTTCATCAAGGCTGGAAATTAAAAAAACCTTATATTCAGATGTGCAAAATTATTAGGCACGTTTTCTTTTACAGTTAAAATAAGCCAAAAAAGAGAGGTAAATAATACTAAAAAATGCCCCACACTTAAGAATCACAAGCTGAAGTGTAGTAAAATACATGAAGAATTAATCTTCCATAATCTGGCATTAAGTTTTAGGAGTTCATTTTTAAAAATGAACTCCCAAAACTTACCGATGAAGATGAATTCTTCAAACAGTGGAACAAGAGGATGTGATGCTGGTCCTTCAAGAGTCAGTCCCATCTGTCTGTCCATAAAGCCTATAAAAACAGTCTTCATGTATTTTACTACACTTCAGCTTGTGAACCCAAGTCTCTGAGATCCTGATATCTTGCTCTTCTGGAGACTCCAGGTAAGTTGCAGTTCTGGAAAATGGTGGCGCTGGAGACTAAAGGGTTCCTGATGGTTTCACACTTAATTATTTTGCAGTTAACTTTTCTTCTCCACCTGATTTTGTCTGACCCTGCTGACCCAATGAGGATTTCACTGTCCAATGGTCATGCTCCTTCTCATGGGCATTTAATAATTTGTGACTTTTCAGTCTGAGTTAAATCTCTTTTTTTGGCTTATTTTATCTGTAAAAGAAAACGTGCCTAATAATTATGCACACCTGAATATAAGGCGTTTTCATTTCCAGTCTTCATGTACAATTATATATCCCTTAAATATATTAAATACAAAATGAATAGTAGTTATTAAGCGGTAGTAGTTATTAATGTGGTTTTGAATTGGTAAAAATGTGTCTGAAAAACAAAATATGATCAGAAAATCAAGGTGCCTAATAATTCTGCACACACTGTATGGTCACATGTGGTTTGGCTGTTGTTCCTGTCTCCCTGTAGTAGTCTTGGACGTCTTAAATTACAAATGATGGCTTTCCTATTGAAGACAAAAGCAGAAAAACAAATATTAACTTAATCTGGTTAATGCACAATATTTAAGAACTAATGCTACTATTGTGTACTATAGTAAATGTTGGAATTAACATTAGCCAATCTTAAGTGATGAAAAATGTTTACCGTTAACGTTACCTTTTGTAAACTACTGCAGCACACCATTCAGGTAACTGTTATACAGTATACATTCTGTAATGTGTTAACCTACTTACTGCAGTTGTCAACTAACTAGACAACTAGCCAACAAATGTTAACTCTACTTAATTACAGCCCACAGAACATTTAGGGGAAAAGACGGAACTAAAAGCTTGGCCTATTCTCACTAAATTACACGCGTCAAAATGCTAGGTTTATATGTAAACAATAACGAACAGAGCTATCTTAAATTATGCTGCAGCATACATAAACAGTTAACGTAAAGAAATACAAATAATCCAGTATTTTACTTACCAGAATCGAAATGTGTGCTGTATATTGCTAGTTGCGTTCCGCCTTCTCGCTTCACTGATGCAATCCAGGCGCGTTTTTCAGGAATTTAAACATTTTAATTTCCAAAAAAAAATTCGTTTCGGGCCAGAAGGAGGACCCAACTAACGAGCAACAAGGACCTAATTTTAATTTAGATATTCTAAATAGCAGGATTAAATAAATTATCGCAATCCCACTGTACATCAAGCGCATCCCGCCATTGTTTTGAATGCGCTCGACAACTAACCGGAAACGTCCTAGGGCCAAATACGTCACTTCCTTAAACAGACGAAAGGCCGTTGAAATGGTCTATAAGCTTGTTTTTCTCATGGGAACCTCAGTTTAGTTCACCACAATGACACGAGTCCCCATGAGTCTGTGTGCATTCAGGTTTAAGTCCCCATCAGGATAGAAAAACATGTACACACACACACATTTTTGTATATTGCAGAAGAAATCCTTTAAGCGAACCTTTGTGTCTTCATATGACGGAGAGATAATGTCAAAAGTGTCAGATGCTCAAATAAAGTATAACTCCTGCACAGGGTCAAGACTAGAGATTACTTGGCTGTCATTGTTATGATGTTCATTGGGTGATGGATTGCAGATGTACTGCGCATGGGTCCGTGTAACGCTTCACAATTCAGTTTTCAGACCATACAATGCAAATGCAAAATGAAAAATTGAAACCAGACATTCATTTTTCTTGTTTTTCCAGTACATTATCAATGGATACTTGCCTTTTTCTCCCCTTTTTCAATTTTACTTTTGCTAAATTGTGACTTCAGAAACAAACATTTGAATAAATGAAATCTAACCGATGTTCTATTTTTCCATTTTTCGTCTTGTAATTTGTGTGGGCGGTACCATTAGCACGGGGGTGTGGCCGTGGACTAACTTTACTATCATTTCATTGATTTAACTGCTTTATTTACACTGCATGCACGTTTGAGGAGAAGTTTAAAAGACGAAACACAGGACAACATTTTTCACCCGAAGTGCCATAACTTTTATTATTAATAGTCTGTGCTAAATTATAAGGCAGTCTCGGACCGGCCATCGGGAGCAGCCGGGAAAAGTGAAATCCCGGTGGCCTGGGTATGATTTGGCACATATTGCCCTTGTTTGTATTTACCTATTCATTCTTACTTAATTTTATTAATATATAGCTATATCATTGTTGTTGTTCATTTTACATGGTACAGTAGCCTAGGCAGCCACAACCACGAGATCCCAGACAGTTCATTTTCAGTGCAGCAGAACGGGGGTGGCTCGCGAGCAGCAGCGCTTTCCAAGATCCTTCACGGGAATCTAGAATAACGATAAAAATGATAGCCTACTAAGCAAAAATATAGAAAGAAATAAGCATATTTCTTATCCCCCCCCCCCCCCCCCCTCTCTCGTTAGCTTTCGTTTGTAGGCTAATACAATATTTAATGTCTAGTGCTGATTCATTATCGAATGGCGAATTTAATGTGCTCGTATAAATAAATAAAAAACAAGCTGGGCAATGTGCCAAACGTTGCAAGGTATTTCTGTTTATTTATTGAAAATAAATAAATATTATTGCTCTTGATAGTTAGCTATAGCCTAGTATCGCCTCATGCTCATATCCCGGCGAACTGCTTCTATTGTAATGAACAGACTAGAGTTCTACAACTATGCTAGATTTAAGGGCACGGGAACGAGAAGCGGTGTAGAGCTAAAGCACACAGAAGCTCAAGCGGATGCCGTGGTAACGAACAATGAAAACATCTGCATCTTTATTGTAGCCTATTGTAGGCTATTACAAACGAGAGCTAAAAACCTAACAAAAAGAAGAAGCTTTTTTTCTATATTTTCGCTTGGTAGTATTTTTATTAATAAGGTCAATACAAACAAGGGCAATGTGCCAAATCATACCCAGGCCACCGGGATTTCACTTTTCCCGGCTGCTCCCGATGGCCGGTCCGAGACTGCCTTATAATTTAGTACACGTAGACTATTAGCCTAATAATAAAAGTTATGGCACTTCGGGTGAAAAATGTTGTCCTGTGTTTCGTCTTTTAAACTTCTCCTCAAACGTGCATGCAGTGTAAATAAAGCAGTTACATCAATGAAATGATAGTAAAGTTAGTCCACGGCCACACCCCCGTGCTAATGGTACCGCCCACACAAATTACAAGACGAAAAATGGAAAAATAGAAAATCGGTTAGATTTCATTTATTCAAATGTTTGTTTCTTAAGTCACAATTTAGCAAAAGTAAAATTGAAAAAAAGGGGAGAAAAAGGCAAATATCCATTGATAATGTACTGGAAAACAAACAAAAAAGAATGTCTGGTTTCAATTTTTCATTTTTTCATTTGCATTGTATGGTCTGAAAACTGAATTGTGAAGCGTTACACGGACCCGTATGTAGTTGTCATTCATGTGTTTGTTTTTTTTACAAAGACATCTTTTTTTTATGTATCTCAGAAGACTGTGCTATATTAGCTATAGACTAATGCTACTATTAGCCTTTTTCAAATAAAGCACATTTGTAATCAAATTAAAGTGTCTAAGAAAAAAAAATGACATGGATGACAAGTCATCGTCCTATGGTCAAGAAACGATATATATACAAAATATAGCCTAGCCTACTTTTTTTTTTTTTAAATTTATGTTTTCGAATGCAAACATAAACAAATTTAGATTGTGAATTAATGTTGGCATTTGCATTTCAGCTTCACTTGTGTTCCTGGACGAGAACATAATAGCCCAAAGACAAAGGATGAGGCAGCTAGAGGAGCAACAAAAGTTATTTAGGTTGGTGGGCAGCACGCCAATACAAGTCGGGTGTAACAGTGAAGTGTCTGTGTTATATTAAAATTAATTCAGAGAAATGAAATTCCTTCCGTTGAAATAAAGCTGAATATTCTACCCCCAGGTGGCGTGTCTATGCTGAGGGCACGCCTCAAGTTATTGATTGCGACACTCCCCTCACTCTGCCGCCTGAAGTCCAATTCTCTTACGCAAAGGAAAATGAGTTTTATTACACCGCAGGAACACAGTAAGTGACTAAGTCATCTTTTAACCCTCCTGTAGTGTTCATCTCTTTGTTACACACTGTTCAGTGTTCACATGTCTGCTGGATCCAATATTGGGTTTTTAGAACAACAGAACCATAAGAATGTAGGGAACCAACTTAACAGGTGTCGACTCTATTTTAATTGAAATTACAAACAATATAGACAGTAGGCCTATTCATGGTTAATCTTTGCCATATAGGCTTCCTCTTCCAGATCACAGTTATTGGTAGCAGCAGCAGGTTCCCATCAGTGTAGTTTCACATGAGGGAGAAGATAGATTCTCGTGCTTAAAATATATCACTTTTGCAACTGTGTCTGACTGGTGGTGTAGCTTCTCACACTGCACGGCATCTGTTTTTCATCAGATTAACAGTTTTTTACCATGTTTGCTTTTTCTCACCTACGATTTACACATTTCTGTTGCATCCAGGTTAGACGTGCGGATTCGGTAATGCGATAAATCACGGTAATGGATATGCACGATATTGTTATCGTGGGCACTTCAAAATACCGTGAAAAATAATAGATCCGAATTTAGATTTTTAGAACACGCATTAGCTTATTTTCCATCAACCGCTTAAACAAACACTGCATATATGCTGTGCAAAACACGTGCGCACTCTGATTAGCTCTCGGGTTCTGTCCATTTTATTACGAAATTCAGACAATAAATACAGTTTTGGCGCTTTTAAATGTGACGTGACGGATCGCTGTAGCGCCTTAGTTCAAGTAAACCGATCATCTGTTACTTTTTATTTAAAGATACAGTACAACTTACCGAAAGGTATATATGCCTCATACATAATATCGATCAATCAGTGTTTTTTAACCACGGAAAGAGGTCAATAAAACTGCAGGAGAACAATTGTCACATAACGTTACATTTACCTCAGGAAAGCCATTTAATGACCAGAGCACGTTAGTTGAAAAAATAGCTATAGAGAGGAGTATTTTGCTAAATATGTGCACTTAATTACATATTTATTATATGTTTACTTGTGTCATTACATAATTGTTATTATAATGAAAACAGCATTATATTTAATTTGTTATTTTTAACCTTTAATAATACCAGCTGACGTCGGTAGAGTTGTTCATACGTAAATTAACAAGGCTTCATTTTACAGTACAGTTGCACTTTACTTACCGAGTAAATTGTCATGTTTTCCTTGGTAACGTTGCAGGACATACAAGGTAAAAAATTGTGACTATATGGAAAAGGGAATGATCAGGTTATATGGTAGAATTCCGGTAATGCCATGGAAATAAACAAGGCTTCATTTTACAGTACAGTTACACTTTACTTACTGAGTAAATTGTAAAAACATCTGCAAGAACATACCCAGTATTTAAGATGTGCCATGACATTAGGGAAAACTGTTCCTGCGGGGTAGTTACCAGGTAAGTGTAAGGTAAATTATTTGATAAACCCTCTATAAATGGGTGTAGCAATGAACAACAACTATGTGAGACAAGGTAATTTATTGGAAACTACCGTCTTAATTTCAAGATAGTAATAAATAAACATGGACTGTTACCAACATAACCCTAGGATAACTACAAACCTAACTTGAATTGATGGGTAATACTGGAGGTGTTTCTAAAAATTGTCTCCCTACATTCTGAGGAAGTACACAATTAAATCGGAGTTATTACCAACCTAAACAGGTAACAAGTACACAGTACTTTGTTGAGTTGATATTTAACAGTGGTGTTTTTTTCCCTGGTAGTTTCTCTGTAATTGCATACTAATCACCTTAAGTAATTACACACTAAAATACTATAATTTACCATATGCTTACCAGGTAAATACTTAGTAGTTTCTCTGCATTTACATACTTGTTACCTGTGGTAATTACCAATAACCAACTATAACTTACCATATATTTACCAGGTAAATACCTAGTAATTAGGGAACTGTAAAAGGAAGGGTTACCGCCTTTATTTGTTATAATTTTGATGATTATGGCTTACAGCTTGTGAAAACCATGAAATCGAAATCCCAGAAAATTAGAATATTACATGAAATCACACAGTAATTACACAGTGATACCATGGTCATTGAACCAGGTTTTGGTTCTTTTGGCAGTGTGGGCAGGTGCAAATCCTGCTGGAAAATGAAGGAAGCATGAAGTGCTCTGGAAATGTCCTGGTAGACGGCTGCGTTGACTCTGGATTTAATAAAGCACAGTGGACCAAAGTCCTCTTTTCTGATGAGAGCAGATTTTGCATCTCATTTGGAAACCAAGGTCCCAGAGTCTGGAGGAAGAATGGAGAGGCACACAGTCCAAGATGCTTGAAGTCCAGTGTGAAGTTTCCACAGTCTGTGTTGGTTTGGGGAGCCGTGTCATCGGCTGGTGTTGGTCCACTGTGCTGTCCACTCAACGCAGCCGTCCACCAGGACATTTCCAGAGCACTTCATGCTTCCTTCAGCAGACAAGCTTTATGGAGACGCTGACTTCATTTCCCCGCAGGATTTGCACCGGCCCACACTGGCAAAATAACCAAAACCTGCTTCAATGACCATGGTATCACTGTGTAATTACTGTGTGATTTCATGTAATATTCTAATTTTCTGGGATTTCGATTTCATGGTTTTCACAAGCTGTAAGCCATAATCATCAAAATTATAACAAATAAAGGCTTGAAATATCTCACTTTGCATGTAATGAGTCAATATAATATATTAGTTTCACCTGTTAAGTTGAATTCTTGAAATAAATCAACTTTTTGATGATATTCTAATTATACGACCAGCACCTGTATATTCAGTGTATTTTGCATGGAAGTGGATGGCATTCGCAAAATAGCTTTGTTTTCTCAAAGACAGTAATGATGTAATATCTAATAGTAACTACAAAGATGCTCACAACTAAAGCTAGGATGGACCATAGGTAGTATATCAAGGTTAGTTACACTATTAATGTTTGCACTGTGTACCTGTGTATTCTGTGTGTGCAGGTTAGTTGCTCTGAAGCTAACTAGATATGCTGACTGCAGAAATTCATGGGAAAGCATCAACAAACTGGACATTTGTGGAAACGGATCGAAAACAACTGGTACTCATCTTAAATGAATGAACTGTTCAAAATGACTGTATTGCAAATAAAGTACTGTCTGTACTGTAGCATCCCTTACTGAACATAAATATATGGGAATATACTGCAAAATATAATGCAATATATTACATAATAAATGTCCATATATGGGAAACTAGTGCTTATATTTTTCAAAATAATGCAATATATGCATTGACCATGCATGGATATATAATAATACATATAAAATATTTATAAATGTATGTAATATTACATGTAATATTCACAAGTCTCTTGTCTCTTGGCTGAATACTTTAGTACATGCAGGTGTGCTTGTGCTTTTGTTAACTAGCTTGAAAATATGAAACACTTATATATATATTTGTTTTTTTATTTTTTACATTATATTACATTCTATTTTTCTCTATATATGTGTATTTATGTTATATGAGTAATTAATAATATATCGGCAATATATTACACATGCAGTACCATATCTAATCACATATACATCTATATATTATGAAGTGTATTACTGAATATAAAGTTACATACATTATGATATATTAGTAAATATATTGTCACATTTTTTCAATATATAAAAAGTGGCAATTCATTATGTATTATTCAATACATTGTAATATATGAACACACTATATTATTGTTAAACCATTTAATATATTGATCATTCATATATGGGGAATATATTTTCGTTCCGTAAGGGATATGTTCTGACACAGCATGCTTTGCAGAATACTGTCGGGAGAACTGGGATAAGGACGAGTTCTTTGGCTACCAGTTTCTGAATGGCCTCAATCCCATGATGATCCAGCGCTGCTCAACTCTGCCTGAGAATTTCCCGGTCACAGATGACATGGTCAAAGACTCACTAAGAGGGAGCAGCTTGGAGCAGGAGATGGAGGTACGCTACTTGCTCCTGGCAATGATTTGCAGTGACTGGGTCTGGTTTGCTTTGGTGTTGTCTAATTTCCTGTGTTTCTTCATTCTTTGGTGTGATCTACCCCCATACCCAGAAAGGGAACATCTTCCTGTCTGACTATAAGATGTTGGACGGGCTGGTGGGGAATGTGGTCAATGACAAGCAGCAGTATCTCACGGCTCCCCTGGTCCTGCTGTACTGCAACCCTCATGGCATGATGCTGCCCATCGCCATTCAGGTGCGTGTCTTGCATCCGGAGTGCAGAAATCCTCGGCTTATGAACAAAACCTCGGCTCTTTGAGGGAGAATACAAGACATCACGCTGTATGGGATATCGCTCCTTGAGCATGTAGAGGGATTAGAATTGGCTTCAGCTGGGAAATGCTCAAGAAGCGATATCCCAGGGTGACGTCGAAGTGCTTTGACCGAAACAGAACTACATGGTCAGTCTTTATTAAATTAAATACAGATGAATAAATCTTGAAAGATGAGGTAAATAACCAAATTATTACAAAGAAACAAAGAAAAGGTGATATATAGGTAATGTACAACTGATGAGTAGGCAAACTTGTCTAAATGATTAAACATTAAATAAACCTTTTTTTAAGATGTCAATGTCTTTATAGAGTAATTATGACAGATGCTGTGGAAATCCTTTCTCATTTTCTTAAAAGAGAAAAATAATACTCAAGATTCCCTCAGAAACCGTTTGTACTAATTTCATGTATGTTCAAACTTAATCTGCACAGTTAATGCAAAAGCCGAGCAAAGACAACCCCATCTTCCTCCCGACGGATTCAAAGGCTGACTGGATACTGGCCAAGATCTTCGTCCGAAACGCAGAGTTTGCCGTTCACGAGGTGGACTTTCACCTGCTGAGGACTCACCTGCTGGCGGAGGTGTTCACCGTGGCCACGTTGCGCAATCTTCCCTCTCCACACCCTCTCTACAAGGTATTGAATCTGTCGCGCATGAGTTGGTTTGACGTGTGAACGGTGAGGGCTCATAGAACAACAGGAGCGTGTTCCAGACATACCACATCCACACACACACAGAGAGAGAGAGAGAGAGAGAGAGAGAATGATAGACAGTTAAATAATGTATGTTACTTCTATAATATTTGACGGCAGGGGAGTTTTTCAGCTGTAGTCTGTGGTCACAGCTGTCTATTTTACCTCAGAGATGTTGCTCACTTAAAAAGCCTGCCCTTCATTATTTACCTTTGGAGAGCGGGGCTGATCTATAGCCTGTGGTCACAGACTACACAGAACATTAGGTACACAAGTAATGTCTTTCTCAAACCCATTCACCTCCCTCTAACAATTCTCTCAAAAAATAGAATCATTCTGTAAATCATGTAAAAATAACTGGAATGGAATTCAGGTAGTCACATACAAAAGCAGGCTTGCAGGTGCAGGTAAACACACACGCAGGTGCAATAACGCACACACTCACAGACAAGAAATTAAAATTCATTCCTCATTCATATATTTTTATCTTCAAAGAATGTGAAGGCAGTGAATGCTAATCTCTTAAATACTTTTCCTTCTGTAGCTCCTCTTCCCCCATATCCGATACACGCTCCAGATCAACATCATGGCCCGGAGTCAACTGATATCCAAGGATGGGTTCTTTACAACGGTATGCATATGTCATGGTTAAAGAGGCACTAAAGGTCTTCAATTATAATCCAATACACTTTTTGTTGAATTCAGTTCACTATCCTATGTTAGGGTTAATTTACTTTGTTTATACAGTAGCCTTTAACCTAACTTTATGTTATGTCTTCTCTCCATTAATGATACTACTCTTAGCATGCAGGAGTAGGTGGAGAGTCATTGGAAAAGTTGCTGAAGCGCGCTACTGCCTCCCTGACCTACAGCGCCCTCTGTCTTCCTGATAACATCTCTGAGAGAGGCCTGGAGACTGTGCCCTGCTACTACTACAGAGATGACGGGATGAGACTGTGGGATATCATCAACAAGTATGACTACCAGTGGAGTTTAGTCTAGTGTTTTATTGATAGGCATTATGCTTTCTACTCTGTGTGTGTGTGTGTGTGTGTGTGTGTGTGTGTGTGTGTGTGTGTGTGTGTTACATAGTTCAGCCCTAAAAACTGGATGTACTAATACATCCTGGTGCAATTTCTGATTCATATTTCAACAAATACAGTGTCAGTTACACAGGTTCATGGGTTTAGTCAGTAAGCACATGCTGTACATGTACTGTGTTGTAAGTCGCTTTGAATAAATTCCTGCTTAAGAAATAAATGCAAAAGAAAATGTACAAAAAAAGTAAAGCTGTAAATATGTAAACCTGGAAAACATCTGACTGTGGGTGCTTACAGGTTTGTTGCGGGTCACTTGTCACACTACTATCAAGAAGATGAACACGTGCAGAAGGACACAGAGCTGCAGCATTGGATCAGTGAGATATTCACCAATGGCTTCCTGAGAAGTGATGCCTCAGGTCTGTTATCAATCCGTTATCAGGGCTGTTGCAGTTGAAGATGCTGCAAGTGTGATTTCAGTGTAATTCACTGTTTTATGGAAAATAATTGAACCAGGTCAATAGTCAAAACTAGTTTGAATTATGGCTCCACTTGCTATTTCTGTGCTAGTGTGTGTGTGTGTGTGTGTGTGTGTGTGTGTGTGTGTGTGTGTGTGTGAGCACGCATGTATAAACATCCTAAACTGAGTTCCTCACAGAAACAGCCTTTCATTCTTCTTCACAGGAATACCATCATCTTTTCAGACATTGAAAGAGCTTATCAAGTTTGTCACCATGGTGATCTTCACTGCATCAGCCCAGCATGCTGCTGTAAACAGTGGACAGGTCAGTTGGTACAAGTTAATTCAATTGATTGAATTCCAATCTCACAGAGCCATTAAAGCTGCAGTCCGTGTGTCCTAATCTCATACACTTTTCCTCAAACCCAGCGAATTGCTCCTCACATTCCTCGAGCTGTACATTCAGTGTCACGTGTTCATGTGTTTTGATTCATGTGTATAGTTCTGTTCTAGTGTTTTGCGGCCTGTGTGTTAAGCCGAGTGCACACTGTGGGATTTTGGCCACGATTTGGTCGTCTGAGACAAATTGATCAAATCCTAAAAGATTCCTCTGATCTTTGGCTAAATTCTGAAGTCTTTGACCATTAGTTTGACATGTTCACCGATAGCCGATTAACCCTCTGGGGTCTGAGCTGTTTTCTGGGCCGTGGAGGTATTCTGACATGCTCTGACATTTGTGCTTATTTCTGTTACTTGTGACATTTTCATGGCTAAAGTCTGATTACACTGTATTCAGCACATACTCTGCTACAATAATATATCAGCAGCATGTATGTAAAAGTTTGTTGTTTTGAGATAATGACATTTATGCGTGGTTTGTGAAATAAGGTCATGAAACCCATACTGATAATTTCTTTACAAGACTTTTGAAAATTGTATGACGTAGCCTAGAATATTTGCTCTAAAACTTTGTGAAAATCACCCTGACTGCTCATTCAGAGAAGA
This sequence comes from Squalius cephalus, assembly GCF_949319135.1. NCBI lineage: Eukaryota > Metazoa > Chordata > Actinopteri > Cypriniformes > Leuciscidae > Squalius > Squalius cephalus. Next base: position 930,758 of record NC_137135.1, on the reverse strand, counting down.
CAATATATTGATTTAAAGACCCTCCCCTAACGGCCCTATTAGGAGCTATCAGGCCCTGAGCAACCTTGCACAAAGAATGAGGAGATTTAAAAAAGAATGGCTTTTAGATTTTTTGGATTTATTTACAACACAACATAATCCAAAGATACACAACAAATGACAAAAATGCACTCATTGAAAACAATGATCCAAAGACAGAGACCTTTGTGCCATTCCTAAAAACATTGTACATACCTTTCATTTCCAAGGTGTTTGATTTTCACTTTACCATGTTCATGTACAGAGACTCATGTGAATGTTGAAGTCAGCAGGACTCAGTGGCATCTGGGCCCTGAAAAAAAAAAAAAGTGAACATACTGATATCAAGAGAAAGGCCTTCACGATTTTGGGAATAAATTTTAGATTTTTCTGGTTAAAATTGCTTTTTAAAATTCACAGAATACACACACACACACACACATAAATGTTTCCAACAATATATAATATAATGAACACCAGGTTTGTTGTGCCTTGTAGGCATAGGCTATGCGCAGTGCTGCATAAAATAATAATAGCAACAACCATAGCAGCCTATAAATCTTCCAAAATATTTCAGTAACAACTAAGCTAGAGAAAAATATATTGATTATCATGTTACTTCAAATGTTTCCATTCGTTATGATGATATGAAATGAGATAATAGTAAAAACATGAAGCCGTTTGGTGCTTTTCAAACGCGATCGCGATCCAAAATATGATACATTCAAACGCGATCACGCTCAAATATAAAACATTATGGTTACCATATACATATCTACATTTGAGCAGATATCCACAAACACAGTAACAGTAAACACAGGTCTAAATATTATAATAATCACCATATATCTAGCAACAGTTCAACTGCAATGTGAAATGTATGCAACAATAACAAACTAATATGTAAGAACTTCTTACTTTACATCTTTCTTGTCTTCAAATCGCGTTCTTCTTCTGAGGTAAATCCAATGTAAGCTCACGGCGCGTCTTTCAAACTCGACGAAAAGCAGAGACTTGTGAAGTGTTTTCGTGCTTTGTTTTTGAGGTAATGAGCGCGATCGCGTTCCATGTGGAGATTTGCATGTGAATATCTTTTGAGCGAGTGGGCGTGTTCAAATTAAAAATAATTAGGAAGCGCGTGAAAAGCTGAACATCTTGTTGGTTTTATACAAATTACTTAAACAGAGAATATTTGTTTTCAGTTTCAATCCAATCATTTAAAAGTACACACTTAAATGTTTATAAAGGTATATGGCTCATAAATGTGTGACAAGTATTCGCTGAGTTTTGTTTCAGTTTATAGACGTGCTCAAGAAAAAAAAGTTCACCGCGACAGAGAGGCAGAACGCACACCCTGTTTATTTTCTTTATTTTACAAAAGCACAATAATTTGATTTGATTGTAAGTGGACACATACAAAAGTAGAAATATCAAAGATTCTTTTTTTATATTTCGTTTTTCTGTATGACCATAAAAGATGGAGTAATTTAAGTTTATAGTGCTACAATGTGGAGAAAATCCAGCAAAACGCGCCGGCGCGTTTGCCGACCTCAGAGGGTTAACAAACTACTTGTCTGGCCTTAACATTTTTATACAGAATTCTATCACTTCAGGGTACATACGTGAAACCGAAATTATCCCAACAACGCTTTATCTGTAGGGTGGTAAAGGGATCCTTCACACGGGAGAGACTAGTTGGCACTTCAGCACTGCGTTGTCATCGGGTCCAAGCGAAGGTCCTTCATCAGATCTGGATACGTCCTGGATCCAACAGGCTGCGGGAAAACCTCGGGATAAACAAAGACACTAAAATTAGCGTAGATGCCATTCTTCTTATGATGTTACGAGTACATCAGGATTTATGGAAAGTGTTCCCAGTTCTGGCTGACCTAATCTATGCAGCCTAACATTGAATTATAGAAGTCTATAATGTGTTATGTGAATGCTAGGTCAAAGAGATGTGTTTTTAGTCTAGATTTGAACTGACAGAGTGTGTTTGGTTCCCGGACAATGGTAGGAAGACTGTTCCAGAGTTTTGGTGCTAAATAGGAGAAGGATCTACCGCCAGCAGTCGATTTTGATATTCTAGGTATTATCAACTGGCCGGAATTTTGAGATTGCAATAGACGTGAAGGACTATAATGCGTTAAGAGCTCGCTCAAGTACTGCGGAGCTAAACCATTTAGTGCTTTGTAAGTAATCAGCAATATTTAAAAATGTATACAATATTTAATAGGGAGCCAGTGCAGTGTTGACAGAACTGGGCTAATATGGTCATACTTCCTGGTTCTGGTAAGAACTCGAGCTGCTGCGTTTTGAACTAGCTGTAGTTTGTTTATTAAGCGTGCAGGGCAACCACCCAGTAGAGCATTACAATAATCTAGCCTTGAGGTCATGAACGCATGAACTAATTGTTCCGCATTTGTAAATGAGAGCATATTGCGTAATTTAGGATGGAAATATTTTTAAGATGGAAAAATGCGGTTTTACAGATACTAGACACGTGACTTTCAAATGAAAGATTGGTATCAAAGAGCACACCCAGGTTCCTAACCGACGACGAAGACTTAACAGAGCAGCCATCGAGTGTTAGACAGTATTCTAGATCAGCGGTTCCCAAACTTTTTTTCCTGCGCACCCCCTACTATGTCCCAACCGGGTTGGCGCACCCCCAACCCCCCACTTCAAAAAAATAACGCAACAAAGCTTTGTTTTATCGCCATATAAAGACTCATGTTTAATCATGCGCAAATAACCAGAACACGCATGACAACATCAACATCAACAAAGTTTCAATATAATGCAACAAAGCTACGCACAAGCTTCCACTTTTAAGAGGAGTGACAGACACAGGCTCAGTAACAGAAAGCACGGTTATTTTCAGCCGCGTAATTTAGTTTTATTTAAAAACGAAATATTTTGTAACATTACACATGTGACATGTTTTAAGGTCACTTTTGATCACTTTAATGCATCCTTACTGAAAAAAAATTCTGACTAACCAACACATTTTTGAACGGCAGTGTACATTCAGTTGGTCATTATTGCAATATAAACACTATCAGACTGATCAACAAGGTATATCTTCATTTACCAGTCGAAGACGGAGCAACTTTCTGCTATTATGTTTACTCCGTGCACTGTCAAGGGCTTCATCATATCTGTCGTGGTACCGGTCTTTGCAGCAATTATTTTACCGCAAATACTGCATCGCGCGCTGTTGGCATCGAGCCTGGAGAAATGTAGCCACACTTTTGATAGACTTTTCCACATCTTTATGGTATTGTGTGTGTGTGTGTGTGTGTGTGTGTGTGTGTGCTCGCGTCTCATATGAGTATGTGCGCGGAGAGTTTGTGTGTGTGCTCGGTTCACATTGAGTATGTGTATGTGCGCGAGTTTGTGTGTGTGTGTGCTCGCGTTTCATATAAGTATGTGCGTGGAGAGTTTGTGTGTGCGCGCGCGCGTCTCATATGAGTATGTGAGTATCTCGTGTGTGTAGAGTTTGCTTGTATGTGCGTGAGCAACTTTAGGTGTGTCGTTGTGCATTTCATATGTATTTGTTTTATCAAAAACTAATGAATTATAGTTTTTTATTTAAAATAAAAGGAAAAGGAATTTACAAAGGAAATGTTTACTGTTCATGTTTTTTTATTGTGTGGAAAAATCCCACTTAAAAAAACAGACCGCCATTACATTTTTCCTCTCGCGCACCCCCTGGTGGTAGCTCGCGTACCCCTGGGGGTGCGCGTACCACACTTTGGGAATCCCTGTTCTAGATTATTACTTGTGGATGTTTTTTGTCCAATAATTAGAATCTCTGTTTTTTTCAGAATTTAGGAGTAGGAAATTACGAGTCATCCAATTTTTTATATCAGCAATGCATTCCGTTAATTTTGTGAATTGGTAGGTTTCGTTAGGTTTTGAAGAAATATAGAGCTGACTATCGTCGGCATAACAGTGAAAGCTAATTCCATGTTTTCTAATGATATCTCCTAATGGTAGCATGTACAGCAGGGATGGGCAACTCCGGTCCTGGAGGGCCACTGTCCTGCAGAGTTTAGCTTCAGCCCTGATAAAAACTCACCTGCCTGTATCTATCTAGTAAACATTGATTGCCTTGTTCAGGTGTGTTTAATTGGGGTTGGAGCTAAACTCTGCAGGGCAGTGGCCCTCCAGGACTGAAGTTGCCCATCCCTGATGTACAGAGTGAACAGCAGCGGTCCTAGTACTGAGCCTTGTGGTACGCCATACTGAACTTTTGATCAATAAGACATCTCTTCATTTACTGCTACAAACTGATAACGGTCAGATAAGGATGATTTAAACCATGCTAGTGCAATTCCACTAATGCCAACATAATGTTCGAGTCTATTTAAAAGAATGTTGTTGTCAATAGTGTCAAATGCAGCACAAAGATCGAGTAACACTAATAGAGAGAGACAACCACGATCGGATGATAAGAGCAAATCATTTGTGACTCTAACGAGAGCTGTCTCAGTACTATGGTACGGTCTAAATCCTGACTGGAAATCCTCGCAGATATCATTTCTTTCTAGAAAGGAACACAGTTGTGAGGATACTGCCTTTTCTAATATCTTTGACAGAAAAGGTAGATTTGAGATCGGCCTGTAATTGACTAATTTTGTATGATCAAGTTGCGTTTTTTTAACAAGCGGTTTAATCATAGCCAGCTTAAAGGTTTTTGGTACGTATCCTAGTGACAAAGATGAATTAATGATATTAAGAAGAGGATCTGTGACCTCTGGAAGCATCTCTTTGTCATGGTAGTCAAGGAAAGCGAGGATTCACTTGCAGGAAAGGAATTTATTTAAAAAATAATAAACAAGAACAGAACAAAAAACTCCCTCGTGGGGGAAAACAAGACAGGCCAAAAACTCAAGAACATAACATGGGGGAAACAGAGACAACGATCCACACAGACTGCAAACAAGAGGGAACTAATAAAGGGAAACTAATCAGGGGGAACAGGTGGGAGAACTCAAACAATAATCAGATAACAAGTAGGGCGGGGCTAACAATGACACAAGCACATGGCTCAACATAACAGACACCCAAGTGCAGAACAAGACAGGACAGACATGTGACATAACCCCCTCCTTAAGGAGTGGCTTCCAGACACTCCACTAGAACGGGGGGGACAGACCAGGGCGGGACTGGAGGAACAGACCAGGGCGAAACTGGAGGAACAGACCAGGGCGGGACGGAAGGAACAGAACAGGGCGGGACTGGAGGAACAGACCAGGGCGGGACTGGAGGAACAGACCAGGGCGGGACGGGAGGGACAGAACAGGGCGGGACGGAAGAGACAAACTGTCCATCAGGCGGCCAGGGTGGAGCAGATTGTCCATCGGGCGGCCAGGGCGGAGACTTTCCCTCGGGCGGCCAGTGCGGAGACTTTCCCTCGGGCGGCCAGGGCGGAGACTTTCCCTCGGGCGGCCAGGGCGGAGACTTTCCCTCGGGCGGCCAGGGCGGAGACTTTCCCTCGGGCGACCAGGTCGGAGACTCTCCTTCAGGTGGCCAGGGCGGAGACCTTCCCTCGGGCGGCCAGGGCGGAGACTTTCCCTCGGGCGGCCAGGGCGGTGAAGACCCCTCGGGCGGCCAGGGCGGAGAAGACCCCTCGGGCGGCCACGGCGGTGAAGACCCCTCGGGCGGCCAGGGCGGTGAAGACCCCTCGGGCGGCCAGGGCGGAGAAGACCCCTCGGGCGGCCACGGCGGAGAAGACCTCTCGGGTGGCCACGGCGCAGGAACTGGAACAAACACCACCGGCTCAGGCACTGGGACTGGCACCACCAGCTCAGGCCCTGGAACTGGCACCACCGACTCAGGAACAGACATAGACACAGGAACAGACACAGGAACAGGCACAGGAACAGACACAGGAACAGACACAGGAACAGACACTGGAACAGACACTGGAACAGACACTGGAACAGACACTGGAACAGACACTGGAACAGACACTGGCTCCTGTTCAGGAACAGACACGGGCTCCGGTTCAGGGACAGACCCGGGCTCCGGCTCAGGAGCAGACACTGGCTCCGGCTCAGGAACAGACACGGGCTCCGGCTCAGGAACAGACACGGGCTCCGGCTCAGGAACAGACACGGGCTCAGGAACAGACACGGGCTCCGGCTCAGGGACAGACATGGGCTCCGGCTCAGGGACAGACATGGGCTCCGGCTCAGGGACAGACACTGGCTCTGACTCAGGAACAAACACTGGCTCCGGCACTGGCTCCTGTTCAGGAACAGACACGGGCTCCAGTTCAGGGACAGACCCGGGCTCCGGCTCAGGAGCGGACACTGGCTCCGGCTCAGGAACAGACACTGGCTCCGGCTCAGGAACAGACACGGGCTCCGGCTCAGGGACAGACACGGGCTCCGGCTCAGGGACAGACACGGGCTCCGGCTCAGGGACAGACACGGGCTCCGGCTCAGGGACAGACACGGGCTCCGGCTCAGGGACAGACACGGGCTCCGGCTCAGGGACAGACACGGGCTCCGGCTCAGGGACAGACACTGGCTTTGGCTCAGGAACAGGAACAGACATCACCGGCTCAGGAACAGACACCACCGGCTCAGGAACAGACACCACCGGCTCAAGTGTGTGTGCAGCCCACACACACCACATGGCTGTGGCCATAATGGCCAGTGTCGCGGTCACTGAGGGCTCAGACTCAGGAACAGACACGGGCTCCGACTCAGGGACAGACACTGGCTCTACGGTGACCATCTTGTCCGAAGGCACAGGCTCGGCAGGCGTGACGTGAACAGGTTCGGCGGCGGCCATCTTGTCCGAAGACACAGGCTCGGCAGACGTAACGGGAACACTCTCGGCGGCGGCCATCTTGTCCGAAGACACAGGCTCGGCAGGCTTGACGTGAACAGGTTCAGCGGCGGCCATCTTGTCCGAAGACACAGGCTCGGCAGACGTGACGGGAACACTCTCGGTAGCGGCCATCTTGTCTGAAGACACAGGCTCGGCAGACGTGACGGGAACGCTCTCGGCGGCGGCCATCTTGTCCGAAGACACAGGCTCGGCAGGCGTGACGTGACCAGGCTCCGACTGGACAGACGTGACGTGAACAGTCTCTGGCTGGGCAGACGTGACGTGAACAGTCTCTGGCTGGGCAGACGTGACGTGAACAGTCTCTGGCTCCTCCGCAACGGAATCCTCCGGGACATTGGGGAGGCCGGAGGTCTTCCTCCTCCTCCGCCGTCTTCGATGGTGAGGTGCAGGTTCTGGTCTGGACGGAATTAATGGTGGATGGAGCTCTGGGCTAGGCAGCGACGATGCATTCTCTGGGCTGGGCAGCGGCGATGCATTCTCTGGGCTGGGCAGCGGCGATGCATTCTCTGGGCTGGGCAGCGGCGATGCATTCTCTGGGCTGGGCAGCGGCGATGCATTCTCTGGGCTGGGCAGCGGCGATGCATTCTCTGGGCTGGGCAGCGGCGATGCATTCTCTGGGCTGGGCAGCGGCGATGCATTCTCTGGGCTGGGCAGCGGGGATGCAGGCGGGTCCGATGTATCCCACCGAGCACGATAGTGGAGATACTTAGTGAACCTCGGAAAGTCTAAAATCTCCAGCCCCTTCATCTCCCATCGAGGCAAGGGATCGTCCAAACAAACATTAAATAAGTCCTTAAGGACTATATCCCCAAGCCCGAGTCCCTCTGCTGCCGCGCTGAATCTCAGGGCGAAATCCTTCACCCTGGTCCCCTGCTGTCGGAGAGAAACCAAGTTGCTGACTCTCATGATGCGCCTAAGGTGAGGGCAGGAATCCTTCTGCTGAATCCTCATTGCGGTGGATCGTTCTGTCATGGTAGTCAAGGAAAGCGAGGATTCACTTGCAGGAAAGGAATTTATTTAAAAAATAATAAACAAGAACAGAACAAAAAACTCCCTCGTGGGGGAAAACAAGACAGGCCAAAAACTCAAGAACATAACATGGGGGAAACAGAGACAACGATCCACACAGACTGCAAACAAGAGGGAACTAATAAAGGGAAACTAATCAGGGGGAACAGGTGGGAGAACTCAAACAATAATCAGATAACAAGTAGGGCGGGGCTAACAATGACACAAGCACATGGCTCAACATAACAGACACTCAAGTGCAGAACAAGACAGGACAGACATGTGACACTCTTTCAGTAGCTTAGTCGGTATAGGGTCTAACATACATGTTGTCGATTTAGATGATTTAACGAGTTTAGTAAATTCTTCCTCTCCTATAGCAATAAATGAATCAAATGTTTCCTCAGGGAGACTACAATGCACTGCCTGATGCGATACTGTGGTAGACGGTTGCATAGTTATAATTTTGTCCCTGATATTATCAATCTTATAAGTGAAGAAGTTCATAAAGTCATTACTGCTGTGCTGCTTGGAAACTTCTGGGTTTGAAGCTTTCTTTTTCATTAGTTTAGCCACTGTTTCAATTAAATACCTAGGATTATGTTTATTTTCTTCTAATAGGGTTGAAAAATAAGCAGATCTATCAGCTTTTAAAGCCTCTCTGTATGCAATCGAGCTCTCCTTCCATGAAACGCGAAATACCTCTAGTTTTGTTTTCTTCCAGTTGCGCTCCATTTTTCTGGCTGCTCTCTTAAGGGCCAAGTGTGCTTGTTGTACCATGGCGTTGGACTATTTTCTTTTTCCTCTGGGGTCTAAAGTGTTTTTGGGGTCCTTGAGATGTTTTGACATGCCGTTACATTTGTGTTTTTTTCAGTTGCTTATAAACATATTAATGGCAAAGGTGTAATTACAGTCTATTTAGCACAAACAGGGCTATCATAATATGTGAGCAACATGTATGTACATGTTTGTATTTTTGAGAGAATAATGTTTATGCATGGTTATTAAATAAAATAAAAATGAAAGTTTCTGAAATAAGACCACAAAACCCATACTAAATGTGTGTCCATGATACTTTTGACTAATGGATGTTGTCGCCTAGAGTTTTTGCTTCAAAATGATCTGAAAATCATCCTGCCTAATCATTCACGTATAACAATACATTGATTTAAATTTTGTAAAACACTTTTTGTTAGAAAAGGCAATATGCGTGTGGGCGTGAATAATCATGAATAATGCTCTGATTCACACCTGAGAAGACAATGACCTGCATAATGAGCCTTTCAGTCATGTATGTCTCTGAGAGGGAACTAAAGAATGAGAGGACAATTCTTTTATATATATATATATATATATATATATATATATATATACAGTATATATATATATATATTAGTGGTGGGCATAGATTAATTTTTTTAATCTAGATTAATCTCACTGTAATCTTGAAATTAATCTAGATTAATCTAGATTAAAATGGCTCATTTGAATTCTGCCGAAGGCATTCAGAATATGTGTGCTACCCAAATAATGACTAAAGGGCACATGTTTCTTAAATACAAAGTGACATTTAAAAGAACTTGTGAAGAAATGCCAGAGATTTTTTTATTATTATTATTAAAACTAACATAATAAAGTATGAATTATTATTTTTATTTTTTTTACTTTGAGCAATGATGGAGCTATAATAGACTCTTCTTATGAGCAAATAAAACAAAACAGCTCCTTGGAAAAAATGAAACGTAGCCTAATATTGTAGTAGTTATAAACAAAGGTCTATTTTTAGTTCAGATTAACATTTGAGGACAGCAATTTTATTCATAATGTCATATGAATAATGGATAGTTCATTCATGGCACAATGTTTCTTCCTGGCTTCCACGCACTGTTTGATCCGTTAATAACGGAGAAATGCGAATGTTTCTCACTAGATCTCGCAGCAATGTTATTACTTCTGTGGCGAATTAAAATGCTTTCTTTACTGGATCTCTTAGCGCTGTGTAGTTACAGTGTCGCATGATCACGATCGCGCTGCTTTGGTCCAAACTGATAAACAACGGTCCGTCAACCACACAATAAGGAGTAGCTCAGTTTCGTTCCGCTTACATTACGTTTGCCATTTGATGTCGGACAATGTTGTGGTCGCACCAGCGTCTCTTACATTATGAGCGCGCTTGCCACGCGCAACGCGCCTACATTTGAAATAAAGAAATTTTGGTCAGCAGGAAAAATGCTCCAACAAACCGTTCGGTTTGAAAATGCGTACCGAACACTGAACCGAATTCGGCTAGGTGTACATCCGCGCTAAAATATCAAGGTGAAAGTCATCATAGCTTGCGTAGTATAGACCCAGCTCCCAACCCAACTTTGAGAATAGATTAACGGCGATATTTTTTTTATCGCCCGATAAGAGTCTCACGTTAACGCAGCACGTTAACGCCGATAACGGCCCACCACTAATATATATATATATATATACACACACACACTGTATATAACAATAAAATCTGAATATAAATGAAAGTCAAAAGCACAATTTTAGTACATGTCATACCTGGAATGGCCTACCTATATGGGCCATTCTACAGAATTGGTTCAAAGTTAGAGTTGGAAACATCTTAAATTTTTTTTATTTTTCCACAAATTTTGTTTGCATGCAAATTGTATAATATCCAAGGAAACCGTTTCTAGTAATTGTGCAGTTAATTCTCATACTGTATTTTCTGAGAGTTATAAGGCCTGATAAGTTATAAGGTATATATATATATATCCTCTCCCCAAATGTGTCACTAATAAAAAACAATAAATAATTTAATGAGAAGGCTTATATTGACCTATTAAGATTTTGTTTACATCTACCTTGTAAATATATTTATTGCTATTTTATTAAATAGTTTTCACATGTAAATCAACAACAAGTGTAATCTTTCTTTTTAAAAAGTATTAATTTTATCATATGTATGTCAAAGTTAAGGATTCATTAGTTTGAATATAGCCTACATTGGAACAAACACTATAACACCTTAGTTGATGACTTTATTTGTGACAAAACATAATATATATTTAAAATATGAGCAGAAATTGATGCAGAAAAGCTTATTTGATGTGGCAGTAGTCTATTTTACAGTAAAAACTTTATAATCCATCCAAAATATTCGTCTGTAATATCGTTTGTATGATATATTAGGGCATACATGTTAATTTGCAGTTTAATACATTGCTTATACAAAGACATTTTATTTAAACATATTTCAGTCGATTTTTACTCATCTCAATATAGCAGTTTGGTAAAAGCTAAACTAGTAACGTTAGATGTGTTCATGTATAAACAACATATTTACTAATGTAAGTGCCTATAAACAACCATGCGCATTTGTGCCGTTCATTCACACACAGACACGCGATTCATATTTAAACAGTCTTTTTGCGGTTCACAGACACTATTCCATATCGCGATTAGAACAAAGCACTTAAGAATAAAGCACTTAATATTCACAATCTGCAGCTGGATCCGTTGCTCCTCAAAGTGAAACTAAACCAGCACTTGAGGTAAATTTCCCAGGATTATTCCTCACAGCCTCGCAAGACGACATAGTAGCTTACATTAATCTGATTAAACTCTGTGTTTTATCCATCTGATGTGGGCGTTCACTGTTTTGCATGTATTGCCTCAGATAATTTGCGTTTGAATAGCGCGTGCTCTCCGTGGGCGTGTCACATTAACAGAATAATGAGCTGCGAGAACGATAATGAGAACGGCTGATATCTCTCTCTTTTTATATGGATTACATAAACAGAGAATATTTGTTTTAGTTTTGAATTAGATAATTTAAAACTAAACACTTAAATGATTATAAAGATATATTGCTCATGCCTGGGTGAATAGTATTTGCTGAGTTTTGTTTAAGTTTAGAGACGTGCTCTTGAAAAAAAGTTCACGGAGACGGAGAGGCAGAAAGCACACCCTGTTTATTTTCTTTATTTTACAAAAGCACAATGTTTTATTTCAATTTTAAGTGAACCCATAAAAAAGAAGACATTTAACAGTTTATTTTTTCATTTTTCATGCATGACAAAACATGACGGAGTATTTTAAGTCTATTTTGATGCTATCTGAAAAAAATCAAGGAAAACGTGCCGGCGCTTTTGCCGACCCCAGAGGGTTAATCTTCTTTAAGCACAACGGAGCAACTGTGTCTAAAGTGCTGGAAAAGAGAGAGTTAAAAGTTTCTGTTGCGATATCAAGTTCTTCTAAGCTATCTGGGATGCTGATCTGGCACTATCTGGGATCGTGTCGTACATGTATATTTATTTATCATTGAAAGGTTGCCTACCTGTCTATAGTTCATATTTTAACATGTTTCCATCGATTTCTTAAATTTTAGTCTGGCGCCAGTTCAACTAGTACAATGTGAAGTTTATGCACCATTAACATGCTAACTAACTATTATAAATGGGAATGCATGTCTTACCTTAACAATCGAATCTTCAAATCGCGTTCTTCTTCTTCTAAAGTAAATCCAGTGTAAACTCACAGGATGCCTTCCAAACTCGATGAAAAGAAGAACAATGATGACGTTTCTCTTTTCTCTTCATGCTTTGTTTAGAGGTGATGAGGGCGTTAACAGCACCGCGTGAACGATTTGCATGTCAATTGCTCTTGCGCGCGTAGGTGTGGTCACATTAAAAATAATGAGCATTCGTGTGAGAAAATGTACCTCTCGTTGCTTTCATACAGATTACTTAAACGAATATTTGTTTTCAATATGAATTACATCATTTTAAAACAAAGACTCCAAGCTTAGTAAAGACATAACTATCACTTGTGGGTGGCAAGTATTCACTGAGTTACAGTTCATTTTTCTGTCCCATTTCAGAATGAACTTCACACTGAGAGAGACGGCCGAACGTATTTTCTTTATTTTACGAAAAGCAGAACATTTTGTTTTTATTATGAGTGTACACAAATAAAAGTAAACATTTAACAGTTTTGAATGATGTATAACACTGGCCTGTATGACAAAAATCAACAGAGTTATTTGAGTCTCTTTTGCACTGATAAGAAAAAAAGCGAGACAATCAGCCGACCCCAGAGGGTTAAGCAACAATAATGTTGGCCACCCCAGGGTTTTTGCTGCATACTCCGCGGAGCAGACCCAGTCGCAAACTGTTAAGGAAAATACGTCCCAGAGGGAGCTTGTGGTTTGTTGGCGCTGTGGAAAAACAGGTCATTTGCGCCATGAATGTGCGACCCTGGATGTGGCTGTGTCCACTCCGCCGTCTGGAAATGGACAGGGCAGGAGTAGAGGGAGGTGCTCTCGGCCCATCAGCCATTCCAGAACCTCCCTGTGGATCGTCTGTTACTTTGGTTAGTCCAGTAGAGTGCTGCCGAATAGAGGCCAAAGTGGATGGACAACTGGTACAGTCTTTGTTGGATGCTGGCTCTACAGTCATCATTATTCATTCTAAATTCTTGACAAGAAGGGTCCTTCAGACCTCTCGTGTTCTCCTGGTCACTGTCATGGGTGAGAAGGCAACTTTGATAGGCCGTTGTGAGGCAGAAATCTGTGTGGAGGGACACAGTACAGTTATGTGGGTTTGGGCCGCTGAGATTCCAGAATATTGTCTCCTGGGTATCGACTTCCTACACCAGGCAGCTGCGGTTTTGGACTTGAGGGCAGCGACCCTAACGCTAGCTAGAAAATGTTCGGTGCCAATTCACTTTAATTCTATATGGCCGGCTCCTCAGTCGCGCTACATGGGGCGTCTGAATCCTAGCTCACAAGCCCAGGGAGTCCCTCTTTCATTTTGTCACCAACGTTACAGTCTGTAGAGACACCATTTCCTGGCTCTGCGGTCAGGGCTTTACACCTTTCCACCACCTGCCGTCCCTGATAGCGGGAACTGCAGTCAAGTTGGGGAGAGCCCAGTTTTGATGCAAGCGGCAAAAGCTGTTTGGGAGAGAAGTAGTGAGGGTTTGGAAGAACTCCAGAAGTACAAATTATGGCGAGTGATGGAACGCCATGATAACATCTTTGCCTTGCCGCCTCAGCCAGTGATGTCGGGCAGACGAAGTTGGTACAGCATTGTATAAACACGGGGGATGCACCACCCATCCGGCAACGTGCGCAACGGTTACCTCCCATAAGGCAGTCGGCTGCAGATCACTGCCTAGAAGAGATGAAGGCTTTGGAAATTATAGAGCCATCGGAAAGACCGTGGGCCTCGCCAGTTGTATTGGTCCCTAAGAAGGATGGCGGCTGGCGTTTCTGCATCGACTTCAGAGGCCTGAATGAAGTGACTGTCAAGGACTCTTACCCGCTTCCGCTTATTTATGAGTCCCTGGATTGAATCGCTGGGTCTAGGTGGGTCTCTTCGATAGATCTGCGTAGCGGGTATTGGCAGGTCTCTCTCAGTGCTGACGCGAGACTGAAGACTGCCTTCACAACAGGGACAGGCCTCTGGCAATTCAAGACTATGCCCTTTGGTCTGTGCAACGCTCCGGCAACATTTGAGCGGCTGATGGAGCGGGTGCTGTAGGGTATTCCAAGAAAGGTGTGCCTGATCTATTTGGATGACATTTTAGTGCATGGAAAAGACTTTGAATCGGCCCTGAGTGCCCTTGACCTTGTCATGACCAGAATAGCCCAGGCAGGTCTGAAATTGCTTCCAGAGTGCCAGCTGTTGTAGAAAGCCGTTACCTTCCTGTGCGGTTCTATCCCAGGAGGGGGAAAAGGGAGAGAGGGTTATTGCCTACTACAGTCAGGCCTTCAACAGGGCAGAGCGTAATTACTGTGTGACCCGACGAGAACTCTTAACCGTGGTAGAGGCAGTCAGCCATTTCAGGCATCACCTTTGTGGTCTTCATTTTGTGGTCCGAACAGATAATGCTTGTTGTCTTTCCGGGAGCCAGAGGGACAGGTGGCATGGTGGATAGAATGCCTGCAGGACTTTCAATTCACCATTCAGCATCGCAAGGGGGAAAGTCACCAGAATGCGGACGAGTTGTCAAGGCGCACCTGTATGGCATCCTGCCCACAATGTGAGCGACTGGCTGGATATGTGATGCAGGGACTGTTAGAAGATATGTTTGCTCACTTTGGGGTTCCCTCTGAGATGCATTCTGATCAGGGGAGGAACTTTGAGTCACGCGTGTTCTCTGAGTTCTGTCGGCAGTTGGGCATCGCTTGCATCTTTTTTGGGACATTTGCTTGCATCCTTTTATACATGATCAGGTTCTCAAAGTTATGAGTCTTTTTAAGTCTTTTAAATGCTTTGTTTCGCTCTTTTACTGCTATCCCACATTCGTCAGTCAACCATGGAACAATCTTCTTTTTGCTATTTCCTTTACGCCTAGGAATTGACTGACCTGCTGCTTCTGCTATAACTCAAGTAATTAAATCGATTTAATTAATCAATTTCATTATTAATATTAATTTCTCTCATTCTTCCATCACTTATTTCCCTGAATTTCACCCAGTCAGCTTTAATACCCGTCAAGTAGCCCATGACGACAAGAAAAACCTGTTCATATGCACTTTCCATGGCCTAAGTAATGTTAATTATGTGCTCTTGTTATACTTTATGAATATTTCGCTTATATATCACATTTTTCACCAATTATTTCCCCCCAGTATGACTTTGGCGGCTGGATGCCTAACTACCCCACTGCCCTCAGAAAGCCCCCTCCCAAGGAGAAAGGCCAGACCACTGAGAACACGATCCTGGAAACCCTACCTGATGTGGGCACAACAGTGAATGGGATGGCTGTCCTGAAACTCCTGAGCAACGACTCTGCAGACCAGGTAAGTTTTTACACCATCAGGGCACATGTTAAAAGACTGGAATTCAATTTAGCTGTGAAAAAGTAAAAAATCTGAATGGTGTTCTTGTGTATGCCATCATATTACTCTGGATGACAATGGCTTACTTACACTGCTTTTATTCCTCTAGTTTGCATTTCCTGACTGTTACATTAGAAGGAGATTTAACAAACTGTAAGCGTAGTGTTGCAGTGGGCTTTTACAGAATATTATTGTGCTGTCATACGAAGTGCGTTAAACATTGTCATAAACATGTTTCTTATCAACATGTTATTTACTATTACAATCTTTATACCCTGTCCATAGTACCCTCTGGGAAATTTCCCTGAAAATCTGCATGATGAAAAGGTCCCTTGCAAGCTCATTGAAGATTTTCAAAAGGATCTGAGGGAGTTGTCAGATTTCATCGAGAAGCGGAACAAGAAGTTGGAGCTTCCCTACACCTATATGAACCCCAAAAATGTGGACAACAGTGTAGCCATTTGAAAGGATACAGTAGTCCTTAATACATTTTTCTTTCTATAAATAGCGTTGTCAATAAAAATAAGACTAAAGCAAAAATAAATCAAAGTGAGTCATGGATGTTGCCTTTCAGGGAAAATAAGATAAATAATGTGAAAGGCACTAGTTAATGTGTGGTGCTTTTTATTTGATTTAGTGGTGCCATCTAGTGACATTAATCAGTACAATCCTGCAATATTAAACATTGCATGTGTGGCAGGGTCGTCAGGTAATGGGGAAAATAGAGACCCCAGAACTATACTTAACCTTCTGGGGTCTGAGGTGTTTTCTGGGTCCTGGAGGTGTTCTGATATGCTCTGACATTTGTGCTTATTTCTGTTACTTGTGACATTTTCATGGCTAAAGTCTGATTACACATTATTGTAGCAGAGTTTGTGCTAAATACAATGTCAGCAGCATGTATGTAAAAGTTTGTAGTTTTGAAATAATGACATTTATGCATGGTTTGTGAAAAAAATAAAAATAAAAATTGTCACTGAAAAAGGTCATGAAACCCATACTGATTATTTCTTCACAAGACTTTTGAAAATTGTATCACAAAGCCTAGAATATTTGCTTCAAAACTATGTGAAAATCATCCTGCATACTCATTCAGATAAAACAATATAATGATTTTAAAATTTGTAAGACATGTTTTGTGTAAGAAAGCTTCCAATGTTTGAAGAATTCATCTTCCAGAATATGTTTTAATTAGTTTCTGGAGTTTATTGTTAATCCATCTCCTACCCTGAAGTCCGTTTTGCAGAGATGGACTAACAATGAACTCCCAAAACTTACTGTCAGATTCTGGAAGATGAATTCTTCAAACAGTGGTAGAAGAGGATGTGCTGCTGGTCCAATCTGTCTGTCTATAAAGGATATAAAAAACAGTCTTCATGTATTTTACTACACTTCAGCTTGTGATTCTTATTAAAGGTGGTATCAGTGATTTCAGGCCCAAAAATATTTTTATCACATTCATCTAATCTTTCCTAACGATCCGCTAGCTGCCCGCCCCATAAGCATGCCGTCAAAAAACTGCGTCTCTGTAGGCAGCCTAGGCTCTGAGATCTGCACACAAAAACAAATGGTTTAGCCAAACACTCAAAACCAAAACAAATAGTGTTCCAACCAATCACCGACAGGGGGAGGGTGTTGTGAGGTTTTGAGCCAGCTTCTTCTTCAGCTCCGACTTCGCGTGCAGCCGTGCACGAGCACAAAACCTCACAACACCCTCCCCCTGTCGGTGATTGGTTGTAAATGAAGATGACTTGACTTGACTATAGCAGCTAGTGTTTTTTTTTTTTTGCGGCCTGTTTTAATTTTAGTTTTAGTCTAGTCTTTGTGTCAAGCTGTCGTTTTAGTTTTTATTTGTTTTAGTCACATTCATACCCTTTTTAGTCTTGTCAAGTTTTAGTCAATGAAAACTGATGATATTTTAGTCTAGTTTTAGTCGACGAAAACTGATGACATTTTAGTCTAGTTTTAGTCGACGAAAATTGTATTTTAGTCTCTTTTTAGTAATGCAATTCTATTTAACCCAGTCAATATAGAATTTCAAACAAGGTTATCTTATTATATTTAGTATACTTAGTATCTTTAGGGCTGTGACGGCGGCAGTTTTTTTTTTTACCACCGCGGTATTTAAAAAAATAAAAACTCATTTTATATTTCCACACAAAGACGCGTGATATAGCCTACCAATCTGCGCTCTGAGAGGGATGTGGGACACGAGCAGGAAAGAGACCATCGATCTCTTTATGATATCTTCGTGTTTTCTACTTGATGTAAATTGGTCTGAAGAGCGAATTTTATCTTCCACAAGGGCGAAATATTTAGGCTATGTTTGAGATTGCGCTGCCAGAGAAAGTGAAACTAAAAATCACCCGCGCGTGTGAAACACGCTTTACAACTAAACTTGACGCACCCTATGTCTAATATAACAAGCACAAACTCTGTTAACCCTCTGGGGTCTGAGGGGTTTTTGGGGTCCTTGAGATGTTCTGACATGCCCTGACATTTGTGCTTTTTTCAGTTGCTTATAAACATATTAATGGCAAAGGTGTAATTACACTCTATTTAGCACAAACAGGGCTACCATAATATGTGAACAACTTGCATGTACATGTTTGTATTTTTGAGACAATAATGTTTATGCATGGTTTTTGAAAAAACAAAAAACTAAAGTTTCTGAAATAAGGCCACAAAACACATACTAAATATTGTCTAGAGTTTTTTCTTCAAAATGATGTGAAAATCATCCTGCCTAATCATTCACATAACACAATACATTGATTTAAATCTTGTAAAACACTTTTTGTTTGTAAAGGCAATATGCGCAAGGGGCGTCAACAATCCAACACCATCATGCATATTTAGTGATTCACACCTGAGGAGACAGTGGGGCCCGCATACTTAATGAGCCATTCATTCAGGTGTGTCACCTATAGCCACAAGAAAGAATGCAAGAGCAATATATATATGTATATTCTACCAAATTGGTTCACAGTTGGAAGCATCTCAAATTTTTTTTTTTTTTTTTTTTTTTTCACAAATTGTGCTTGCAAATTGTATAATATCCAAGGAAAACATGTCTAGTAATTGTGCAGTTAATTCTCATACTGTATTTTCAGTTTTGGAATATGTATCTTCTCCCCAAATTTGTCAATAATAAAACACATTAAAAATTATTTAAAGAAAAGGCTTATATTTACCTTTTAAAATTTGTTTACATCTACCTTGTAAATATATATTTTTTATTAAAAAGTTTACAATTACAACAACAATTCAAGTATAATCTTTCTTTGTAAAAACTAAAGTATACATTTTATCATACATATTTCAAAGTTAAGGATTCATTACTTTGAATATAGCCTACATTGACAAAACATACTATATTTAACATATTAGCAAAAATTGGCAAACAAAAGCTTATTTGAGGTGGCAGATATTTTACAGTAAAAATGTGTAATCTATCCAAAACTAGTTAACGAAATGTTGTCTTTCATATGTCTGTAACATAGGTCTTTCGTTTTTATTATAAGGAATATAAATGTTAATTTGCAGTTTAATACGTTGCTTATACAAATACATTTTATTTCAACATATTTCAGTCGATTTTTACTCAGTATAGCAAAATAGTTTGCTAAAAGCGAAACATTCATTCACACACAAAAACGCAATTCAAATTTAAACCATCTTTTTGCGTGTTGTGGTAAACAGCGCATCTCTGCCGTTCATTCATTCACACAGAAACGCGATTTACTTGAGAATGAAAAAAACTTACTACAGTATTCCATCCGTTGCTCCTCGAAATACCAGCACTTCTGAGTTACATTTTCCATTATTATTATTAATCATAGCGCCGCGAGACGTACCATGTACCATGATCTGATTAAACTTGTGTTTTCTCGAGCTGATATGGGGGCGTTCACAGGTTTGCGTAGATTGCCTCAGCCATTTGCGTTTGAATAGTGCGCGCTCTCCGTGGGAGGAGTCACATTAAAAATAATTAGATGAGATGAGAACGACTGACATCTCGTTCTTTTCTTACAGATTACATGAACTGAGAATATTTGTTTTTTATATAAATTACTTCATTTAAAAGAAGAGAATTCAAGCTTCATGTCTGTGTGTCTGTATGTCTGTTTGACTGAGTATTTGCTGAGTTATTGTTCATTTTCGGACGCGTTTCAGAATGGACTACACTGACAGAGAGAAAGCAGAACTCACATCATGTTTATTTTTCTTTATTTGGCAAAAAGCACAACACTTTGTTTTTATTGTGAGTAAACACAAAAATAATACACATTTAACAGAATCGATTGATGTATGAAATGTGTTTGTAATATCAAAGTCAACAGAGCAAAATTAATCTCTTTTGAACTGATAAAAAAAAAGCGAGCTGGTATCGCCGGCGATACCGCCGACCCCAGGGGGTTAAAAAAGAATTTGACATGCAAGTACAAATGTAGGCTATCTGTCCTACAGCGTTTTTCTACTTTACCACAGTAAAGAATACGTATATAATAGGCCTAATTAAAAGCGAACCAATGAAGAAACGTTTATAATCCCTTTAGAAAATGGGTGAGACGTGAGTGAAGATTTGGGAAAAGAAACAAGAGATTCCATGCAGGGATGAGTCACGATTTTTGGATATTCGATTAGTTTATTTAATTATAGAATATCGAATAGGTTGTGCGATTATTCTCTAAAATAAAATCTCCATGTTCTGGTGCTGATGCGGTGACGCGTTCATGTAACCAGAGACGCTGCCAACAACATACAGCTGTCACAAAGAACCGGCAAAAGTAATGATTATGAATGTGTCAAATATATCAATGAGACATTTTAATAGAATAACTAATGGAGTAATATTGTTAAATTCGCTGATAATCGGGTGACCAGATCGCAAACCAGAATTTAAACCTGACAAAGCTATGGGTTCACGCACAACTCTCTCATTCGTCGTGACGTTATAACATTTCGTCTCATCTCGTTTTGGTCAACGAAAATGAAGAGACATTTTAGCATAGTTTTCATTTTGTAAACCACATTTAGTCTCATTTTTATTCGTCAACGATATTGCATTATACATGTATTATAGTCATCATCACATGACCAGCATTTACGTCTCGTCTCGTCTCGTTTTCGTCAGGTGATAACGGTTCGTTGACGACAATATTTCGTCATAATTTTCGTTGACGAAAGCAACACTAATAGCAGCTATACCAAAACTGCCAAAAAAAGCTCTGCACCAGGTTGTAAAAACAGCACAGGACATTATATTGATATGCCATCACTTGAACACCTTCATAACACTCGCTGTTTGAGAAGGGCCAATAACATCATCAAGGACATCACTCACCCTTGTCATAACTTGTTTCAGCTCCTCCCATCCGGCAGGCGCTTTCGGTCAATCCGTTTACGCACAAAGAGACTTTTTTTCCGACAGCACTTCCTGCACTTGCCTTACAGTATGTTTGTACAATATATATATACAGTATATATTTGGGAATGTGTAACCCCCAATCAGGTGGGTTGTTCCAACATCAAGTGGGCCTCAACTGAGAATTTTTAAATAGACGGGCTCACGTTCCGGCAGTTGGATTGGATCCAACTTGGTTTGCCAGATTACCAGTCCGGGCCTCGTCCTGAGACTGCTGAGCAAGGATTCTGCAGACCATGTTTGTACATTATCAGGGCTGCAATAAGCCAAGTAGTAAGGCACAAGGACACACAATTTCCAACAAAAAATGGGTTCCCTTTCGTGGGAACTCGCGATGCGTCGATGACGCTTTGGGAACGCCCCTAGCGTGATTGCGTCTGAAACATCTATGTCAACTAGTCCAATGGAATGAATGAGCGTCACGGGCGGGTGACGTCATGACCAGGAAGAGATAAAAGCGCATCCGGTGCAACTGGCATTAACTTCTGTTGCCTCAGCAAGCGATCTGTGTCAAAACTGTCTGTCTATATTTACTGTTGTCTGTCACACGTTTATATGGCGAAACAAGTATTCAAGCAGTGTGCTTATCCTTGCCCGCGTTATTTAACGGGTGGGGATACACATGAGCTTTGTGTAATGTGTTTGGGAGTGGAGCACCTCCACCACGAGACCTTCCATTTTTCCCTGATCTTCATAATGAGTTATCCAGATCGTGGAATAAACCTTATTCATCTCGTCTTTTCAGCCCTCATGTACACACATATTCACAAATAAGGGGGCTGAAAGAATATGGTTATGAGTCGATGCCCCGGGCAGAACAAACGCTCGCGAGTTATTTATCTCCCGGTACAGCATCGTCCATGAAGGCCTCAGCTTTACCCACAAAACCATTAAAAGTGACATCTAATTTAGTGGGTAAAGCATATACGGCAGCGGGTCAAGCCGGAGCCTGCCTGCATACTATGGCAGTGCTCCAAGCATATCAGGCTGATCTGCTGGGAGATTTGGACAAAAGTGAGGGGGTGGGGCCTGACGAAATTCGAGAGCTTTGTCGGGCCACAGACTTATCTTTAGAGCTACTAAGGAGACCGCCAGAGCAATTGGACGGTCTATGGCAGCATTAGTAGCCACTGAAAGACACCTCTGGCTTAATCTAGCAGATATAAAAGATAAAGATAGATCTTTTCTGTTAGATGCACCCGTGGATCCATCTGGTCTTTTTGGCGATGCTGTTAACCTGTTAAGCTGCAACCCCACTTTTAAAAAATCCCCAGAAATGACATACCCAAACTGAAACAGATACAGTTCATGAACCCTTGGTACTAAAAGCACAAGTATGATCTCGTTTGAAAGCCAACACCTGGCAGTTTATTGTAAATGTAGAATTAATTATTGTCGTAATGACAAAAATTGTTATAAATAGCTTCAAAGTTTTGTAAAGTTATTAGAAATTTTTTTTTATGAAACATCCTCATGAAAATAAAATTGAAGTTGGCACTGGAGCAATCTAGAAATGCACTGCAGCTAAAGCCACATGTCTAAACATTTTATGTTTAAAATCTGAAGATAATAAGTCCAAAACTCTGTATTTAGTTAAATGTTTTTCAAGACCATGTCATGTGACTTTATTTTGATTTGACGCTAAAATGCTACTGATGTTTATTGTCATCTTCTAACCATCTATCCAGTATATTGTCTCTATTGTTTTGTGGTGCAAACGAGCCCCATTCAGTCTCAGTCTCCCCCTGCACACATTCACACCTCTCCAGCCTGGTTATGGCTCTAAATATGCATTTCTTTTGTCTGCATTATAGCTACTAACGACTGGCTATTCACAGGCTATTCATAGGGTTTCAGTCCCTAATTTCTTTTCTCAAAGTTCACCTCACATTTTATCCTGTATCAAATGCATTTCTTGAATAAAGAAACAATTCAGTAAGCATTCAAAAAATCATAAAAGTATAACTGCTAGACGTGGCAGGTGCACCTAGGGCTAGCTAGCATGTTAGCCTAGCACACCATCAATACACGACAATTTATGAGATTAAAACCATGTTTGTGTTCCAAACTTACTTTCTAACGCAAGACGAGTGTTTTAAATAATCTTCTGTGATCTAATTTGGCTTCAGATAAAAAAATCAGACAGAAAATATACTATTGGATAGTGTTCTGCACAATGATAGTCTATATAGATTAGCATTACATTATAAATATAATCTACATTTACATTACATTTACATTTAGCTGACGCTTTTATCCAAAGCGACTTACAATTGCTATATATGTCAGAGGTCGCAAGCCTCTGGAGCAACTAGGGGTTAAGTGTCTTGCTCAGGGACACATTGGTGTCTCACAGTGGATTCGAACCCGGGTCTCTCACACCAAAGGCATGTGTCTTATCCATTGCGCCACACCACCCCTATCCCGATCAGGAGAGACCTTCTGTCTCAGGCAGGGGCACAGTATTTCACCCCCGGCCAGAGATTTGGAAGTTATGGGTTTGGCCTCTGAGGGGGCCCAACTTATAGAAAGTGGTCTCTCAACTGTGGTTGTTGAGACCATTTTAAGCTACAGAGCTCCTGCTACGAGGAAACTTTATGCACTAAAGTGGAGAGTGTTCACTTCTTGGTGTCACCAGCGACAGTGGGATCCAGTTAACTGTTCAGTTAATACAGTACTTGAGTTTCTACAAGATCGTTTTGTATCAGGTTTATGTCCTTCCACGCTTAAGGTTTACGTGGCAGCAATTGCGGCTTTCCACGCCCCAGTGGGTAGTACATCTTTGGGTCGAGACCCTCTGATTACTTGTTTCCTTCGTGGCACCCTGAGGCTGAGGCCTGCAGTTCGCACAAGGGTACCGGCTTGGGACCTTTCAATAGTTTTAGAAGGCCTATCTGGGGCTCCCTTTGAGCACTTAGATTCGGTTTCAGAAAAGTTTCTTACATTCAAGACCATCTTTCTGCTAGCTATTTCGTCCCTCAAGAGAGTCGGGGACCTTCAGGCCCTTTCGGTATCTCCCACCTACCTTGAGTTTGCACCCGGGATGGTTAAGGCTTTCTTATACCCTAAACAGGGATATGTTCCTAAAGTTCCTACCAATATTCCGAGGCCTATTGTGTTGCAAGCTTTCTGTCCTCCTCCGTTTACCTCTTCGGACCAGGAAAATCTGAACCTTTTGTGTCCAGTGCAAGCACTGGACACTTATGTTCATCGGACTTCTTTCGTGGAGAAGATCCAATCAGTTATTTGTTTGCTTTGGATCACCCAAAATATGTATTCCGGCTTCTAAGCAGACAATTAGCAAGTGGATAGTTGAGGCTATTTCTCTTGCTTATGAGTCCTCTGACCAGCCGTGCCCTTTGGTGGTCAGAGCTCATTCCACTAGGAGTATGGCGGCCTCTAAAGCCTTATTATCTGGAGTTTCTCTCCAAGAGGTTTGTGATGCGGCGGGTTGGTCCTCGCCGCTCACATTCGTGAGGTTTTACGGCTTGGACCTGGATGCTGCCCCAGGGTCTCAGGTGCTTAGTGCCTAGTGTTAGTTCTGAAACAACATTTTGACACTCAGGTATTTGTAAGTTTGGCGATTTGGGTATTCTCGTTCCCAAAGCGTCATCGACACATCGCGAGTTCCCTCGAAAGGGAACGTCTCAAGGTTACGACAGTAACCCTAGCTCCCTGAGTAGGAAATGAGACGATGCGTCGCCCTGCCATACTTCCTACATCCCTGTGATCGACTTGCTTCGGCAAATTTCGAAGCTAATGCCAGTTGCACCGGATGCACTTTTATCTCTTCCTGGTCATGACGTTACCAGCCCAAGACGCTCATTCATTCCATTGGACTAGTTGACATAGATGCTTCAGACGCAATCATGCTAGGGGCGTTCCCAAAGCGTCATCGACGCATCGTCTCGTTCCCTACTCAGGGAACTAGGGTTACAGTCGTAACCTTGAGACGTTTTATTTCACCCCAAAAAATGAGAAAAAGCCACAAATAAAGAATACAAAATAAATAATTTTGTTCTACCAATATAATCTAGCAAGATTTAAATAAACTGAGGTCAACAAAACAAACTTTAACTTACTATAAAGAAAATCTAAGGAGAACTGAACTGAACAAACTGACCTCCTAACTGAGACAACAAACAGGTATTTATCACAGAAAGTGATAAACAAGACAGGGGAAAGCATACAATCAACATTTTATAAAATCAACAAATTATTTACAATTCAACTAATCAAAGAAAATATAATAACAAAACAAAAAATAATAATGCAAAACAGCGAGTGTTATTAATTTAAATTTCTTTATTGTTTTTTTCTGCTGGGAACATCAAGTCAACGTATAATAACAATGATTTTATAAAATAATCGTTCCACACTCGTTCCCAATTAAACCCTCCCTCAAGTAAACAACCTACAGCTTCCAATGGAAAAAAAAAAAAAAAAATTACAATATTGATATCTTAAAGCATTTTCAAAATAAAATAAATAAATCATCAGAGGATGCTCAGCTTAAGTGTCTTGAGAATTAGCTAGTAAATAGTCTAAAAAGGGGCGCCACAGTTTATCAAAGGTCCTTAACCCCCTGAGGTCGGCGGTATCGCCGGCGATACCTGCTTGCTTTTTTTTATCAGTGTAAAAGAAACTCATAAATACTCTGTTGACTTTGATTTTCCATAGGAGTTTCATACATCAATCGATTCTGTTAAATGTGTATTATTTTTGTGTATACTCACAATGAAAACAAAGTGTTGTGCTTTTTGCCAAATAAAGAAAAATAAACACAAAGCGAGTTCTGCCTTCTCTCTGCCAGTGTAGTCCGTTCTGAAACGTGTCCGAAAATGAACAATAACTCAGCGAATACTCAGGCAAACAGACATACAGACACACAGGCATGAAGCTTGAATTCTCTTCTTTTAAATGAAGTAATTTATATAAAAAATAAATATTCTCATCTTGTGAAATCTGTATTAAAAGAGAGCGATTCCAGTCAAGCTCATTACAGCTCATTCAAAAATAGTGGGCGACACGCCCACGGAGAGCGCACGCTATTCAAACGCAAATGATTGAGGCAAACCTGTGAACGCCCCCATATCAGCTCGAGAAAACACAAGTTTATTCAGATCATTACTTGTTTAGACCGTCTCGCAGCGCTGTGAGGAATAATAATAATGGAAAATGTCCCTCAGAAGTGCGGGTATATCGAGGAGCGAGCTGAGGAATACTGTAAGATTTTTTCCTTCTCACGTGAATCGGGTTTCTGTTAATGAATGAATAAACGGCAGAGATGCGCTGTTTACCACAGCTCGCAAAAAGACAGTTTAAATTTAAATCGCGTGTGTGAATGAATGATGATGTTTTAGCAAACTGTATTGCTATACTGAGATGAGTAAAAATCGACTGAAATATGTTGAAATAAAATGTAGGCTATTTGTATAAGCAACGTATTAAACTGCAAATTAGCATTTATATGCCCTAATATTTCATAAAAACAACGTTACAGTCAGGCGAAATATGAAAGACAACATTTTGTTGACTAGATTTGGGTACAGTTTTTACTGTAGAATATTCTGCCAAAATAAGCAAAATAATCAAATAAGCATATAAAATACTATTTTTGTCAAAAATAAAGTCATCAACTAAGATGTTAGCTGTTCCAATGTTGGCTATATTCAAACTAATGAATACATAGATAAAATGTAGGCCTATAAGCATTTTTTTTTTACAAAGAAAGAGTACACTTGAAATATTGTTGAAATTGTAATTATTGTTGTAATTGTAACCTTTTTAATAAAATAGCAAAACATATTTACAAGATAGATGTAAGCAAAATCTTAAATGGTGAATATAAGTCTTCTTCTAAATATATCTTTTGTCCTTGCATTGTGGCTCAGTCAGTGTCACACCTGAATGAATGGCTAATTATGCAGAGTGGGTGGGACATTGTATTCTCAGGTGTAAACCACTCCTTGTTCGCACCCCCCTCGCATATTGGCTTTCCAAGCAAAACCTGTTTTACATCAATTTAAATCAATGTATTGTTTTATGTGAACGATAAAGCAAGACTATTTTCACATAATTTTGAAGCCAGAACTCGAAGGAACAACATCCATTAGTCAAAAGTCTTATTGACACATATTTATTATGAGTTTTGTGGTCTTATTTCAGCAACTTTCATTTTTATTTTTTTCAATAACCACGCAGAAAAATTACTCTCTTAAAAATTAAAAAAAATATACATGCATGGTGATCACATATTTTGGTAGCCCTGTTTGTGCTATATAGAGTGCATTTACACCTTTGCCATTAACATGTTTATAAATAACTGAAAAAAGCACAAATGTCAGAGCATGTCAGAACACCTCCAGGGCCCAGAAAACCGCTCAGACTCCAGAGGGTTAAAGATCCAGTCTGTGACAGTCTGATTTTTTCCAATTTAATGCAAGTCAACACTTCTTTCAGCCATGAATCAAAAGAAGGGGGTGAGGCATGTTTCCACTTCAGAAGTATGAGACGTCTTGCTAGCAAAGTAGCAAAGGCTAGAGCCTTTTGAACTGTTACAGAAAGGTTAACTTCAACGGTCATCCCAAAGATGGCCAGAAGAGGATTTATGTCAAGATCTATGGCGAAGGCTTCTCTCAGAATTTTCAATATTTTAGTCCAGTAATCATACAATTTAGCGCATCCCCATAACATATGAATGAGATCTGCTGGTGATTGCTTGCACCTATTACATGCATCGCTGACAGAGGGGTATATTTGAGCAAGTTTAGCATTTGTATAGTAAACCCTATGTAGAATCTTACACTGTATCAGGCCATGTCTTGCACTTATAGATGATGTGTGTATGAGAGCAAGAATGCGTTCCCAATGTTCATCAGAGATTTCAAATCCCAAGTCTCCCTCCCATGCCGCTCTGGCCCTACTTGTAGAGGCTGGATTATTATTGTGAATCAACAGCGAGTGTTATTAATAGAAATAAGAACCAATTAAAATCAAATTCCATGACATAGCATCTAGTTGGAATCGGTGAGTGGAACGCTCAGGCCATAAATCTTTACTGCCGCACGCGCCTCAGCCTTTTGCCAGTCAAGACCGCTACGACGGATGGACGCACACCCCGCAGACAACACCATTCATCTCATCTCCATGCCACGGTAACTTAAACTCAGTAGAAACATTATTTATTTTATATTATGTGGAATTTAAAATAGTTCTGATTTGGATTTCTTTATACGTGTATTGAACATTTGAAATTTAACAAATTTAAATATTTTTATGGGTGAATTTTAGCTATTTAGCTATTTTTTTGTTCTGAATACTTAGACTGCATATAACCCATTTTAAAAAATACATATTCAAGTTTTCAAGATGAAGAAGAAATTCAGAACTTCAAATTCATCCATCCATCCATCCATCCATCTTCTACCGCTTATCCGGGGCCGGGTCGCGGGGGCAGCAGTCTAAGCAGGGATGCCCAGACTTCCCTCTCCCTAGACACTTCCTCCAGCTCTTCCGGGGGGACACCGAGGCGTTCCCAGGCCAGCCGGGAGACATAGTCTCTCCAGCGTGTCCTAGGTCTTCCCCGGGGTCTCCTCCCGGTGGGACATGCCCGGAACACCTTCCCGGGAAGGCGTCCAGGAGGCATCCGGAAAAGATGCCCGAGCCACCTCAACTGACCCCTCTCGATGTGGAGGAGCAGCGGCTCTACTCTGAGCTCCTCCCGAGTGACTGAGCTTCTCACCCTATCTCTAAGGGATCGCCCAGCCACCCTGCGGAGAAAGCTCATTTCGGCCGCTTGTATCCGGGATCTTGTCCTTTCGGTCATGACCCATAGCTCATGACCATAGGTGAGAGTAGGAACGTAGATTGACTGGTAAATCGAGAGCTTCGCCTTGCGGCTCAGCTCCTTCTTTACCACGACAGACTGGTACAGGGACCGCATTACTGCAGAAGCTGCACCGATCCGCCTGTCAATCTCCCGTTCCATCCTTCCCTCACTCGTGAACAAGACCCCAAGATACTTGAACTCCTCCACTTGAGGCAGGAGCTCTCCACCAACCTGAAGCGAGCAAGCCACCCTTTTCCGACTGAGAACCATGGCCTCGGACTTGGAGGTGCTGATTTTCATCCCAGCCGCTTCACACTCGGCTGCAAACCGTCCCAGTGCATGCTGGAGGTCCTGGTCTGATGAGGCCAACACGACAACATCATCCGCAAAGAGCAGAGATGAAATCGTGTGGTCCCCAAACCCGACCCCCTCCGGCCCCTGGCTGCGCCTAGAAATTCTGTCCATAAAAATTATGAACAGAACCGGCGACAAAGGGCAGCCCTGCCGGAGTCCAACACGCACCGGGAACAAGTCTGACTTACTGCTGGCAATACGAACCAAGCTCCTGCTCCGGTCGTACAGGGACCGGATAGCCCTTAGCAAAGGGCCCCGGACCCCATACTCCCGGAGCACCCTCCACAGGCGGCCGCGAGGGACACAGTCGAATGCCTTCTCCAAATCCACAAAGCACATGTAGATTGGTTGGGCAAACTCCCATGAGCCCTCCAGCACCCTGTAGAGGGTATAGAGCTGGTCCAGTGTTCCACGACTGGGACGAAAACCACACTGTTCCTCCTGAATCCGAGGTTCTACTATCGGCCGGATTCTCCTCTCCAGTACCCTGGCATAGACTTTCCCAGGGAGGCTGAGAAGTGTGATCCCCCTATAGTTGGAGCACACCCTCCGATCCCCCTTCTTGAAAAGAGGGACCACCACCCCGGTCTGCCAGTCCAAAGGTACTGTCCCCAACCGCCACGCGATGTTGCAGAGGCGTGTCAGCCAAGACAGCCCCACAACATCCAGAGACTTGAGGTACTCAGGGCGGATCTCATCCACCCCCGGTGCCTTGCCACCGAGGAGTTTCTTGACTACCTCAGTGACTTCAGCTTGGGTGATGGACGAGTCCGCCTCCGAGCCCTCAGCCTCTGCTTCCTCAATGGAAGACGTGTCGGCGGGATTGAGGAGATCCTCGAAGTATTCCTTCCACCGTCCGGTGATATCCCCAGTCGAGGTCAACAGCTGCCCACCTCCACTGTAAACAGCGTTGGTAGGGCACTGCTTCCCCCTCCTGAGGCGCCGGACGGTTTGCCAGAATCTCTTCGAGGCCGACCGATAGTCCTTCTCCATGGCCTCACCGAACTCCTCCCAGGCCCGAGTTTTTGCCTCCACAACCACCCGGGCTGCAGTCCGCTTGGCCCGTCGGTACCCATCAGCTGCCTCAGGAGTCCCACAAGCCAGCCAGGCCCGATAGGACTCCTTCTTCAGCTTGACGGCATCCCTTACTTCCGGTGTCCACCACCGGGTTCGGGGATTGCCGCCTCGACAGGCACCGGAGACCTTACGGCCACAGCTCCGAGTGGCCGCGTTGACAATGGAGGTGGAGAACATGGTCCACTCGGACTCAATATCTCCAGACTCCCTCGGGATCTGGTCGAAGCTCTGCCGGAGGTGGGAGTTGAAGATCTCTCTGACAGGAGATTCGGCCAAACGTTCCCAACAGACCCTCACAGTACGTTTGGGTCTGCCGAGTCTGTCCAGCTTCCTCCCCCGCCATCGGATCCAACTCACCACCAGGTGGTGATCAGTTGACAGCTTCGCCCCTCTCTTCGCCCGAGTGTCCAAGACATACGGCCGGAGGTCGGATGAAACGACCACAAAGTCGATCATCGACCTCCGGCCTAGGGTGTCCTGGTGCCATGTGCACTGATGGACACCCTTATGCTTGAACATGGTGTTCGTTATGGACAAGCTGTAACTAGCACAGAAGTCCAATAACAGAACACCACTCGGGTTCAGATCAGGGGGGCCGTTCCTCCCAATCACGCCCCTCCAGGTGTCACTGTCGCTGCCCACGTGGGCGTTGAAGTCCCCCAGTAAAACGATGGAGTCCCCAGTCGGAGCACTTTCCAGCACCCCTCCCAGAGACTCCAAGAAGGCCGGGTACTCTGCACTGCCGTTCGGCCCGTAAGCACAAACGACAGTGAGAGACCTATCCCCGACCCGAAGGCGTAGGGAAGCGACCCTCTCGTTCACCGGGGTGAACTCCAACACATGGCGGCTGAGCTGGGGGGCTATAAGCAAACCCACACCAGCCCGCCGCCTCTCACCATGGGCAACTCCAGAGTGGTGAAGAGTCCATCCTCTCTCGAGGAGTGTGGTTCCAGAGCCCAAGCCGTGCGTAGAGGTGATCCCAACTATCTCTAGTCGGAATCTCTGAACCTCACGCACAAGCTCAGGCTCCTTCCCCGCCAGAGAGGTGACATTCCATGTCCCTAGAGCTAGATTCCGCGTCCAGAGATCGGGTTGTCTAGGCTCCCGCCTTCGACTGCCGCCCGATCCACTTAGCACCGGCCCCTTACGGTCCCTCCTGCAGGTGGTGGGTCCACGGGAGGGTGGCCCCACGTCACTCCTTCGGGCTGAGCCCGGCCGGACCCCATGGGGGGAGGCCCGACCACCAGGCGCTCGCATACGAGCCCCAACCCCGGGCCTGGCTCCAGGGTGCAGCAGGCCACGCCCTACTATTTAGCCAAGCGAAACTCAAAAGTCATGGCACACAAACAAACGCCACGTGGGCTCACATTTTACCAGAGTAATGGAGTACTCTGGAGTTTTACCTCCACGGCACTTCAAATTCAGTTTTCTAAAATTCAAAACGCGGAAAATTCAGATCTTACAGAAAGTAGGTCACAGGTTATCCACAGGGAAGAGTAGAGGATCTCAGAAAAGTCGAACGGGGCATTTTGGCCAATTACAGAGCTGCACTGCAGTAGTTTTTTGGTGGTGGTTCAAGAGAATCCGTTTATCGGGGTCATGTAATGCAGCGGAGCTAGAAGGACGCATTTCCAGAGGCTCTCCGAAACTTTATCTTTAAAAACACTCTTGACCCCTTAAAAAAAAAACTATTCATTTATTCTGATTTATAAGCTGTGTAATGGTAGCCTAGAAATCTAGACGCACCCTAGCGGCAGCAAAATTTATTTTGCAGCCAGGGTAGTCTAGCAACTCTCTGTTGACTTTCGAGCTGGAAAAAAACAATTGGGTCAGGCCAATCACATCGTGTATAGCAGGGATGGGCAACTTCGGTCCTGGAGGGCCACTGTCCTGCAGAGTTTAGCTCCAACCCTAATTAACCACACCTGAACGAGGCAATCAATGTTTTCAGGATTACTAGATAGATACAGGCAGGTGAGTTTTTATCAGGGCTGAAGCTAAACTCTGCAGGACAGTGGCCCTCCAGGACCAGAGTTGCCCAACCCTGGTGTATAGAGTAGGCAGGGCGGGCTTAACATAATGACGACAGAGTTGCGACGGTTACCTGCCACTTGAAAACAAAGAATGGCTGCGGCTGCTGGCGAACAGTGGTCTTTTGAATCAGCTTTGGCCGCGACTCTGGAGGACTTGGAGTTAAGTTTTTCTTTGAGAAAAGAGCAAAGAACGGCACTTAAGTCATTTTTAAACAAGGAAGATCTGTTCGGATTTTTGCCAACTGGATACGGAAAAATTGTAATATACCAATTAGCTCCGCTGGTGGGGAAACGCATGGGACTCAGCCACAACCCGCTACGTCACCTTCTTCGTTGCTCTGATTGGTTGTAGTGCTATCCTATTGCGTGCAGAGGGATTTTGAGAGACAACCGTTTATCCCGCCCCTCGGATTGAGCAGTGCCAACGGTGAGTTGCCAGACCTAACATCTTGATGTAGGTCTGGCTTGCCAGGCTAGCGTAATGGACCTAAGATCTAAAAATAAGCAAACTTATTCGACAAGTGTGCGTCTTTCATTGTGTGAAAAGGAAAGCCAGCAAAAGGAGGCTATCTTTAGCAAAATGGCGCACGGTCAAGTGCAACCTACTGGGGACAACGCTCTCATACTTCAAGAGATACGAAATGGGAACCAAGCCCTCTAATAAGCTGGATACCAAAACAGCAGAGATTAACGAGTCCGAAAAAGCAGTTGAACAGCAGGAGAGAACATCAGTCTGTGAGTGTTTACTTTTCTCAGTAGATTTTAGCGCGGTTCTTTGTTGCTAGGAAACTTTGTTTTGTTTACTGTGTTTTACTCTGGTAAAATGTGAGCCCACGTGGCGTTTGTTTGTGTGCCATGACTTTTGAGTTTCGCTTGGCTAAATAGTAGGGCGTGGCCTGCTGTATTCAACCACAAGGTATTAGGTGTGTATAAAATAGGTTAGTGCACCACGGCAGTGGTCGCAGCAGCTGTGGTGTGAAGCCCTCATCGTGTTTAGACCAAAGAGTGTAAAGACCAACGACTCCACCTGTGCGACTCCACCGACAAGGCACTTGAGTATTAATTTCTTATTTTCTTGTTGTTTCCTTTCTCCTCTTTTCTCACACTGCCACACCGGCTGCCCTCTCCACTAAATTCACTTTCTCACAAACCCCTCGCCTGACTGGTAGGGGTGGTGGTACTGGTCTGCTCATCTCAAACGATTGGAAATTTAATAATTTACCACCTCTGTGTGACAACAGCTCATTTGAATCACATTCTATTACCATCACTAGCCCTATTAAAATCCACTTTGTAGTTGTATATCGTCCCCCAGGGCAGCTCGGCAGTTTCTTGGAGGAGCTTGATGTGCTACTCTCATCCTTCCCTGAGGATGGTACTCCTCTCATAGTTCTTGGAGACTTCAACATCCACCTAGAAAAACCTCAGGCTGCTGATTTCCACACTCTGCTTGCCTCATTCGACCTCAAACGAGTATCGACTGCGGCTACTCACAAATCAGGTAACAAATTGGACCTTATTTACACATGCTACTGCTCCACTGACCATACACTGGTCACTCCACTGCACACCTCAGATCACTTCCTCCTCACTCTCAACCTCAACCTGCCTCAGAACACAACACGCACTCCTCCACAGGTCACGTTTCGCCGAAACCTACGCTCACTCTCGTCTATCCTCTTTGGTCTCATCCACACTTCCTCCACCAGACCAGCTCTCAGCACTAGATACTAACAATGCAACTGATACTCTTCTCTCAACTTTAACATCCTGCTTGGACAACTTCTGCCCCGTTTCCTCCAGGCCAGCCCGCACCACACCCTCTGTCCCCTGGTTATCTGATGTTTTCCGTGAACATCGTGCTAAACTTAGGGGTGCTGTGAGGAAGTGGCGCAAATCCAAAGATCATACTGACCTTGGTCTTTATCAATCCCTCCTCTCGTCCTTCTCTGCTAATATCTCTACTGCTAAAATGACTTACTATCACAACAAAATTAACAATTCTTCTGACTCTCGCATGCTTATCAAAACCTTCTCCTCTCTTCTTAAGCCTCCTCCTCCATCAACCCAAACAGCTGACGATTTTGCCACATTCTTCATAAATAAAACAACCATCATCAGCGGCCAATTTACCAATCCACAAACTGACACACACATTTTACCAGCTAACACACACATTCTACCCTCCTTCTCCTTGCTTTCAGAGGCAGAAGTCTCCAAACTCCTCCTTTTCAATCGCCCTACTACCTGTCCGCTTGATCCTATTCCCACTAACCTACTTCAAGCTATTTCTTCCTCAGTTGTACCCGCACTCACGCACATCATAAACACTTCTCTTCACACTGGTACCTTTCCCATAGCATTTAAGCAGGCTCAGGTAACCCCACTGTTTAAGAAATCCACTCTAAATCCAGCACATCTAGAAAATTACAGACCAGTATCCCTTCTTCCATTCGTTACGAAAACACTTGAACGAGTTGTTTTCGAACCAGATCTCCTCCTTTCATACGCAGAACAACCTCTTGGACAACAATCAGTCTGGTTTCAAAAGCGGACACTCAACTGAGACTGCCCTGCTCTTAGTAATTGAAGCTCTGAGACAGGCAAGAGCAGCTTCCAAATCCTCAGTTCTCATTCTGCTGGATCTGTC
Source organism: Squalius cephalus (assembly GCF_949319135.1). Lineage (NCBI taxonomy): Eukaryota > Metazoa > Chordata > Actinopteri > Cypriniformes > Leuciscidae > Squalius > Squalius cephalus. Next base: position 895,646 of record NC_137135.1, on the reverse strand, counting down.
TGCTGCCTTTGACACAGTTAACCACCAGATCCTCCTGTCAATCCTAAAGATGAAGGGCATCTCGGGAACCGCACTCCAATGGTTCAAGTCTTACCTCTCAGGTAGGTCCTTTAGGGTATTGTGGAGGGGTGTGGTGTCTAAGACCAAACATCTAGCTACTGGAGTGCCTCAGGGCTCAGTGCTTGGACCACTTCTCTTCTCAATCTACATGTCATCACTAAGATCTGTGATTCAGAAACATGGCTTTTCCTATCACTGCTACGCTGATGACACACAACTCTACCTCTCATTCCAGCCTGATGATCAGACGGTGGCCGCTCGCATCTCAGCCTGACTGACAGACATTTCTGGCTGGATGAAGGACCACCACCTTCAACTAAACCTTGCGAAGACAGAGCTACTTGTAGTCCCGGCTAACCCAACACTTCATCACAACTTTACAGTAATACTAACTCTTTCTCTTCTATTCTATCCCAAAAATATAAATACATGTACTGCGTTAGATTGAACTGAGAGGGATCATAGCACTTACATATTTTATTAACATATCTTTATTGCAAGGATTAACCCCTTGAGATGAGACATCTCGTTTTCGAGGGGGTCCTCCAGTACATCAAAGCAAAAAAGAACCAAAACAGCAGAGCAAATATCACGGTCAAATAGCACAACAAAACACAACAACACACACACACCAGCTCACAATGCTCAACCCCACCCCGCCCAGCACGAACCCCACAAGTGACATGACAGAAAAACAACCACATGACTAGCATTGCACAAAGTCAAGGACTAAGAGGAACACAAACAAGAACATTGATGATGATAATAACAAATAATAATAAATAAATAATAATGAGGACATAAAAATGAGAAATAGTAAACATATGACCAATGAAGTCCAAGGTCAAACAAACAAAACCAGAAACAAAGACAAATGTTCCGAAGATGATCCCCGAGAGCCCTTCGGAACGCTGTAAGTGAAGTTAAAGAACGGATAGAAAATGGAAGATTATTCCAATCATATGGAGCCTTAAAACAAAATGCATATTTCCCTACCTGTCTTTGAACTCTAGGAACAACAAAAAAGATCTGATCATTGTGTCGCTGGCTGTATAGCGAATTATAAAGCACTAAGTGTTGCTTGAGATAAACTGGATAATTAAAGTAAAAACTTTTAAAAATAAACTGTAACCAGTGAGACTGTCTCCTGGCAGAAGGGGCAAACCAGGACAACTGTCTGTACAACACACAGCGGTGTGTCCTAAAGGGACAGCGGAGAACAAAACGGCAATTTTGTTGTCCTACTGTTAGTTTAACTGCTTCTATTGTTCTCATTTGTAAGTCTCATTTGGATAAAAGCGTCTGCTAAATGAATAAATGTAAATGTAAATATCGGGGCTAAAGTCTATGCTTGATAACCTGACATCCTACGTCACCGAAGCCGAGGAACGCATCGGGATGGCGGAGGACCAAATCACTGAGCTGGACTCGTGGGTGGACAAGTTAACTAAGGATAATGAGCATTTGATGGTGAAAGTTGAGTCACTTGAGAATTACAGCAGACGCAATAATATCTGTGTCCTTAACGTGCGTGAGAGTTGTGAGGGAAGTGATCCGGTTACATTTTTCGCCAACTGGCTGCCGACTGTACTGGGACAAGAGCACTTTCCCGTTCCGCGAATAATAGAGCGAGTACACCGGACGCTCGCACCAAGACCATCCATGGAGGAGAGGCCGAGGGCTGTGTTGATACGCCTGCTGAAGTACCAGGACCAGGAGAAGATACTCTGTACGGCTGCAAAGCTATCCAGGGAAGACAAAGGTCCCATAATGTACGAGAATACGCAAGTGATGTTTTTTCCTGACCTGAGTGCCAGCCTGGTGAAGCGCAGAAAGGAATACGACCGGGTGAAGAAAGAGCTGTGATCCAGGGATGTCCAGTTTGCTTTACTCTATCCTGCTACTCTGAGGATAACACTCCCAGATGGGATAAGGAAAATATTTAAAACACCAAAAGAAGCAGCAGCGTTTGTGAGAGATCACACATGGGGAAATTGAAGAGAGGTGTAAACAAGTTACCTAACGTACTTTTGTAGCCATCGCGCACAAATGTAAGATACCACTGTTTTACAATATTGTTCACCTACTTGACTACTTCTCTTATTGTAATGGCAGTCATTATTACTTAAGAGTGTTTTATATAATATCCTATATTATATATCGGAGAGCCCCCAGGGGGCAGGGGACCTTAGATTTGAGTTAGATTTGTTGTTCATGAATACAAGACCTTTCTAGATGAAGGGAGATGTGCCACATGTTTTGGGGCTGGCACTGTGGGGTTCTATATGTTGCTTTTGAGGTATTTTTCTTTTTTGTTTTCTTTTTTGTTTGGGTGCTCCACTTATATGTTGCATACTATTTTTCAAGTGCTTTGTTTACTGTAATATTATAAGAGGTCGGGGAAGTTTGTGAACAAAACAGAACTTTTATGGAGTATTGAAATTTGTCAGTTTTAATGTTAAAGGATTGAATAGGCTGATTAAAAGAAAAAGGGTTTTGGCATATCTTTAAAACTGGGGGCAGCAAAATATACTTAGAGGAGGGGATTGCAATTTCTGTTTAGATCCTAGTTTGGACAAATCAACTAAGACCATCTCCAAGTCAAAAGCAGCCAAGACCACTCAAATGTATATGAAAGATCTAAATTTAATAGACATTTGGAGGCAGATGCACCCTCAGACTCGGGATTATTCCTTTTACTCATTCCCTGTCACAGTGTCTGGTTTATGTTTATTGGGTCACCACTAGATGTCCTCCTTCCCCACGGTGTCCATCACACTCTTGAACTACATCCCCCATGATCCTTGTCTTTTCATTGTACTCAGCTGTCCCTTATCACTGTTCATTGCACTCAGCCTGTTCCCCATTAGCATTGTTATTTCCCTGTGTATATAACCCTGTCTGTTTTAGTATGTGTCACTGAGTCCTTGTATATTGTCCACCACTTTGAGGTCTGTTTCAGCTCTATCCTAGCCTGTTCTTGTTTCTTGGATTGATTATATGGAGTTTGACCCCTGCCTGTATGACAACAATTTGGATTACCCTTAAATAAAACATACTGCAATTGGATCTCCATTTCCCGTGTGTGAGATCGTGACAGAAGGACTCAGTCAACAAGGATCCAGCGGTATGTTTTTTAATGTCTTTTCCCCAGCCATCGAGCAGGAGAGGAGAGAGGGTTTTGAGGGAACCCGTCTAGTCATTTTTCGTGGGACCCGGGGAGGTCGCAGAGGAGTGGTGGGTCGAGAAGGAGTCTAGGGGTGTAAATCGGAGCCTTCATGACGATTCGATACGATACCGATTTCTTAAGCCAACGATTTGATTATTTTCGATACTTCAGAATTCCCTGCGATACGATTCGATTCGATTCGATACGATTCAATACTAGTACCCAGGTTAGGGTTAGGGTTAGGGTAACCCTAACCCTAACCCTAACCCTAACCCTAATATTTTTAAATGATATCTATTAAGTTTCAAATAAATCAACAAAAATAATAAATAATGTGCCTTTTATTGAGAATACATTAACAGTATTCTATTACTGTTACACTATAGCAGTTGTGCTCAATGCACTGCAAATAGAACAGCAAATATAACAAACTGCATCTACAGTTACAATAAAGTGCAATCAGATAAATTGTAATAAGAACAAAATAACAATAATAAAGTCTAATGCTTACAGTGCAGGTCTACTATGGCCAATTAGCCTATTCACTGTTAAAAAAAAAAAAGACCTCTACAGCCTACAGTTCAAGTACATCAACCCTGCACGTTTATTTTATACAAAATTGGTTACATTTTGAAAATACAATTTGCATCTTATTAAGAGGTAATGGTCACACATCCTCTGCAGTAGATGAACTGCAAATAGAACAGTTAACTCCACAAAATCAGTCAAAGTGCAATAATAACAAAAAGTAACAAAAGTCTAGGACATAAGCCTACAGCCCATTCACTACAAAATAACAAAAATGCATTTGCATTTTAGAAGAATGAGGTATTTAGGTATTTAGAAGCATGGCTCATGGCTTGGGCTATAGCAGGGACCTTGCAAATAGAACAGTTACTCAAAACAGTTTAAGTGCAGTAAGAATCAAAACAAGTAACAAAAGTCAAGGACATAAGCCTACAGCCCATTAATGGCAAAACAACCAAAAACAAGGAGACTGACTACAGTTCTACAGTTCAATACTCTCAGTGGTGCTCCTTGACAGATTTTTCTTCAAGAAAATCAACTGGTCCACATGCTCAGAAGACAATACACTACGCTCTGAACGCACAATGTCCCCTGCTGTACTAAATACACGTTCTGATGGTACACTTGTACCAGGAATGCATAAGTACGTCTTGGCCAGGTCTGCCAGGAGAGGAAACTCAGCCTGGTGGGCTCTCCACCAGTCTAACACTTTACCATCTAGGCTCAAAGATGCAACATCTCTGTACTTCCTAACTTCATCATGGGCAAGTTCTTTGGATGTTTTGTCTCTGACACTTGGGTCCTCAGTGCAGAAGGAGTCGCCAAAAAGGTCCTCCAATACCTTTGATTTCTTGGAAACAGGAGGGCATTCTAGAATGGCACAGAAATAAAAAATAAGATTCGATTATAGTTGTGTGTTATTGTGTTATATATATATATATATATATATATATATATATATATATATATATATATATATATATATATATATATATATAAGCATATATATATATAATTATAAAGCATATATATATATAATTATAAAGCATATATATATATAATTATAAAGCATATATATATATATATATATATATATATATAAATAAAGATAACAAAAAAAAAAAAAAAATCAAGTATGTCTACAATGTATGAATACATACCTTTAGTGGTTTCTGCATCACACACCTCATTTAGCTCCATAGAAATCTGGTGAGGAGAAGAGTGAGGAGGTGTTTCCTCAGGCTGGGCCTCTGACTCATTCTGTAACACAGACACAGATAAACACATACACATACACATACACATAAAGGCAAAGTTATTAGTAAATAGCTAGAGTACTCAATGGAACAACGGGTTCATCAGTATTACTATTAAATTAAATTAAACACCATCACTAAATTAACCAAGATGAGAAACAACCTACCCTCTGTTCATTCAGCCGTGCCGCTTCTTCAGCAAGATATTCAAATGTTTGGTTTCTTCTCTAATCACCCAGGAAAGGAAGCTTTTTAAATCGGGGGTCTAAAGGAGCTGCTCGAAGCAAGAATGGTTCTTCGTCCACATATCGCTCTCTAAGATCATCAGACATGAGCCGTTTCATGTCTTTGATTAAGGGGGAGTCATCCGGTGCATATTCGAAATGCGCCAGCAACTTAATTCGGAGAGGTGCGACGATGGACACAGTGGGCTGCTTCTCCTCGCACATCAGAGTGGTAGCAGCCTTTAGCGGGGCTAGCAGACTCACCATTTGTTCGGCAGCCAAGAGATCACTTTCACTGAGTGTGTGCACGTCACACGAGCCTTTTCTGACTTTCTTGTCGAGAAGTGTCGCCATCACCGCAGCTTGTTGTTCAAGAAATCGCTCCAACATCTCAAAAGAACTATTCCATCGGGTTTTCACGTCTGCTTTGAGCTTGTGGCGTGGAAGCCCCAGCAAACTTTGCTTCTCCTTCAAAACTGTGGTCGCAACTGCGCTGCGGTGAAAAAAACTCACAATTCTTCTCACGCGCCCTAAAAGCCTTTCTGTGGCAGCAATCTTCAGGCCATCTTGTGTTGTCAGATTGAGTGTGTGCGCGAAACACTTTATATGTGGTGATAACCCTGCCTCTTCACCGGCTTTGATCATGTTAGAAGCGTTGTCGGTTACGAGAGCCGGTGCCTTGTCCAATATACCCCATTCTTCACACGCACTTCTCAGAACCTGCCCAATATTAACTCCTGAATGAGTGTCTCCGAAGACACGAGTCTGTAAAACATGGTTTTTCATTTGCCATTTGTTGTCAATAAAATGACATGTTACGGTGATGTATGACTCCGTTGTGCATGAAGTCCATCCATCTGAAGTTATGGCTACTCGCTCTGCACTCATCAGACCCTGAATAACTTCATCACGAACTTTGGTGTAGAAGTTCGGAATATAGGACTCGCTGAATTGTTGCCGTGAGGGGATGTTGTACCTCGGCTCAAGAACTTCGAGCAGGTATCTAAAGCCTTCGTTCTCTACGACGCAATAGGGCCTCATGTCTTTGCATATAAAAAACGCGATGGCTTTGGTGATGTTTTTTGCTCTTTTTGAAGTGCTTGACAACTTTGGAGGGAAAAACGTTGTCAGTGATGTGGCGGCCGTGGAAGCCTGGCCCTGTGTTCTTTCTTTACACTCGCCATCAATACCATGGCGCCTTTTCAGGTGTGCGGATAGATTCGACGTATTGCCGCAGTATCTTATCTCACACTGACAGTCTTTCTCTTTGCAAACGGCAACATCTCTTACCACTACTCCTTCGGTTTTCCTGAAGCCAAAATACTTCCACACCCATGACTTGACGCCGACTGGAGTGTGTAGCATTTCATTTTCATTGCCAGCTCGCTCTGACGGTTCCATCGCTCTTGACTCAAGAGCTGTGTCCCAATGTGAAGTCTGCATCCTCCGAAGGCCGTATTTGAAGGCCGATTGCGTCACAGCGGCGCGTCGAAACGCGACGAAGGATGTCCCAATTCAAAAGCTGCACACTTCGGAGGTCGCATTTGAAGGCCGATTGCGTCACCGCGGCGCGATGAAGGCTGTCCCAATTCAATTCTGCATCCTCCGAAGTCCGTATTCGAAGGCCGGTTGCGTCATCGCGGCGCGACGAAGGCTAAAGCAACGCCAAATGCACCCTTCGTTTCCCCGTGAAAGGAAGGATACATAAATGGACACTTAGCGGACTATCCTACCCCATAAGTCATCGCGCGTCGGTGACGACAGCAATTTTTTCATAAAAAAAATGACGGCCGAGAGTTCGCTGGTGGACGGCAAATTCACATTTAAATGTAAGTATTATGTTTTCATTTACTCAAATAGCTAGTGAAACCACAGTTAAAAGCCACAAGTTTTTCTTTCTTATAAACTTCATCTTAACTCCATCACCATTGCGTGGCTTCATTTGTCAGGTGGTCTGAGGCTAAACTTGTGCTAATATTAGTTTAATAATTGATTCAGGGAGCAAGGAGCAGACAGCTCAATTTATTAAACTGCAATTAAAAAAATAAACTAAATAAATTAAATTAAATTTTATTGTAATATTTGCACTAGTCTGTCTAACTTGTGTAAATAAGAAATATCACTCACCCTATAAAGCCCACAACAATAAGAAAAGCAGTAGATAAGGCAATGGGGTTTAATTATGTGTTTTTGTAGTGCTGTCATGCAAGCTATGTCTACAAAGGTTTTAACCAAATTTGAGTATTCATGAATATGATTTTAAAAATACAAAGTAAGAAAGTTGAGATCACATCTTTGCTGAAATGTATTGTGTTATTAACAAGCCATGGTTAATTTGCTCTGCCTTAGGATTGCAAGTGTCCTGGAACATGTGAGGGTGTGAGTGGGAACCCACTGCTGAAACTTGGCCCTGGTTTGTCCTCATGGATGAGATGTTGGGACAGAGGCATTGCACCCTCATTGCCTCAATCCCTGAGGACACACCAGGGCCGAGTTCAGCAGTGTGTGACCAAGAAGAGGAGGAGCCAGGGGCAGCAGCACCAGCACCAGGACCAGCAGCACCAGGACCAGCAGCATCAGCACCAGCACCCGCACCACAAAGAAGGCGAGACAGAGAGGACGAGTTTTTGGACTTGATTAGAGAAGACATGGGACTGCAGAGGCGAGGAGAGCACAAGAGAGAATGGACAGGCTGTTTTCTCCTCTTGAAAGAATGATTGAGAAATATGTATATGTATATATATATATATATATATATATATATATATATATATATATATATATATATATTTTCACTTATATTTTTTAAAAGGAAAAAAAAATTCTGCAACTTTAAATGTGTAAATAAAAGAGAATTCATTGCTCTGGACATTGTTTATTTTTGTAATGACAGTCATAATTTCTACATGAAACAAATTCTTCTATAACTTTTTTTCCCCCAACTATTTACAACATACTTTAAACATATATCAAAATCAACATAAACATTTAAATTTACAGTACATAAAATAAGATAAAATGATGTAGACTTTTATTCAGCTGAGTGGGAGACCCTGGTGTGCTGCTGGACCGGGATGGGCTCCACAATAGAGACCCTGGTAAGGCCTCCTGCTGGTGAGACATCATCTAGGACGTTCTTCAGAGTGTTTGACTGCATATTTACACTATCCACGTCTACCAACAGGTTTGCAGGGCTGACTCATGGAATAAATATTGAGATACTTTATTACACTTTATTTAGTACTTTTAATAACCACTAATACCGCTTTGGCGAAAAACTACTAGTCATATATTTCAAACCTTAGTTAAGCAAACTTATCTTGCATACTCTAATGTACTTAAGGTATCAAGAGTAAAAGTAAAGGAATTCTGGAGGGATGGTTCTGCTTTTATATTACTGCATATGTTGCATTTTACTTCTGAATATTTTCAAGGTTGATACATTTAAACTATATACTTTTGTGTAGTTTATTGTAAAACAATGCATCATATTGTAAAATAACATAATTTTGTAGTGTTGCTGTCCTGTGTGAGGAAATCACTTCGAGTATTAACGAAGTATGTAGTTCCTTACATACCACCACTGGTTATATTGAAAATTAAACTAACAAAATGTAGGCTTATTGTCACAATATTAACAAATTGTTGCTAACTACAGCTCCGTCCCATTTCAAAGGGCGCATCTGAAGCGCTCGGACCGGTCTAGCCTACGGAGGATTGTTCTTGTCGCCTAGCAACAGTGACTGACAGCTGCCGATGACGAGCGGGAGTAACATTCGCACTGGACTTTTTATATTCAACTGGGTTTTATATTCAAATAGGGTTGAAAACCTGTGTAAATATATTTACCATGGTCCATTTATGTGCATAATAAAAAGAATACACTAGCCTACAAAATCGCATCAAGGTAAGATATAAATGAACATTTGAATCTTCGGCTAAGCCGAAAGTAGGCCTACATGACCTGGTCCTCCAGTAAAATATAAAACATAAAAATGACAATAGCCAATTCTGGCTCCATAGCTGTTTACTTAATTATATCAAATTAATTGTCAGGATGGCAGCATACTCTCGCACCGTTGCTTGGCGCCTGGAGCGGTAATCGGGAACACCTGGCTGCACAATTAGAAAATCCTACGAAGGCTACATGGTGTGTCGTTCGGAGGACGCATAGGCTGCATCGTTTGAAGTCCGCAGCCTTCGAAGGATGCAGTCTTCACATTGGGACACAGCTAATGTGTGTGTGAGAACATAGATAGATAGACTGTGAAACGTAACGCGTGTGAAGCGGTGTGAAGAAGAAGACAATAATGAGGTTAGCGCCACCCGCAGCTTAGGAGTAGCCTAGGTTGTACGCACGCATATGTCGGAGCGGATGCTGAAAATAGACAGACAAACAGACGGGCGGCAAAATAAACACATTAATCGATACTCTTGCGGACGCATCGATGCATTGAATCGTCGGCTGTATAATCGATGCATCGATACGAATCGATTAATATTTACACCCCTAAAGGAGTCCAACACCACTCTCCACCATGGCCCCCCTTCGACTCTGGGATGGTGAGGGACGAATTGGAGCCACCGTCTCACCGTCGCAGACGGAGAGGGGGTAAGAGACGCACATCTGCCGAGCCTGTGTCTTCGGACAGGATGGCCACCGTCGAGCCTGTGTCTTCGGACAAGATGGCCGCTGCCGAGCCGGATCCAGTGTCTGCGGACAAGATGGTTGCCGCCGAGCCTGTTCACGTCACGTCTGCCGAGCCTGTGTCTTCGGACAAGATGGCCGCCGCCGAGCCTGCGTCTTCGGACAAGATGGCCGCTGCCGAGCCGGATCCAGTGTCTGCGGACAAGATGGTTGCCGCCGAGCCTGTTCACGTCATGTCTGCCGAGCCTGTGTCTTCGGACAAGATGGCCGCCGCCGAGCCTGTGTCTTCGGACAAGAGGATTGTCTCGGAGCTGCCCACCAACAGTCCTGCCACGGCCAGGAGGGCTGTCTTTCTCTTTTACGCAGTGGCGGTATTGCATGCGTGGAAGAGACACAGCAAGTCTGCTGATCCAGAGACTGTTCAAGTCACGTCTGCCGATCCAGAGACTGTTCACGTCACGTCTGCCGATCCAGAGACTGTTCACGTCATGTCTGCTGATCCAAAGACTGTTCACTTCACGTCTGCCGATCCAGAGACTGTTCACGTCACGTCTGCCGATCCAGAGACTGTTCACGTCACATCTATCGATGCAGAGACTGTTCCTGTGCCGGAGGCTGTACCCGTCAGCCCTGCCATGGCCCAGAGGGCTGTCTTCACTTTTTATTTGTTTGCTGTCTGGCGTGCCTGGGCTGCACACACTACCAAGATGGCAGCCTCCAGTCCGGTTGGAACCCCGGACACTGTGCTGAAGCCGGTGTTTGTTCCTGTTCCTGAACAGGTGTCCGTGTCTGTTCCTGAGCCGGTGGTGTCTGCTCCTGAGCCGGTGGTGTCTGTTCCAGTTCCTGAGCCGGTGGTGTCTGTTCCAGTTCCTGAGCCGGTGGTGTCTGTTCCAGTTCCTGAGCCGGTGGTGTCTGTTCCAGTTCCTGAGCCAGGTGTGTCTGTTCCAGTTCCTGAATCGGTGGTGTCTGTTCCTGAATCGGTGGTGTCTGTTCCAGTTCCTGAGCCGGTGGTGTCGGTTCCTGTTCCTGAACCGGTGGTGGCTGTTCCAATTCCTGAGCCGGTGGTGTCTGTTCTAGTGCCTGAGCTGGTGTCTGTTCCTGTGCCATGGCCGTCTGAGGGAAAGTCTCCGCCCTGGCCGCCCGAGGGAGAGTCTCCGCCCTGGCCGCCCGAGGGAGAGTCTCCGCCCTGGCCGCCCGAGGGAAAGTCTCCACCGTGGCCGCCCGATGGACTGTCTGCTCTGCCCTGGCCGCCCGATGGACTGTCTGCTCTGCCCTGGCCGCCCGATGGACTGTCGTCTCCGCCCTGGCCGCCAGATGAACTGTCACTCCCTGTCCCCGTTTCCCTCCATGGACCTGGCCCCCCATCCCTCCCCCTGATCCTCCACCAGTCCACCTCCCGCCTGGACTCTTGCTTGTCTGTCACGTCTTGGAGTGTCTGGTAGCCGCTCCGTAGAAGGGGGGTTATGTCACAGTGTCTGGTTTATGTTCCTTGGGTCACCACTAGATGTCCTCCTTCCCCACGGTGTCCATCACACTCTTGAACTACATCCCCCATGATCCTTGTCTTTTCATTGCACTCAGCTGTCCCTTATCACTGTTCATTGCACTCAGCCTGTTCCCCATTAGCATTGTCATTTCCCTGTGTATATAACCCTGTCTGTTTTAGTATGTGTCACTGAGTCCTTGTATATTGTCCACCACTTTGAGGTCTGTTTCAGCTCTATCCTAGCCTGTTCTTGTTTCTTGGATTGATTATATGGAGTTTGACCCCTGCCTGTATGACAACGATTTGGATTACCCTTAAATAAAACATACTGCAATTGGATCTCCCTGTTTCCCGTGTGTGAGATCGTGACATGCCCTCAGAAATCCAACACTAGAATTGATTTGTTCTTATTATCAACCCAGCTATTTCATAGAGTATTAGATGCTGAATATTTATCTAGAACTTTATCTGATCACTCACCATTGACCTTGTCCATTTTGTTCCCAGATAAGCCTAAAACACCTTATAGGTGGCGCCTTAATCCTACTCTCCTTCAGAGAGCAGATTTCTGCACATTCATAAGGGACCAGATTAAGTTGTTTTGTGAAACAAACTGTGCCTCTTCTCCCAACAGTTTTATTTTATGGGATACGTTAAAGGCCTATCTGAGAGGACAGATAATCTCCTATACAAAAGGTCTGAAAAAGCAATACACACAGGATACTGATAAGTTAGAAAAGGAAATTTTACTCTTGGAAAAAGATTATCAAAGAAATGGTTCTTCAGACACATATCAATCTTTAGTCCAGAAAAAAATTCAATACAATACATTAGATACCTACAATATTGAAAGAGCTATTTTAAGAACTAAACAGAGGTATTATGAATTGGGAGAGAAAGCACATTGAATCTTGTCCTGGCAACTGAAGGCAGAGGAAAACACTAGGAGTATCAATGCCATTCAAACTGAAGCAGGCTCTATCTCATATAACCCAACAGAAATAAATGATACATTTAAACACTTCTATTTAAATTTGTACAAATCAGAATTGCCCAGAGATTTGACCCATATTGACAACTTTCTGTCTAAAAGCAAATTACAAAAAATTTGTGAAGACCAAACAAATCTTGACTTTCCTTTTACTCAGGCAGAAATTACAAAAGCCCTAAATTTTATAAAGAATTTAAAGATTTACTTATCCCACTGATTATGGATGTAATAAACCTTTCGTCTAAGACACATACGCTTTCCCGAATCCTCTTCGACTGCCATAATCACAGTTCTATTAAAAAAAGGTAAAGACCCAGTAAAATGTGCCTCTTACAGGCCCATCTCATTATTGAACTCAGATTATAAGTTGATTTCTAAAGTGTTAGCAAATAGGCTTAGTCTGATATTACCAAAAATAATTAACCCAGACCAGAGTGGCTTTATTCAAAAACGCCTATCTGCCAATAACATTTACCAAAATCAAGATCTGATCACACTGTGGCCTTCGATAGGCTGGAATCACCCTATTTATTTAAGGTATTAACTAAATTTGGTTTTGGACAAGTATTTAACTGGGTGATAACCCTATATCATAAACCCAAAGCAAAGATTACTACTAATGGGCAAATTTCCTCACCATTTTCCCTACATAGATCCAGTAGACAGGGATGTCCACTGTCCCCAAGTCTGTTTGCCTTAGCCATTGAGCCTTTGGCGGAGGCAATCAGAAGGGACCCTGATATAAAGGGCTTTAAGGTTGGTCAGACAACCCATAAAATTAACTTATTAACTGATGATATTCTCTTATATCTAACAGACCCCTCTTCACTCCCTTACTCGACTACAGGATTTATTGGACACCTATGGTACTGTCTCAGGATATAAGGTAAACTATATAAAAGTGAAATAATTCCATTAACAACATTCAACTACTCAACGTGTGTCAAAGTGCATCTGCGTTCAAATGGGCCCCAACTGGAATAAAATATCTTGGTATAGTTGTGGACAATAACTTAAAAAATCTTTATAGATTGAATTATAGTCCACTACTACAATTAAAAATTGTGGAAGATCTACACAGATGAGAGAGAGGTTATAGGGCAACATATGTCACTTTGAGTGATTTATTGCCCTTAAGCCCCGCCCCCTTTTTGACCGTGGGAAATTCCCACGCTTGCCCCGCCCCCTTCTACCCCATCCCTCCCACCTCCGGACAGATCACGTGACCGTGGGAATTTTCCCACGGTACCCTTCCCTACAAAACATCCCCACCCCGCCCGACTTCTGCACAGGTCACGTGACCGTGGGAAAATTTTCCCACGATCCGCATTAAAACGTTAAAACAACGTATTAAAATTATATCAAGCAAATAGTTATATTTTCTAATACATTTGAAGAAAAGTTGTACATTCACAATTACATAGTGTTTAAAGGTGTATAAAACATTGTATAAAGTTAAAATACAAGTCTTTAGCGTTCATACATTTGTAAAATGTTAAAACATTATCTTAAAGCTATCAAAATGTATTAGTATTAAGACATTAAACAAATATTAAAACATATCAAACGCATAAACACATACATACATTTAAAAAACTGACTTACGTTTTTACAATTCCGTCTGTTGAAAGAAGAACAAAGGTTATCCAACTTTGTGTAAAGTAATCTCCTGGGAGCTCAATGAAACACGTCCGAACACGGGAGAAAGGAGTCAAGACTGACAATAGCTACCATTGCACAGGAGCCAGACCTAGGCTCCACCCCTAGACTCCTCCCACACCAAGACCCTCCCACGTCAGGTGGTGAAGAGGCGTGGGAAAAGACGACAAACAGTTCCCACGCTTCGCACAGGACAGTAGGAGGAGGTGTTCTTATAGCCCCGCCTACGATCTACAAACATTAAAACACAATCCTCTTGAAAGGTTACCTCGTTCACGCATCATGTCTCAAGGAACTGACTCTTCTTCATCATCATTCCAACCCCTGGGAACTACTGACGGATACATACCAAATGGATTACCGGATGCAGCAAATGGATATCCGCAGAAAAGCATCGAATGGCTAAATAAATTTTGTACAGATCTTGGATATCACAATCTGGCGTTCCTCACAAGCTATGGAGTTGCAACACCTGCCGCAGTCGCCGAGGTCCCAGACATAACTGTCGATGAGGCGGACGGATGTCTCGGGGGCACAGGTCACCGGATTATCAAGGCTATTTTGGCTGTCATTTTGGAATTTTTGATCGACAAACGGATGAAAAATTCTTGTGACGGCTGTACTGTAGATCACCCATCGCAAACAAGACACAGCTGCTTGTTTGAACCTACTGCATATTATTTCTATGGATGTTTTGAAGAGATCAGACTGAAACTCCTCACACCTGAGTTGAAAAACATATTAGCTCAGGCCTTGAGTCAGTACGGAGGCAGCCCGCATCTACAGAGAATCCTGGGAGCTGTTGAGGCAATTTTGTTTGACCTCAGAGATGAGATGTACATAGTCGAACAATTATCTTTAATTCGTGAAAAATTGATCGACGAATCATGCGAGGAGATCATTTACACGGCTGTGGATAAATGGAAACTCGCCATGGCTGAAGATCCGGAGATCACTCGCGTTTGAAAATGGGAAACTTCTGCTCTACCTCTTGGATTACAAAATATTTCTTTAAATCACGTGTTAAATGTGGAATATCTAATCTGCTCCACAAGATTATCCGGAATAATTGGACTACAAATACCGATGTGAGTCCGGATGAAAAACGACTAATGGAATTAATGAACGGCGTACGGGGATTATCGGATGAATGGAATCATATGATAAACATGTCTGTAACCTGCGAGAGCACGCCCTCTGGGGTTATCAAAAACATTCTCAATCTAATGTCTGACGACCAGAACTCTCTTAGAATAGGAAATATATTGTGTATTTGTACGTATGTAACTGATGTCTGCAGTTTGTTAAGTAGCGAAAACCCAGATGTATGTAATATTATTGATTTTTTAGTCGAATACATTATGGAGAAGAATTTTGAAATGTCTGTGAAATTTTATTTTTTGTTTGTGTGATATAATTATAACTATTGTATCTGTTAGTTTTCTTATTAGGGGCCAAGCCCCGAAGGGGCTATGGCACCTATTGTATCTGTTAGTTTTCTTATTATTAGGGGCCAAGCCCCGAAGGGGCTATGGCACCTATTGTATCTGTTAGTTTTCTTATTATTATTAGGGGCCAAGCCCCGAAGGGGCTATGGCACCTATTGTATCTGTTAGTTTTCTTATTATTATTATTATTATTATTCTTCTTCCTCCTCTTGAAGTCTATGGCAGCCCTATGAACCATACATAGGAAAATGATGAAATTTGGCACACTTGTAGTGATGGTAATGAAAAGTAATTGTAGCAATTTTTGAGTCTCTAGGTCCAACTCTATAGCGCCACCAGCAGTTCAAAAATTCAACATTGAAATGGTTATAACTTTTGAACCCTTTGATCTAGAAAAATGAAACTTAGTACACCTGATTCATCTCATCATGCTGATTAGAACCAATATCTTACATTAAGACTCCGCCCATTACAGTAGTGGCCATTTTGAAAAGTACAGTATGCAGTTTTTTTGCTACTCCTCCTTCAAAATTGGTCTAATTTTGTCCAAACATGTACTCAAATGATCTTCGGACTGAGCCGCATAAAAGTACTGTCCCCGATTTTTTTTATTCTTCTCTGATCAAAAGTTATGACGTTGCAAACTTAACGAGGTCGACCCAAAATTGGTTCAGAAGCTATAGCTCGGCCAAACTTTGATCAATCGAAACGAAAATTGGTACACTTCATCGGAAGCATGATCTGAGGTTCCATGCCAAAGTTGGGAACAGCGCCACCTACGGGTCATGAGATATGGAAAATGCATATTTTGGCCAATAACTTATGAACAGTTTGTCAGAAAATTATAAACTTGGTGTCTATCGATTCCTTGGGTCATGACAAATCCGTGGATATCGATTTTGCCATGATGGGATGTACCACGTGTCCGCCATTTTGAATGATGTCATAATTTGCAATATCTTTTAAACTATTTGAAATTTCTTCACCAAATTTGGTATGGATCATCATTAGCATGGCCCGAAGGTACCTGAGAAATTTGATCACAGCGCCACCTAGTGTTCCAGAGATATCATTGTTTTTTGAAAAAACGCTTATAACTTTTGCTAACATTGCTTGAAATTTGATTTCTTTATGTCAATATATTCCTTGGCTTATGCCGATTTCAACGATATCTCATATGTTATTTATCAACAATGTGACTGGCCGCCATATTGGAGTGAATGTAAAACAGTTTTTTCGCTACTCCTCCTTCAAAATTGGTCTAATTTTGTCCAAACATGTACTCAAATGATCTTCGGACTGAGCCGCATAAAAGTACTGTCCCCGATTTTTTTGCTATACTGGAAAAAAAAAGTTATGATGTCGCAAACTTAATGAGGTCAACCCATAATTGGTTCAGAGGCTGTAACTTGTGAACAGTTTGTCACAAAATCATAAAATTGGTGTCTATCGATTCCTTGCGTCATGTCGAATCTGAGGATATCTATTTTGCCAGCATTGGATGTACCACATCATAAGCTATATTAGCATTAAGTTAGCTTAGCATGCTAATCTCGTTAACATGATTTTGTGTGCTCATTCACACACTGAAGCCTCTCCTCTGCAGCTTTGTAAAACATGTCCTCTGGGTGGCGCAAGTGGTTCAACCATGCGTCATGAATCCCGAACCATTGTGGTCGTGGGTTCGAGACCAGTGTGGGGCGACTTTGAAATTGTGTATAAAATAATAATTTAAATTCCTTCCGGCTCTGCACTGCTGTTGGTGCTTAAATGCTAGCTGTGCTGCTGTAATTGATGTGCTTACTGTGCTTGATGTACATTAAATTTCTGATGTTTTGCTCTTCTGGCTCCGCATTGCGCTACAGCGGCTGTTGCTTGCTCTGCCTTGCAGGGCTTGGCCCCGTATTGCTGCTTGCAGCTATATTTATTATTATTATTCTTCTTCCTCCTCTTGAAGTCTATGGCAGCCCTATGAACCATACATAGGAAAATGATGAAATTTGGCACACTTGTAGTGATGGTAATGAAAAGTAATTGTAGCAATTTTTGAGTCTCTAGGACCAACTCTATAGCGCCACCAGCAGTTCAAAAATCCAACATTGAAATGGTTATAACTTTTGAACCCTTTGATCTAGAAAAATGAAACTTAGTACACCTGATTTATCTCATCATGCTGATCAGAACCAATATCTTACATCAAGACTCCGCCCATTACAGTAGTGGCCATTTTGAAAAGTACAGTATGCAGTTTTTTTGCTACTCCTCCTTCAAAATTGGTCTAATTTTGTCCAAACATGTACTCAAATGATCTTCGGACTGAGCCGCATAAAAGTACTGTCCCCGATTTTTTTGCTATATTGGAAAAAAAAAAGTTATGATGTCGCAAACTTAACGAGGTCGACCCAAAATTGGTTCAGAAGCTATAGCTCGGCCAAACTTTGATCAATCGAAACGAAAATTGGTACACTTCATCGGAAGCATGATCTGAGGTTCCATGCCAAAGTTGGGAACAGCGCCACCTACGGGTCATGAGATATGGAAAATGCATATTTTGGCCAATAACTTATGAACAGTTTGTCAGAAAATTATAAACTTGGTGTCTATCGATTCCTTGGGTCATGACAAATCCGTGGATATCGATTTTGCCATGATGGGATGTACCACGTGTCCGCCATTTTGAATGATGTCATAATTTGCAATATCTTTTAAACTATTTGAAATTTCTTCACCAAATTTGGTATGGATCATCATTAGCATGGCCCGAAGGTACCTGAGAAATTTGATCACAGCGCCACCTAGTGTTCCAGAGATATCATTGTTTTTTGAAAAAACGCTTATAACTTTTGCTAACATTGCTTGAAATTTGATTTCTTTATGTCAATATATTCCTTGGCTTATGCCGATTTCAACGATATCTCATATGTTATTTATCAACAATGTGACTGGCCGCCATATTGGAGTGAATGTAAAACAGTTTTTTCGCTACTCCTCCTTCAAAATTGGTCTAATTTTGTCCAAACATGTACTCAAATGATCTTCGGACTGAGCCGCATAAAAGTACTGTCCCCGATTTTTTTGCTATACTGGAAAAAAAAAGTTATGATGTCGCAAACTTAATGAGGTCAACCCATAATTGGTTCAGAGGCTGTAACTTGTGAACAGTTTGTCACAAAATCATAAAATTGGTGTCTATCGATTCCTTGCGTCATGTCGAATCTGAGGATATCTATTTTGCCAGCATTGGATGTACCACATCATAAGCTATATTAGCATTAAGTTAGCTTAGCATGCTAATCTCGTTAACATGATTTTGTGTGCTCATTCACACACTGAAGCCTCTCCTCTGCAGCTTTGTAAAACATGTCCTCTGGGTGGCGCAAGTGGTTCAACCATGCGTCATGAATCCCGAACCATTGTGGTCGTGGGTTCGAGACCAGTGTGGGGCGACTTTGAAATTGTGTATAAAATAATAATTTAAATTCCTTCCGGCTCTGCACTGCTGTTGGTGCTTAAATGCTAGCTGTGCTGCTGTAATTGATGTGCTTACTGTGCTTGATGTACATTAAATTTCTGATGTTTTGCTCTTCTGGCTCCGCATTGCGCTACAGCGGCTGTTGCTTGCTCTGCCTTGCAGGGCTTGGCCCCGTATTGCTGCTTGCAGCTATATTTATTATTATTATTATTCTTCTTCCTCCTCTTGAAGTCTATGGCAGCCCTATGAACCATACATAGGAAAATGATGAAATTTGGCACACTTGTAGTGATGGTAATGAAAAGTAATTGTAGCAATTTTTGAGTCTCTAGGTCCAACTCTATAGCGCCACCAGCAGTTCAAAAATTCAACATTGAAATGGTTATAACTTTTGAACCCTTTGATCTAGAAAAATGAAACTTAGTACACCTGATTCATCTCATCATGCTGATTAGAACCAATATCTTACATTAAGACTCCGCCCATTACAGTAGTGGCCATTTTGAAAAGTACAGTATGCAGTTTTTTTGCTACTCCTCCTTCAAAATTGGTCTAATTTTGTCCAAACATGTACTCAAATGATCTTCGGACTGAGCCGCATAAAAGTACTGTCCCCGATTTTTTTTATTCTTCTCTGATCAAAAGTTATGACGTCGCAAACTTAACGAGGTCGACCCAAAATTGGTTCAGAAGCTATAGCTCGGCCAAACTTTGATCAATCGAAACGAAAATTGGTACACTTCATCGGAAGCATGATCTGAGGTTCCATGCCAAAGTTGGGAACAGCGCCACCTACGGGTCATGAGATATGGAAAATGCATATTTTGGCCAATAACTTATGAACAGTTTGTCAGAAAATTATAAACTTGGTGTCTATCGATTCCTTGGGTCATGACAAATCCGTGGATATCGATTTTGCCATAATGGGATGTACCACGTGTCCGCCATTTTGAATGATGTCATAATTTGCAATATCTTTTAAACTATTTGAAATTTCTTCACCAAATTTGGTATGGATCATCATTATCATGGCCCGAAGGTACATGAGAAGTTTGATCACAGCGCCACCTAGTGTTCCAGAGATATCATTGTTTTTTGAAAAAACACTTATAACTTTTGCCAACATTGCTTGAAATTTGATTTCTTTATGTCAATATATTCCTTGGCTTATGCCGATTTCAACGATATCTCATATGTTATTTTTCAACAATGTGACTGGCCGCCATATTGGAGCGAATGTAAAACAGTTTTTTCGCTACTCCTCCTTCAAAATTGGTCTAATTTTGTCCAAATATGTACTCAAATGATCTTCAGACTGAGCCGCATAAAAGTACTGTCCCCGATTTTTTTGCTCTACTGGAAAAAAAAAGTTATGATGTCGCAAACTTAACGAGGTCGACCCATAATTGGTTCAGAGGCTGTAACTTGTGAACAGTTTGTCACAAAATCATAAAATTGGTCTCTATCGATTCCTTGCGTCATGTCGAATCCGAGGATATCTTTTTTGCCAGGATTGGATGTACCACGTCATCATAAGCCATAAGCTACATCAGCATTAAGATAGCTTAGCATGCTAATCTGGTTAACTTGCTTTTGTGTGCTCATTCTTACACTGAAGCCTCTCATCTGAAGTTTGTGATTGTACATCCTCTGAGTGGTGCAGTCTGCTAAACCATGTGCTTCTAATCCTGAGCCGTTCTGGTTGTAGGTTCGAACCCTGTGTTGGATGAGTATAAAAATTGTGTTGATTCCTGTTTTGTTCAGGCATTTTTCTAATCTATTGCGCTAATGCTGCTTGTTTTGATTTCATCCATAAGTACTTCTGAACCTATCTGTTCTTCATGTACATTCTATTTCTGCTCTTTTTGCTCTTCTGGCTCCACATTGGCTAACCATAAGTTACATTAGCATTAAGATATCTTAGCATGCTTAACTGGTTGAGATGCTAAGTAATTCTTTTGTGTGCTTATTGTGTGCTCATTCTTAATCTGAAGCCTCTCCTCTGCAGCTTAAGCGTAAAATGCTAAACCATGTGCCATGAGCCCAAACCATTGTGTTACAGACATAGTGTCTTTCTGAAAAGTAACTCATTAGAATATGATATGTGGCACATTCATATAAAGATTAACGCTTGACTTGATTTATTGAACTTTGGCATCTTGGTAAAAATGTAAAAAAAAAACAGTTTTCCCAATGGTACTACTAGATGAGTAACAGTCACATCACCCAGAGGTTGTGAGTTCGAGTCCTGTCCAACTTCATAAAATGGTTTCTGTATTTTCCAGTTAAGTATTTTTTTAATCTTTCTTCTGGGATTAGAAACATTGTTTATTCTATGTTGAGTCTCACCTGAAGTCTTGAGTATTCAGAAAGTTTTGTGATCAAAAATGATTTCTATAGCAGTCCTTGACAATCTACTATTCTTGCAATGTAAGCATTTTCTTCATATTAATACTTTTTGCCTTTATGTGTTCATTCTCATGTCAATTTCCTTTTATGCATTGTGTGTAGTGAGCTAGAGAGTAGAAGGGTGTGATTTGATGTTGTCATGGTCTAAGTAAACCTATTTTTTTTTAATTAAGCTGGCTTTTATAAATTAAGTTAACTACATAAACTATTATACATGCATTTGTTTGGTTTAAAGCTTTAAGTATTGTTAAAGTTAAAATTAACATTCAGGTTGGACAACGTTTTAACTATTGTCCTGAAGACACTTACTAATTTTAGTATTTCAAAACAATAAAAACAACTGTTAAATAATAGCATACTACAAATTAAATGAAAATTATGTAAATGCTCTATCCACTAAGCTGTTTTATGATGCACTTTTTGTAAAAGACACCAAGTTTGTGTAGAATCAATTCATATACTAAATATAGTCTATATCCATTTAGTACAAGTAGAAAATCACTGACAATAAAGTGAAGTAAATGGCTACAGAGACAAAGTATATTTCAATCATTTTATTAAAAAGAATCTTTATTACATATTTATCTTGAACATGTGCCTTAATACCCCAGTGAGCAAGCCAAAAGGCGACAGTGGCAAGAAAAACTCCCTTAGTAGGGTGGAACATCTTGGATCAAAGGGTGGAGCATAATAGTAGGGTGGAACATCTTGGATCAAAGGGTGGAGCATAATCAGCAGAGTGGTAAAGGAAGAAACCTTGGGAGGAACCAGACTCAGCCGGGGCAGGCCATCCTCTTTTGGCTGGCACATATTAAGTAACTGTACATAGGCCAAATATAATACAAGCCATCCATTCAACATTGTTACTGTGGAGATGTATTCAGTAGTAAAATAAATTAATTGACTGCCTGCATACGTTTAAAGTTCTTTCAGAACATTTTCTGAATTGATAGTTGACAAGACTGTTGTTGTCACTATTGCTAGAGGGGAAAAGCAATAAAGTTATCAAAAATCACAAAATTATATGTTTTCAGTAACACGTTTGAATATATTCATTGTATATTACCTTTTTTAATCAGTTGTATAATTTACAGAAGTTCATGCAGTAGAAAATCTTGCGATTGGTGTATGGGAGGAAGTTATGACTTGTGCGTTTCAGATATCTGCAAAGTTTACATGCGTTTAACAAACTGCTTGGTGAAAGTAAAAGGTTTACACAAAAAACATAGCCATCAATGTAGAAAATGTCTGTTAGCTTACCTTTTTTCAGTAGTGAAAAATTGTTTATGGAGTTTATGGACCTCAGAATATCAACAGTGGTTTTTGAGTTGTTGCACAAATCTGAAAGTAGATTAACTAGGGCTTGAATGAAAGCGTTTCAATTTCAATTTTGCAGACATGCAATGAAATATACCTTTTTTATCAGCTGTGGGCTTCTTTATAGGAGTTCATGGATCAGAAAATCTTGTGATGAGTACATGGAGGAAGTTATGACTTCAGTGTGTTTCAGAAATCTGAAAATATTACATTCATTAAATGCTCCAAGTGAAGTCTTCACATAAAATATTTTGCAGCTAACATAGACATTGTATGTTAACTTACATTTTTGTTGGTAGTGGACATTTGTACAAGGGTTTGTGGACTTCAGAATATCAACAGTGGTTATTGAGTTGCTGCACAAATCTGAAAGTGTACCATTAGTAGATTAATCAGTGCTTGTATAAAAGTCAACAACTTAAATTTACTTCAATAAAATGTACCGTTTTATCAGTTGTGAACTTCTTTATAAAAGTTAATGAAGCAGATAATCTTGAGATGGGTATATGGAGGAAGTTATCTGCAAAGATGACAAGCATTGAACAAACTGCTTGGTGAAAGTAAAGGGTTAACAAACATTTTCTTCTTAATGGCAATGTTTTTGTTAGCTTACCTTTTTGTCAGTAGTGAAAATTTGTATAAGAGTTTATGGACCTCAGAATATCAACAGTGGTTATTGAGTTGTTGCACAAATCTGAAAGTGTACCAATAGTAGATTAATCAGGGTTTGAATGAAAGCGTTTCAATTTAAATTATGCAGACATACAATGAAATATACCTTTTTATCAGCTGTGGACTTCTTTATAGGAGTTCATGGAGCAGATAATCTTGTGATGGGTATATGGGAAATTATGACTTCAGTGAATTTCAGAAATCTGCAAATATTACATTCATTCAACAAAGTGCAATAAGTGAAGTCTTCGCATTAAACATTTTGCAACTAACATAGACATGGTCTGTTAGTTTGTATATGGGGACATTTGACATTTGTATAGGGGTTTGTGGACTTCAAAATAACAACAGTAGTTATTGAGTTGCTGCACAAATCTGAAAGTGTACCATTAGTAGATTAATCAGTGCTTGTATAAATGTCCACAACTTAAATTTTCTTCAATCAAACCTACCATCTTAATAGTTGTACGATTCTTTATAAAAGTTAATGGTGCAGATAATCTTGTGATGGATATATGGAGAAAGTTAGGACTTTGGTGAATTTCAGAAATCTGAAAACATTACATTCATTGAACAAAGTGCAATAAGTGAAGTCTTTACATTAAAAACATTTCGCAACTAACATACACATGGTCTGTTAGCTTACCGTCATTTGTATAGGGATATGTGGACTTCAAAATATCAACAGTAGTTATTGAGTTTCTGTACAAACTTGAAAGTGTACAATTAGTAGATTAATCAGTGCTTGTATAAATGTCAACAACTTAAATGTACTTCAATAAAACTTACTGTTATATCACTTGTGCACTTCTTTATAAAAGTTCATGGAGCAGAGAATTTTGTGGAGCAGAGAATCTTGTGATGGGTATATGGAGGACGTTATGACTTCAGTGTTTCAGAAATCTAAAAAAATACATTTGTTGAACTGCTGAAGTGAAGACTTAACAATATTTTGCTACTAATGTAGACACTATGTTAGCTTACCTTTTTGTCAGTAGTGGACATTGCAGTCTATAAATCTGAAATTATATTGTTAGTTGATGTAGTGCCTTAAATATTTTCTTTTTAAACTATTAAAATGTACATAATCATGTCAACTTACCTTTTTATGTGAAGTTTTCTAGATCTTTTTTAGATGTTTTCTTGAAATCCTATTAACTTAATTGCATTTTATAAGACAACTGTAGGAATGCAGGCAGTCTTTGTGGATGCTTCCTATGCTGATTGGAAGCATCCAGTGTTGTTTGGATGGCTTAGACTAGGGCAGAAATTAGATCAAAAACAATTTTTCAACTAAAAACCAGAGACATTGTCTTAAAAAGATCAAGACAAATCAGATACACAAATTGAACAAATGAAATGCATAAACAACAAAAACCTTGACTGGATGTAGCTTTGGAGCTCCAGAAAGAAGAGCAATTATGGGAGGTGCTGGGTTGTGCCCGATGAACAATGGATAGAACTTGGTATGGAATGGTCAGGACTGTATGGACCTTGAAATCTCAAGATGTGTGTCACATGGTATGGACAAAAAAAGAATAGACAGTGCAGTTATATACATTTCTTAGTTCAGCGTGCTGCATAAATCAGACATATTACCTTACATGACCAAACCTTTCTTGATAAAATACTAGTGGACTTGCAGAAATTACAACAGAAATAATTTTCTGAACACTTTAACTGTCATCGTCCCGTATGCAGATATACACTGTCCCGTTTACTCTAAAAAGTAGGATATGCATATTATCCCCTAATATATAATATTATCTTTTATATTGCCTTTTTTTTATTACATCACATATTTTAGTAGTTATCATAAATTAGGTATCATTTGAAAGCTTATGATCTCAGAATTCATCCTGTGAAAACGGTTTTGAAATTGGACATTGTGTTACCATAGAAATGGTACTCTAAATTATTTTATCAGGCTCCTCCACTTTTGGGCGTCATGTTTCATAATTTATGATAAAAATATTTTCTAATCTTGAGAAAACACATTGTCAGAAAGGTCTGAGCCTCAAGGTTCCATATTTTGTGACAGAAGTGATATTTGGACAGAAATTTATTAATTTGTTATGGTAGAATGCATACAGTTAAATTCAATGGAATTCAATGACACCCAGTGGCTATTTTTGGTAATACGCGTAAACATCTCATGGGAACTTAAATTTTTTTGATATCCAACTTCAAATTTGGAACACAACTTGGTTACATATGGCTTTGATTTATAGTAATTGTTTTGTAAAACATTTAGTAATATATATATATATATATATTATATAAAAGAAAAATATTTAATAATATTTGATTTAATGTAAAATTAAACTTCAATAACTGCTTTCATTTCAGTAATAATCTGCTATTTTCTCCCTTTAAGACCAACTTGGGTCTATACTCCAAAACATTCTTGAATTACAACCACTTAAGCTTGAATAGTGCATTTTAATGTCCATTCTCAAAAAGGGGGGTGACAGGTAAGGGGTTAAGGCGAGACACTAAAGGGGAATAGGGTAAAATTTTAAAATAATAGATATCACCATGAAACTTCCTCAGTTGATTACTTAAAGTATATAAAAAAATGTATTACAAGTTTTAGAAATTTGTATGTTTAATTATGCAAATTAGGCATCATATGTCACTAAATATGCACGATTTTGTATATATTTTCAGTAGATAGATCTGAACATATGATAAAGCCAGGTGCAAAATTATTTTTTCATTTGGTTTACACAAAAGATGAAAATAAAAACTTAGAGGGATTTCAGGATGCTTTCATTAACTAGGGAATCAAAATATACTGTCCATGGCCATAAAAAAAATAAATTTTCGCCATATTTTTTTATTAAAATGTCACATAAATCAGGCCAGGAATGATTTATTAACAAATCCCTCTGAAAATATCTTCAGAATACTGCTAAGTGTATAACTGGAAAGTTTGGTGTACATAGGTGCTACATAAGCGGAGAGGTTTCTACTGGAGAATGACAATAAAATACAAAAACTAATTTTGAGAAAACGGCAGTTAAAGATTTAATAGTTCTAAATGAGATTTCTTCGTTAGCTTTAAATCCCCCTTTGGACATTCACGATTGATTACTGATAGAAAGAAAATGCCCATATTTGGTTTACATGGCATTGTGCAGGAGACTCAAAGCTTTACAACTATCCCGGTCATGACAGACTTCAGTGAACAGACAGATCTCAGCATGTCATGTTGGAATACTAACTTCCTGGTAAATTCGGGAGAAACTTACTGCCGCAAGTAAACAAAATGTAATAAAATAAACATCTTCATTTTCAATGTTTTCTTTATAGCAGCTTGAAATAATACTTATTGAATTAGTAAACTAGCCCAAAATCTCAAAACTGACCACTGCATGAAAAATCGATGTTTTTGTCTGCTGTGTCTCACCTTAATGATATGATTTGAAATAAATGGTCTAATAACGTACCGTTTTCACTTGTGAACTTGAACAGACCTCCATGGACCTCAGATTAATTGTAGCATGGTAGGGGCACATAAAAGAAAAATGCAGTTATACAGTCTTCATTATGTGCCAGAAATGTCAATTACTTTACTGAAACTAGTACTGCTTCATGGTAACTATAATAAGTTGAAACAATTTCAATTGTAACATTTTCTGCATCTTTAATATAGACATGGTCTATTAACGTACCCTTTTCAGTTGTAGGACATTGCACATGTTGACTGTATCCATGGACTTCCAGTAGTTTCTTAATTGAAGATGATGTTAAGATGTCCTCATTGAAGTCTCCCATAATTACTTTCTTTCCTGGATGTTTTTCCAGCTCAGTAATAACATGTAACAGATTTTGTCGAAACACATCAATTTGATATGAATTAGGCCTGTACAGCAGAGCAGCATTCAAACTGATATGTGGAACTGAGAAGTACAAACATTCCAAATTGCAAGGTTCTGGAATGATAACTTTAAAAAACATGTTTTCACAACAGTAAATAGCAACTCCACCTCCTCGCTGTTGTTTTAAATTACTGAAAAGTGGAGTGCTGTTGTCATAGCACTTAGCTCTTGGATTATGCTTGAAAATAAATCCTGGTATTTGTACTTGGTCTTCAACTTTTAGCCATGTTTCAGTTAAACAAATACAATCTGCATTCATAAGTTGTCTGTGAGCTTGAATATCTTGAACATGAGCTTGAAGACTTTGCACATTGTGAAGAGCAATTGTAAATATACCAGGTGTCTTTGAGAAAGTGTGACTTTCTAATGGAAATTTTGGTATATTTTTCATTGCCAAGTCAATTTGATCATTACAGTATATTACAGACTCCTTGAAGTTTTGAATTATTAGTCCATTGAGAGTTCTCACACGACTCAATGCAACATATGCTTGTCCTGAAGTAAATATCTTGTCAAGGGATACGACAGCTTTATCTACTGTGAGCCCTTGCACTTTGTGAACAGTGCATGCCCATGCCAGTCTAAGTGGAAATTGGCGTCTTAAACCACCGTTGGTTGTGACTTGATCTTCTTGAACTTCAATTACTGTAGAATTTTGGGAAAATCTATGTCGTTGGTTTGATCTCTGAATTTTTCCCACATTTGGATCATCAAATTCCACATGAATGGCTGATGGAAAGTCATCATCATAATCATCTTCCTGTTTTTCACTTCTGCTAATATGGACAACTGTACCAAAGGCTCCATTCACAAGTCCATCCGAAACATCAATATTTTTCTTTAACATAACTCTTGCTCCAACACCCAAGGAAACACATTTAGCCAAACATGAGTTGAAAACGGTTGAATGAAATCCAACTTTTTTTTCAATCCTTCCAGTTTTTGGATTTCTCACAAAATCTTGAGCTCGAATACTGATTGCCTCAGGACAAACCTCATTTAGTCTCTGAATATTGTATTCATCAACCTCTTTATTTGTAGGAAATATATGAACATCCCCGCATTCTTCTCCTGTTTCACGTTGCTTCAACATGTTGATGTCACTTGAGCTTAGAGGTTCATTTTTTTTACGAACTCTCAGACGATTTAAGGTTTCAGCAAAAGATACATCTTGTTGCCGAACAACTTCAGTTAATTCAGCAATTTCAAAGTTGTTTTCCCAAAGGTTCACTCCTTTTGGATCAGCATAAAGTGGAGTTCCTTTGACAGGCGGCAGCTGATAAAAATCTCCTACAGCTACAAGACTTACTTTTCCAAAGAGGGAGTAATCACCAGTTTGTTTGATTTGTCTCAATCTCCCATGAACATATGACAAAAGGTGATGGTCAACCATGGATACTTCATCAATAATCAAAATCTGCAACCATCCAAATTTGGAACGCAGAGAATTGATTTTGTCATCACTTAGTGGTTGATATGGCAATTTGACATTAGCACCAATTGAAAAAGTGTTGTGTATGGTAGCAGCTCCAATGTTGTATGCAGCTACTCCAGTTGATGCACATAAAATCACACTCCTATCATCAGGGTTGTCAGACAGCTGAGACAAGAGTCTAGAAGATTCATAGCATATTGCTTTGATTAAATGGCTTTTTCCTGTGCCTGCTCCACCAGTAACAAACAAGTGAAACGGTTCAGGATTTTCTCCATGCAGTTTTTGTAAACACCAGTCGCGAACTTTGTAAAATATCGCAGACTGTTTAGCATTTAATGATCTTAGTAAACCCAATGCTTCATCTCGAGACATTGCAGCATTACTGTTTTCAATCATGAATGCAGTTCGAGGGTTTGCTACAAGATCTGGAATAAGTGTGTCAGAATCATCTTCTTCAGGAAGTACGTTTTTCTTCTTTAGCTCAATACATTCATGGCGCTCCTTCTCTGTTTCAGGACACAATGCAGCCCAAGCATCTTCCAAATCAACACCCAGCTCCAAGACCTGTTGAGCTCTGTCCATTTCATCACTGTCCTTTTCAAACAGTGCTCGATTAGAATCAACAATAGATTTTACTTCGGTCACATTTCTTCCACATTTCACAGCACCATTGTTGTAGAAATCCTCATAAGTGTGGAACTTATCAGGCTTCAGCTGACAATCTTCAAAATGTGGTAAAAAAAGTTGTAGTAGTGAATGATAGTACTTTTCTGGATCTTTTGTTGGTGAAAATCTTGGATACCTTATTACTGCAGGTTCAGTTCGAGTTCTTCTTACCATATACCCACAATTGTTGTTAAGCTTGATCACATTTTCTTTATTTTGTGAAGATAGCTCAGATGATGACAATATCCTGTATTCTGAACAAAAACTGCCCAGACATAGAATCTCAAAATGTTCTGTTTTTGGTCTACTCTTGTATCGGTCAACCAAACTGTTCATCCAAAAACTGTTTACTTCACCAGAATGGTCATCTTTGTTCTGGAGAACACGCAAAGGCAAACTCATCTTCACAGGATCTGTTCCAATTGGAATAAACTGGACTTTGCGAGAGCATTCTTTCAAGTGCATACCCGTTGGGCGGTACACTGCCTCTTGAGCTGAAACTTCTCTGTTGTGTAGATATACACTTCCCAACATTTTTAACGATGATCTTGCTTCGAGATTTCCATTCATAGCTTCATTTTGTGCGCGTTGTAACAACAGTCCCATTTCTTGTTCTGCTTTTGTGATGTAACTAATAATATAAACCACTACAGAGTAAGCATCTGTGACATACTGGATATCCATGTTGCCTTGCCATGCGCGCAATAAATGAGGGTTATATTGATTTACCCAAACATCTTTTGGACTTCGTTTCAAGACGACACTTTTCTTTTTAGAACATTTCTTGTACGCCTTCTCAAACACAGCTTGATTAATTCCAATGGATTGGAAAAAGGCATCGGCTGAATCAAAATTTACTCCAGATTCTGTTAACACAGTTTTCATTTTCTTCAGAATTGCACTTGCAGTCTCATTTCCATCATTGCCTTTCAAGTCATCTCGTATGGCTCTTGTTATAAATGTGCGGCTAGATGGAGGTCGTGGAAAATTAAATCTACACACTGTGTTTTTCTTCCGGCATGTCTTGGAATGTCTGCTGCTGTGCTTTTGAACACTGTTCACAGTCTCATAAAGTTCTGCGTCATCATCTCCTGGTGTCTCACAAGTGATGTAATGATCTATGAAAGCAGTAACCAAAGCATCATTGTCTTCATTGTCTTCATTTAACTTTGGAGCATTTTCAACCCAAAACAGACAATGAACATGAGGAGATCCACGCTGTTGAAACTCTACACGATAAAAGTAGTCTTTTATCTTTCCAATAGGTTGAGCGGGTGACATAATGACATCTTTCAAAAAACAATGCCATCTATAATCAAACATCCTTGCAGCAGTGACTGGGTTTCTTCTAATTAGTCCACATTTCTCAGACCAGTCAAGCTCATCAACACTGACATTTTTCTGTTCTTGCTCCAGGATGGTGTTGATCATTTCAGGCCATCTGAGATCAGCAGAGCTAAAGGATGCAAAGAAAGTTGGAATACCTAGTTGTCTTATCAGTGCAAAAAGGTCTTTTTGAGTTGATTGCCAATAGGGTGGCGTCAGGCCCGTCGCGACAAGGCAGGCAAACCAAGCAATTGACAACCAAGACAACGACTGGTTAAGAATAAAATGCAACGACAAACTGTGTGAGCGCCCCTTTGATAGTCAATGCAGTAAAGTGCAATGACACTGTTATCGGGATCCCCCTCAAGGGGGCCCTCTCAGTAGTCGCTGACAGCAGCTAGCCAACCACGTGATCTCTGCTGCCGGCAAAATACAAAAACTCCTCGGCAGTCATCATGAAGCGGAATTATGCTTCAGGAAGCCAGAAAAGAATGAAGAAAAAGGAAGAGGAGGATAAGAAAAAACAAGATAGTGGTAAGTAGGGGTGTAACGATACACGTATTCGTATTGAACCGTTCGGTACGAGGCTTTCGGTTCGGTGTTCGGTTCGCATTTTCAAACCGAACGGTTCGCTGGACCATGTTTCCTACTGCCGACCAAAATTTAGTTATTTCAAATGTAGGCGCAACGCGTGGCAAGCGCACTCATAATGTAGAGACGCCGGCGCGACCACAACATTGCCCAACATCAAATGGCAAACGTAATGTAAGCGGAACGAAACTGAGCTACTCGTGTGGTTGACGGACCGTTGTTTATTTTTTACAGTCTATGGTTTGGACCAGTGCAGCGCGAGCCGATCGTGATCATGCGACACTGTTACTACACAGCGCTAATAAGAGATCCAGTAAAGAAAGCATTTGAATTCGCCACAGAAGTAATAACATCGCTGCGAGATCTAGTGAGAAACATTCACATAGTTTGGCAGGAATAGTAGGCTATAATGCCTTCAAGTAACATTACGTCGGTTTTATTTTGACATTATGAATATGCCCTCAAATGTTAATCTTAACTAAAATAAACATTTGTTTATAACTACTACAATATTACATTTAATTTTTTCCAAGGAGCTGTTTTGTTTTATATGCTCCTAAGAGTCAATTATAGCTCCAGAATTGCTCAAAGTAAAAAGAAATCATATTTTATGATGCTAGTTTTAATTAAAAAAAGAAGAAAAATAAATAAATCAAGGAAATTGGAATTTCTTTCTTTTTGCTGTATCGAAAACATACCAAACCATAACACATGTGTATCGTATTGAACCGAACCGTGAATTTTGTTACACCCCTAGTGGTAAGTGATAAATTACACTGGATAAAATAGCTCCACTTGTCTTGTACAAATGGTGTAATTTTGCAGCAGGTAGGCTAGAAATAATATGTTTATGTTAGCTACCTGCCTGACGGCAAATGCTGCTTGTAACAAACAGTTAGTGCACTTTTTTTTCGAACGGACGGAATATGGTTACATATTATAATATGTTTTTTATTGGGGGGGCCTCCATGTCCATTTTGCTTGGGGCCCCCAAATTCCTTCAAACGGCCCTGGGTGGCGTTCCACGGACTGGTCTCAAAAACTTGTATCCTTCATCATAATTCAATATTTCAGCCAATGACTCTGGGTTTGTGAGCATATCCGAAGTTACTTCTTTCAACAACCTCTTGTCCGACCCTTTTCGCAAAGCAATGGAAACATTAGATACAATTTGATCCAACTCTGACATATATTGTGCATAGAAAATGAAGTCTGTGCTTTGTGCAAAACGTCCATCTGCGTTGAGGATTCGTGCATTTAGATATCGTGACAGTGTGATTTTTTTCTCTCTCTCATCATGGAATGTTGGACCACCAGTTGGGAAGAGAACAGGGAAACATTTTGCTTCATTGCTTTTATCAGAAAGTAATTTAATAGGACTGTTACCTTCAGCTGGTGCCACATTTAATATATCTTGAAAATGCTGATCAATTACTTCTGAACCAAGATTGACAGGTTGTAAACATGTGTCTGACAAAAGACCACTCTGCTCTTTGATGTAAGTCAAGTCTTCCTCTGGCTGTTCTTCAGTATCATTTTCCTCTTCACTCTTTTCAACTTCAGCTTGTTCCTCCATTTCTTCAGCAACATTCTCTTCTGGTTCATTCAAAGAGTTGATCCATTGTTCATTAATCTCCACATCCTTGTACCATTTATTGCACCTGATCAAACATCTCAGAGCATTTCTAACACGATCAGTGTGAACATGCTTGTACTCATAATGCCCTTTGTAGGTTAACTTGCGCTTCAGTTTTATCCTTATCATCTTGTCATCACATTCATTTCGTGGAAGAATATTTGACACATCTGCAGTATTTACAGGAACACACACCACAGGTCCATGGCAGCCATTTTGTTTTCCACGGGGAAGACAGAGTAACTTCAAAAAAGGAATATTACGTGCCACAAGATGTTGTTCTAAGGAGTTAAGACACTTTAGTTGATTTGGAATGTCCACCAAATGCATATTGTTAGCAACACTCTCTTCAGGCAGTTTTCCACTGATGATTTTTCGATGACAGGTTGGACAAATCCACAATTTGCACCTTGGAGAAAAACCAGAAGGATTATGACATTTTTCATCACAAACATGTACATACCTCAGTGTGATGCATCTTCTTGCCAAAGCAGCTATTTTTTCTCCTTTCTCTTCATAGCATTCTGGTTTGCATTCAGTAACCTGCTTTCTGAAAAGTAAACGGTGACAGACACAGCACACAAACTCTGGACCTCTACTCACTTCTTGACGAAAACTGGCAATTGTAACACCAATGTCTTTGTGTTTTTCCCTTTTTTTTGCATATACCTCACAGCCTTTTTGTATTTTACTGAAATGAAAGTTTACATCTTTGTGATATTTTGTCTTCAAATACTCACGCACTCTTGCTTTAAAGACCAAGTTTTTAACATATTTATTCTTAGAATACTCACGTACTCTTGCTTTAAAGGCCAGGTTGTGAAGATATTTTTTCTTGGAATACTCACATACTCTTGCTTTAAAGGCCAGGTTGTGAAGATATTTTTTCTTGGAATACTCACATACTCTTGCTTTAAAGGCCAGGTTGTGAAGATATTTCTTCTTGGAATACTCACATACTCTTGCTTTAAAGGCCAGGTTTTGAAGATATTTCTTCTTGGAATACTCACGTACAGTTGCCTGAAATGAGACATTATTTTTATATTTCATCCGAGAATACTGACAAACACGTTTCTGAAACTGAATATTGCTTGAATACTTGGCCTTAGAACGTTCACGCTTAAACAAACATGCATGACAATCTTTTAAATATTTATCACGAAGAACTTTAATTTTTTTCTGTCTATAATCTTTATCACTACAGTATTTTGTTTTGGCATAGTCAATTTTATTCTGTCTGAAATCAATGTCATTATCATACTTGGACTTCTGATCCTTCAGTTTTTTCAAGTATCTCTCTTGGTCATTCTGTGCAGCATCGCTTACCTTCCTTTTACGCAGACATGGCATTCTCACCTCATTTGAAGTGGCATTCCCACACTTCCCTGCGCAAATGTCTTGATCTCTGTGCTTAACACATGTCACAACTTCATAATGATTACCATTACGGTTTTTCAAATATATTGCATTGTTTGCAATTACCTCTCCAGTAGGTTTGTGTGCATTCCACCGTCCATCATTAAAAGTCATTATGGTTGTTTTAAACAGATCAGCAGAAGCAAAGATGTCAATTTCAGTGACCCATGACCCAGAATAATAGACTCTAGATTGTGTCAAGTAGTCCTCTACTGAAGTATACTCACTTCTCACATACCTCTCAAATATTGAAGCATTCATTTTCAGGTGTTTGACAACTGCACGACGAATCTTCAAATGCTTGTCCTCACTTCCACAAATTGCATATGCCAGTGATCTGAAAAAGCAGTTACCATCTGGTTTGATACTCTTTGTCTGACACGGACCTGCAATGGGACCAAAGTTTGTTGCAACATCACAGTCACTGTTATCATTTGTCAGAAGCAAGAGTTCACATAAAGCT
Source organism: Squalius cephalus (assembly GCF_949319135.1). Taxonomy (NCBI): domain Eukaryota; kingdom Metazoa; phylum Chordata; class Actinopteri; order Cypriniformes; family Leuciscidae; genus Squalius; species Squalius cephalus. The sequence continues at coordinate 860,890 of NC_137135.1, read as the reverse complement.
TGCTGATCTCTAAGAGTCAAGGGAGAAAAAAATATTTCTGGAATTGAAACATCAGTAATTATTATGTCATCTACTACAACATTTTCAACATGAGATTTTTTAACCCGTTTCTCAGAGACCTGCTCATCCTGCTTTTTTCTTCTCCCCCTTTTTCCTTTACTTGGCAACACGTTACACACTGGTTGCGACATTGAAAGGTCAGTGCTTCTTGTATTTTGAACTTCAACCTCAGGTAATTGAAAGTCAGATGACCTTACCTCAGTCGTCACAGATTTGCATACCTTGGGTTTGCGTTTTAAGACTTCACTGTAAAGTGCTTTACCGGAAGAGCATGGAAAACTGCTGCGGTCTGCCTCCAGGGAGTGAGACTTTGTAACCCGTTTCTCTGAGAGGTCATCTTGATTTTCTCTTCTCCCCCTTTTTCCTTTACTTGGCAACACATTACACACTGGCTGCGGCATTGGAACATTATTGCTTCTTGTATTTTGAATTACAACCTCAGGTAATTGAAAGTCAGATGACCTTACCTCAGTAGTCACCGATTTGCATACCTTGGGTTTGCGTTTTAGAACTTCACTGTAAAGTGCTTTACCAGAAGAACATGGGAAACTGCTGCGGTCCACCTCCAGCGAGTGAGAAACTTCAGAATCTGCATTTACAAAAACTCCAGTTACCTCAAATCGTGGTGCAGTTACCCCAAATGAATGTGCCATCTTATTAATGTAGCCATACAAAGATTCTATGGTGTCGTGATAAGCAACACAACTTGTCTCTGTCATGTTAGCATGAGAATCAACAAAGGCATACCATGAACCCTCCTTAATAACTGCACATGTGTTGGCACAGATACATAAAAGGAAAGCATCAGCACTCAGTAGAGCTTGCTGAAGAGCTACATCAACTGGCATGGCCACATTTATTAATGCTGCATCATAGTCATCAACATCAACAAATCCAGTGAGAGACTCTGCATACTCTATTGAAAATACTGTATTACCCAGAACATGTCTCCTTGGTAACTCATGGACTGCAGTGTAATTCCTACCCACCACTTCTCGGTCATTTATGTTACCCTGATTTCGTAACCATTCATAAAGGTGTGTTCCTGCCACTAAGACACCATCAAGATCTTGTCTCGTCCAAGTCAGCACGTTCTTCATCTTGCTTGTCAACACTGCTGTCAGACTGATGGCACCACACTGTCTGCCACGTGAATTTCCAAATCGGGCATCACCTTGATGAAAGGAACCTTGAAGCACTGATCTCTGTGGAAATTCAGAGAATACAGCTGAAACATTCAAAGCATTATCATGAAGTTTCATAGAAATTAGGTTTTGTGGGTTTTGTCTCATTTTGCTCAAGTTTTTTTCAGTTTTCTCAGTTGTAAAAGTTTCAAAGGTTTCAAAGGTTTGTACAGTTTCAAAAGCGTAAAGGTTTTGCTGAAGAGGGCTTTCTATTCTCATTCTCCCTCTTTCCAGACGGCTCATCTGGGCCATTTGTTTAAGGGGAAGCGGCGGAACCCCTGCCATTTTTTCAAGAGGAAGCGGCCGAACCTCTGCCGAAAGAACCTGCATATCCTCCACCAGAAGATTCTCCTGGATTTGAGGGTGCGATGTTCTTTGGTATGGGTTACACGATGGTCTCCCGGTAAAAGGGAAGAGTCTTCCCTGTATGTCAAAGGGACATGATGTTCCCTGTGCCTTTTTCTTTAGAGGAGGCGACCGAACCTCTGCCAATTTATTAAGAGGAAGTGGCCGAACCTCTGCTTGACTTGTTTTAAGAGGAAGCGGTGCAGCCTCTGCCTGACTTGTTTTAAGAGGAGGCGGTGCAGCCTCTGTTTGCCTTTTTTTAAGAGGGGGTGCAACCTCTGCCTTTTTTTCAAGAGGAAGTGGCGGAACCTCTGTATTTGCACACCATTGTTGCGCAAGCTTCTTGGCTATGCGGGCCCTTTTCATAGGTCGTGGCATCTGTAAATATAAACAAGAAGATTATGTATACTTGCATAACTGAAGTTGCCAGTTTTACAAAACACCCAAAAATACTTCACTTCATTACACTATACTGATTTTCTATCCAATTTCACATAGAAATATTTAACAATTCTGAAATAAATGTTTACTTGAAAATTAAGATATTTGATATGAGTGTATGTGAATATATATAGAATTTAACTTAATGTCTGTTAACATATACATTTACATATTTTTTTTTTCACATAAACACTTATCAAATATTCTAATTTAATTATATATATGCATGTATGAAGACTTTAGATGCAAAAGCCTCTAAATGCCATCTGACATTTTCTTATAAAAATGATCATTTTTTTATCAAGCTTGTATGTTTATGTTGTTATTTCACTTTTATGTCAATGAAAATTACCTATTAATCGTCATTAAAGTGAAATAACTGATCCAAAATAAAAAAGCTTGATAATAAAAATGCTCATATATTATATTATATTATATTATATTATATTATATATATCTTAGTCTTAGCCTAAATAATGCTGTTTATATAAATGTTTGTAGAAGCATGTGACAGCCCTTCATGAGAGCAACCATTTTGTCAACATTCATTAAAAATACACAAAAAACTCTGATCTCTAAAATTCTTTCTACAACATACCCATGAGTTTCATACAAAAGAACTAAAATTGTACACTGATGTAATTTCAAAACACATTGCTTAATTTATGACCTGCTTAACCTCACCTTGTCAAGAAACACAGAAAATAGTCTCCTTTTTTGCCTGTCTTATAAACCCTCACTAATTGCTCAACTTAATTACACTAATTGCATTACACTAATTACACCACTTAACCAATCAAATAACCAATTACTAATCATTATTATTATTATTACACTGTAGCCTCTCCTCTGCAGCGGTTTAGTTCAGCATCTTCTAAGTGGTGCAATATGTTAATCCACATACTACAAATCCTGAGCCATTCTGATCATGGGTTCAAATCTCATATGGCATATGACCATACTGCAAAAGTATTCCTCTCATTAAAGTGAGCACAAATAGTTGTGGTAAGATTGAGGCTTTGTGAAACAGTTGAACCAAATGTTCCATAATGCTTTGAATCAATCTGACACCTAATGGTCATTTGCAGGTTTTGATCTGAAATTAACCATTAAAAAATGTGTTGTTTTTATTATTGTATTTTTCTCATATGAAGCTCTTAATCTGTAGGCTCCTCACTGTGCATAATGTTATTCTGTTCCTGAAAAATGAATATTGATAAAACAAATCAAGCCATTCATTAAAAAATATTAATTTCACTGCTTTGGAAGAAGCTAGTGTAAAGAGGGCCAGCTAGCCTCCTTGTTAGAGCACCTGACTCTCACACCAGAGACCAAGGTTCAAGACCCACACAGAGCAGGACAAGTAACTTAGTAGCCTACAATGCTTGAGGAGTTGTTTAGCAAGTTGGGAATGAAGAAATATTAATTATATTTTATTTTTTTATGATGAACTTCCTAAAACTTTTTTCTATGACATAAAAGACTTTTGATTTCCTTGTTATACCTAAATACTTGTACGAGTGAGTCATGCAATATTTTTGTGGTTAGGAACTATAAATTAAGGTGTTTCATTAAATGGGACACTTATCAGTGTTGCACACCATGCCTTTAGAGTGTCTGAGTTACACAGCCTCGGAGAGCACATGGACGCTGTTGAGACAAGACGCTCTTGTTTCCTTCATTCTTTCCAGCTAATATTGGTATGTTTAGAGGTGTTCATTTGGTTAAAGTTCACTGAGTAATGAAGGCAATATGTTGCTGAATTTATTATATGTATTGTGAGTTTTCAGTGACGCACATGGAGCTAACAAGTGATCTGTGCACCGTGTATAATGTGGAAAAAGATTTGCACAACTGATAATATTCTGATCAAATTGTCCCATGTCATTTTTCAGGGTCAATAAATACAATCATTGGAAGCCATCTTGCTGTCTGAAGTGTTTAATATCTTCAGAACTAGATCTGCTGGATCTGATAAATCCATTCTGATTTATCAAACTATTTCTAACCTATAGTATTGCAGTTTTGCTCTTCATTTCATTCCATTTAATGTGAATTATATTTATTTACCAACAACAAATAGAATGCATGAGTTTCCTTGCAGTCTTTTTAATTCTCAATATACACATGGCAAAATGTGAAAAAAAAACTATACATTTTCAACATGCAGATATTTAATCAAGTATGAAATGAAATGGAAACTACAAATTCACAGTTGAGAAAAAAGCTTTAAGCTGTAGTAATTGCAACTTTTTGTCTTTATATTTCTGCAGTTGGACGTGCTGACTTGGAGAGTTGCTCTGTCAATTTGTGTTTCCTGGATGGCACAATGATATTTGTCAGTTGAAATAGGATGTGTACTGTGTGGTTTGATCAAACTCTTTATCTTCAAAGTATTGTTCAGCCTGTCCAGCTCTTTCAGTAGTGTCCTCATTCATCACACTTGTGTTGATCTCCAGTGAAGCTATAGGCTCAATTAATGATAAAGTCATTGTATGTAGTAACTTTCATTTCTAGTAGTTCAAGCAGAAAATCAACAATATCATCATTAGATCTGTTGCATTTTACATCAACCAGTGTGCAAACAATGCTATTTCAATGCTATTACTGTAAAAATGTTGTCAGAGGTAGATTTTTATGATGAGGTTTCTATGTTTTAACTTCTATTGCAGTTGGTTTGAATTGAGTTTAACATTTTGGACACTATGCCACTTATGCCACTTTTTGGACGCTTATAGCCACAAACTGAATAGTGGCATGTTACTAATGTGATGGTTTAATTGACAGACATGTTAGTTATTTGTGCACCAATTATTTCACAATTTTGAATACCCTTTTGTAATTGTTTTAAATAATCATTGTATTTGTTTTTTTTTTCATTTACTCAAAATAGTTTTTTAACCCCTAATGTTTTTAAATACACTTTATAATTAAATTGATCACCTCAGCACAGACAATACAAATTTGAATCATTTTAAACCCCTAATCTTGTATTAATGTAATTCTTAACATTGTCTACATTCAAAATTGTCATATGATACCATTGTCAAGACAATGTTCATGTTCAATGTTCAATGACTGAATTATACTGCTGTTTTGTCACATGCTGTAAATAGTTTTCTAATCTGTTTTTAAATGCACAATTATTTTAATTCAAAAGTTTTTAAAATGGAGTTTTCTTATCCATATGATTAATGCTGAAAAAAATCAAGGTTTATTCACATCCATCTTTCAAATATAATTGTATTTATTTGTATATTAAACACAACAAAATGGTACAATTGACTTTTGTTTATTTAAATAGTCAACAATTTCATACATCACACATTTTATCTATTTATACTATATATTCAAATTTACCAACACAATTCAATACTACAGCAGGGCTCAAAATACATACATAGAAAGTAATAGTTCACAATTCAGCACCATATGTATAAAAACCAATGTGTGAACAATAACAAAACATGTCTTCAAGTTAGCACATGACATTGAGCATAAAGTAATTTCAACTAAACATATCTGATATACTATATATGTTCATCACCTTCACGTCATCAGCAATCACTGATAACTCATCACCTGCTTGTCATTTATCACCATAGACACTAATATTCATCACAGCTGTCTCTCTTTGTCTCATCATCACCTTTTGTAGTTCCATTCTGATCAATCATCCTTTGTGCATTCTTGTCTATTTAATGTGTCTGTATCCTGCCATATGTTCACCTTGATTAAGAGAAAACTGTTCCACACAAAACGTTCTAGCTTTGTTCAGAAGGAGATTTGTTCAGAAGGAGATTTGTTCAGAAGGAGATTTGTTCAGAAGGAGATTTGTTCAGAAGGAGGTTTGTTCAGAAGGAGGTTTGTTCAGAAGGAGGTTTGTTCAGAAGGAGATTTGTTCAGAAGGAGATTTGTTCAGAAGGAGATTTGTTCAGAAGGAGAAAGATTGTTCAGCCTGCACCCTGACACACAGGTTAGTCTAAATATACTTTTAATGATTTTTAAATTCAGAATATGACTTTAATATTTTATTTATAATATTTTGTGTAATTTCAAAGATACTCAAACTAAATCACAAAACATATGTCTCATAATTATAACCACATCATGTTAAATCATGTGACTCCTGTAAGTGATAATCATATTATTAAATCTTAATTTTTTTATTTTTTTTTATTTTATTTTTTTAATGTGCATACAATATTTCTTATAGATATGGCAAGTCCATCAAATGTTGTTGGATATATACACAACGTCACTGACATAAAACAGGGCCCCAAGAAACATTTTTTTGACGCAACATTACAACAAAAAGACATCACATCAACAATCAGAATATTCAGGCCTGAACTACACGGGCAATTCAAATCATCAGAAAATGATCGGTGAGTCAGTTACATATGTTGTTCTTATGAAAAGTACATTCACAATGACCTTTTAGCTCTAAACGCATTCTTAAAAATGGTTCTAAACCATACCATGTTAAAATTATTTGATTCATAAAAATTGCAGAACCCTTCCAGCTAAATAAACAATATTTGTAATGAAAGCGCTAGAACCCATGGTGTTATAAAAATACTTTTATTATGTTAGATTATTCTCATTAAAATTAATAACTGTATGTGATAAATATTTATTTGATTAATATTAATTTATATTTTTTCCTTTTTGAATTTATTAATATTGGGGTTTGTTTCACCCCTCAATCTTTGAGATGTAATTTTAATTTAGAGCCTCAAGATTGATTTAGTGGCTTTAATGATCTTGTGACTGGGATTGTTTATGCATGAAGATTGTATGAAAATTTGAAATTTAATATAAAAATACATTTTAAGATGCTTTAAATTGTTAGAATTCGAGTCTATAATATTTGTTTTAATTATGAATCTTTGATAAAGACATTTATTTTATTTAAAAAAAGAGGGAACAGACAACCATGAACTGTAACCTAAAGATCCATTTTAGTATATGACGATTTATTAGTACCATACAGTTATAAAAAGAAATGTTACTAAAGTGCAAGAAAACTTAAAACAATCATCTTTTTAGATTGTGTGACTTTACTCTTTAAACTGTATACCAGACAACTAACTATATTTCCTTAATCCATGCAACTCCTAGGAGACCCATTAAGCTGGAGAATATTGTGATACAACCTTCGCAGCTGTATTCCGGGAAAGTAGACATTCTTTTCACAAACACGTCTAAATTATTGTGTATAAGAGATGCTGGATTCATTTACAACACGCAAAAAACAGATCTGAAAGTGTTTACATTGGAGCACATCCTTAAAACCAGCTCCCAATATGAACGAGTAAGTACATTTTTATAAGAAAATTTGAATGTACAGTATCTATTTTAAATGGACTTAATCACATATTACTTAAACATTAACCACTATAACAGAAATACCCTTATAAACTTTGATTCCACAACTTGAATTTATATTGAACTAAATTTATGTGTGCATGCTGACACGAGAGAATTTTCAAGTTTGGTCCTAACATTAGGGGCTGTTTAGCCACACTTGCACATTTTACACTTCAAAAGAACATTGAAGCTGCATTGCACACCACTGTCTTTCAAATATATGGTGTGACTTGGCAGTATGATTTGAAAATGTATCCACAGTCTGCTTTTAAAGATAACTCCTATGCTTATTTATATACATATAAAAAAATAACATTATTTTAAATATACATACATGTAATTGAAATAAACATGTTACTGAAATTGAAAACGAGCTTTAACATACTGTTTTACTAATCTGTGTAAATTTCTCTTTCAATAGGTACTACTCAATGTCAAAATCGCTCAACAGGAGAGCGAGGGCCACAATATAATGAGAGATGGAACTTTCCTGGAAAAAACCATTTACACTGTTTGTGACGCAACATCATCTGCAGAACTGACTGTGTGGGGCGAGCACTGCCTTGAAGTTGACCGGTGGTACAGCATGTCAAATATCTCCGTAAGACAATACAACAACAAACCATACTTGACTACAACCAAAGACACAGAATTCAGAATCATTAATTCTCAAGACACTGCAGTCCTTCTTCCAACCACATCTTCAAACAGTCAAAACTGTGAAATAATTGGCGCACAAATTACAAATACGTATATCTGTCCATTAAAACACCCTATCAATATGTCACTATCAAGCTCAAAAATACTGTGTGAGAAATGTAAAACTCAATTCAAATCAGCTGCAATACAAATGAAAACTTTCGGGAACTTAACAATGAAATCTACATCTGGCAAAATATTTACAGCCAAAATTGGCAATAACATTATTGGCACAATCGTTGACTTAAAACGCAGTAGATCTGACGACGATATTGTTGATGCACTACTTGAATTACCAGAAATGAAAGTCACAACACATAATGATTTTATCATAAAGATTGAGCCAATTAACACCAACACAATAACTGATGATAGAGCTGGACCATCTACACCTTTCTTCCAAGATACAGACTTGGATCAAGACATTCTTCAAATTCATACACCACCACAGAGTACACATCCTACACATCCTACACCAACTGACACATCTGATTATGCAATTCAAGACACACAAACTGACATTGAGACGCCATCACCACCAGTACAAGAGCCAAAACACACAAATAAAAAGTTGAGATCTGTAGGCATGCAATTAAAAACAAAAAAATGATTTTTTTTCCCGCTAATATATATATATTATTATTATTATTTTTTTTTATACCTTTGCAGGTATTTCTCATTACCATTGTTGGTATGATTATATTTGATGCATCTAATGTGTTTTTTTTTTTAATTTGTAAATTTATAATTTAAATGATAGTGTGGAAGAGAATTTTTAATTTCTTGTTGAAAATATACTTTGTATTTAATTGGTTAAACTAAGACCAAAAGTATCTCTTAAACAATATATTTTGTTTATTCTTGTGATCATATTGTCAAGTGTTTATAGGTAGTGTTATATTATATATGTTGATGTTACCCTTTTGTTTGATACCTTTGCAGGTATTTGTGATTACCATTGTTGGTATGATTTATCATTTATTTATGTAATGTGTTATTTGTATTAGTTTTTTACTTTTGCAAATATTGATAATTGATTGCATGGAAGAGAACTTTTTGATTTCTTGTTGAAAACATACTATGTATTAAATTGGTTTAAACTAAAAGCAAAACTGTCCCTTTTTATAATACAATCTACTTTGTTCATTCTTGTAATGCAAATTTGAATTTTCAGCATCATTACTCTAGTCTATAATGTCATATGGTTTACAAATCATTTTAATATACTTATTTTCTGCTCAAGAAATGTTTCTTATTACAGAAAACAGCAATGCTCCTTATTGTAGTTTGAAAACTGAAATACAGAATATTTTAGACATGTTCAAAAAAATTGTTAGCTGATAAAAAAAAAAAAAAAAAAAAAAAAAGAATTTTCTGCATGAAAATGTTTTTCATTTCATTTGGCATAAACATCTTGTTCAAGTATTTATGTATTCATAGGTAGTGTTATGATACATATTTTGATTACCTTTGCAGGTATTTGTAATTACCATTGTTGGTATGTATCTAATGTGTATTTCGTATTTTGATTACTATTTGGAGGTATTTGCGATTACCATTGTTGGTATGATTATATAATATATATAATTTTTTTTTCATGTAAACATGTTTAAATAATGATTGAAATGACTTTATGGAAAAAAATCTATTTATTTTTGCCAAATATATTTTGCATTAAATTGATCTAAACTGAGTAAAACTGTCCCTTATTTTTACTACGATATATTTTGTTCATTCTTATAATGCAAAATTGAATTTTCAGAATCTTATCTCTAGTTATTATTATTCTTCTTCTTCTTCTTCTTCCGCCAATGGAAGTCTATGGCAGCCCTATGAACCATACATAGGAAAATGATGAAATTTGGCACACTTGTAGTGATGGTAATGAAAAGTAATTGTAGCAATTTTTGAGTCTCTAGGACCAACTCTATAGCGCCACCAGCAGTTCAAAAATCCAACATTGAAATGGTTATAACTTTTGAACCCTTTGATCTAGAAAAATGAAACTTAGTACACCTGATTTATCTCATCATGCTGATCAGAACCAATATCTTACATCAAGACTCCGCCCATTACAGTAGTGGCCATTTTGAAAAGTACAGTATGCAGTTTTTTTGCTACTCCTCCTTCAAAATTGGTCTAATTTTGTCCAAACATGTACTCAAATGATCTTCGGACTGAGCCGCATAAAAGTACTGTCCCCGATTTTTTTGCTATATTGGAAAAAAAAAAGTTATGATGTCGCAAACTTAACGAGGTCGACCCAAAATTGGTTCAGAAGCTATAGCTCGGCCAAACTTTGATCAATCGAAACGAAAATTGGTACACTTCATCGGAAGCATGATCTGAGGTTCCATGCCAAAGTTGGGAACAGCGCCACCTACGGGTCATGAGATATGGAAAATGCATATTTTGGCCAATAACTTATGAACAGTTTGTCAGAAAATTATAAACTTGGTGTCTATCGATTCCTTGGGTCATGACAAATCCGTGGATATCGATTTTGCCATGATGGGATGTACCACGTGTCCGCCATTTTGAATGATGTCATAATTTGCAATATCTTTTAAACTATTTGAAATTTCTTCACCAAATTTGGTATGGATCATCATTAGCATGGCCCGAAGGTACCTGAGAAATTTGATCACAGCGCCACCTAGTGTTCCAGAGATATCATTGTTTTTTGAAAAAACGCTTATAACTTTTGCTAACATTGCTTGAAATTTGATTTCTTTATGTCAATATATTCCTTGGCTTATGCCGATTTCAACGATATCTCATATGTTATTTATCAACAATGTGACTGGCCGCCATATTGGAGTGAATGTAAAACAGTTTTTTCGCTACTCCTCCTTCAAAATTGGTCTAATTTTGTCCAAACATGTACTCAAATGATCTTCGGACTGAGCCGCATAAAAGTACTGTCCCCGATTTTTTTGCTATACTGGAAAAAAAAAGTTATGATGTCGCAAACTTAATGAGGTCAACCCATAATTGGTTCAGAGGCTGTAACTTGTGAACAGTTTGTCACAAAATCATAAAATTGGTGTCTATCGATTCCTTGCGTCATGTCGAATCTGAGGATATCTATTTTGCCAGCATTGGATGTACCACATCATAAGCTATATTAGCATTAAGTTAGCTTAGCATGCTAATCTCGTTAACATGATTTTGTGTGCTCATTCACACACTGAAGCCTCTCCTCTGCAGCTTTGTAAAACATGTCCTCTGGGTGGCGCAAGTGGTTCAACCATGCGTCATGAATCCCGAACCATTGTGGTCGTGGGTTCGAGACCAGTGTGGGGCGACTTTGAAATTGTGTATAAAATAATAATTTAAATTCCTTCCGGCTCTGCACTGCTGTTGGTGCTTAAATGCTAGCTGTGCTGCTGTAATTGATGTGCTTACTGTGCTTGATGTACATTAAATTTCTGATGTTTTGCTCTTCTGGCTCCGCATTGCGCTACAGCGGCTGTTGCTTGCTCTGCCTTGCAGGGCTTGGCCCCGTATTGCTGCTTGCAGCTATATTAGCAATTGTTATTGTCAAAATAACAATTCTTCTTCTTCCGCAAATGGGAGTCTATGGCAGCCCTATGAACCGTAAGTAGGAAAATGATGAAATTTGGCACACTTGTAGTGATGGCCATGAATAGTAAATGTAGCAATTTTTGAGTCTCTAGGACCAACTCTATAGCGCCACCAGCAGTTCAAAAATACAACATTGAAATGGTTATAACTTTTGAACCCTTTGATCTAGAAAAATGAAACTTAGTACACCTGATTGCTCTCATCATGCTGATCACAAACAATATCATACATTAAGACTCCACCCATTACAGTAGTAGCCATTTTGAAAAGTACAGTATTCAGTTTTTTCGCTACTCCTCCTTCAAAATTGCTCCAATTTTGTCCAAACATGTGCTCAAATGATCTTTGGACTGAGCCACACAGAAATGACTGAACAGATTTTTTTGCTATACTGGAAAAAAAAAAGTTATGATGTCGCAAATTTAATGAGGTCGACCCAAAATTGGTTCAGAGGCTGTATCTCGGCCAAAAATTGATCAATCGAAACAAAAATTGGTACACTTAATCGGAGCCATGACCTGAGGGTCCATGCCAAAGTTGGGAACAGCGCCACCTATGGGTCATGAGATATGGAAAATGGCTATTTTGGCCAATAACTTTTGAACAGTTTGTCATAAAATCATAAATGTGGTATCTATGGATTCCTTGCGTCAAGCCAAATCCGGGGATCCCGATTTTGCCAGGATGGGATGTACCACGTGTCCGCCATTTTGAATTTTGTCATAATTTGCAATAACTTTTAAACTATTTGACATATCTTCACAAAATTTAGTATGGATGATCGACACAATGCCCTGAAGGTACATGAGAAGACTAAACACAGCGCCACCTAGTGTTCCAGAGATATAAGGTATTTTGAAAAAACGCTTATAACTTTTGAAAACATTGTTCAAATTTTCTACTCCTCCTTCAAATCTTGCTCAATTTTGTCCAAAATTTGATCAGATGATCTTTGGACTGAGCCGCACAGAAATGACTGAACAGATTTCTGATATTCGCTACCGTTCCAGAGATATTCATCTTCAAAGTTGACCTAGCCTGTGTTTTTTGCCTTATGCTAGTTAACTTAGCATAATAATTGGTTAGCATGCTAACCAGATGCCATTCTTTCTAATGTGGCTCTTCAGCTATCAGGATAACCATAAGCTACATTAGCATTAAGCTAGCTTAGCATGCTAATCTCGTTAACATGATTTTGTGTGCTTATTCTTACACTGAAGCCTCTGCTCTGAAGCTTTGTAAAACAAGTCCTCTGGGTGGCGCAATCTGTTCAACCATGCGTCATGAATCCTGAACCGTTCCGGTCGTGGGTTCGAGACCAGTGTGGGGCGACTTTGGAATTTGTGTATAAAATTGTCATTTCAACTCCTTTATCATCTGGGTAAAAGCTGTACTAATGTTTCTAACACTGGGATTAGAAATGTGTTTTTTCTACATTCTGTGTTTGTTCTCATCAGAACTTTTTTTCATTTTGATTTCATCCTATCTGTACCTCTGAACCCATCTGTTCTTCATGTACATTCTATTTCTGCTGTTTTTGCTCTTCTGGCTCCGCATTGCGCTACAGCCCTACTGTGCTACAGCGGCTTGGCCCCTGTATTGCTGCTTGCAGCTATATTTATTATTATTATTATTATTCTTCTTCCTCCTCTTGAAGTCTATGGCAGCCCTATGAACCATACATAGGAAAATGATGAAATTTGGCACACTTGTAGTGATGGTAATGAAAAGTAATTGTAGCAATTTTTGAGTCTCTAGGTCCAACTCTATAGCGCCACCAGCAGTTCAAAAATTCAACATTGAAATGGTTATAACTTTTGAACCCTTTGATCTAGAAAAATGAAACTTAGTACACCTGATTCATCTCATCATGCTGATTAGAACCAATATCTTACATTAAGACTCCGCCCATTACAGTAGTGGCCATTTTGAAAAGTACAGTATGCAGTTTTTTTGCTACTCCTCCTTCAAAATTGGTCTAATTTTGTCCAAACATGTACTCAAATGATCTTCGGACTGAGCCGCATAAAAGTACTGTCCCCGATTTTTTTTATTCTTCTCTGATCAAAAGTTATGACGTCGCAAACTTAACGAGGTCGACCCAAAATTGGTTCAGAAGCTATAGCTCGGCCAAACTTTGATCAATCGAAACGAAAATTGGTACACTTCATCGGAAGCATGATCTGAGGTTCCATGCCAAAGTTGGGAACAGCGCCACCTACGGGTCATGAGATATGGAAAATGCATATTTTGGCCAATAACTTATGAACAGTTTGTCAGAAAATTATAAACTTGGTGTCTATCGATTCCTTGGGTCATGACAAATCCGTGGATATCGATTTTGCCATGATGGGATGTACCACGTGTCCGCCATTTTGAATGATGTCATAATTTGCAATATCTTTTAAACTATTTGAAATTTCTTCACCAAATTTGGTATGGATCATCATTAGCATGGCCCGAAGGTACCTGAGAAATTTGATCACAGCGCCACCTAGTGTTCCAGAGATATCATTGTTTTTTGAAAAAACGCTTATAACTTTTGCTAACATTGCTTGAAATTTGATTTCTTTATGTCAATATATTCCTTGGCTTATGCCGATTTCAACGATATCTCATATGTTATTTATCAACAATGTGACTGGCCGCCATATTGGAGTGAATGTAAAACAGTTTTTTCGCTACTCCTCCTTCAAAATTGGTCTAATTTTGTCCAAACATGTACTCAAATGATCTTCGGACTGAGCCGCATAAAAGTACTGTCCCCGATTTTTTTGCTATACTGGAAAAAAAAAGTTATGATGTCGCAAACTTAATGAGGTCAACCCATAATTGGTTCAGAGGCTGTAACTTGTGAACAGTTTGTCACAAAATCATAAAATTGGTGTCTATCGATTCCTTGCGTCATGTCGAATCTGAGGATATCTATTTTGCCAGCATTGGATGTACCACATCATAAGCTATATTAGCATTAAGTTAGCTTAGCATGCTAATCTCGTTAACATGATTTTGTGTGCTCATTCACACACTGAAGCCTCTCCTCTGCAGCTTTGTAAAACATGTCCTCTGGGTGGCGCAAGTGGTTCAACCATGCGTCATGAATCCCGAACCATTGTGGTCGTGGGTTCGAGACCAGTGTGGGGCGACTTTGAAATTGTGTATAAAATAATAATTTAAATTCCTTCCGGCTCTGCACTGCTGTTGGTGCTTAAATGCTAGCTGTGCTGCTGTAATTGATGTGCTTACTGTGCTTGATGTACATTAAATTTCTGATGTTTTGCTCTTCTGGCTCCGCATTGCGCTACAGCGGCTGTTGCTTGCTCTGCCTTGCAGGGCTTGGCCCCGTATTGCTGCTTGCAGCTATATTATTAGGGGCCAAGCCCCGAAGGGGCTATGGCACCTATTGTATCTGTTAGTTTTCTTATTAGGGGCCAAGCCCCGAAGGGGCTATGGCACCTATTGTATCTGTTAGTTTTCTTCTTATTATTATTATTATTATTCTTCTTCCTCCTCTTGAAGTCTATGGCAGCCCTATGAACCATACATAGGAAAATGATGAAATTTGGCACACTTGTAGTGATGGTAATGAAAAGTAATTGTAGCAATTTTTGAGTCTCTAGGACCAACTCTATAGCGCCACCAGCAGTTCAAAAATCCAACATTGAAATGGTTATAACTTTTGAACCCTTTGATCTAGAAAAATGAAACTTAGTACACCTGATTTATCTCATCATGCTGATCAGAACCAATATCTTACATCAAGACTCCGCCCATTACAGTAGTGGCCATTTTGAAAAGTACAGTATGCAGTTTTTTTGCTACTCCTCCTTCAAAATTGGTCTAATTTTGTCCAAACATGTACTCAAATGATCTTCGGACTGAGCCGCATAAAAGTACTGTCCCCGATTTTTTTGCTATATTGGAAAAAAAAAAGTTATGATGTCGCAAACTTAACGAGGTCGACCCAAAATTGGTTCAGAAGCTATAGCTCGGCCAAACTTTGATCAATCGAAACGAAAATTGGTACACTTCATCGGAAGCATGATCTGAGGTTCCATGCCAAAGTTGGGAACAGCGCCACCTACGGGTCATGAGATATGGAAAATGCATATTTTGGCCAATAACTTATGAACAGTTTGTCAGAAAATTATAAACTTGGTGTCTATCGATTCCTTGGGTCATGACAAATCCGTGGATATCGATTTTGCCATGATGGGATGTACCACGTGTCCGCCATTTTGAATGATGTCATAATTTGCAATATCTTTTAAACTATTTGAAATTTCTTCACCAAATTTGGTATGGATCATCATTAGCATGGCCCGAAGGTACCTGAGAAATTTGATCACAGCGCCACCTAGTGTTCCAGAGATATCATTGTTTTTTGAAAAAACGCTTATAACTTTTGCTAACATTGCTTGAAATTTGATTTCTTTATGTCAATATATTCCTTGGCTTATGCCGATTTCAACGATATCTCATATGTTATTTATCAACAATGTGACTGGCCGCCATATTGGAGTGAATGTAAAACAGTTTTTTCGCTACTCCTCCTTCAAAATTGGTCTAATTTTGTCCAAACATGTACTCAAATGATCTTCGGACTGAGCCGCATAAAAGTACTGTCCCCGATTTTTTTGCTATACTGGAAAAAAAAAGTTATGATGTCGCAAACTTAATGAGGTCAACCCATAATTGGTTCAGAGGCTGTAACTTGTGAACAGTTTGTCACAAAATCATAAAATTGGTGTCTATCGATTCCTTGCGTCATGTCGAATCTG
This sequence comes from Squalius cephalus, assembly GCF_949319135.1. Classification (NCBI taxonomy): domain Eukaryota; kingdom Metazoa; phylum Chordata; class Actinopteri; order Cypriniformes; family Leuciscidae; genus Squalius; species Squalius cephalus. The sequence goes on along the minus strand of NC_137135.1, from coordinate 844,419 downwards.
AGGATATCTATTTTGCCAGCATTGGATGTACCACATCATAAGCTATATTAGCATTAAGTTAGCTTAGCATGCTAATCTCGTTAACATGATTTTGTGTGCTCATTCACACACTGAAGCCTCTCCTCTGCAGCTTTGTAAAACATGTCCTCTGGGTGGCGCAAGTGGTTCAACCATGCGTCATGAATCCCGAACCATTGTGGTCGTGGGTTCGAGACCAGTGTGGGGCGACTTTGAAATTGTGTATAAAATAATAATTTAAATTCCTTCCGGCTCTGCACTGCTGTTGGTGCTTAAATGCTAGCTGTGCTGCTGTAATTGATGTGCTTACTGTGCTTGATGTACATTAAATTTCTGATGTTTTGCTCTTCTGGCTCCGCATTGCGCTACAGCGGCTGTTGCTTGCTCTGCCTTGCAGGGCTTGGCCCCGTATTGCTGCTTGCAGCTATATTAGCAATTGTTATTGTCAGAATAACAATTTTCTTCTTCTTCCGCCAATGGAAGTCTATGGCAGCCCTATGAACCGTACATAGGAAAATGATGAAATTTCGCACACTTGTAGTGATGCTAATGAAAAGTAATTGTAGCAATTTTTGAGTGTCTAGGACCAACGCTATAGCGCCACCAGCAGTTAAAAAATTCAACATTGAAATGGTTATAACTTTTGAACCCTTTGATCTAGAAAAATGAAACTTAGTACACCTGATTCATCTCATCATGCTGATCAGAACCAATATCTTACATTAAGACTCCGCCCATTACAGTAGAGGCAATTTTGAAAAGTACAGTATTCCGTTTTTTCGCTACTCCTCCTTCAAAATTGGTCTAATTTTGTCCAAACATATGCTCAAATGATCTTTGAACTGAGCCGGACAGAAATGACTGAACAGAATTTTTTGCTATTCTGGAAAAAAAAAAGTTATGATGTCGCAAAGTTAACAAGGTCGACCCAAAATTGGTTCAGAGGCTGTATCTCAGCCAAAAATTCATCAATCGAAACGAAAATTGGTACAGTTCATCAGAAGCATGACCTGAGGTTCCATGCCAAAGTTGGGAACAGCGCCACCTACGGGTAATGAGATATGAAAAATTGCTATTTTGGCCAATAACCTTTGAACAGTTTGTCAGAAAATCATAAATGTGGTATCTATGGATTCCTTGCATCATGCCGAATCCGTGGATACCGAATTATCCAAGATCGGATGAACCACATGTCCGCCATTTTAAATTTTGTCATAATTTGCAATAATTTTTAAACTATTTGATATATCTTCGCAAAATTTAGTATGGATGATCGACACAATGCCTTGAAGGTACATGAGAAGACTGAACACAGCGCCACCTAGGGTTCCAGAGATATTAGCTATTTTGCAAAAACACTTATAACTTTTGGAAACATTGTTCAAATTTTGATTTATTTATGTCATTATGTTCCTTGGCTTATGCTGATTCCGTTGGTATCTCATTTGTCATTTTCCAACAATGTGCCTATCCGCCATATTGGAACAAATGAAAAACAGTTTTTTCGCTACTCCTCCTTCAAATCTTGCTCAATTTTGTCCAATATTTGATCAGATGTTCTTTGGACTGTGCCGCACAGAAATGATTGAACAGATTTTTGATATTTGCTACCGTTCCCGAGATATTCATCTCTGAAGTTGACCTAGCCTGTGTTTGTTGCCTTATGCTAGTTAGCTTAGCATAATAATTGGTTAGCATGCAAACCAGATGCCATTCTTTCTAATGTTCAGCTTCAGCTATCAGGTTAATCATAAGCTACATTAGCATTAAGCTAGCTTAGCATGCTAATCTGGTTAACATGCTTTCTGTCCTTAATCTTACTATGAAGCCTCTCCTCTGCAGGTTTTGTCCTCTGAGTGGCGCAAGTTGCTAAACCACATGTCATGATTCCCGAACCATTCCGGTCGTGGGTTCGAGTCCTGCGTGGAACAACATAAAAAATTTGTATAAAGTTGTCATTTCAATTCCTTCCGGCTTTGCACTGCTTTTGGTGCTTAAATGCTTGCTGCGCTGCTGTGCTTGATGTACATTTACATGTATATTCAATTTCTGCTCTTTTTGTTCTTCTGGCTCCGCACTGCTGTTGGTGCTTAAATATATGCTGCGCTGCAGTGCTTACAGTACTTGTTGTGCTTCATGTACATGATGTGCTGGCTGTGCTTGCTGTGCGCCATACTTGTTCTGCTTGCGGTGCGTTTAAGGGCTTGGCCCCTGTATTGCTGCTTGCAGCTATATTGGTAATTGGAATTGTCAGAATAATAGTATTCTTCTTCTTCCGCCAATGGAAGTCTATGGCAGCCCTATGAACCGTACATAGGAAAATGATGAAATTTGGCACAGTTGTAGAGATGGCCATGAATAGTAATTGGACCAAATTTGGTGTCTCTAGGGCCAACTCTATAGCGCCACCACCAGTTCAAAAATTCAACATTGAAATGATTATAACTTTTGAACCATTTGATCTAGAAAAATAATACTTAGGACACCTGATTCCTCTCATCATGCTGATCAAAACCAATATAGACCATTAAGACTCCGCCCATTACAGTAGTAGCCATTTTGAAAAGTACAGTATTCAGTTTTTTCTCTACTCCTCCTTCAAAATTTCTCCAATTTTGTCCAAAATTTGCTCAAATGATCTTTGGACTGAGCCGCACAGAAATGACTGAACCATTTTTTTTTATTCATCTTTGTTCAAAAGCTATGATGTCACAAACTTGACGAGGTCCACCCTAAATTGGCTAAGAGGCTGTATCTCGGCCAAAATTTGATCAATCGAAACAAAAATTGGTACACCTCATCAGAAGCTTGATCTGAGGTTCCATGCCAAAGTTGGGAACAGCGCCACCTACGGGTCATGAGATATGGAAAATGGCTATTTTGGCCAATAACTTTTGAACAGTTTGTCATAAAATCATAAATGTGGTATCTATGGATTCCTTGCGTCAAGCCAAATCCGGGGATCCCGATTTTGCCAGGATGGGATGTACCACATGTCCGCCATTTTGAATTTTGTCATAATTTGCAATAACTTTTAAACTATTTGACATATCTTCACAAAATTTAGTATGGATGATCGACACAATGCCCTGAAGGTACATGAGAAGACTAAACACAGCGCCACCTAGTGTTCCAGAGATATAAGGTATTTTGCAAAAACGCTTATAACTTTTGAAAACATTGTTCAAATTTTGATTTCTTTACGTCATTATGTTCCTTGGCTTATGCCGATTCCGTTGATATCTCATTTGTCATTTTCCAACAATGTGACTATCCGCCATATTGGAACAAATGAAAAACAGTTTTTTCGCTACTCCTCCTTCAAATCTTGCTCAATTTTGTCCAAAATTTGAACAGATGATCTTTGGACTGAGCCGCACAGAAATGACTGAACAGATTTCTGATATTCGCTACCGTTCCAGAGATATTCATCTTCAAATTTGACCTAGCCTGTGTTTTTTGCCTTATGCTAGTTAACTTAGCATAATAATTGGTTAGCATGCTAACCAGATGCCATTCTTTCTAATGTGGCTCTTCAGCTATCAGGATAACCATAAGCTACATTAGCATTAAGCTAGCTTAGCATGCTAATCTCGTTAACATGATTTTGTGTGCTTATTCTTACACTGAAGCCTCTGCTCTGAAGCTTTGTAAAACAAGTCCTCTGGGTGGCGCAATCTGTTCAACCATGCGTCATGAATCCTGAACCGTTCCGGTCGTGGGTTCGAGACCAGTGTGGGGCGACTTTGGAATTTGTGTATAAAATTGTCATTTCAACTCCTTTATCATCTGGGTAAAAGCTGTACTAATGTTTCTAAAACTGGGATTAGAAATGTGTTTTTTCTACATTCTGTGTTTGTTCTCATCAGAACTTTTTTTCATTTTGATTTCATCCTATCTGTACCTCTGAACCCATCTGTTCTTCATGTACATTCTATTTCTGCTGTTTTTGCTCTTCTGGCTCCACATTGCACTACAGCCCTACTGTGCTACAGCGGCTTGGCCCCTGTATTGCTGCTTGCAGCTATATTTATTATTATTATTATTATTATTCTTCCTCCTCTTGAAGTCTATGGCAGCCCTATGAACCATACATAGGAAAATGATGAAATTTGGCACACTTGTAGTGATGGTAATGAAAAGTAATTGTAGCAATTTTTGAGTCTCTAGGTCCAACTCTATAGCGCCACCAGCAGTTCAAAAATTCAACATTGAAATGGTTATAACTTTTGAACCCTTTGATCTAGAAAAATGAAACTTAGTACACCTGATTCATCTCATCATGCTGATTAGAACCAATATCTTACATTAAGACTCCGCCCATTACAGTAGTGGCCATTTTGAAAAGTACAGTATGCAGTTTTTTTGCTACTCCTCCTTCAAAATTGGTCTAATTTTGTCCAAACATGTACTCAAATGATCTTCGGACTGAGCCGCATAAAAGTACTGTCCCCGATTTTTTTTATTCTTCTCTGATCAAAAGTTATGACGTCGCAAACTTAACGAGGTCGACCCAAAATTGGTTCAGAAGCTATAGCTCGGCCAAACTTTGATCAATCGAAACGAAAATTGGTACACTTCATCGGAAGCATGATCTGAGGTTCCATGCCAAAGTTGGGAACAGCGCCACCTACGGGTCATGAGATATGGAAAATGCATATTTTGGCCAATAACTTATGAACAGTTTGTCAGAAAATTATAAACTTGGTGTCTATCGATTCCTTGGGTCATGACAAATCCGTGGATATCGATTTTGCCATAATGGGATGTACCACGTGTCCGCCATTTTGAATGATGTCATAATTTGCAATATCTTTTAAACTATTTGAAATTTCTTCACCAAATTTGGTATGGATCATCATTAGCATGGCCCGAAGGTACATGAGAAGTTTGATCACAGCGCCACCTAGTGTTCCAGAGATATCATTGTTTTTTGAAAAAACACTTATAACTTTTGCCAACATTGCTTGAAATTTGATTTCTTTATGTCAATATATTCCTTGGCTTATGCCGATTTCAACGATATCTCATATGTTATTTTTCAACAATGTGACTGGCCGCCATATTGGAGCGAATGTAAAACAGTTTTTTCGCTACTCCTCCTTCAAAATTGGTCTAATTTTGTCCAAATATGTACTCAAATGATCTTCGGACTGAGCCGCATAAAAGTACTGTCCCCGATTTTTTTGCTCTACTGGAAAAAAAAAGTTATGATGTCGCAAACTTAACGAGGTCGACCCATAATTGGTTCAGAGGCTGTAACTTGTGAACAGTTTGTCACAAAATCATAAAATTGGTGTCTATCGATTCCTTGCGTCATGTCGAATCTGAGGATATCTATTTTGCCAGCATTGGATGTACCACATCATAAGCTATATTAGCATTAAGTTAGCTTAGCATGCTAATCTCGTTAACATGATTTTGTGTGCTCATTCACACACTGAAGCCTCTCCTCTGCAGCTTTGTAAAACATGTCCTCTGGGTGGCGCAAGTGGTTCAACCATGCGTCATGAATCCCGAACCATTGTGGTCGTGGGTTCGAGACCAGTGTGGGGCGACTTTGAAATTGTGTATAAAATAATAATTTAAATTCCTTCCGGCTCTGCACTGCTGTTGGTGCTTAAATGCTAGCTGTGCTGCTGTAATTGATGTGCTTACTGTGCTTGATGTACATTAAATTTCTGATGTTTTGCTCTTCTGGCTCCGCATTGCGCTACAGCGGCTGTTGCTTGCTCTGCCTTGCAGGGCTTGGCCCCGTATTGCTGCTTGCAGCTATATTAGTAATTGGAATTGTCAGAATAACAATTCTTCTTCTTCCGCAAATGGGAGTCTATGGCAGCCCTATGAACCGTACATAGGAAAATGATGAAATTTGGCACAATTGTAGATATGACCATGAATAGTAATTGGACCAATTTTGGAGTCTGCAGGACCAAATCTATAGCGCCACCACCAGTTCAAAAATTCAACATTGAAACGGCTGTAACTTTTGAACCCTTTGAACCACAGAAATGAGACATAGTACACCTGATTGCTCTCATCATGCTGATCACAAACAATATCATACATTAAGACTCTGCCCATTACAGTAGTAGCCATTTTGAAAAGTACAGTATTCCATTTTTTCGCTACTCCTCCTTCAAAATTGGTCTAATTTTGTCCAAACATGTGCTCAAATGATCTTCGGACTGAGCCGCATAGAAATGACTGAACAGAATTTTTTTTTATACTGGAAAAAAAAAGTTTTGATGTTGCAAAGTTAACGAGGTCGACCAAAAATTGGTTCAGAGGCTGTATCTCGGCCAAAGTTTGATCAATCGAAACGAAAATTGACACGCTTCATCGGAAATATGCCCTGAGGTACCATGCCAAAGTTGGGAACAGCGCCACCTATGGGTCATGAGATATGCAAAATGGCTATTTTGGCCAATAACTTTTGAACCGTTTGTCAGAAAATCATAAATTTGGTATCTATGGATTCCTTGGGTCATGCTGAATCCGTGGATACTGCATTTGCCAGGATTGGATATACCACGTGTCCGTCATTTTAATTTTGTCATAAATTGCAATATCTTATGAAGTTTTTGACATATCGGCACAGAAATTGGTAAGGGTCATCATTAGCATGGCCTGAAGGTACCTGAGAACTTTGAATACAGCGCCACCTAGTGTTCCAGAGGTATAAGGTGTTTTGCAAATACGCTTATAACTTTTGAAAACATAGGTCAAAATTTGATTTCTTTATGTCATTACGTTCCTTGGATTATGCCGATTCCGACGATATCACATTTGTCATTTTCCAAGAATGTGACTGTCCGCCATATTGAAGCAAATGGTAAACAGTTTTTTCGCTACTCCTCCTTGAAATCTTGCTCTATTTTGCCCAAAGTTTGCTCAGATGATCTTTGGACCGAGCCGCACAGAAATGACTGTACAGATTTTTGATATTCGCTACCGTTCCCGAGATATTCGTCTGCAAAGTTGACCTAGCCTGTGTTTGTTGCCTTATGCTAGTTAGCTTAGCATAACCAGATGCCATTCTTTCCAATGTGGCTCTTCAGCTATCAGGATAACCTTAAGATACATTAGCATTAATCTATCTTAGCATGCTAATCTCATTAACATGATTTTGTTTGCCTATTCTTACACTGAACCCTCTCCTATGCAGCTTTGAAAAACATATCCTCTGAGTGGCGCAATCTGTTCAACCATGTGCCATGAATCCTGAACCATGCTGGTCGTGGGTTCGAGTCCTATCTGGGGCATCTTTGAAATAGTGTATAAAATTGTCATTTGAAATCCTTTATTATCTGTGTAAGAGCTGTACTAATGTTTCTTACACTGGGATTAGAAATAAGTGTTTTTTTTTCTACATTCTGTGTTCGTTCTCATCAGAACTTCTGTTCATTTTGATTTCATCCTATCTGTACTTCTGAACCCATCTGTTCTTCATGTACATTCTATTTCTGCTGTTTTGTTCTTCCGGCTCTGCACTGTGCTGTTGGTGCTTAAATGCTTGCTGCACTGATGTGCTTACAGGACTTGCTGTGCTGCTGTACTTGATGTGCTGCTGTGCTTGCTCTGCTTGATGTGCTGCTCTGCTTGCTGTACTTGTAGCTTGCTGTACTTGTTCTGCTTGCTGTCCCTTCGAGGGCTTGGCCCCGTATTGCTGCTTGCAGCTATATTAGCAATTGTTATTGTCAAAATAACAATTCTTCTTCTTCCGCAAATGGGAGTCTATGGCAGCCCTATGAACCGTAAGTAGGAAAATGATGAAATTTGGCACACTTGTAGTGATGGCCATGAATAGTAAATGTAGCAATTTTTGAGTCTCTAGGACCAACTCTATAGCGCCACCAGCAGTTCAAAAATACAACATTGAAATGGTTATAACTTTTGAACCCTTTGATCTAGAAAAATGAAACTTAGTACACCTGATTGCTCTCATCATGCTGATCACAAACAATATCATACATTAAGACTACACCCATTACAGTAGTAGCCATTTTGAAAAGTACAGTATTCAATTTTTTCGCTACTCCTCCTTCAAAATTGCTCCAATTTTGTCCAAACATGTGCTCAAATGATCTTTGGACTGAGCCACACAGAAATGACTGAACAGATTTTTTTGCTATACTGGAAAAAAAAAAGTTATGATGTCGCAAATTTAATGAGGTCGACCCAAAATTGGTTCAGAGGCTGTATCTCGGCCAAAAATTGATCAATCGAAACAAAAATTGGTACACTTCATCGGAGCCATGACCTGAGGGTCCATGCCAAAGTTGGGAACAGCGCCACCTATGGGTCATGAGATATTGAAAATGGCTATTTTGGCCAATAACTTTTGAACAGTTTGTCATAAAATCATAAATGTGGTATCTATGGATTCCTTGCGTCATGCCAAATCCATGGATACTGATTTTGCCAGGATGGGATTTACCACGTGTCCGCCATTGTTAATTTTGACATAATTTGCAATATCTTTTAAACTATTTGAGATTTCTTCACCAAATTTGGTATGAATCGTCATTAGCATGGCCCGAAGGTACCTGAGAAGTTTGAGCACAGCGCCACCTAGTGTTCCAGAGATATCATTGTTTTTTGAAAAAACGCTTATAACTTTTGCTAACATTGCTTGAAATTTGATTTCTTTATGTCAATATATTCCTTGGCTTATGCTGATTTCAACAATATCTCATATGTTATTTTTCAACAATGTGACTGGCCGCCATATTGGAGCGAATGTAAAATAGTTTTTTCGCTACTCCTCCTTCAAAATTGGTCTAATTTTGTCCAAACATGTACTCAAATGATCTTCGGACTGAGCCGCATAAAAGTACTGTCCCCGATTTTTTTGCTATACTGGAAAAAAAAAAGTTATGATGTCGCAAACTTAATGAGGTCGACCCATAATTGGTTCAGAGGCTGTAACTTGTGAACTGTTTGTCACAAAATCATAAAATTGTTGTCTATCGATTCTTTGCGTCATGTCGAATCCGAGGATATCTATTTTGCCAGGATTGAATGTACCACGTCATAAGCCATAAGATACATCAGCATTAAGATATCTTAGCATGCTAATCTGGTTAACTTGCTTTTGTGTGCTCATTCTTACACTGAAGCTCTCCTCTGCAGTTTGTGATTGTACGTCCTCTGAGTGGTGCAATCTGCTAAACCGTGTATCTAGAATCCTGAACCATTCTGGTCGTGGGTTCGAGTCCCATGTGGGACGACTTTAAAGTTGTCATTTAAATTCCTTCCGGCTCTGCACTGCTGTTGGTGCTTAAATGCTCGCTGTGCTTCATTTACATTTATATTTAATTTCTGCAGTTTTTGTTCTTGCGGCTCTGCACTGCTGTTGGTGCTTAAATGCTTGCTGCGCTGCTGTGCTTGATGTACATTTACACGTATATTTAATTTCTGCTATTTTTGTTCTTCTGGCTCCGCACTGCTGTTGGTGCTTAAATGCTTGCTGTGCTGCTGTAATTGATGTGCTTACAGAACTTGCTGTGCTTTATGTACATTCAATTTCTGATGTTTTGCTCTTCTGGCTCCGCATTGCGCTACAGCGGCTTTTGCTTGCTGTGCCTTGCAGGGCTTGGCCCCGTATTGCTGCTTGCAGCTATATTTAGCAATTGTTATTGTCAGAATAACAATTCTTCTTCTTCCGCAAATGGGAGTCTATGGCAGCCCTATGAACCGTACATAGGAAAATGATGAAATTTGGCACACTTCTAGTGATGGTAATGAATAGTAATTGGACCAATTTTTGAGTCTCTAGCACCAACTCCATAGCGCCACCACCAGTTCAAATATTCAACAATGAAATGGTTATAACTTTTGAACCCTTTGATCTAGAGACATGAAACTTAGTACACCTGATTCCACTCATCATGCTGATCACAACCAATACCTTACATTAAGACTCCGCCCATTACAGTAGTGGCCATTTTGAAAAGTACAGTATTCAGTTTTTTCGCTACTCCTCCTTCAAAATTTGTCCAATTTTCTCCAAAATTTGCTCAAATGATCTTTGGACTGAGCCGCACAGAAATGACTGAACAGAATTTTTTGCTATACTGGAAAAAAAAAAGTTATGATGTCGCAAAGTTAACGAGGTCAACCCAAAATTGGTTCAGAGGCTGTATCTCGGCCAAAAATCGATCAATCGAAATGAAAATTAGTACGCTTCATCGGAGCCATGACCTGAGGGTCCATGCCAAAGTTGGCAACAGCGCCACCTACAGGTCATGAGATCTGGAAAATTACTATTTTGGCCAATAACATTTGAACAGTTTGTCAGAAAATCATAAATGTGGTATCTATGGATTCCTTGTGTCATGCCGATTAATTAATTATTAGAGATCAGATGAACCATGTGTCCGCCACTTTGAATTGTGTCATAAATTGCAATATCTTTTAAACTATTTGACATATCAGCACAAAATTTAGTATGGATCATCATTAGTAAGTCCTGAAGGTACCTGAGAACTTTGAACACAGCGCCACCTAGTGTTCCAGAGATATAAGGTATTTTGCAAAAACGCTTATAACTTTTGAAAACATTGTTCAAATTTTGATTTCTTTATGTCATTATGTTCCGTGGCTGATGCAGATTCCGACGATGTCACATTTGTCATTTTCCAACAATGTGACTGTCCACCATATTGGAGCAAATGAAAAACAGTTTTTTTGCTACTCCTCCTTCAAATTTTGCTCAATTTTGCCCAAAATTTGATCAGATGTTCTTTGGACTGAGCCGCAGAGAAATGACTCAACAGATTTTTTATATTCACTACCGTTCTCGAGATATTTGTCTCCAAAGTTGACCTAGCCTGTGTTTTTTGCCTTATGCTAGTTAGCTTAGCATAATAATTGATTAGCATGCTAACCAGATGCCATTCTTTCTAATGTGACCCTTCAGCTATCAAGTTAACCATAAACAAAACTAGCATAGCATGCCAATCTGGTTAACATGCTTTTTTGTGCTTATTCTTACACTGAAGCCTCTCCTCTGCAGCTTTGCAATTCGTGTCCTCTGAGTGGCGCAAGTTGCTAAACCAAGTGTCATGAATCCCGAACCATTCCAGTCGTGGGTTCAAGTCCTGTGTTGGACAACTTAAATTTTTTTTATACAGTTGTCATTTCAATTCCTTCCGGCTCTGCACTGCTGTTGGTGCTTAAATGCTCGCTGCGCTGCTTTGCTTACAGTACTTGCTGTGCTTGATGTACATTTACTTGTATATTAAATTTCTGCTCTTTTTGTTCTTCTGGCTTCGCACTGCTGTTGGTGCTTAAATGCTTGCTGCGCTGCAGTGCTTACAGTACTTGCTGTGTTGCTGTACATGATGTGCTGGCTGTGCTTGATGTGCTTGCAGTGCGCCATACTTGTTCTGCTTGCGGTGCCTTGAAGGGCTTGGCCCCTGTATTGCTGCTTGCAGCTATATTAGCAATTGTTATTGTCAGAATAACAATTCTTCTTCTTCCGCAAATGGGAGTCTATGGCAGCCCTATGAACCGTACATAGGAAAATGATGAAATTTGGCACACTTCTAGTGATGGTAATGAATAGTAATTGGACCAATTTTTGAGTCTCTAGCACCAACTCCATAGCGCCACCACCAGTTCAAATATTCAACAATGAAATGGTTATAACTTTTGAACCCTTTGATCTAGAGACATGAAACTTAGTACACCTGATTCCACTCATCATGCTGATCACAACCAATACCTTACATTAAGACTCCGCCCATTACAGTAGTGGCCATTTTGAAAAGTACAGTATTCAGTTTTTTCGCTACTCCTCCTTCAAAATTTGTCCAATTTTCTCCAAAATTTGCTCAAATGATCTTTGGACTGAGCCGCACAGAAATGACTGAACAGAATTTTTTGCTATACTGGAAAAAAAAAAGTTATGATGTCGCAAAGTTAACGAGGTCAACCCAAAATTGGTTCAGAGGCTGTATCTCGGCCAAAAATCGATCAATCGAAATGAAAATTAGTACGCTTCATCGGAGCCATGACCTGAGGGTCCATGCCAAAGTTGGCAACAGCGCCACCTACAGGTCATGAGATCTGGAAAATTACTATTTTGGCCAATAACATTTGAACAGTTTGTCAGAAAATCATAAATGTGGTATCTATGGATTCCTTGTGTCATGCCGATTAATTAATTATTCGAGATCAGATGAACCATGTGTCCGCCACTTTGAATTGTGTCATAAATTGCAATATCTTTTAAACTATTTGACATATCAGCACAAAATTTAGTATGGATCATCATTAGTAAGTCCTGAAGGTACCTGAGAACTTTGAACACAGCGCCACCTAGTGTTCCAGAGATATAAGGTATTTTGCAAAAACGCTTATAACTTTTGAAAACATTGTTCAAATTTTGATTTCTTTATGTCATTATGTTCCGTGGCTGATGCAGATTCCGACGATGTCACATTTGTCATTTTCCAACAATGTGACTGTCCACCATATTGGAGCAAATGAAAAACAGTTTTTTTGCTACTCCTCCTTCAAATTTTGCTCAATTTTGCCCAAAATTTGATCAGATGTTCTTTGGACTGAGCCGCAGAGAAATGACTCAACAGATTTTTTATATTCACTACCGTTCTCGAGATATTTGTCTCCAAAGTTGACCTAGCCTGTGTTTTTTGCCTTATGCTAGTTATTATTATTATTATTATTCTTCTTCTTCCGCCAATGGAAGTCTATGGCAGCCCTATGAACCGTAAATAGGAAAATGATGAAATTTGGTACACTTCTAGTGATGCTAATGAATAGTAATTCGACCAATTTTTGAGTCTCTAGGACCAACTCCATAGCGCCACCACCAGTTCATAAATTCAACATTGAAATGGTTATAACTTTTGAACCCTTTGATCTAGAGAAATGAAACTTAGTACACCTGATTCCTCTCATCATTCTGATCACAACCAATACATTACATTAAGACTCCGCCCATTACAGTAGTGGCCATTTTGAAAAGTACAGTATTCAGTTTTTTTGCTACTCCTCCTTCAAAATTTCTCCAATTTTGTCCAACATTTGCTCAAATGATCTTTGGACTAAGCCGCACAGAAATGACTGAACAGATTTTTTTTATTCATCTTTGTTCAAAAGTTATGGTGTCGCAAACTTAACGAGGTCCACCCAAAATTGGCTAAGAGGCTGTATCTCGGCCAAAATTGGATCAATCGAAACGAAAATTGGTACACTTCACCGGAAGCATGATCTGAGGTTCCATGCCAAAGTTGGGAACAGCGCCACCTACGGGTCATGAGATATGAAAAATTGCTATTTTGGTCAATAACTTTTGAACAGTTTGTCAGAAAATCACAAATGTGGTATCTATGGATTCCTTGGGTCATGCCGAATCCGTGGATATCAATTTTGCCAGGATAGGATGTACCACGTGTCCGCCATTTTGAATTTTGTCATAATTTGCAATAACTTTTAAACTATTTGACATATCTTCACAAAATTTTGTATGGATGATCAACACAAGGCTTTGAAGGTACATGAGAAGATTGAACACAGCGCCACCTAGTGTTCCAGAGATATAAGGTATTTTGCAAAAACGCTTATAACTTTTGAAAACATTGTTCAAATTTTGATTTCTTTACGTCTTTATGTTCCTTGGCTTATGCCAATTCCGTCGATATCTCATTTGTCATTTTCCAACAATGTGACTGTCCGCCATATTGGAACAAATGAAAAACAGTTTTTTCGCTACTCCTCCTTCAAATCTTGTTCAATTTTGTCCAAAATTTGATCAGATGTTCTTTGGACTGAGCCGCACAGAAATGACTGAACAGATTTTTTATATTTGCTACCGTTCCCGAGATATTCATCTCCGAAGTTGACCTAGCCTGCATTTTTTGCCTTATGCTAGTTAACTTAGCATAATAATTGGTTAGCATGCTAACCAGATGCCATTCTTTCTAATGTGGCTCTTCAGCTATCAGGATAACCATAAGCTACATTAGCATTAAGCTAGCTTAGCATGCTAATCTCGTTAACATGATTTTGTGTGCTTATTCTTACACTGAAGCCTCTCCTCTGCAGCTTTATAAAACATGTCCTCTGAGTGGCGCAATCTGTTCAACCATGCGTCATGAATCCCGAACCGTTCCGGTCGTGGGTTCGAGACCAGTGTGGGGCGACTTTGGAATTTGTGTATAAAATTGTCATTTCAACTCCTTTATCATCTGGGTAAAAGCTGTACTAATGTTTCTAACACTGGGATTAGAAATGTGTTTTTTTCTACATTCTGTGTTTGTTCTCATCAGAACTTTTGTTCATTTTGATTTCATCCTATCTGTACCTCTGAACCCATCTGTTCTTCATGTACATTCTATTTCTGCTGTTTTTGCTCTTCTGGCTCCGCATTGCGCTACAGCCCTACTGTGCTACAGCGGCTTGGCCCCTGTATTGCTGCTTGCAGCTATATTTATTATTATTATTATTATTCTTCCTCCTCTTGAAGTCTATGGCAGCCCTATGAACCATACATAGGAAAATGATGAAATTTGGCACACTTGTAGTGATGGTAATGAAAAGTAATTGTAGCAATTTTTGAGTCTCTAGGACCAACTCTATAGCGCCACCAGCAGTTCAAAAATCCAACATTGAAATGGTTATAACTTTTGAACCCTTTGATCTAGAAAAATGAAACTTAGTACACCTGATTTATCTCATCATGCTGATCAGAACCAATATCTTACATCAAGACTCCGCCCATTACAGTAGTGGCCATTTTGAAAAGTACAGTATGCAGTTTTTTTGCTACTCCTCCTTCAAAATTGGTCTAATTTTGTCCAAACATGTACTCAAATGATCTTCGGACTGAGCCGCATAAAAGTACTGTCCCCGATTTTTTTGCTATATTGGAAAAAAAAAAGTTATGATGTCGCAAACTTAACGAGGTCGACCCAAAATTGGTTCAGAAGCTATAGCTCGGCCAAACTTTGATCAATCGAAACGAAAATTGGTACACTTCATCGGAAGCATGATCTGAGGTTCCATGCCAAAGTTGGGAACAGCGCCACCTACGGGTCATGAGATATGGAAAATGCATATTTTGGCCAATAACTTATGAACAGTTTGTCAGAAAATTATAAACTTGGTGTCTATCGATTCCTTGGGTCATGACAAATCCGTGGATATCGATTTTGCCATGATGGGATGTACCACGTGTCCGCCATTTTGAATGATGTCATAATTTGCAATATCTTTTAAACTATTTGAAATTTCTTCACCAAATTTGGTATGGATCATCATTAGCATGGCCCGAAGGTACCTGAGAAATTTGATCACAGCGCCACCTAGTGTTCCAGAGATATCATTGTTTTTTGAAAAAACGCTTATAACTTTTGCTAACATTGCTTGAAATTTGATTTCTTTATGTCAATATATTCCTTGGCTTATGCCGATTTCAACGATATCTCATATGTTATTTATCAACAATGTGACTGGCCGCCATATTGGAGTGAATGTAAAACAGTTTTTTCGCTACTCCTCCTTCAAAATTGGTCTAATTTTGTCCAAACATGTACTCAAATGATCTTCGGACTGAGCCGCATAAAAGTACTGTCCCCGATTTTTTTGCTATACTGGAAAAAAAAAGTTATGATGTCGCAAACTTAATGAGGTCAACCCATAATTGGTTCAGAGGCTGTAACTTGTGAACAGTTTGTCACAAAATCATAAAATTGGTGTCTATCGATTCCTTGCGTCATGTCGAATCTGAGGATATCTATTTTGCCAGCATTGGATGTACCACATCATAAGCTATATTAGCATTAAGTTAGCTTAGCATGCTAATCTCGTTAACATGATTTTGTGTGCTCATTCACACACTGAAGCCTCTCCTCTGCAGCTTTGTAAAACATGTCCTCTGGGTGGCGCAAGTGGTTCAACCATGCGTCATGAATCCCGAACCATTGTGGTCGTGGGTTCGAGACCAGTGTGGGGCGACTTTGAAATTGTGTATAAAATAATAATTTAAATTCCTTCCGGCTCTGCACTGCTGTTGGTGCTTAAATGCTAGCTGTGCTGCTGTAATTGATGTGCTTACTGTGCTTGATGTACATTAAATTTCTGATGTTTTGCTCTTCTGGCTCCGCATTGCGCTACAGCGGCTGTTGCTTGCTCTGCCTTGCAGGGCTTGGCCCCGTATTGCTGCTTGCAGCTATATTTAGGGGCCAAGCCCCGAAGGGGCTATGGCACCTATTGTATCTGTTAGTTTTCTTATTATTAGGGGCCAAGCCCCGAAGGGGCTATGGCACCTATTGTATCTGTTAGTTTTCTTATTATTATTATTATTATTATTCTTCTTCCTCCTCTTGAAGTCTATGGCAGCCCTATGAACCATACATAGGAAAATGATGAAATTTGGCACACTTGTAGTGATGGTAATGAAAAGTAATTGTAGCAATTTTTGAGTCTCTAGGACCAACTCTATAGCGCCACCAGCAGTTCAAAAATCCAACATTGAAATGGTTATAACTTTTGAACCCTTTGATCTAGAAAAATGAAACTTAGTACACCTGATTTATCTCATCATGCTGATCAGAACCAATATCTTACATCAAGACTCCGCCCATTACAGTAGTGGCCATTTTGAAAAGTACAGTATGCAGTTTTTTTGCTACTCCTCCTTCAAAATTGGTCTAATTTTGTCCAAACATGTACTCAAATGATCTTCGGACTGAGCCGCATAAAAGTACTGTCCCCGATTTTTTTGCTATATTGGAAAAAAAAAAGTTATGATGTCGCAAACTTAACGAGGTCGACCCAAAATTGGTTCAGAAGCTATAGCTCGGCCAAACTTTGATCAATCGAAACGAAAATTGGTACACTTCATCGGAAGCATGATCTGAGGTTCCATGCCAAAGTTGGGAACAGCGCCACCTACGGGTCATGAGATATGGAAAATGCATATTTTGGCCAATAACTTATGAACAGTTTGTCAGAAAATTATAAACTTGGTGTCTATCGATTCCTTGGGTCATGACAAATCCGTGGATATCGATTTTGCCATGATGGGATGTACCACGTGTCCGCCATTTTGAATGATGTCATAATTTGCAATATCTTTTAAACTATTTGAAATTTCTTCACCAAATTTGGTATGGATCATCATTAGCATGGCCCGAAGGTACCTGAGAAATTTGATCACAGCGCCACCTAGTGTTCCAGAGATATCATTGTTTTTTGAAAAAACGCTTATAACTTTTGCTAACATTGCTTGAAATTTGATTTCTTTATGTCAATATATTCCTTGGCTTATGCCGATTTCAACGATATCTCATATGTTATTTATCAACAATGTGACTGGCCGCCATATTGGAGTGAATGTAAAACAGTTTTTTCGCTACTCCTCCTTCAAAATTGGTCTAATTTTGTCCAAACATGTACTCAAATGATCTTCGGACTGAGCCGCATAAAAGTACTGTCCCCGATTTTTTTGCTATACTGGAAAAAAAAAGTTATGATGTCGCAAACTTAATGAGGTCAACCCATAATTGGTTCAGAGGCTGTAACTTGTGAACAGTTTGTCACAAAATCATAAAATTGGTGTCTATCGATTCCTTGCGTCATGTCGAATCTGAGGATATCTATTTTGCCAGCATTGGATGTACCACATCATAAGCTATATTAGCATTAAGTTAGCTTAGCATGCTAATCTCGTTAACATGATTTTGTGTGCTCATTCACACACTGAAGCCTCTCCTCTGCAGCTTTGTAAAACATGTCCTCTGGGTGGCGCAAGTGGTTCAACCATGCGTCATGAATCCCGAACCATTGTGGTCGTGGGTTCGAGACCAGTGTGGGGCGACTTTGAAATTGTGTATAAAATAATAATTTAAATTCCTTCCGGCTCTGCACTGCTGTTGGTGCTTAAATGCTAGCTGTGCTGCTGTAATTGATGTGCTTACTGTGCTTGATGTACATTAAATTTCTGATGTTTTGCTCTTCTGGCTCCGCATTGCGCTACAGCGGCTGTTGCTTGCTCTGCCTTGCAGGGCTTGGCCCCGTATTGCTGCTTGCAGCTATATTTATTATTATTATTATTCTTCTTCCTCCTCTTGAAGTCTATGGCAGCCCTATGAACCATACATAGGAAAATGATGAAATTTGGCACACTTGTAGTGATGGTAATGAAAAGTAATTGTAGCAATTTTTGAGTCTCTAGGTCCAACTCTATAGCGCCACCAGCAGTTCAAAAATTCAACATTGAAATGGTTATAACTTTTGAACCCTTTGATCTAGAAAAATGAAACTTAGTACACCTGATTCATCTCATCATGCTGATTAGAACCAATATCTTACATTAAGACTCCGCCCATTACAGTAGTGGCCATTTTGAAAAGTACAGTATGCAGTTTTTTTGCTACTCCTCCTTCAAAATTGGTCTAATTTTGTCCAAACATGTACTCAAATGATCTTCGGACTGAGCCGCATAAAAGTACTGTCCCCGATTTTTTTTATTCTTCTCTGATCAAAAGTTATGACGTCGCAAACTTAACGAGGTCGACCCAAAATTGGTTCAGAAGCTATAGCTCGGCCAAACTTTGATCAATCGAAACGAAAATTGGTACACTTCATCGGAAGCATGATCTGAGGTTCCATGCCAAAGTTGGGAACAGCGCCACCTACGGGTCATGAGATATGGAAAATGCATATTTTGGCCAATAACTTATGAACAGTTTGTCAGAAAATTATAAACTTGGTGTCTATCGATTCCTTGGGTCATGACAAATCCGTGGATATCGATTTTGCCATAATGGGATGTACCACGTGTCCGCCATTTTGAATGATGTCATAATTTGCAATATCTTTTAAACTATTTGAAATTTCTTCACCAAATTTGGTATGGATCATCATTATCATGGCCCGAAGGTACATGAGAAGTTTGATCACAGCGCCACCTAGTGTTCCAGAGATATCATTGTTTTTTGAAAAAACACTTATAACTTTTGCCAACATTGCTTGAAATTTGATTTCTTTATGTCAATATATTCCTTGGCTTATGCCGATTTCAACGATATCTCATATGTTATTTTTCAACAATGTGACTGGCCGCCATATTGGAGCGAATGTAAAACAGTTTTTTCGCTACTCCTCCTTCAAAATTGGTCTAATTTTGTCCAAATATGTACTCAAATGATCTTCAGACTGAGCCGCATAAAAGTACTGTCCCCGATTTTTTTGCTCTACTGGAAAAAAAAAGTTATGATGTCGCAAACTTAACGAGGTCGACCCATAATTGGTTCAGAGGCTGTAACTTGTGAACAGTTTGTCACAAAATCATAAAATTGGTCTCTATCGATTCCTTGCGTCATGTCGAATCCGAGGATATCTTTTTTGCCAGGATTGGATGTACCACGTCATCATAAGCCATAAGCTACATCAGCATTAAGATAGCTTAGCATGCTAATCTGGTTAACTTGCTTTTGTGTGCTCATTCTTACACTGAAGCCTCTCATCTGAAGTTTGTGATTGTACATCCTCTGAGTGGTGCAGTCTGCTAAACCATGTGCTTCTAATCCTGAGCCGTTCTGGTTGTAGGTTCGAACCCTGTGTTGGATGAGTATAAAAATTGTGTTGATTCCTGTTTTGTTCAGGCATTTTTCTAATCTATTGCGCTAATGCTGCTTGTTTTGATTTCATCCATAAGTACTTCTGAACCTATCTGTTCTTCATGTACATTCTATTTCTGCTCTTTTTGCTCTTCTGGCTCCACATTGGCTAACCATAAGTTACATTAGCATTAAGATATCTTAGCATGCTTAACTGGTTGAGATGCTAAGTAATTCTTTTGTGTGCTTATTGTGTGCTCATTCTTAATCTGAAGCCTCTCCTCTGCAGCTTAAGCGTAAAATGCTAAACCATGTGCCATGAGCCCAAACCATTGTGTTACAGACATAGTGTCTTTCTGAAAAGTAACTCATTAGAATATGATATGTGGCACATTCATATAAAGATTAACGCTTGACTTGATTTATTGAACTTTGGCATCTTGGTAAAAATGTAAAAAAAAAACAGTTTTCCCAATGGTACTACTAGATGAGTAACAGTCACATCACCCAGAGGTTGTGAGTTCGAGTCCTGTCCAACTTCATAAAATGGTTTCTGTATTTTCCAGTTAAGTATTTTTTTAATCTTTCTTCTGGGATTAGAAACATTGTTTATTCTATGTTGAGTCTCACCTGAAGTCTTGAGTATTCAGAAAGTTTTGTGATCAAAAATGATTTCTATAGCAGTCCTTGACAATCTACTATTCTTGCAATGTAAGCATTTTCTTCATATTAATACTTTTTGCCTTTATGTGTTCATTCTCATGTCAATTTCCTTTTATGCATTGTGTGTAGTGAGCTAGAGAGTAGAAGGGTGTGATTTGATGTTGTCATGGTCTAAGTAAACCTATTTTTTTTTAATTAAGCTGGCTTTTATAAATTAAGTTAACTACATAAACTATTATACATGCATTTGTTTGGTTTAAAGCTTTAAGTATTGTTAAAGTTAAAATTAACATTCAGGTTGGACAACGTTTTAACTATTGTCCTGAAGACACTTACTAATTTTAGTATTTCAAAACAATAAAAACAACTGTTAAATAATAGCATACTACAAATTAAATGAAAATTATGTAAATGCTCTATCCACTAAGCTGTTTTATGATGCACTTTTTGTAAAAGACACCAAGTTTGTGTAGAATCAATTCATATACTAAATATAGTCTATATCCATTTAGTACAAGTAGAAAATCACTGACAATAAAGTGAAGTAAATGGCTACAGAGACAAAGTATATTTCAATCATTTTATTAAAAAGAATCTTTATTACATATTTATCTTGAACATGTGCCTTAATACCCCAGTGAGCAAGCCAAAAGGCGACAGTGGCAAGAAAAACTCCCTTAGTAGGGTGGAACATCTTGGATCAAAGGGTGGAGCATAATAGTAGGGTGGAACATCTTGGATCAAAGGGTGGAGCATAATCAGCAGAGTGGTAAAGGAAGAAACCTTGGGAGGAACCAGACTCAGCCGGGGCAGGCCATCCTCTTTTGGCTGGCACATATTAAGTAACTGTACATAGGCCAAATATAATACAAGCCATCCATTCAACATTGTTACTGTGGAGATGTATTCAGTAGTAAAATAAATTAATTGACTGCCTGCATACGTTTAAAGTTCTTTCAGAACATTTTCTGAATTGATAGTTGACAAGACTGTTGTTGTCACTATTGCTAGAGGGGAAAAGCAATAAAGTTATCAAAAATCACAAAATTATATGTTTTCAGTAACACGTTTGAATATATTCATTGTATATTACCTTTTTTAATCAGTTGTATAATTTACAGAAGTTCATGCAGTAGAAAATCTTGCGATTGGTGTATGGGAGGAAGTTATGACTTGTGCGTTTCAGATATCTGCAAAGTTTACATGCGTTTAACAAACTGCTTGGTGAAAGTAAAAGGTTTACACAAAAAACATAGCCATCAATGTAGAAAATGTCTGTTAGCTTACCTTTTTTCAGTAGTGAAAAATTGTTTATGGAGTTTATGGACCTCAGAATATCAACAGTGGTTTTTGAGTTGTTGCACAAATCTGAAAGTAGATTAACTAGGGCTTGAATGAAAGCGTTTCAATTTCAATTTTGCAGACATGCAATGAAATATACCTTTTTTATCAGCTGTGGGCTTCTTTATAGGAGTTCATGGATCAGAAAATCTTGTGATGAGTACATGGAGGAAGTTATGACTTCAGTGTGTTTCAGAAATCTGAAAATATTACATTCATTAAATGCTCCAAGTGAAGTCTTCACATAAAATATTTTGCAGCTAACATAGACATTGTATGTTAACTTACATTTTTGTTGGTAGTGGACATTTGTACAAGGGTTTGTGGACTTCAGAATATCAACAGTGGTTATTGAGTTGCTGCACAAATCTGAAAGTGTACCATTAGTAGATTAATCAGTGCTTGTATAAAAGTCAACAACTTAAATTTACTTCAATAAAATGTACCGTTTTATCAGTTGTGAACTTCTTTATAAAAGTTAATGAAGCAGATAATCTTGAGATGGGTATATGGAGGAAGTTATCTGCAAAGATGACAAGCATTGAACAAACTGCTTGGTGAAAGTAAAGGGTTAACAAACATTTTCTTCTTAATGGCAATGTTTTTGTTAGCTTACCTTTTTGTCAGTAGTGAAAATTTGTATAAGAGTTTATGGACCTCAGAATATCAACAGTGGTTATTGAGTTGTTGCACAAATCTGAAAGTGTACCAATAGTAGATTAATCAGGGTTTGAATGAAAGCGTTTCAATTTAAATTATGCAGACATACAATGAAATATACCTTTTTATCAGCTGTGGACTTCTTTATAGGAGTTCATGGAGCAGATAATCTTGTGATGGGTATATGGGAAATTATGACTTCAGTGAATTTCAGAAATCTGCAAATATTACATTCATTCAACAAAGTGCAATAAGTGAAGTCTTCGCATTAAACATTTTGCAACTAACATAGACATGGTCTGTTAGTTTGTATATGGGGACATTTGACATTTGTATAGGGGTTTGTGGACTTCAAAATAACAACAGTAGTTATTGAGTTGCTGCACAAATCTGAAAGTGTACCATTAGTAGATTAATCAGTGCTTGTATAAATGTCCACAACTTAAATTTTCTTCAATCAAACCTACCATCTTAATAGTTGTACGATTCTTTATAAAAGTTAATGGTGCAGATAATCTTGTGATGGATATATGGAGAAAGTTAGGACTTTGGTGAATTTCAGAAATCTGAAAACATTACATTCATTGAACAAAGTGCAATAAGTGAAGTCTTTACATTAAAAACATTTCGCAACTAACATACACATGGTCTGTTAGCTTACCGTCATTTGTATAGGGATATGTGGACTTCAAAATATCAACAGTAGTTATTGAGTTTCTGTACAAACTTGAAAGTGTACAATTAGTAGATTAATCAGTGCTTGTATAAATGTCAACAACTTAAATGTACTTCAATAAAACTTACTGTTATATCACTTGTGCACTTCTTTATAAAAGTTCATGGAGCAGAGAATTTTGTGGAGCAGAGAATCTTGTGATGGGTATATGGAGGACGTTATGACTTCAGTGTTTCAGAAATCTAAAAAAATACATTTGTTGAACTGCTGAAGTGAAGACTTAACAATATTTTGCTACTAATGTAGACACTATGTTAGCTTACCTTTTTGTCAGTAGTGGACATTGCAGTCTATAAATCTGAAATTATATTGTTAGTTGATGTAGTGCCTTAAATATTTTCTTTTTAAACTATTAAAATGTACATAATCATGTCAACTTACCTTTTTATGTGAAGTTTTCTAGATCTTTTTTAGATGTTTTCTTGAAATCCTATTAACTTAATTGCATTTTATAAGACAACTGTAGGAATGCAGGCAGTCTTTGTGGATGCTTCCTATGCTGATTGGAAGCATCCAGTGTTGTTTGGATGGCTTAGACTAGGGCAGAAATTAGATCAAAAACAATTTTTCAACTAAAAACCAGAGACATTGTCTTAAAAAGATCAAGACAAATCAGATACACAAATTGAACAAATGAAATGCATAAACAACAAAAACCTTGACTGGATGTAGCTTTGGAGCTCCAGAAAGAAGAGCAATTATGGGAGGTGCTGGGTTGTGCCCGATGAACAATGGATAGAACTTGGTATGGAATGGTCAGGACTGTATGGACCTTGAAATCTCAAGATGTGTGTCACATGGTATGGACAAAAAAAGAATAGACAGTGCAGTTATATACATTTCTTAGTTCAGCGTGCTGCATAAATCAGACATATTACCTTACATGACCAAACCTTTCTTGATAAAATACTAGTGGACTTGCAGAAATTACAACAGAAATAATTTTCTGAACACTTTAACTGTCATCGTCCCGTATGCAGATATACACTGTCCCGTTTACTCTAAAAAGTAGGATATGCATATTATCCCCTAATATATAATATTATCTTTTATATTGCCTTTTTTTTATTACATCACATATTTTAGTAGTTATCATAAATTAGGTATCATTTGAAAGCTTATGATCTCAGAATTCATCCTGTGAAAACGGTTTTGAAATTGGACATTGTGTTACCATAGAAATGGTACTCTAAATTATTTTATCAGGCTCCTCCACTTTTGGGCGTCATGTTTCATAATTTATGATAAAAATATTTTCTAATCTTGAGAAAACACATTGTCAGAAAGGTCTGAGCCTCAAGGTTCCATATTTTGTGACAGAAGTGATATTTGGACAGAAATTTATTAATTTGTTATGGTAGAATGCATACAGTTAAATTCAATGGAATTCAATGACACCCAGTGGCTATTTTTGGTAATACGCGTAAACATCTCATGGGAACTTAAATTTTTTTGATATCCAACTTCAAATTTGGAACACAACTTGGTTACATATGGCTTTGATTTATAGTAATTGTTTTGTAAAACATTTAGTAATATATATATATATATATATTATATAAAAGAAAAATATTTAATAATATTTGATTTAATGTAAAATTAAACTTCAATAACTGCTTTCATTTCAGTAATAATCTGCTATTTTCTCCCTTTAAGACCAACTTGGGTCTATACTCCAAAACATTCTTGAATTACAACCACTTAAGCTTGAATAGTGCATTTTAATGTCCATTCTCAAAAAGGGGGGTGACAGGTAAGGGGTTAAGGCGAGACACTAAAGGGGAATAGGGTAAAATTTTAAAATAATAGATATCACCATGAAACTTCCTCAGTTGATTACTTAAAGTATATAAAAAAATGTATTACAAGTTTTAGAAATTTGTATGTTTAATTATGCAAATTAGGCATCATATGTCACTAAATATGCACGATTTTGTATATATTTTCAGTAGATAGATCTGAACATATGATAAAGCCAGGTGCAAAATTATTTTTTCATTTGGTTTACACAAAAGATGAAAATAAAAACTTAGAGGGATTTCAGGATGCTTTCATTAACTAGGGAATCAAAATATACTGTCCATGGCCATAAAAAAAATAAATTTTCGCCATATTTTTTTATTAAAATGTCACATAAATCAGGCCAGGAATGATTTATTAACAAATCCCTCTGAAAATATCTTCAGAATACTGCTAAGTGTATAACTGGAAAGTTTGGTGTACATAGGTGCTACATAAGCGGAGAGGTTTCTACTGGAGAATGACAATAAAATACAAAAACTAATTTTGAGAAAACGGCAGTTAAAGATTTAATAGTTCTAAATGAGATTTCTTCGTTAGCTTTAAATCCCCCTTTGGACATTCACGATTGATTACTGATAGAAAGAAAATGCCCATATTTGGTTTACATGGCATTGTGCAGGAGACTCAAAGCTTTACAACTATCCCGGTCATGACAGACTTCAGTGAACAGACAGATCTCAGCATGTCATGTTGGAATACTAACTTCCTGGTAAATTCGGGAGAAACTTACTGCCGCAAGTAAACAAAATGTAATAAAATAAACATCTTCATTTTCAATGTTTTCTTTATAGCAGCTTGAAATAATACTTATTGAATTAGTAAACTAGCCCAAAATCTCAAAACTGACCACTGCATGAAAAATCGATGTTTTTGTCTGCTGTGTCTCACCTTAATGATATGATTTGAAATAAATGGTCTAATAACGTACCGTTTTCACTTGTGAACTTGAACAGACCTCCATGGACCTCAGATTAATTGTAGCATGGTAGGGGCACATAAAAGAAAAATGCAGTTATACAGTCTTCATTATGTGCCAGAAATGTCAATTACTTTACTGAAACTAGTACTGCTTCATGGTAACTATAATAAGTTGAAACAATTTCAATTGTAACATTTTCTGCATCTTTAATATAGACATGGTCTATTAACGTACCCTTTTCAGTTGTAGGACATTGCACATGTTGACTGTATCCATGGACTTCCAGTAGTTTCTTAATTGAAGATGATGTTAAGATGTCCTCATTGAAGTCTCCCATAATTACTTTCTTTCCTGGATGTTTTTCCAGCTCAGTAATAACATGTAACAGATTTTGTCGAAACACATCAATTTGATATGAATTAGGCCTGTACAGCAGAGCAGCATTCAAACTGATATGTGGAACTGAGAAGTACAAACATTCCAAATTGCAAGGTTCTGGAATGATAACTTTAAAAAACATGTTTTCACAACAGTAAATAGCAACTCCACCTCCTCGCTGTTGTTTTAAATTACTGAAAAGTGGAGTGCTGTTGTCATAGCACTTAGCTCTTGGATTATGCTTGAAAATAAATCCTGGTATTTGTACTTGGTCTTCAACTTTTAGCCATGTTTCAGTTAAACAAATACAATCTGCATTCATAAGTTGTCTGTGAGCTTGAATATCTTGAACATGAGCTTGAAGACTTTGCACATTGTGAAGAGCAATTGTAAATATACCAGGTGTCTTTGAGAAAGTGTGACTTTCTAATGGAAATTTTGGTATATTTTTCATTGCCAAGTCAATTTGATCATTACAGTATATTACAGACTCCTTGAAGTTTTGAATTATTAGTCCATTGAGAGTTCTCACACGACTCAATGCAACATATGCTTGTCCTGAAGTAAATATCTTGTCAAGGGATACGACAGCTTTATCTACTGTGAGCCCTTGCACTTTGTGAACAGTGCATGCCCATGCCAGTCTAAGTGGAAATTGGCGTCTTAAACCACCGTTGGTTGTGACTTGATCTTCTTGAACTTCAATTACTGTAGAATTTTGGGAAAATCTATGTCGTTGGTTTGATCTCTGAATTTTTCCCACATTTGGATCATCAAATTCCACATGAATGGCTGATGGAAAGTCATCATCATAATCATCTTCCTGTTTTTCACTTCTGCTAATATGGACAACTGTACCAAAGGCTCCATTCACAAGTCCATCCGAAACATCAATATTTTTCTTTAACATAACTCTTGCTCCAACACCCAAGGAAACACATTTAGCCAAACATGAGTTGAAAACGGTTGAATGAAATCCAACTTTTTTTTCAATCCTTCCAGTTTTTGGATTTCTCACAAAATCTTGAGCTCGAATACTGATTGCCTCAGGACAAACCTCATTTAGTCTCTGAATATTGTATTCATCAACCTCTTTATTTGTAGGAAATATATGAACATCCCCGCATTCTTCTCCTGTTTCACGTTGCTTCAACATGTTGATGTCACTTGAGCTTAGAGGTTCATTTTTTTTACGAACTCTCAGACGATTTAAGGTTTCAGCAAAAGATACATCTTGTTGCCGAACAACTTCAGTTAATTCAGCAATTTCAAAGTTGTTTTCCCAAAGGTTCACTCCTTTTGGATCAGCATAAAGTGGAGTTCCTTTGACAGGCGGCAGCTGATAAAAATCTCCTACAGCTACAAGACTTACTTTTCCAAAGAGGGAGTAATCACCAGTTTGTTTGATTTGTCTCAATCTCCCATGAACATATGACAAAAGGTGATGGTCAACCATGGATACTTCATCAATAATCAAAATCTGCAACCATCCAAATTTGGAACGCAGAGAATTGATTTTGTCATCACTTAGTGGTTGATATGGCAATTTGACATTAGCACCAATTGAAAAAGTGTTGTGTATGGTAGCAGCTCCAATGTTGTATGCAGCTACTCCAGTTGATGCACATAAAATCACACTCCTATCATCAGGGTTGTCAGACAGCTGAGACAAGAGTCTAGAAGATTCATAGCATATTGCTTTGATTAAATGGCTTTTTCCTGTGCCTGCTCCACCAGTAACAAACAAGTGAAACGGTTCAGGATTTTCTCCATGCAGTTTTTGTAAACACCAGTCGCGAACTTTGTAAAATATCGCAGACTGTTTAGCATTTAATGATCTTAGTAAACCCAATGCTTCATCTCGAGACATTGCAGCATTACTGTTTTCAATCATGAATGCAGTTCGAGGGTTTGCTACAAGATCTGGAATAAGTGTGTCAGAATCATCTTCTTCAGGAAGTACGTTTTTCTTCTTTAGCTCAATACATTCATGGCGCTCCTTCTCTGTTTCAGGACACAATGCAGCCCAAGCATCTTCCAAATCAACACCCAGCTCCAAGACCTGTTGAGCTCTGTCCATTTCATCACTGTCCTTTTCAAACAGTGCTCGATTAGAATCAACAATAGATTTTACTTCGGTCACATTTCTTCCACATTTCACAGCACCATTGTTGTAGAAATCCTCATAAGTGTGGAACTTATCAGGCTTCAGCTGACAATCTTCAAAATGTGGTAAAAAAAGTTGTAGTAGTGAATGATAGTACTTTTCTGGATCTTTTGTTGGTGAAAATCTTGGATACCTTATTACTGCAGGTTCAGTTCGAGTTCTTCTTACCATATACCCACAATTGTTGTTAAGCTTGATCACATTTTCTTTATTTTGTGAAGATAGCTCAGATGATGACAATATCCTGTATTCTGAACAAAAACTGCCCAGACATAGAATCTCAAAATGTTCTGTTTTTGGTCTACTCTTGTATCGGTCAACCAAACTGTTCATCCAAAAACTGTTTACTTCACCAGAATGGTCATCTTTGTTCTGGAGAACACGCAAAGGCAAACTCATCTTCACAGGATCTGTTCCAATTGGAATAAACTGGACTTTGCGAGAGCATTCTTTCAAGTGCATACCCGTTGGGCGGTACACTGCCTCTTGAGCTGAAACTTCTCTGTTGTGTAGATATACACTTCCCAACATTTTTAACGATGATCTTGCTTCGAGATTTCCATTCATAGCTTCATTTTGTGCGCGTTGTAACAACAGTCCCATTTCTTGTTCTGCTTTTGTGATGTAACTAATAATATAAACCACTACAGAGTAAGCATCTGTGACATACTGGATATCCATGTTGCCTTGCCATGCGCGCAATAAATGAGGGTTATATTGATTTACCCAAACATCTTTTGGACTTCGTTTCAAGACGACACTTTTCTTTTTAGAACATTTCTTGTACGCCTTCTCAAACACAGCTTGATTAATTCCAATGGATTGGAAAAAGGCATCGGCTGAATCAAAATTTACTCCAGATTCTGTTAACACAGTTTTCATTTTCTTCAGAATTGCACTTGCAGTCTCATTTCCATCATTGCCTTTCAAGTCATCTCGTATGGCTCTTGTTATAAATGTGCGGCTAGATGGAGGTCGTGGAAAATTAAATCTACACACTGTGTTTTTCTTCCGGCATGTCTTGGAATGTCTGCTGCTGTGCTTTTGAACACTGTTCACAGTCTCATAAAGTTCTGCGTCATCATCTCCTGGTGTCTCACAAGTGATGTAATGATCTATGAAAGCAGTAACCAAAGCATCATTGTCTTCATTGTCTTCATTTAACTTTGGAGCATTTTCAACCCAAAACAGACAATGAACATGAGGAGATCCACGCTGTTGAAACTCTACACGATAAAAGTAGTCTTTTATCTTTCCAATAGGTTGAGCGGGTGACATAATGACATCTTTCAAAAAACAATGCCATCTATAATCAAACATCCTTGCAGCAGTGACTGGGTTTCTTCTAATTAGTCCACATTTCTCAGACCAGTCAAGCTCATCAACACTGACATTTTTCTGTTCTTGCTCCAGGATGGTGTTGATCATTTCAGGCCATCTGAGATCAGCAGAGCTAAAGGATGCAAAGAAAGTTGGAATACCTAGTTGTCTTATCAGTGCAAAAAGGTCTTTTTGAGTTGATTGCCAATAGGGTGGCGTCAGGCCCGTCGCGACAAGGCAGGCAAACCAAGCAATTGCTTGGGGCCCCGAGCTGGCCTGGGGCCCCAAGACAACGACTGGTTAAGAATAAAATGCAACGACAAACTGTGTGAGCGCCCCTTTGATAGTCAATGCAGTAAAGTGCAATGACACTGTTATCGGGATCCCCCTCAAGGGGGCCCTCTCAGTAGTCGCTGACAGCAGCTAGCCAACCACGTGATCTCTGCTGCCGGCAAAATACAAAAACTCCTCGGCAGTCATCATGAAGCGGAATTATGCTTCAGGAAGCCAGAAAAGAATGAAGAAAAAGGAAGAGGAGGATAAGAAAAAACAAGATAGTGGTAAGTAGGGGTGTAACGATACACGTATTCGTATTGAACCGTTCGGTACGAGGCTTTCGGTTCGGTGTTCGGTTCGCATTTTCAAACCGAACGGTTCGCTGGACCATGTTTCCTACTGCCGACCAAAATTTAGTTATTTCAAATGTAGGCGCAACGCGTGGCAAGCGCACTCATAATGTAGAGACGCCGGCGCGACCACAACATTGCCCAACATCAAATGGCAAACGTAATGTAAGCGGAACGAAACTGAGCTACTCGTGTGGTTGACGGACCGTTGTTTATTTTTTACAGTCTATGGTTTGGACCAGTGCAGCGCGAGCCGATCGTGATCATGCGACACTGTTACTACACAGCGCTAATAAGAGATCCAGTAAAGAAAGCATTTGAATTCGCCACAGAAGTAATAACATCGCTGCGAGATCTAGTGAGAAACATTCACATAGTTTGGCAGGAATAGTAGGCTATAATGCCTTCAAGTAACATTACGTCGGTTTTATTTTGACATTATGAATATGCCCTCAAATGTTAATCTTAACTAAAATAAACATTTGTTTATAACTACTACAATATTACATTTAATTTTTTCCAAGGAGCTGTTTTGTTTTATATGCTCCTAAGAGTCAATTATAGCTCCAGAATTGCTCAAAGTAAAAAGAAATCATATTTTATGATGCTAGTTTTAATTAAAAAAAGAAGAAAAATAAATAAATCAAGGAAATTGGAATTTCTTTCTTTTTGCTGTATCGAAAACATACCAAACCATAACACATGTGTATCGTATTGAACCGAACCGTGAATTTTGTTACACCCCTAGTGGTAAGTGATAAATTACACTGGATAAAATAGCTCCACTTGTCTTGTACAAATGGTGTAATTTTGCAGCAGGTAGGCTAGAAATAATATGTTTATGTTAGCTACCTGCCTGACGGCAAATGCTGCTTGTAACAAACAGTTAGTGCACTTTTTTTTCGAACGGACGGAATATGGTTACATATTATAATATGTTTTTTATTGGGGGGGCCTCCATGTCCATTTTGCTTGGGGCCCCCAAATTCCTTCAAACGGCCCTGGGTGGCGTTCCACGGACTGGTCTCAAAAACTTGTATCCTTCATCATAATTCAATATTTCAGCCAATGACTCTGGGTTTGTGAGCATATCCGAAGTTACTTCTTTCAACAACCTCTTGTCCGACCCTTTTCGCAAAGCAATGGAAACATTAGATACAATTTGATCCAACTCTGACATATATTGTGCATAGAAAATGAAGTCTGTGCTTTGTGCAAAACGTCCATCTGCGTTGAGGATTCGTGCATTTAGATATCGTGACAGTGTGATTTTTTTCTCTCTCTCATCATGGAATGTTGGACCACCAGTTGGGAAGAGAACAGGGAAACATTTTGCTTCATTGCTTTTATCAGAAAGTAATTTAATAGGACTGTTACCTTCAGCTGGTGCCACATTTAATATATCTTGAAAATGCTGATCAATTACTTCTGAACCAAGATTGACAGGTTGTAAACATGTGTCTGACAAAAGACCACTCTGCTCTTTGATGTAAGTCAAGTCTTCCTCTGGCTGTTCTTCAGTATCATTTTCCTCTTCACTCTTTTCAACTTCAGCTTGTTCCTCCATTTCTTCAGCAACATTCTCTTCTGGTTCATTCAAAGAGTTGATCCATTGTTCATTAATCTCCACATCCTTGTACCATTTATTGCACCTGATCAAACATCTCAGAGCATTTCTAACACGATCAGTGTGAACATGCTTGTACTCATAATGCCCTTTGTAGGTTAACTTGCGCTTCAGTTTTATCCTTATCATCTTGTCATCACATTCATTTCGTGGAAGAATATTTGACACATCTGCAGTATTTACAGGAACACACACCACAGGTCCATGGCAGCCATTTTGTTTTCCACGGGGAAGACAGAGTAACTTCAAAAAAGGAATATTACGTGCCACAAGATGTTGTTCTAAGGAGTTAAGACACTTTAGTTGATTTGGAATGTCCACCAAATGCATATTGTTAGCAACACTCTCTTCAGGCAGTTTTCCACTGATGATTTTTCGATGACAGGTTGGACAAATCCACAATTTGCACCTTGGAGAAAAACCAGAAGGATTATGACATTTTTCATCACAAACATGTACATACCTCAGTGTGATGCATCTTCTTGCCAAAGCAGCTATTTTTTCTCCTTTCTCTTCATAGCATTCTGGTTTGCATTCAGTAACCTGCTTTCTGAAAAGTAAACGGTGACAGACACAGCACACAAACTCTGGACCTCTACTCACTTCTTGACGAAAACTGGCAATTGTAACACCAATGTCTTTGTGTTTTTCCCTTTTTTTTGCATATACCTCACAGCCTTTTTGTATTTTACTGAAATGAAAGTTTACATCTTTGTGATATTTTGTCTTCAAATACTCACGCACTCTTGCTTTAAAGACCAAGTTTTTAACATATTTATTCTTAGAATACTCACGTACTCTTGCTTTAAAGGCCAGGTTGTGAAGATATTTTTTCTTGGAATACTCACATACTCTTGCTTTAAAGGCCAGGTTGTGAAGATATTTTTTCTTGGAATACTCACATACTCTTGCTTTAAAGGCCAGGTTGTGAAGATATTTCTTCTTGGAATACTCACATACTCTTGCTTTAAAGGCCAGGTTTTGAAGATATTTCTTCTTGGAATACTCACGTACAGTTGCCTGAAATGAGACATTATTTTTATATTTCATCCGAGAATACTGACAAACACGTTTCTGAAACTGAATATTGCTTGAATACTTGGCCTTAGAACGTTCACGCTTAAACAAACATGCATGACAATCTTTTAAATATTTATCACGAAGAACTTTAATTTTTTTCTGTCTATAATCTTTATCACTACAGTATTTTGTTTTGGCATAGTCAATTTTATTCTGTCTGAAATCAATGTCATTATCATACTTGGACTTCTGATCCTTCAGTTTTTTCAAGTATCTCTCTTGGTCATTCTGTGCAGCATCGCTTACCTTCCTTTTACGCAGACATGGCATTCTCACCTCATTTGAAGTGGCATTCCCACACTTCCCTGCGCAAATGTCTTGATCTCTGTGCTTAACACATGTCACAACTTCATAATGATTACCATTACGGTTTTTCAAATATATTGCATTGTTTGCAATTACCTCTCCAGTAGGTTTGTGTGCATTCCACCGTCCATCATTAAAAGTCATTATGGTTGTTTTAAACAGATCAGCAGAAGCAAAGATGTCAATTTCAGTGACCCATGACCCAGAATAATAGACTCTAGATTGTGTCAAGTAGTCCTCTACTGAAGTATACTCACTTCTCACATACCTCTCAAATATTGAAGCATTCATTTTCAGGTGTTTGACAACTGCACGACGAATCTTCAAATGCTTGTCCTCACTTCCACAAATTGCATATGCCAGTGATCTGAAAAAGCAGTTACCATCTGGTTTGATACTCTTTGTCTGACACGGACCTGCAATGGGACCAAAGTTTGTTGCAACATCACAGTCACTGTTATCATTTGTCAGAAGCAAGAGTTCACATAAAGCTTGCTGATCTCTAAGAGTCAAGGGAGAAAAAAATATTTCTGGAATTGAAACATCAGTAATTATTATGTCATCTACTACAACATTTTCAACATGAGATTTTTTAACCCGTTTCTCAGAGACCTGCTCATCCTGCTTTTTTCTTCTCCCCCTTTTTCCTTTACTTGGCAACACGTTACACACTGGTTGCGACATTGAAAGGTCAGTGCTTCTTGTATTTTGAACTTCAACCTCAGGTAATTGAAAGTCAGATGACCTTACCTCAGTCGTCACAGATTTGCATACCTTGGGTTTGCGTTTTAAGACTTCACTGTAAAGTGCTTTACCGGAAGAGCATGGAAAACTGCTGCGGTCTGCCTCCAGGGAGTGAGACTTTGTAACCCGTTTCTCTGAGAGGTCATCTTGATTTTCTCTTCTCCCCCTTTTTCCTTTACTTGGCAACACATTACACACTGGCTGCGGCATTGGAACATTATTGCTTCTTGTATTTTGAATTACAACCTCAGGTAATTGAAAGTCAGATGACCTTACCTCAGTAGTCACCGATTTGCATACCTTGGGTTTGCGTTTTAGAACTTCACTGTAAAGTGCTTTACCAGAAGAACATGGGAAACTGCTGCGGTCCACCTCCAGCGAGTGAGAAACTTCAGAATCTGCATTTACAAAAACTCCAGTTACCTCAAATCGTGGTGCAGTTACCCCAAATGAATGTGCCATCTTATTAATGTAGCCATACAAAGATTCTATGGTGTCGTGATAAGCAACACAACTTGTCTCTGTCATGTTAGCATGAGAATCAACAAAGGCATACCATGAACCCTCCTTAATAACTGCACATGTGTTGGCACAGATACATAAAAGGAAAGCATCAGCACTCAGTAGAGCTTGCTGAAGAGCTACATCAACTGGCATGGCCACATTTATTAATGCTGCATCATAGTCATCAACATCAACAAATCCAGTGAGAGACTCTGCATACTCTATTGAAAATACTGTATTACCCAGAACATGTCTCCTTGGTAACTCATGGACTGCAGTGTAATTCCTACCCACCACTTCTCGGTCATTTATGTTACCCTGATTTCGTAACCATTCATAAAGGTGTGTTCCTGCCACTAAGACACCATCAAGATCTTGTCTCGTCCAAGTCAGCACGTTCTTCATCTTGCTTGTCAACACTGCTGTCAGACTGATGGCACCACACTGTCTGCCACGTGAATTTCCAAATCGGGCATCACCTTGATGAAAGGAACCTTGAAGCACTGATCTCTGTGGAAATTCAGAGAATACAGCTGAAACATTCAAAGCATTATCATGAAGTTTCATAGAAATTAGGTTTTGTGGGTTTTGTCTCATTTTGCTCAAGTTTTTTTCAGTTTTCTCAGTTGTAAAAGTTTCAAAGGTTTCAAAGGTTTGTACAGTTTCAAAAGCGTAAAGGTTTTGCTGAAGAGGGCTTTCTATTCTCATTCTCCCTCTTTCCAGACGGCTCATCTGGGCCATTTGTTTAAGGGGAAGCGGCGGAACCCCTGCCATTTTTTCAAGAGGAAGCGGCCGAACCTCTGCCGAAAGAACCTGCATATCCTCCACCAGAAGATTCTCCTGGATTTGAGGGTGCGATGTTCTTTGGTATGGGTTACACGATGGTCTCCCGGTAAAAGGGAAGAGTCTTCCCTGTATGTCAAAGGGACATGATGTTCCCTGTGCCTTTTTCTTTAGAGGAGGCGACCGAACCTCTGCCAATTTATTAAGAGGAAGTGGCCGAACCTCTGCTTGACTTGTTTTAAGAGGAAGCGGTGCAGCCTCTGCCTGACTTGTTTTAAGAGGAGGCGGTGCAGCCTCTGTTTGCCTTTTTTTAAGAGGGGGTGCAACCTCTGCCTTTTTTTCAAGAGGAAGTGGCGGAACCTCTGTATTTGCACACCATTGTTGCGCAAGCTTCTTGGCTATGCGGGCCCTTTTCATAGGTCGTGGCATCTGTAAATATAAACAAGAAGATTATGTATACTTGCATAACTGAAGTTGCCAGTTTTACAAAACACCCAAAAATACTTCACTTCATTACACTATACTGATTTTCTATCCAATTTCACATAGAAATATTTAACAATTCTGAAATAAATGTTTACTTGAAAATTAAGATATTTGATATGAGTGTATGTGAATATATATAGAATTTAACTTAATGTCTGTTAACATATACATTTACATATTTTTTTTTTCACATAAACACTTATCAAATATTCTAATTTAATTATATATATGCATGTATGAAGACTTTAGATGCAAAAGCCTCTAAATGCCATCTGACATTTTCTTATAAAAATGATCATTTTTTTATCAAGCTTGTATGTTTATGTTGTTATTTCACTTTTATGTCAATGAAAATTACCTATTAATCGTCATTAAAGTGAAATAACTGATCCAAAATAAAAAAGCTTGATAATAAAAATGCTCATATATTATATTATATTATATTATATTATATTATATATATCTTAGTCTTAGCCTAAATAATGCTGTTTATATAAATGTTTGTAGAAGCATGTGACAGCCCTTCATGAGAGCAACCATTTTGTCAACATTCATTAAAAATACACAAAAAACTCTGATCTCTAAAATTCTTTCTACAACATACCCATGAGTTTCATACAAAAGAACTAAAATTGTACACTGATGTAATTTCAAAACACATTGCTTAATTTATGACCTGCTTAACCTCACCTTGTCAAGAAACACAGAAAATAGTCTCCTTTTTTGCCTGTCTTATAAACCCTCACTAATTGCTCAACTTAATTACACTAATTGCATTACACTAATTACACCACTTAACCAATCAAATAACCAATTACTAATCATTATTATTATTATTACACTGTAGCCTCTCCTCTGCAGCGGTTTAGTTCAGCATCTTCTAAGTGGTGCAATATGTTAATCCACATACTACAAATCCTGAGCCATTCTGATCATGGGTTCAAATCTCATATGGCATATGACCATACTGCAAAAGTATTCCTCTCATTAAAGTGAGCACAAATAGTTGTGGTAAGATTGAGGCTTTGTGAAACAGTTGAACCAAATGTTCCATAATGCTTTGAATCAATCTGACACCTAATGGTCATTTGCAGGTTTTGATCTGAAATTAACCATTAAAAAATGTGTTGTTTTTATTATTGTATTTTTCTCATATGAAGCTCTTAATCTGTAGGCTCCTCACTGTGCATAATGTTATTCTGTTCCTGAAAAATGAATATTGATAAAACAAATCAAGCCATTCATTAAAAAATATTAATTTCACTGCTTTGGAAGAAGCTAGTGTAAAGAGGGCCAGCTAGCCTCCTTGTTAGAGCACCTGACTCTCACACCAGAGACCAAGGTTCAAGACCCACACAGAGCAGGACAAGTAACTTAGTAGCCTACAATGCTTGAGGAGTTGTTTAGCAAGTTGGGAATGAAGAAATATTAATTATATTTTATTTTTTTATGATGAACTTCCTAAAACTTTTTTCTATGACATAAAAGACTTTTGATTTCCTTGTTATACCTAAATACTTGTACGAGTGAGTCATGCAATATTTTTGTGGTTAGGAACTATAAATTAAGGTGTTTCATTAAATGGGACACTTATCAGTGTTGCACACCATGCCTTTAGAGTGTCTGAGTTACACAGCCTCGGAGAGCACATGGACGCTGTTGAGACAAGACGCTCTTGTTTCCTTCATTCTTTCCAGCTAATATTGGTATGTTTAGAGGTGTTCATTTGGTTAAAGTTCACTGAGTAATGAAGGCAATATGTTGCTGAATTTATTATATGTATTGTGAGTTTTCAGTGACGCACATGGAGCTAACAAGTGATCTGTGCACCGTGTATAATGTGGAAAAAGATTTGCACAACTGATAATATTCTGATCAAATTGTCCCATGTCATTTTTCAGGGTCAATAAATACAATCATTGGAAGCCATCTTGCTGTCTGAAGTGTTTAATATCTTCAGAACTAGATCTGCTGGATCTGATAAATCCATTCTGATTTATCAAACTATTTCTAACCTATAGTATTGCAGTTTTGCTCTTCATTTCATTCCATTTAATGTGAATTATATTTATTTACCAACAACAAATAGAATGCATGAGTTTCCTTGCAGTCTTTTTAATTCTCAATATACACATGGCAAAATGTGAAAAAAAAACTATACATTTTCAACATGCAGATATTTAATCAAGTATGAAATGAAATGGAAACTACAAATTCACAGTTGAGAAAAAAGCTTTAAGCTGTAGTAATTGCAACTTTTTGTCTTTATATTTCTGCAGTTGGACGTGCTGACTTGGAGAGTTGCTCTGTCAATTTGTGTTTCCTGGATGGCACAATGATATTTGTCAGTTGAAATAGGATGTGTACTGTGTGGTTTGATCAAACTCTTTATCTTCAAAGTATTGTTCAGCCTGTCCAGCTCTTTCAGTAGTGTCCTCATTCATCACACTTGTGTTGATCTCCAGTGAAGCTATAGGCTCAATTAATGATAAAGTCATTGTATGTAGTAACTTTCATTTCTAGTAGTTCAAGCAGAAAATCAACAATATCATCATTAGATCTGTTGCATTTTACATCAACCAGTGTGCAAACAATGCTATTTCAATGCTATTACTGTAAAAATGTTGTCAGAGGTAGATTTTTATGATGAGGTTTCTATGTTTTAACTTCTATTGCAGTTGGTTTGAATTGAGTTTAACATTTTGGACACTATGCCACTTATGCCACTTTTTGGACGCTTATAGCCACAAACTGAATAGTGGCATGTTACTAATGTGATGGTTTAATTGACAGACATGTTAGTTATTTGTGCACCAATTATTTCACAATTTTGAATACCCTTTTGTAATTGTTTTAAATAATCATTGTATTTGTTTTTTTTTTCATTTACTCAAAATAGTTTTTTAACCCCTAATGTTTTTAAATACACTTTATAATTAAATTGATCACCTCAGCACAGACAATACAAATTTGAATCATTTTAAACCCCTAATCTTGTATTAATGTAATTCTTAACATTGTCTACATTCAAAATTGTCATATGATACCATTGTCAAGACAATGTTCATGTTCAATGTTCAATGACTGAATTATACTGCTGTTTTGTCACATGCTGTAAATAGTTTTCTAATCTGTTTTTAAATGCACAATTATTTTAATTCAAAAGTTTTTAAAATGGAGTTTTCTTATCCATATGATTAATGCTGAAAAAAATCAAGGTTTATTCACATCCATCTTTCAAATATAATTGTATTTATTTGTATATTAAACACAACAAAATGGTACAATTGACTTTTGTTTATTTAAATAGTCAACAATTTCATACATCACACATTTTATCTATTTATACTATATATTCAAATTTACCAACACAATTCAATACTACAGCAGGGCTCAAAATACATACATAGAAAGTAATAGTTCACAATTCAGCACCATATGTATAAAAACCAATGTGTGAACAATAACAAAACATGTCTTCAAGTTAGCACATGACATTGAGCATAAAGTAATTTCAACTAAACATATCTGATATACTATATATGTTCATCACCTTCACGTCATCAGCAATCACTGATAACTCATCACCTGCTTGTCATTTATCACCATAGACACTAATATTCATCACAGCTGTCTCTCTTTGTCTCATCATCACCTTTTGTAGTTCCATTCTGATCAATCATCCTTTGTGCATTCTTGTCTATTTAATGTGTCTGTATCCTGCCATATGTTCACCTTGATTAAGAGAAAACTGTTCCACACAAAACGTTCTAGCTTTGTTCAGAAGGAGATTTGTTCAGAAGGAGATTTGTTCAGAAGGAGATTTGTTCAGAAGGAGATTTGTTCAGAAGGAGGTTTGTTCAGAAGGAGGTTTGTTCAGAAGGAGGTTTGTTCAGAAGGAGATTTGTTCAGAAGGAGATTTGTTCAGAAGGAGATTTGTTCAGAAGGAGAAAGATTGTTCAGCCTGCACCCTGACACACAGGTTAGTCTAAATATACTTTTAATGATTTTTAAATTCAGAATATGACTTTAATATTTTATTTATAATATTTTGTGTAATTTCAAAGATACTCAAACTAAATCACAAAACATATGTCTCATAATTATAACCACATCATGTTAAATCATGTGACTCCTGTAAGTGATAATCATATTATTAAATCTTAATTTTTTTATTTTTTTTTATTTTATTTTTTTAATGTGCATACAATATTTCTTATAGATATGGCAAGTCCATCAAATGTTGTTGGATATATACACAACGTCACTGACATAAAACAGGGCCCCAAGAAACATTTTTTTGACGCAACATTACAACAAAAAGACATCACATCAACAATCAGAATATTCAGGCCTGAACTACACGGGCAATTCAAATCATCAGAAAATGATCGGTGAGTCAGTTACATATGTTGTTCTTATGAAAAGTACATTCACAATGACCTTTTAGCTCTAAACGCATTCTTAAAAATGGTTCTAAACCATACCATGTTAAAATTATTTGATTCATAAAAATTGCAGAACCCTTCCAGCTAAATAAACAATATTTGTAATGAAAGCGCTAGAACCCATGGTGTTATAAAAATACTTTTATTATGTTAGATTATTCTCATTAAAATTAATAACTGTATGTGATAAATATTTATTTGATTAATATTAATTTATATTTTTTCCTTTTTGAATTTATTAATATTGGGGTTTGTTTCACCCCTCAATCTTTGAGATGTAATTTTAATTTAGAGCCTCAAGATTGATTTAGTGGCTTTAATGATCTTGTGACTGGGATTGTTTATGCATGAAGATTGTATGAAAATTTGAAATTTAATATAAAAATACATTTTAAGATGCTTTAAATTGTTAGAATTCGAGTCTATAATATTTGTTTTAATTATGAATCTTTGATAAAGACATTTATTTTATTTAAAAAAAGAGGGAACAGACAACCATGAACTGTAACCTAAAGATCCATTTTAGTATATGACGATTTATTAGTACCATACAGTTATAAAAAGAAATGTTACTAAAGTGCAAGAAAACTTAAAACAATCATCTTTTTAGATTGTGTGACTTTACTCTTTAAACTGTATACCAGACAACTAACTATATTTCCTTAATCCATGCAACTCCTAGGAGACCCATTAAGCTGGAGAATATTGTGATACAACCTTCGCAGCTGTATTCCGGGAAAGTAGACATTCTTTTCACAAACACGTCTAAATTATTGTGTATAAGAGATGCTGGATTCATTTACAACACGCAAAAAACAGATCTGAAAGTGTTTACATTGGAGCACATCCTTAAAACCAGCTCCCAATATGAACGAGTAAGTACATTTTTATAAGAAAATTTGAATGTACAGTATCTATTTTAAATGGACTTAATCACATATTACTTAAACATTAACCACTATAACAGAAATACCCTTATAAACTTTGATTCCACAACTTGAATTTATATTGAACTAAATTTATGTGTGCATGCTGACACGAGAGAATTTTCAAGTTTGGTCCTAACATTAGGGGCTGTTTAGCCACACTTGCACATTTTACACTTCAAAAGAACATTGAAGCTGCATTGCACACCACTGTCTTTCAAATATATGGTGTGACTTGGCAGTATGATTTGAAAATGTATCCACAGTCTGCTTTTAAAGATAACTCCTATGCTTATTTATATACATATAAAAAAATAACATTATTTTAAATATACATACATGTAATTGAAATAAACATGTTACTGAAATTGAAAACGAGCTTTAACATACTGTTTTACTAATCTGTGTAAATTTCTCTTTCAATAGGTACTACTCAATGTCAAAATCGCTCAACAGGAGAGCGAGGGCCACAATATAATGAGAGATGGAACTTTCCTGGAAAAAACCATTTACACTGTTTGTGACGCAACATCATCTGCAGAACTGACTGTGTGGGGCGAGCACTGCCTTGAAGTTGACCGGTGGTACAGCATGTCAAATATCTCCGTAAGACAATACAACAACAAACCATACTTGACTACAACCAAAGACACAGAATTCAGAATCATTAATTCTCAAGACACTGCAGTCCTTCTTCCAACCACATCTTCAAACAGTCAAAACTGTGAAATAATTGGCGCACAAATTACAAATACGTATATCTGTCCATTAAAACACCCTATCAATATGTCACTATCAAGCTCAAAAATACTGTGTGAGAAATGTAAAACTCAATTCAAATCAGCTGCAATACAAATGAAAACTTTCGGGAACTTAACAATGAAATCTACATCTGGCAAAATATTTACAGCCAAAATTGGCAATAACATTATTGGCACAATCGTTGACTTAAAACGCAGTAGATCTGACGACGATATTGTTGATGCACTACTTGAATTACCAGAAATGAAAGTCACAACACATAATGATTTTATCATAAAGATTGAGCCAATTAACACCAACACAATAACTGATGATAGAGCTGGACCATCTACACCTTTCTTCCAAGATACAGACTTGGATCAAGACATTCTTCAAATTCATACACCACCACAGAGTACACATCCTACACATCCTACACCAACTGACACATCTGATTATGCAATTCAAGACACACAAACTGACATTGAGACGCCATCACCACCAGTACAAGAGCCAAAACACACAAATAAAAAGTTGAGATCTGTAGGCATGCAATTAAAAACAAAAAAATGATTTTTTTTCCCGCTAATATATATATATTATTATTATTATTTTTTTTTATACCTTTGCAGGTATTTCTCATTACCATTGTTGGTATGATTATATTTGATGCATCTAATGTGTTTTTTTTTTTAATTTGTAAATTTATAATTTAAATGATAGTGTGGAAGAGAATTTTTAATTTCTTGTTGAAAATATACTTTGTATTTAATTGGTTAAACTAAGACCAAAAGTATCTCTTAAACAATATATTTTGTTTATTCTTGTGATCATATTGTCAAGTGTTTATAGGTAGTGTTATATTATATATGTTGATGTTACCCTTTTGTTTGATACCTTTGCAGGTATTTGTGATTACCATTGTTGGTATGATTTATCATTTATTTATGTAATGTGTTATTTGTATTAGTTTTTTACTTTTGCAAATATTGATAATTGATTGCATGGAAGAGAACTTTTTGATTTCTTGTTGAAAACATACTATGTATTAAATTGGTTTAAACTAAAAGCAAAACTGTCCCTTTTTATAATACAATCTACTTTGTTCATTCTTGTAATGCAAATTTGAATTTTCAGCATCATTACTCTAGTCTATAATGTCATATGGTTTACAAATCATTTTAATATACTTATTTTCTGCTCAAGAAATGTTTCTTATTACAGAAAACAGCAATGCTCCTTATTGTAGTTTGAAAACTGAAATACAGAATATTTTAGACATGTTCAAAAAAATTGTTAGCTGATAAAAAAAAAAAAAAAAAAAAAAAAAGAATTTTCTGCATGAAAATGTTTTTCATTTCATTTGGCATAAACATCTTGTTCAAGTATTTATGTATTCATAGGTAGTGTTATGATACATATTTTGATTACCTTTGCAGGTATTTGTAATTACCATTGTTGGTATGTATCTAATGTGTATTTCGTATTTTGATTACTATTTGGAGGTATTTGCGATTACCATTGTTGGTATGATTATATAATATATATAATTTTTTTTTCATGTAAACATGTTTAAATAATGATTGAAATGACTTTATGGAAAAAAATCTATTTATTTTTGCCAAATATATTTTGCATTAAATTGATCTAAACTGAGTAAAACTGTCCCTTATTTTTACTACGATATATTTTGTTCATTCTTATAATGCAAAATTGAATTTTCAGAATCTTATCTCTAGTTATTATTATTCTTCTTCTTCTTCTTCTTCCGCCAATGGAAGTCTATGGCAGCCCTATGAACCATACATAGGAAAATGATGAAATTTGGCACACTTGTAGTGATGGTAATGAAAAGTAATTGTAGCAATTTTTGAGTCTCTAGGACCAACTCTATAGCGCCACCAGCAGTTCAAAAATCCAACATTGAAATGGTTATAACTTTTGAACCCTTTGATCTAGAAAAATGAAACTTAGTACACCTGATTTATCTCATCATGCTGATCAGAACCAATATCTTACATCAAGAC
This sequence comes from Squalius cephalus, assembly GCF_949319135.1. Taxonomy (NCBI): domain Eukaryota; kingdom Metazoa; phylum Chordata; class Actinopteri; order Cypriniformes; family Leuciscidae; genus Squalius; species Squalius cephalus. Next base: position 800,521 of record NC_137135.1, on the reverse strand, counting down.
TCCGCCCATTACAGTAGTGGCCATTTTGAAAAGTACAGTATGCAGTTTTTTTGCTACTCCTCCTTCAAAATTGGTCTAATTTTGTCCAAACATGTACTCAAATGATCTTCGGACTGAGCCGCATAAAAGTACTGTCCCCGATTTTTTTGCTATATTGGAAAAAAAAAAGTTATGATGTCGCAAACTTAACGAGGTCGACCCAAAATTGGTTCAGAAGCTATAGCTCGGCCAAACTTTGATCAATCGAAACGAAAATTGGTACACTTCATCGGAAGCATGATCTGAGGTTCCATGCCAAAGTTGGGAACAGCGCCACCTACGGGTCATGAGATATGGAAAATGCATATTTTGGCCAATAACTTATGAACAGTTTGTCAGAAAATTATAAACTTGGTGTCTATCGATTCCTTGGGTCATGACAAATCCGTGGATATCGATTTTGCCATGATGGGATGTACCACGTGTCCGCCATTTTGAATGATGTCATAATTTGCAATATCTTTTAAACTATTTGAAATTTCTTCACCAAATTTGGTATGGATCATCATTAGCATGGCCCGAAGGTACCTGAGAAATTTGATCACAGCGCCACCTAGTGTTCCAGAGATATCATTGTTTTTTGAAAAAACGCTTATAACTTTTGCTAACATTGCTTGAAATTTGATTTCTTTATGTCAATATATTCCTTGGCTTATGCCGATTTCAACGATATCTCATATGTTATTTATCAACAATGTGACTGGCCGCCATATTGGAGTGAATGTAAAACAGTTTTTTCGCTACTCCTCCTTCAAAATTGGTCTAATTTTGTCCAAACATGTACTCAAATGATCTTCGGACTGAGCCGCATAAAAGTACTGTCCCCGATTTTTTTGCTATACTGGAAAAAAAAAGTTATGATGTCGCAAACTTAATGAGGTCAACCCATAATTGGTTCAGAGGCTGTAACTTGTGAACAGTTTGTCACAAAATCATAAAATTGGTGTCTATCGATTCCTTGCGTCATGTCGAATCTGAGGATATCTATTTTGCCAGCATTGGATGTACCACATCATAAGCTATATTAGCATTAAGTTAGCTTAGCATGCTAATCTCGTTAACATGATTTTGTGTGCTCATTCACACACTGAAGCCTCTCCTCTGCAGCTTTGTAAAACATGTCCTCTGGGTGGCGCAAGTGGTTCAACCATGCGTCATGAATCCCGAACCATTGTGGTCGTGGGTTCGAGACCAGTGTGGGGCGACTTTGAAATTGTGTATAAAATAATAATTTAAATTCCTTCCGGCTCTGCACTGCTGTTGGTGCTTAAATGCTAGCTGTGCTGCTGTAATTGATGTGCTTACTGTGCTTGATGTACATTAAATTTCTGATGTTTTGCTCTTCTGGCTCCGCATTGCGCTACAGCGGCTGTTGCTTGCTCTGCCTTGCAGGGCTTGGCCCCGTATTGCTGCTTGCAGCTATATTAGCAATTGTTATTGTCAAAATAACAATTCTTCTTCTTCCGCAAATGGGAGTCTATGGCAGCCCTATGAACCGTAAGTAGGAAAATGATGAAATTTGGCACACTTGTAGTGATGGCCATGAATAGTAAATGTAGCAATTTTTGAGTCTCTAGGACCAACTCTATAGCGCCACCAGCAGTTCAAAAATACAACATTGAAATGGTTATAACTTTTGAACCCTTTGATCTAGAAAAATGAAACTTAGTACACCTGATTGCTCTCATCATGCTGATCACAAACAATATCATACATTAAGACTCCACCCATTACAGTAGTAGCCATTTTGAAAAGTACAGTATTCAGTTTTTTCGCTACTCCTCCTTCAAAATTGCTCCAATTTTGTCCAAACATGTGCTCAAATGATCTTTGGACTGAGCCACACAGAAATGACTGAACAGATTTTTTTGCTATACTGGAAAAAAAAAAGTTATGATGTCGCAAATTTAATGAGGTCGACCCAAAATTGGTTCAGAGGCTGTATCTCGGCCAAAAATTGATCAATCGAAACAAAAATTGGTACACTTAATCGGAGCCATGACCTGAGGGTCCATGCCAAAGTTGGGAACAGCGCCACCTATGGGTCATGAGATATGGAAAATGGCTATTTTGGCCAATAACTTTTGAACAGTTTGTCATAAAATCATAAATGTGGTATCTATGGATTCCTTGCGTCAAGCCAAATCCGGGGATCCCGATTTTGCCAGGATGGGATGTACCACGTGTCCGCCATTTTGAATTTTGTCATAATTTGCAATAACTTTTAAACTATTTGACATATCTTCACAAAATTTAGTATGGATGATCGACACAATGCCCTGAAGGTACATGAGAAGACTAAACACAGCGCCACCTAGTGTTCCAGAGATATAAGGTATTTTGAAAAAACGCTTATAACTTTTGAAAACATTGTTCAAATTTTCTACTCCTCCTTCAAATCTTGCTCAATTTTGTCCAAAATTTGATCAGATGATCTTTGGACTGAGCCGCACAGAAATGACTGAACAGATTTCTGATATTCGCTACCGTTCCAGAGATATTCATCTTCAAAGTTGACCTAGCCTGTGTTTTTTGCCTTATGCTAGTTAACTTAGCATAATAATTGGTTAGCATGCTAACCAGATGCCATTCTTTCTAATGTGGCTCTTCAGCTATCAGGATAACCATAAGCTACATTAGCATTAAGCTAGCTTAGCATGCTAATCTCGTTAACATGATTTTGTGTGCTTATTCTTACACTGAAGCCTCTGCTCTGAAGCTTTGTAAAACAAGTCCTCTGGGTGGCGCAATCTGTTCAACCATGCGTCATGAATCCTGAACCGTTCCGGTCGTGGGTTCGAGACCAGTGTGGGGCGACTTTGGAATTTGTGTATAAAATTGTCATTTCAACTCCTTTATCATCTGGGTAAAAGCTGTACTAATGTTTCTAACACTGGGATTAGAAATGTGTTTTTTCTACATTCTGTGTTTGTTCTCATCAGAACTTTTTTTCATTTTGATTTCATCCTATCTGTACCTCTGAACCCATCTGTTCTTCATGTACATTCTATTTCTGCTGTTTTTGCTCTTCTGGCTCCGCATTGCGCTACAGCCCTACTGTGCTACAGCGGCTTGGCCCCTGTATTGCTGCTTGCAGCTATATTTATTATTATTATTATTATTCTTCTTCCTCCTCTTGAAGTCTATGGCAGCCCTATGAACCATACATAGGAAAATGATGAAATTTGGCACACTTGTAGTGATGGTAATGAAAAGTAATTGTAGCAATTTTTGAGTCTCTAGGTCCAACTCTATAGCGCCACCAGCAGTTCAAAAATTCAACATTGAAATGGTTATAACTTTTGAACCCTTTGATCTAGAAAAATGAAACTTAGTACACCTGATTCATCTCATCATGCTGATTAGAACCAATATCTTACATTAAGACTCCGCCCATTACAGTAGTGGCCATTTTGAAAAGTACAGTATGCAGTTTTTTTGCTACTCCTCCTTCAAAATTGGTCTAATTTTGTCCAAACATGTACTCAAATGATCTTCGGACTGAGCCGCATAAAAGTACTGTCCCCGATTTTTTTTATTCTTCTCTGATCAAAAGTTATGACGTCGCAAACTTAACGAGGTCGACCCAAAATTGGTTCAGAAGCTATAGCTCGGCCAAACTTTGATCAATCGAAACGAAAATTGGTACACTTCATCGGAAGCATGATCTGAGGTTCCATGCCAAAGTTGGGAACAGCGCCACCTACGGGTCATGAGATATGGAAAATGCATATTTTGGCCAATAACTTATGAACAGTTTGTCAGAAAATTATAAACTTGGTGTCTATCGATTCCTTGGGTCATGACAAATCCGTGGATATCGATTTTGCCATGATGGGATGTACCACGTGTCCGCCATTTTGAATGATGTCATAATTTGCAATATCTTTTAAACTATTTGAAATTTCTTCACCAAATTTGGTATGGATCATCATTAGCATGGCCCGAAGGTACCTGAGAAATTTGATCACAGCGCCACCTAGTGTTCCAGAGATATCATTGTTTTTTGAAAAAACGCTTATAACTTTTGCTAACATTGCTTGAAATTTGATTTCTTTATGTCAATATATTCCTTGGCTTATGCCGATTTCAACGATATCTCATATGTTATTTATCAACAATGTGACTGGCCGCCATATTGGAGTGAATGTAAAACAGTTTTTTCGCTACTCCTCCTTCAAAATTGGTCTAATTTTGTCCAAACATGTACTCAAATGATCTTCGGACTGAGCCGCATAAAAGTACTGTCCCCGATTTTTTTGCTATACTGGAAAAAAAAAGTTATGATGTCGCAAACTTAATGAGGTCAACCCATAATTGGTTCAGAGGCTGTAACTTGTGAACAGTTTGTCACAAAATCATAAAATTGGTGTCTATCGATTCCTTGCGTCATGTCGAATCTGAGGATATCTATTTTGCCAGCATTGGATGTACCACATCATAAGCTATATTAGCATTAAGTTAGCTTAGCATGCTAATCTCGTTAACATGATTTTGTGTGCTCATTCACACACTGAAGCCTCTCCTCTGCAGCTTTGTAAAACATGTCCTCTGGGTGGCGCAAGTGGTTCAACCATGCGTCATGAATCCCGAACCATTGTGGTCGTGGGTTCGAGACCAGTGTGGGGCGACTTTGAAATTGTGTATAAAATAATAATTTAAATTCCTTCCGGCTCTGCACTGCTGTTGGTGCTTAAATGCTAGCTGTGCTGCTGTAATTGATGTGCTTACTGTGCTTGATGTACATTAAATTTCTGATGTTTTGCTCTTCTGGCTCCGCATTGCGCTACAGCGGCTGTTGCTTGCTCTGCCTTGCAGTGTACTCAAATGATCTTCGGACTGAGCCGCATAAAAGTACTGTCCCCGATTTTTTTTATTCTTCTCTGATCAAAAGTTATGACGTCGCAAACTTAACGAGGTCGACCCAAAATTGGTTCAGAAGCTATAGCTCGGCCAAACTTTGATCAATCGAAACGAAAATTGGTACACTTCATCGGAAGCATGATCTGAGGTTCCATGCCAAAGTTGGGAACAGCGCCACCTACGGGTCATGAGATATGGAAAATGCATATTTTGGCCAATAACTTATGAACAGTTTGTCAGAAAATTATAAACTTGGTGTCTATCGATTCCTTGGGTCATGACAAATCCGTGGATATCGATTTTGCCATGATGGGATGTACCACGTGTCCGCCATTTTGAATGATGTCATAATTTGCAATATCTTTTAAACTATTTGAAATTTCTTCACCAAATTTGGTATGGATCATCATTAGCATGGCCCGAAGGTACCTGAGAAATTTGATCACAGCGCCACCTAGTGTTCCAGAGATATCATTGTTTTTTGAAAAAACGCTTATAACTTTTGCTAACATTGCTTGAAATTTGATTTCTTTATGTCAATATATTCCTTGGCTTATGCCGATTTCAACGATATCTCATATGTTATTTATCAACAATGTGACTGGCCGCCATATTGGAGTGAATGTAAAACAGTTTTTTCGCTACTCCTCCTTCAAAATTGGTCTAATTTTGTCCAAACATGTACTCAAATGATCTTCGGACTGAGCCGCATAAAAGTACTGTCCCCGATTTTTTTGCTATACTGGAAAAAAAAAGTTATGATGTCGCAAACTTAATGAGGTCAACCCATAATTGGTTCAGAGGCTGTAACTTGTGAACAGTTTGTCACAAAATCATAAAATTGGTGTCTATCGATTCCTTGCGTCATGTCGAATCTGAGGATATCTATTTTGCCAGCATTGGATGTACCACATCATAAGCTATATTAGCATTAAGTTAGCTTAGCATGCTAATCTCGTTAATATGATTTTGTGTGCTCATTCACACACTGAAGCCTCTCCTCTGCAGCTTTGTAAAACATGTCCTCTGGGTGGCGCAAGTGGTTCAACCATGCGTCATGAATCCCGAACCATTGTGGTCGTGGGTTCGAGACCAGTGTGGGGCGACTTTGAAATTGTGTATAAAATAATAATTTAAATTCCTTCCGGCTCTGCACTGCTGTTGGTGCTTAAATGCTAGCTGTGCTGCTGTAATTGATGTGCTTACTGTGCTTGATGTACATTAAATTTCTGATGTTTTGCTCTTCTGGCTCCGCATTGCGCTACAGCGGCTGTTGCTTGCTCTGCCTTGCAGGGCTTGGCCCCGTATTGCTGCTTGCAGCTATATTCTTATTATTATTATTATTATTATTCTTCTTCCTCCTCTTGAAGTCTATGGCAGCCCTATGAACCATACATAGGAAAATGATGAAATTTGGCACACTTGTAGTGATGGTAATGAAAAGTAATTGTAGCAATTTTTGAGTCTCTAGGACCAACTCTATAGCGCCACCAGCAGTTCAAAAATCCAACATTGAAATGGTTATAACTTTTGAACCCTTTGATCTAGAAAAATGAAACTTAGTACACCTGATTTATCTCATCATGCTGATCAGAACCAATATCTTACATCAAGACTCCGCCCATTACAGTAGTGGCCATTTTGAAAAGTACAGTATGCAGTTTTTTTGCTACTCCTCCTTCAAAATTGGTCTAATTTTGTCCAAACATGTACTCAAATGATCTTCGGACTGAGCCGCATAAAAGTACTGTCCCCGATTTTTTTGCTATATTGGAAAAAAAAAAGTTATGATGTCGCAAACTTAACGAGGTCGACCCAAAATTGGTTCAGAAGCTATAGCTCGGCCAAACTTTGATCAATCGAAACGAAAATTGGTACACTTCATCGGAAGCATGATCTGAGGTTCCATGCCAAAGTTGGGAACAGCGCCACCTACGGGTCATGAGATATGGAAAATGCATATTTTGGCCAATAACTTATGAACAGTTTGTCAGAAAATTATAAACTTGGTGTCTATCGATTCCTTGGGTCATGACAAATCCGTGGATATCGATTTTGCCATGATGGGATGTACCACGTGTCCGCCATTTTGAATGATGTCATAATTTGCAATATCTTTTAAACTATTTGAAATTTCTTCACCAAATTTGGTATGGATCATCATTAGCATGGCCCGAAGGTACCTGAGAAATTTGATCACAGCGCCACCTAGTGTTCCAGAGATATCATTGTTTTTTGAAAAAACGCTTATAACTTTTGCTAACATTGCTTGAAATTTGATTTCTTTATGTCAATATATTCCTTGGCTTATGCCGATTTCAACGATATCTCATATGTTATTTATCAACAATGTGACTGGCCGCCATATTGGAGTGAATGTAAAACAGTTTTTTCGCTACTCCTCCTTCAAAATTGGTCTAATTTTGTCCAAACATGTACTCAAATGATCTTCGGACTGAGCCGCATAAAAGTACTGTCCCCGATTTTTTTGCTATACTGGAAAAAAAAAGTTATGATGTCGCAAACTTAATGAGGTCAACCCATAATTGGTTCAGAGGCTGTAACTTGTGAACAGTTTGTCACAAAATCATAAAATTGGTGTCTATCGATTCCTTGCGTCATGTCGAATCTGAGGATATCTATTTTGCCAGCATTGGATGTACCACATCATAAGCTATATTAGCATTAAGTTAGCTTAGCATGCTAATCTCGTTAACATGATTTTGTGTGCTCATTCACACACTGAAGCCTCTCCTCTGCAGCTTTGTAAAACATGTCCTCTGGGTGGCGCAAGTGGTTCAACCATGCGTCATGAATCCCGAACCATTGTGGTCGTGGGTTCGAGACCAGTGTGGGGCGACTTTGAAATTGTGTATAAAATAATAATTTAAATTCCTTCCGGCTCTGCACTGCTGTTGGTGCTTAAATGCTAGCTGTGCTGCTGTAATTGATGTGCTTACTGTGCTTGATGTACATTAAATTTCTGATGTTTTGCTCTTCTGGCTCCGCATTGCGCTACAGCGGCTGTTGCTTGCTCTGCCTTGCAGGGCTTGGCCCCGTATTGCTGCTTGCAGCTATATTAGCAATTGTTATTGTCAAAATAACAATTCTTCTTCTTCCGCAAATGGGAGTCTATGGCAGCCCTATGAACCGTAAGTAGGAAAATGATGAAATTTGGCACACTTGTAGTGATGGCCATGAATAGTAAATGTAGCAATTTTTGAGTCTCTAGGACATACTCTATAGCGCCACCAGCAGTTCAAAAATACAACATTGAAATGGTTATAACTTTTGAACCCTTTGATCTAGAAAAATGAAACTTAGTACACCTGATTGCTCTCATCATGCTGATCACAAACAATATCATACATTAAGACTCCACCCATTACAGTAGTAGCCATTTTGAAAAGTACAGTATTCAGTTTTTTCGCTACTCCTCCTTCAAAATTGCTCCAATTTTGTCCAAACATGTGCTCAAATGATCTTTGGACTGAGCCACACAGAAATGACTGAACAGATTTTTTTGCTATACTGGAAAAAAAAAAGTTATGATGTCGCAAATTTAATGAGGTCGACCCAAAATTGGTTCAGAGGCTGTATCTCGGCCAAAAATTGATCAATCGAAACAAAAATTGGTACACTTCATCGGAGCCATGACCTGAGGGTCCATGCCAAAGTTGGGAACAGCGCCACCTATGGGTCATGAGATATGGAAAATGGCTATTTTGGCCAATAACTTTTGAACAGTTTGTCATAAAATCATAAATGTGGTATCTATGGATTCCTTGCGTCATGCCAAATCCGTGGATACTGATTTTGCCAGGATGGGATTTACCACGTGTCCGCCATTTTGAATTTTGACATAATTTGCAATACCTTTTAAACTATTTGAGATTTCTTCACCAAATTTGGTATGAATCGTCAGCAGCATGGCCCGAAGGTACCTGAGAAGTTTGAGCACAGCGCCACCTAGTGTTCCAGAGATATCATTGTTTTTTGAAAAAACGCTTATAACTTTTGCTAACATTGCTTGAAATTTGATTTCTTTATGTCAATATATTCCTTGGCTTATGCTGATTTCAACAATATCTCATATGTTATTTTTCAACAATGTGACTGGCCGCCATATTGGAGCGAATGTAAAATAGTTTTTTCGCTACTCCTCCTTCAAAATTGGTCTAATTTTGTCCAAACATGTACTCAAATGATCTTCGGACTGAGCCGCATAAAAGTACTGTCCCCGATTTTTTTGCTATACTGGAAAAAAAAAACTTATGATGTCGCAAACTTAATGAGGTCGACCCATAATTGGTTCAGAGGCTGTAACTTGTGAACTGTTTGTCACAAAATCATAAAATTGTTGTCTATCGATTCTTTGCGTCATGTCGAATCCGAGGATATCTATTTTGCCAGGATTGAATGTACCACGTCATAAGCCATAAGATACATCAGCATTAAGATATCTTAGCATGCTAATCTGGTTAACTTGCTTTTGTGTGCTCATTCTTACACTGAAGCTCTCCTCTGCAGTTTGTGATTGTACGTCCTCTGAGTGGTGCAATCTGCTAAACCGTGTATCAAGAATCCTGAACCATTCTGGTCGTGGGTTCGAGTCCCATGTGGGACGACTTTAAAGTTGTCATTTAAATTCCTTCCGGCTCTGCACTGCTGTTGGTGCTTAAATGCTTGCTGCGCTGCTGTGCTTGATGTACATTTACACGTATATTTAATTTCTGCTATTTTTGTTCTTCTGGCTCCGCACTGCTGTTGGTGCTTAAATGCTTGCTGTGCTGCTGTAATTGATGTGCTTACAGAACTTGCTGTGCTTGATGTACATTAAATTTCTGATGTTTTGCTCTTCTGGCTCCGCATTGCGCTACAGCGGCTTTTGCTTGCTGTGCCTTGCAGGGCTTGGCCCCGTATTGCTACTTGCAGCTATATTTTTAGGGGCCAAGCCCCGAAGGGGATAGCCCCTATTGTATCTGTTAGTTTTCTTATTAGGGGCCAAGCCCCGAAGGGGCAAGGCACCTATTGTATCTGTTAGTTTTCTTATTATTATTATTCTTCTTCTTCTTCTTCTTCTTCTTCTTCCGCCAATGGAAGTCTATGGCAGCCCTATGAACCGTACATAGGAAAATGATGAAATTTGGCACAGTTGTAGAGATAGCCATGAATAGTAATTGGACCAAATTTGGTGTCTCTAGGACCAACTCTATAGCGCCACCACCAGTTCAAATATTTAACATTGAAATGGTTATAACTTTTGAACCCTTTGATCTAGAGAAATAAAACTTAGTACACTTGATTCATCTCATCATGGTGATCAAAATCAATAGCTTACATTAAGACTCCGCCCATTACAGTAGTAGCCATTTTGTAAAGTACAGTATTCCGTTTTTTCGCTACTCCTCCTTCAAAATTTGTCCAATTTTGTCCAAACTTTGCTCAAATGATCTTTGGACTGAGCCGCATAGAAATGACTGAACAGATTTTTTTATTCATCTTTGTTCAAAAGTTATGATGTCGCAAACTTAATGAGGTTGACCCAAAATTGGTGTAGAGGCTGTATCTCGGCCAAAGTTTGATCAATCGAAACAAAAATTGGTACACTTGATTGGAAGCATGGTTTGAGGGACCTTGCCAAAGTTGGGAACAGCGCCACCTACAGGTCATGAGATATGGAAAATAGCTATTTTGGTCAATAACTTTTGAACAGTTTGTCAGAAAATCATAAATGTGGTATCTATGAATTCCTTGGGTCATGCCGAATCCATGGATACCGATTTTGCCAGGATGGGATGTACCACGTGTCCGCCATTTTGAATTTTGTCATAATTTGCAATAACTTTTAAACTATTTGACATATCTTTAAAAAATTTAGTATGGATCATCAACACAATGTCCTGCAGGTACATGAGAAGATTGAACACAGCGCCACCTAGTGTTCCAAAGATATAAGGTATTTTGCAAAAACGCTTATAACTTTTGAAAACATTGTTCAAATTTTGATTTCTTTACGTCACTATGTTCCTTGGCTTATGCCGAGTCCGTCGATATCTCATTTGTCATTTTCCAACAATGTGACTATCCGCCATATTGGAACAAATGAAAAACAGTTTTTTTGCTACTCCTCTTTCAAATCTTGCTCAATTTTGTCCAAAATTTGATCAGATGATCTTTGGACTGAGCCGCACAGAAATGACTGAACAGATTTTTTTATTCATCTTTGTTCAAAAGTTATGATGTCGCAAACTTAATGAGGTTGACCCAAAATTGGTGTAGAGGCTGTATCTTGGCCAAAGTTTGATCAATCGAAACAAAAATTGGTACACTTGATTGGAAGCATGGTTTGAGGGACCTTGCCAAAGTTGGGAACAGCGCCACCTACAGGTCATGAGATATGGAAAATAGATATTTTGGTCAATAACTTTTGAACAGTTTGTCAGAAAATCATAAATGTGGTATCTATGGATTCCTTGGGTCATGCCGAATCCATGGATACCGATTTTGCCAGGATGGGATGTACCACGTGTCCGCCATTTTGAATTTTGTCATAATTTGCAATAACTTTTAAACTATTTGACATATCTTTAAAAAATTTAGTATGGATCATCAACACAATGTCCTGCAGGTACATGAGAAGATTGAACACAGCGCCACCTAGTGTTCCAAAGATATAAGGTATTTTGCAAAAACGCTTATAACTTTTGAAAACATTGTTCAAATTTTGATTTCTTTACGTTATTATGTTCCTTGGCTTATGCCGAGTCCGTCGATATCTCATTTGTCATTTTCCAACAATGTGACTATCCGCCATATTGGAACAAATGAAAAACAGTTTTTTCGCTACTCCTCCTTCAAATCTTGCTCAATTTTGTCCAAAATTTGATCAGATGTTCTTTGGACCGAGCCGCACAGAAATGACTGAACAGATTTTTGATATTTGCTACCGTTCCCGAGATATTCATCTCCGAAGTTGACCTAGCCTGTTTGTTGCCTTATGCTAGTTACCTTAGCATAATAATTGGTTAGCATGCTAACCAGATGCCATTCTTTCTAATGTGACCCTTCAGCTATCAAGTTAACCATAAACAAAACTAGCATAGCATGCCAATCTGGTTAACATGCTTTTTTGTGCTTATTCTTACACTGAAGCCTCTCCTCTGCAGCTTTGCAATTCGTGTCCTCTGAGTGGCGCAAGTTGCTAAACCAAGTGTCATGAATCCCGAACCATTCCAGTCGTGGGTTCAAGTCCTGTGTTGGACAACTTAAATTTTTTTTATACAGTTGTCATTTCAATTCCTTCCGGCTCTGCACTGCTGTTGGTGCTTAAATGCTCGCTGCGCTGCTTTGCTTACAGTACTTGCTGTGCTTGATGTACATTTACTTGTATATTAAATTTCTGCTCTTTTTGTTCTTCTGGCTTCGCACTGCTGTTGGTGCTTAAATGCTTGCTGCGCTGCAGTGCTTACAGTACTTGCTGTGTTGCTGTACATGATGTGCTGGCTGTGCTTGATGTGCTTGCAGTGCGCCATACTTGTTCTGCTTGCGGTGCCTTGAAGGGCTTGGCCCCTGTATTGCTGCTTGCAGCTATATTTATTATTATTATTCTTCTTCCTCCTCTTGAAGTCTATGGCAGCCCTATGAACCATACATAGGAAAATGATGAAATTTGGCACACTTGTAGTGATGGTAATGAAAAGTAATTGTAGCAATTTTTGAGTCTCTAGGACCAACTCTATAGCGCCACCAGCAGTTCAAAAATCCAACATTGAAATGGTTATAACTTTTGAACCCTTTGATCTAGAAAAATGAAACTTAGTACACCTGATTTATCTCATCATGCTGATCAGAACCAATATCTTACATCAAGACTCCGCCCATTACAGTAGTGGCCATTTTGAAAAGTACAGTATGCAGTTTTTTTGCTACTCCTCCTTCAAAATTGGTCTAATTTTGTCCAAACATGTACTCAAATGATCTTCGGACTGAGCCGCATAAAAGTACTGTCCCCGATTTTTTTGCTATATTGGAAAAAAAAAAGTTATGATGTCGCAAACTTAACGAGGTCGACCCAAAATTGGTTCAGAAGCTATAGCTCGGCCAAACTTTGATCAATCGAAACGAAAATTGGTACACTTCATCGGAAGCATGATCTGAGGTTCCATGCCAAAGTTGGGAACAGCGCCACCTACGGGTCATGAGATATGGAAAATGCATATTTTGGCCAATAACTTATGAACAGTTTGTCAGAAAATTATAAACTTGGTGTCTATCGATTCCTTGGGTCATGACAAATCCGTGGATATCGATTTTGCCATGATGGGATGTACCACGTGTCCGCCATTTTGAATGATGTCATAATTTGCAATATCTTTTAAACTATTTGAAATTTCTTCACCAAATTTGGTATGGATCATCATTAGCATGGCCCGAAGGTACCTGAGAAATTTGATCACAGCGCCACCTAGTGTTCCAGAGATATCATTGTTTTTTGAAAAAACGCTTATAACTTTTGCTAACATTGCTTGAAATTTGATTTCTTTATGTCAATATATTCCTTGGCTTATGCCGATTTCAACGATATCTCATATGTTATTTATCAACAATGTGACTGGCCGCCATATTGGAGTGAATGTAAAACAGTTTTTTCGCTACTCCTCCTTCAAAATTGGTCTAATTTTGTCCAAACATGTACTCAAATGATCTTCGGACTGAGCCGCATAAAAGTACTGTCCCCGATTTTTTTGCTATACTGGAAAAAAAAAGTTATGATGTCGCAAACTTAATGAGGTCAACCCATAATTGGTTCAGAGGCTGTAACTTGTGAACAGTTTGTCACAAAATCATAAAATTGGTGTCTATCGATTCCTTGCGTCATGTCGAATCTGAGGATATCTATTTTGCCAGCATTGGATGTACCACATCATAAGCTATATTAGCATTAAGTTAGCTTAGCATGCTAATCTCGTTAACATGATTTTGTGTGCTCATTCACACACTGAAGCCTCTCCTCTGCAGCTTTGTAAAACATGTCCTCTGGGTGGCGCAAGTGGTTCAACCATGCGTCATGAATCCCGAACCATTGTGGTCGTGGGTTCGAGACCAGTGTGGGGCGACTTTGAAATTGTGTATAAAATAATAATTTAAATTCCTTCCGGCTCTGCACTGCTGTTGGTGCTTAAATGCTAGCTGTGCTGCTGTAATTGATGTGCTTACTGTGCTTGATGTACATTAAATTTCTGATGTTTTGCTCTTCTGGCTCCGCATTGCGCTACAGCGGCTGTTGCTTGCTCTGCCTTGCAGGGCTTGGCCCCGTATTGCTGCTTGCAGCTATATTTATTATTATTATTATTATTCTTCTTCCTCCTCTTGAAGTCTATGGCAGCCCTATGAACCATACATAGGAAAATGATGAAATTTGGCACACTTGTAGTGATGGTAATGAAAAGTAATTGTAGCAATTTTTGAGTCTCTAGGTCCAACTCTATAGCGCCACCAGCAGTTCAAAAATTCAACATTGAAATGGTTATAACTTTTGAACCCTTTGATCTAGAAAAATGAAACTTAGTACACCTGATTCATCTCATCATGCTGATCAGAACCAATATCTTACATTAAGACTCCGCCCATTACAGTAGTGGCCATTTTGAAAAGTACAGTATGCAGTTTTTTTGCTACTCCTCCTTCAAAATTGGTCTAATTTTGTCCAAACATGTACTCAAATGATCTTCGGACTGAGCCGCATAAAAGTACTGTCCCCGATTTTTTTGCTATACTGGAAAAAAAAAGTTATGATGTCGCAAACTTAACGAGGTCGACCCAAAATTGGTTCAGAAGCTATAGCTCGGCCAAACTTTGATCAATCGAAACGAAAATTGGTACACTTCATCGGAAGCATGATCTGAGGTTCCATGCCAAAGTTGGGAACAGCGCCACCTACGGGTCATGAGATATGGAAAATGCATATTTTGGCCAATAACTTATGAACAGTTTGTCAGAAAATTATAAACTTGGTGTCTATCGATTCCTTGGGTCATGACAAATCCGTGGATATCGATTTTGCCATGATGGGATGTACCACGTGTCCGCCATTTTGAATGATGTCATAATTTGCAATATCTTTTAAACTATTTGAAATTTCTTCACCAAATTTGGTATGGATCATCATTAGCATGGCCCGAAGGTACCTGAGAAATTTGATCACAGCGCCACCTAGTGTTCCAGAGATATCATTGTTTTTTGAAAAAACGCTTATAACTTTTGCTAACATTGCTTGAAATTTGATTTCTTTATGTCAATATATTCCTTGGCTTATGCCGATTTCAACGATATCTCATATGTTATTTATCAACAATGTGACTGGCCGCCATATTTGAGCGAATGTAAAACAGTTTTTTCGCTACTCCTCCTTCAAAATTGGTCTAATTTTGTCCAAACATGTACTCAAATGATCTTCGGACTGAGCCGCATAAAAGTACTGTCCCCGATTTTTTTGCTATACTGGAAAAAAAAAGTTATGATGTCGCAAACTTAATGAGGTCGACCCATAATTGGTTCAGAGGCTGTAAGTTGTGAACAGTTTGTCACAAAATCATAAAATTGGTGTCTATCGATTCCTTGCGTCATGTCGAATCTGAGGATATCTATTTTGCCAGAATTGGATATACCACATCATAAGCTACATTAGCATTAAGATAGCTTAGCATGCTAATCTGGTTAACTTGCGTTTGTGTGCTCATTCTTTCACTGAAACCACTCCTCTGCAGTTTTGTAAAACATGTCCTCTGGGTGGCGCAATCTGTTCAACCATGCGTCATGAATCCCGAACCATTCTGGGCGTGGGTTCGAGACCAGTGTGGGGCGACTTTGAAATTGTGTATAAATTGTCATTTGAGCTCCTTTATTAGCTGGGTAAGAGCTGTACTAATGTTTCTTACACTGGGATTAGATTAGATCAAATTTAACAAGGTCGACCCAAAATTGGTTCAGAGGCTGTAACTTGTGAACCATTTGTCACAAAATCATAAAATTGGTGTCTATCGATTCCTTGCATGTCGAATCTGAGGATATCTATTTTGCCAGGATTGGATGTACCACGTCATAAGCCATAAGCTACATTAGCATTAAGCTAGCTTAGCATGCTAATCTGGTTAACTTGCTTTTGTGTGCTCATTCTTACACTGAAGCTCTCCTCTGCAGTTTGTGATTGTACGTCCTCTGAGTGGCGCAATCTGCTGAACCATGTGTTACTAATCCCGAGCCGTTCCGGTTGTGGGTTCGAACCCCGTGTTGGATTAGTATAAAAATTGTGTTGATTCAAGCATTGTTCTAATCTTTTGCTCTGACCTATCTTAGATCTATCTTAGAATCAACCTCACCTGCTCTAGGAACACAGACGAATGACTCCACCTCTTTTCAGCCTCATTTGAAAGCAGACACTTCGCAATTTGTTGCCAAGACAGAATTAATTATTGTCACAAGAAACGCACTTATAAAGAGCTTAAATGTACGGTGAAGTAATTTAAAACACATATTTAGGATGTGGCTGTAATAACACAAAACATATATCTTCATAAAAGTTTGTTTATTATCTTGAACATTCATCCCTCAGAATGTCTTTACCTGCATGTTATTCAGCTGCACCGATCGTTAAATGCTATATAAAGGATTTTCTGAAATGTTTTGAACACTTTCTAGGCAAGGGCGCCCTCTAACTTCATGTATGAATGAAACAGACATTACATGACACATGCTGCATAATTCTCATATCACCTCATTTTGGGTAAAAATTAAATAAATAGTACTCATCTATATAGAAATGAAGTAAACAGAATAACCCATCAATACTTTAATACTCCAAATGTACACACTAACTAAAACCGCTAAGGGAATTTTGTTGTTCAATGGATATAACTGATACTTAATATTGAATAGACTTACCACAATCTCTATTTGATGCATTGTATGCAAAACATTGACTGCTTTGATTCATATTAATTACTTTGTCTGGACCAGTGATAATATCAACAACAGCAGTAACACAGACTTAACAGACAGTTTCATCATACCAGTATCATTGCTGTACATGTCACTCAACTTTTCAAAGTTTACCACACAAAAATTATATTTACTAAAATGAATAAAGAAATAATTCCATAAAATATCATTGTCATTTTTCTTTATTGCACAATACTTGTAAATATCTATAAAAAACTATACATAAATCGGTGTATTATTTTTACCTGCCTATACCACAAATACATAACAGGCAAAAATCAAATGTAGTGTAATGACAAACAAGCCAATTAACTTACAGGTATTAATCTATCCACAACTTACCACTAAAGACCTTAATTAACTAATAAACTTAAAATCAACATCAACGAATGACACACTCCAATTAATTAACTATGAACCAACTCAATCTGTTTTAATTAGTAATGGTACATTCCCAATCAATTGTGAATTATGTTAAATACCAGAGTATCCTGCAAAGAATTCCATTAGAACTTTTCCACTGTAAGAACAGAAATATTGAAAAACAAAATTGAGAGAAAAATGAACCAACTTCCAGACTCAATTTCAGGATACGTGCATTCTGTATCACCCATAAAACTATCTAAAATTAATAGCAAATACTTCACCGCTTCACTACAAACCGACAGGGACACATACCACCACACCGTCATCTTTCAGTGTAATCAACAAACCTCATGGAACAATGCTGCAAGAAACTGCTCTGCAATCAAACTCATGAATGCAAAGAAAGTTCCAAGTAAGTATGCCTTGTATATTTTACTCCACTTTTTATTTGTAGTCATTTTTAATTGTGATCCCATAAGTTACTTTACTTTTTTTTTTTCCTTTGGTTGCCCAAGATTTTTCTAGTCAACTAGCAATTGTTCACTTAAGCAATTAGTCAACGGATAGCACATTTATATGAATAAATCATAAGCCTTTAATCCCCTATGTACATAATCAACTAATCAGTGCTCAAACGCATAAAGCTTGCTGTGGTGCACCTGCAAACAATAATTAATGTGTCTTGAAAAAACAAGAAACTGTTTCATGCAGATTACATAATCTGAAAGTGTTTAAGATTTGAATCAGTTCATGTTTTTTAAAGTAGACATTTCAAACTTTCCATTAATATATTTCTCATGTCTGTGAGGCACGTATATAGTTGTATACATGGTTTCGGTTTACTTTTGTGACGTGGTCAACATTTATTACAAACTCACAATGCTTTGTTTGTTGTTATTATTAGTATTTAAAAAAAATGACATGGTATTTTAAGTAAAATGTAAGTGATTGCACATGTGCCTCCTTGTCATCTAATTTTTTAAAAATGTTTCTTTCATTTTCCAGACAGCAATGAAACAAAATATGATATCCAGAGTACCAGCTCTACAACACTCGAAGTGACTCAAGTACCATTCCCCCATAAACCCCCAAAGCAACTATACCCCTCCACCATTGCCGAAATGAAAACCCTAGATGCACAGCATCATGTAAGTTGCACAACATTTTTCCATACAAATTAAAAGTTGAAGTACATTGAAAACAAATGGCATGACTGATTTCTCTCTCGCACTCTCTTTGTGTACAGATACCCACACTAAAAGCCAAAGTAACAAAGATACAGTCTGTTAAAAATGTATTTTTTAACCAGACTGAAGGAGAGGTAATGAACTGTTGGATAAATGATGAAACCGGAGGAATTCAAATTGCCTTGTGGGACAACTTTATTAATGACGTCCATCAAGGGAATTCGTATGACTTTACGAACTTAATGACAAAAAGGTACCAACAAAAAACCTTTTTACAATCAACCAGACACTCGACAATTACACCTTCAAAAGTTCAAATTTCTACTGGACCACTTCACCAAATGTCTGAAGACGAAATTACTTCTCACAAAACCATCACCTCTGCTTTGCAAGGTGTCCAAATAAACATTAGTAAACACTGCCCAAAGTGTGCCACTCTTCAGCAAGATTTTTCTCCGCAATTTGCTTTCCACCGCTGCACAAAGTGCAAAATGTTAAGGAGTGGCACCGCTTACGTCACAAAACTCGGTGGCATTTTTGAGTTTAAAGAAAACAAAACGGAGCTCTCTTTAACAGTGTCAAATTCCATTTCGAAGACATTTTTAGCACCACTACTTGACCTGAACCACACCGATGCCCAGGACATCGAACAGCTGTTCCTGGCCATGAACAGTTTAACCGTAACATTTACACACAACATGCAGGTTCTACAAATGCAAACAACACCCAACCACGATACTGATGAGGAACTTCTTCACATTGAAGAAACTGAATTATCACAAGAACCTGCCAGAGTTTTCATCCCGCAAAAAACACCTGTAACAGAAACCAAACATTCAAGCGACAAACAATTTGTTCAAATTGAAGAAACTCAATTATCACAAGAACCTGCTGCAGTTTTCATCCCGCAAAAAACACCTGCAACAGAAACCAAACATTCAAGCGACGAACAATTTCTTCAAATTGGAGAAACTGAATCATCACAAGAACCTGCTGCAGTTTTCATCCCGCAAAAAAGACCTGTAACAAAAAACAAACAATTTTGTAAAAAAAACAAAACTTGTGATAAGTCTATATAGCCTGTATAACTTGTATTTTGTTGTAAAAAATGTGTAGATGTGTATCTATAGGGGTTTACTTTTCAATAGTTAAAATGTTTGTTTGTTTTTTTCCCCCATTTCTAGTTGCTAAAATTTGTAATGGAAATATACATTACTATAAAATGATTTAATTATGATGCTTTTTTCCTACTTGATTAAATGTTTAAGTTTTGCAACTATAGAGGATGCTTTATTTATCAATGTTTTGCTTTCTTTATCAATGTTTTACTTTTGATGGTTACTTTTTTTTTTTCACCCAAATTGATTTCCTTCTAAATAAATGCAATACGTCACTAACTTTTGTCCTCTTTATCTTTGTACCTGTACTTCCATTTATATTGCTTTAAATTTTGGTTTGTTTTTAAACTCCAACTAATCCTCTTTTCATACGAACTGTACTTTAATTTTAGTCCCCTATAAAATTTCCATTATTGGTCTAAATGTCTAGTGTGTAATTTCAGTCAAATTATAAATGAGCTGCACAAAAATGGTTAAACCAGATTTTTTTTTCTTAAATTGTTCCCAACCAAGAACTCAGAAACTGCAATGTGTTGGCCAACCACATGTTACTGTTGTAAATGACATGCAGTTGACCAAAAGACTGTGGTTTCCACATTCCAGATACATTGTCTTGTTTATTCAATTGTTTCAGCACTGCAATGAACTTTGAATTGTTACAATGAAAATAAATACTACTATAAGGGCTGAACTATCACCCTTCAGTACTGATACATTCTGAATTACCTATAACCCAGATAAATATATATTTTGCTCTTTCTCTGAACATTTATAAAGCTGTGAATTGTCACTTGAATTATTTTTACCCAGATAATACTTATATTAATCTTTCTTCCCATTTAATTAGAAATGTGTTTTCTTACACATTCCGAATGAACCATGTGTCCGCCATTTTGAATTTTGTCATAAATTGACATATCTTTTAACCCTCTGGGGTCTAAGGTGTTTTTGGGGTCCTTGAGATGTTCTGACATGCCCTGACATTTTTGCTTTTTTCAGTTGCTTATAAACATATTAATGGCAAAAAAAAAATTACACACTATTTAGCACAAACAGGACTACCATGAAATGTGAGCAACAAGAATGTACATGTCTGCATTTTTGAGAGAATAATGTTTATGCGTGGTTATTGAAAAAACTACAAACTAAAGTTTCTGAAATAAGGCCATAAAACACATTCTAAATATGTGCCAATAAGACTTTTGTCTAATGGATGTCATCGCCTAGTGTTTTTTCTTCAAAATAAAGTGAAAATCACCCTGCCTTATCATTCACATAACACAATACATTGATTTGAATTTTGCAAAGTACTTTCTGTTTGGAAAGGCCATATGCGGAGTGGGCGTCTACGGTCATGCATATGTAGTAGTTCACACCTGAGGAGACAGTGGGGCCTGCATACTTAATTAGCCATTCATTCAGGTGAGTCACTGAGCCACAAGAATGCAAGAGCAACAGTTGGAAGCATCTCAATTCTTTTTTATTTTTCCTCATATTGTGCTTGCAATTTGGCCTATAATATCCAAGGAAAACATGTCTAGTAATTGTGCAGTTAATTCTCATACTGTATTTTCAGTTTTGGAATATTTATGCTCTCCCCAAATTTGTCAATAATAAAACACAATAAAAGTTATTTAAAGAAAAGGCTTATATTTACCTTTTAATAGTTTGTTTACATCTACCTTGTAAATATATTTTTTTTATTAAAAAGGTTACAATTACAACAACAATTCAAGTGTAATCTTTCTTTGTAAAAACTAAAGTATACATTTTATCATACATATTTCAAAGTTAAGGATTTGATTGATTATTTGATAACTTTATTTTTGACAAAACATTTTATATTTAACATAAGCAAATATTGGCAAACAAAAGCTTATTTGAGGTGGCAGATATTTTACATTAAAAATGTATAATCTATCCAAAACTAATCAACGAAATGTTGTCTTTCATATGTCTGTAACATAGGTCTTTCATTTTTATTATAAGAAATATAAATGTTAATTTGCAGTTTAAATCCAGGAAATTTGTTAATGAAAAAATTATTAAAAGTAAGATACAATTGATACAAAACGAAATTCGTTTTAAAGAAAGGATTTGTACTTTCTGTTTTGAGGTCTCTGTGAAAGTTTGAAAGTCTTTTAGTGCTTTTTTTTAGAGCGCTCGCATCCATAATGGAGAACTGTCACGTAATATTGTTTTTTCCTCATAAATGCGAACACGAAAAATAAAAGACAAAAGACTTTTAAGTAAAACTTACTCCGAAATTGTGTTCTCGGCGGAATTCGCTCTTCAAAATGCTGCCGTTCGTCGTCTGAGTTACAATCTTCCTCTGAGGAAAAGGTGCATTCCTCCTCGCTGTCCAGAATCATCTGAAGGGCATCTTTATTACCGGAGAAGCGTGCCATACTCAAAACGCGATGAACTATCAGTAAGTCTGATAGAAACTGTGTTTTTATGGCATTGATCGACGGGCGTATGCGATGCATACTAGATCATCTAACTATTTACATGTGAATCGCGCCGGGGGCGGAGCGGCCTCAGCACATTATAGAGATAATGAGGCAGAAGGAAAAACGGTACCTCTCCTTGCTTTCAAACGGATTACATGAGTTGAAAACATTTGTTTTTTATATAAATTACTTCATTTAAAAGAGGAGATTTCAAGCTTCATAAAGACATATCTCACGTGCCTGTGTGAGAAGTATTCGCTGAGTTATGATTCATTTTCGGACGCGTTTCAGAATGGACTACACGGACAGAGAGAAGGCAGAACTCGCTTCGTGTTTATTTTTCTTTATTTGTCGAAAAGCACAACACTATGTTTTTATTGTTAGTATACACAAAAATAATACACATTTAACAGAATCGATTGATGTATGAAACTTGTTTTGTAAAATCAAAGTCAAAAGAGTATTTTGGGTCTCAATTCAACTCATAAGGAAAAAAGCGAGCAGATCACGCCGGCGTGATCTCCGACCTCTGAGGGTTAAACTATTTGACATATCACAAAAGTTGGTAGGGATGATCAACACCATGTCCTGAAGGTACCTGAGAAGTTTGAACACAGCGCCACCTAGTGTTCCAGAGTTATGTTTTTTGCAAAAATGCTTAACTTTTGAAAACATTGTTAAAATTTTGATTGCTTTATGTCATTACGTTCCTTGGTTTATGCCAATTCCGACAATGTCTCATTTGTCATTTTCCAACAATGTGACTGTCCGCCATGTTGGAACAAATGAAAAACTGTTTTTTCACTACTCCTTCAAATCTTGCTCAATTTTGTCCAAAATTTTATCAGATGTTCTTTAGACCGAACCGCACAGAAATGACTGAACAGATTTTTGATAGTTGTCTACATTCCCATGATATTCCTCTCTGAAGTTGACCCTGTTTGTTGTCTTATGCTAGTTAGCTTAGCATAATTATTGGTTAGCATGCTAACCAAATGCCATTCTTTCTAATGTGGCTCTTCAGCTATCAGGATAACCATAAGCTACGTTAGCATTAAGCTAGCTTAGCATGCTAATCTCGTTAACATGATTTTGTGTGCTCATTCTTACACTGAATGCTCTCCTCTGCAGCTTGTAACTCTATGTCCTCTAAGTGGCGCAAGCTGTTAATCCATGTGCTATGAGTCCCAAACCATTCTGGTTGGGGGTTCGAATCCTGCGTAGGATGACTACATAAAATTGTGTATTATGTCGAGTCGATTCTTGTATTCAAGCATTCTACTAATCTTTTGCTCTTCTGGCTCCGCATTGTGCTACAGCGATTCTACCTTCAACATCTTAAGTCTCTGTAAAATTATTAAGCAAACCACAGTGTATGAGTGTAAACCAAATACTAAGTAAAGCAAAAGGCTTTAACTTTGAAGATTGTTAAATCATTTCCAATGTGTAGCAAATGTTAAACCATGTGAATTGTGCAATGTTCAAAAGATTCCTAGTAAAAAAATAATGTATCCAAACAAGCCAAACAACCAGAAGGGCTTGGCCCCGGAAAGGCTGCTTGCAGCTTTTGGTAATTGGAATTGTCAGAATAATAGTATTCTTCTTCTTCCGCCAATGGAAGTCTATGGCAGCCCTATGAACCGTACATAGGAAAATGATGAAATTTGGCACAGTTGTAGAGATGGCCATGAATAGTAATTGGACCAAATTTGGTGTCTCTAGGGCCAACTCTATAGCGCCACCACCAGTTCAAAAATTCAACATTGAAATGATTATAACTTTTGAACCATTTGATCTAGAAAAATAATACTTAGGACACCTGATTCCTCTCATCATGCTGATCAAAACCAATATAGACCATTAAGACTCCGCCCATTACAGTAGTGGCCATTTTGAAAAGTACAGTATTCAGTTTTTTCGCTACTCCTCCTTCAAAATTTCTCCAATTTTGTCCAAAATTTGCTCAAATGATCTTTGGACTGAGCCGCACAGAAATGACTGAACAGATTTTTTTTTATTCATCTTTGTTCAAAAGTTATGGTGTCACAAACTTGACGAGGTCCACCCAAAATTGGCTAAGAGGCTGTATCTCGGCCAAAGTTTGATCAATCGAAACGAAAATTGGTACACTTCATCAGAAGCTTGATCTGAGGTTCCATGCCAAAGTTGGGAACAGCGCCACCTACGGGTCATGAGATATGAAAAATTGCTATTTTGGCCAATAACTTTTGGACAGTTTGTCAGAAAATCAAAAATGTGGTATCTATGGATTCTTTGCATCATGCCAAATCCGTGGATACCAATTTTGCCAGGATGGGATCTACCACGTGTCCGCCATTTTGAATTTGTCATAATTTGCAATAACTTTTAAACTATTTGACATATCTTCACAAAAATTAGCATTGATCATCGACACAATGTCCTGAAGGTACATGAGAAGATTGAAAACAGCGCCACCTAGTGTTCCATAGATATAAGGTCTTTTGCAAAAACGCTTTTAACTTTTGAAAACATTGTTCAAATTTTGATTTCCTTACGTCATTATGTTCCTTGGCTTATGCCGATTCCGTTGATATCTCATTTGTCATTTTCCAACAATGTGACTGTCCGCCATATTGGAACAAATGAAAAACAGTTTTTTCGCTACTCCTCCTTCAAATCTTGCTCAATTTTGTCCAAAATTTGATCAGATGATCTTTGGACTGAGCCGCACAGAAATGACTGAACAGATTTCTGATATTCGCTACCGTTCCCGAGATATTCATCTTCAAAGTTGACCTAGCCTGTGTTTTTTGCCTTATGCTAATTAACTTAGCATAATAATTGGTTAGCATGCTAACCAGATGCCATTCTTTTTAATGTGGCTCTTCAGCTATCAGGATAACCATAAACTACATTAGCATTAAGCTAGCTTAGCATGCTAATCTCGTTAACATGATTTTGTGTGCTTATTCTTACACTGAAGCCTCTGCTCTGAAGCTTGGTAAAACAAGTCCTCTGGGTGGCGCAATCTGTTCAACCATGCGTCATGAATCCCGAACCGTTCCGGTCGTGGGTTCGAGACCAGTGTGGGGCGACTTTGGAATTTGTGTATAAAATTGTCATTTCAACTCCTTTATCATCTGGGTAAAAGCTGTACTAATGTTTTTAACACTGGGATTAGAAATGTGTTTTTTCTACATTCTGTGTTTGTTCTCATCAGAACTTTTGTTCATTTTGATTTCATCCTATCTGTACCTCTGAACCCATCTGTTCTTCATGTACATTCTATTTCTGCTGTTTTTGCTCTTCTGGCTCCGCATTGCGCTACAGCCCTACTGTGCTACAGCGGCTTGGCCCCTGTATTGCTGCTTGCAGCTATATTAGCAATTGTTATTGTCAAAATAACAATTCTTCTTCTTCCGCAAATGGGAGTCTATGGCAGCCCTATGAACCGTACATAGGAAAATGATGAAATTTGGCACACTTGTATTGATGACCATGAATAGTAAATGTAGCAATTTTTGTGTCTCTAGGACCAACTCTATAGCGCCACCACCAGTTCAAATATTCAACATTGAAATGGTTATAACTTTTGAACCGTTTGATCCACAGAAATGAGACATAGTACACCTGATTGCTCTCATCATGCTGATCACAACCACTACCTTACATTAAGACTCCGCCCATTACAGTAGTGGCCATTTTGAAAAGTACAGAATTCAGTTTTTTCGCTACTCCTCCTTCAAATTTTGTCCAATTTTGTCCAAACATGTGCTCAAATGATCTTCGGACTGAGTCGCACAGAAATGACTGAACCGATTTTTTTTATTCATCTTTGTTCAAAAGTTATGGTGTCGCAAACTTAACGAGGTTGACCCAAAATTGGCTAAGAGGCTGTATCTCGGCAAAAGTTTGATCAATCGAAACGAAAATTGGTACAATTCATTGGAAGGATGTTCTGAGGGTCCATGCCAAAGTTGGGAACAGCGCCACCTACGGGTCATGAGATATGAAAAATTGCTACTTTGGTCAATAACTTTTGAACAGTTTGTCAGAAAACCATAAATGTGGTATCTATGGATTCCTTGCATCATGCCAAATCCGTGGATGCCAATTTTGTCAAGATCGGATGAACCACGTGGCCGCCATTTTGAAGTTTGTTATAATTTGCAATAACTTTTAAACTATTTGACATATTTTCACAAAATTTAGTATGGATGATTGACACAATTCCCTGAAGGTACATGAGAAGACTGAACACAGCGCCACCTAGTGTTCCAGAGATATAAGGTCTTTTGCAAAAACGCTTATAACTTTTGAAAAAATTGTTCAAATTTTGAGTTCTTTGCTTCATTATTTTCCTTGGCTTATGCCGATTCCGTCGATATCTCATTTGTCATTTTCCAACAATGTGACTATCCGCCATATTGGAACAAATGAAAAACAGTTTTTTCGCTACTCCTCCTTCAAATTTTGTCCAATTTTGTCCAAACATGTGCTCAAATGATCTTCGGACTGATCCGCATAGAAATGACTGAACAGAATTTTTTGCTATACTGGAAAAAAAAAAGTTATGATGTGGCAAACTTAACATGGTCGACTCAAAATTGGTTCAGAAGCTATAGCTCTGCCAAACTTTGATCAATCAAAACGAAAATTGGTACACTTCATCGGAAGCATGATCTGAGGTTCCATGCCAAAGTTGGGAACAGCGCCACCTACGGGTCATGAGATCTGGAAAATGGCTATTTTGGCCAATAACTTTTGAACAGTTTGAACAGAAATTTTATCAAATGATCTTTGGACCGAGCCGCACAGAAATTACTGAACAGATTTTTGATATTCGCTACCATTCCCGAGATATTCGTCTGCAAAGTTGAGCTAGCCTGTGTTTGTTGCCTTGCTAACCAATTCACGTCCTCTGAGTGGCGGAAGCTGCTAAACCACATGTCATGAATCTCGAATCATTCCGGTCGTGGGTTCGAGTCCTGTGTGGAACAACATTAAAACTTTGTATAAAGTTGTCATTTCAATTCCTTCCGGCTTTGCACTGCTTTTGGTGCTTAAATGCTTGCTGCGCTGCTGTGCTTGATGTACATTTACATGTATATTCAATTTCTGCTCTTTTTGTTCTTCTGGCTCCGCACTGCTGTTGGTGCTTAAATATATGCTGCGCTGCAGTGCTTACAGTACTTGCTGTGCTTCATGTACATGATGTGCTGGCTGTGCTTGCTGTGCGCCATACTTGTTCTGCTTGCGGTGCGTTTAAGGGCTTGGCCCCTGTATTGCTGCTTGCAGCTATATTAGCAATTGTTATTGTCAAAATAACAATTCTTCTTCTTCCGCAAATGGGAGTCTATGGCAGCCCTATGAACCGTAAGTAGGAAAATGATGAAATTTGGCACACTTGTAGTGATGGCCATGAATAGTAAATGTAGCAATTTTTGAGTCTCTAGGACCAACTCTATAGCGCCACCAGCAGTTCAAAAATACAACATTGAAATGGTTATAACTTTTGAACCCTTTGATCTAGAAAAATGAAACTTAGTACACCTGATTGCTCTCATCATGCTGATCACAAACAATATCATACATTAAGACTCCACCCATTACAGTAGTAGCCATTTTGAAAAGTACAGTATTCAGTTTTTTCGCTACTCCTCCTTCAAAATTGCTCCAATTTTGTCCAAACATGTGCTCAAATGATCTTTGGACTGAGCCACACAGAAATGACTGAACAGATTTTTTTGCTATACTGGAAAAAAAAAAAGTTATGATGTCGCAAATTTAATGAGGTCGACCCAAAATTGGCTAAGAGGCTGTATCTCGGCCAAAAATTGATCAATCGAAACAAAAATTGGTACACTTCATCGGAGCCATGACCTGAGGGTCCATGCCAAAGTTGGGAACAGCGCCACCTATGGGTCATGAGATATGGAAAATGGCTATTTTGGCCAATAACTTTTGAACAGTTTGTCATAAAATCATAAATGTGGTATCTATGGATTCCTTGCGTCATGCCAAATCCGTGGATACTGATTTTGCCAGGATGGGATTTACCACGTGTCCGCCATTTTGAATTTTGACATAATTTGCAATACCTTTTAAACTATTTGAGATTTCTTCACCAAATTTGGTATGAATCGTCATCAGCATGGCCCGAAGGTACCTGAGAAGTTTGAGAACAGCGCCACCTAGTGTTCCAGAGATATCATTGTTTTTTGAAAAAACGCTTATAACTTTTGCTAACATTGCTTGAAATTTGATTTCTTTATGTCAATATATTCCTTGGCTTATGCTGATTTCAACAATATCTCATATGTTATTTTTCAACAATGTGACTGGCCGCCATATTGGAGCGAATGTAAAATAGTTTTTTCGCTACTCCTCCTTCAAAATTGGTCTAATTTTGTCCAAACATGTACTCAAATGATCTTCGGACTGAGCCGCATAAAAGTACTGTCCCCGATTTTTTTGCTATACTGGAAAAAAAAAAGTTATGATGTCGCAAACTTAATGAGGTCGACCCATAATTGGTTCAGAGGCTGTAACTTGTGAACTGTTTGTCACAAAATCATAAAATTGTTGTCTATCGATTCTTTGCGTCATGTCGAATCCGAGGATATCTATTTTGCCAGGATTGAATGTACCACGTCATAAGCCATAAGATACATCAGCATTAAGATATCTTAGCATGCTAATCTGGTTAACTTGCTTTTGTGTGCTCATTCTTACACTGAAGCTCTCCTCTGCAGTTGGTGATTGTATGTCCTCTGAGTGGTGCAATCTGCTAAACCGTGTATCTAGAATCCTGAACCATTCTGGTCGTGGGTTCGAGTCCCATGTGGGACGACTTTAAAGTTGTCATTTAAATTCCTTCCGGCTCTGCACTGCTGTTGGTGCTTAAATGCTCGCTGTGCTTCATTTACATTTATATTTAATTTATGCAGTTTTTGTTCTTGCGGCTCTGCACTGCTGTTGGTGCTTAAATGCTTGCTGCGCTGCTGTGCTTGATGTACATTTACACGTATATTTAATTTCTGCTATTTTTGTTCTTCTGGCTCCGCACTGCTGTTGGTGCTTAAATGCTTGCTGTGCTGCTGTAATTGATGTGCTTACAGAACTTGCTGTGCTTGATGTACATTAAATTTCTGATGTTTTGCTCTTCTGGCTCCGCATTGCGCTACAGCGGCTTTTGCTTGCTGTGCCTTGCAGGGCTTGGCCCCGTATTGCTGCTTGCAGCTATATTTAGGGGCCAAGCCCCGAAGGGGCAAGGCACCTATTGTATCTGTTAGTTTTCTTATTATTATTCTTCTTCTTCTTCTTCTTCTTCTTCTTCTTCCGCCAATGGAAGTCTATGGCAGCCCTATGAACCGTACATAGGAAAATGATGAAATTTGGCACAGTTGTAGAGATAGCCATGAATAGTAATTGGACCAATTTTGGTGTCTCTAGGACCAACTCTATAGCGCCACCACCAGTTCAAAAATTCAACATTGAAATGGTTATAACTTTTGAACCCTTTGATCTAGAGAAATAAAACTTAGTACACTTGATTCATCTCATCATGGTGATCAAAATCAATAGCTTACATTAAGACTCCGCCCATTACAGTAGTAGCCATTTTGTAAAGTACAGTATTCCGTTTTTTCGCTACTCCTCCTTCAAAATTTGTCCAATTTTGTCCAAAATTTGCTCAAATGATCTTTGGACTGAGCCGCATAGAAATCACTGAACAGATTTTTTTATTCATCTTTGTTCAAAAGTTATGATGTCGCAAACTTAATGAGGTTGACCCAAAATTGGTGTAGAGGCTGTATCTCGGCCAAAGTTTGATCAATCGAAACAAAAATTGGTACACTTGATTGGAAGCATGGTTTGAGGGACCTTGCCAAAGTTGGGAACAGCGCCACCTACAGGTCATGAGATATGGAAAATAGCTATTTTGGTCAATAACTTTTGAACAGTTTGTCAGAAAATCATAAATGTGGTATCTATGAATTCCTTGGGTCATGCCGAATCCATGGATACCGATTTTGCCAGGATGGAATGTACCACGTGTCCGCCATTTTGAATTTTGTCATAATTTGCAATAACTTTTAAACTATTTGACATATCTTTAAAAAATTTAGTATGGATCATCAACACAATGTCCTGCAGGTACATGAGAAGATTGAACACAGCGCCACCTAGTGTTCCAAAGATATAAGGTATTTTGCAAAAACGCTTATAACTTTTGAAAACATTGTTCAAATTTTGATTTCTTTACGTCATTATGTTCCTTGGCTTATGCCGAGTCCGTCGATATCTCATTTGTCATTTTCCAACAATGTGACTATCCGCCATATTGGAACAAATGAAAAACAGTTTTTTTGCTACTCCTCCTTCAAATCTTGCTCAATTTTGTTCAAAATTTGATCAGATGATCTTTGGACTGAGCCGCACAGAAATGACTGAACAGATTTTTTTATTCATCTTTGTTCAAAAGTTATGATGTCGCAAACTTAATGAGGTTGACCCAAAATTGGTGTAGAGGCTGTATCTCGGCCAAAGTTTGATCAATCGAAACAAAAATTGGTACACTTGATTGGAAGCATGGTTTGAGGGACCTTGCCAAAGTTGGGAACAGCGCCACCTACAGGTCATGAGATATGGAAAATAGCTATTTTGGTCAATAACTTTTGAACAGTTTGTCAGAAAATCATAAATGTGGTATCTATGGATTCCTTGGGTCATGCCGAATCCATGGATACCGATTTTGCCAGGATGGGATGTACCACGTGTCCGCCATTTTGAATTTTGTCATAATTTGCAATAACTTTTAAACTATTTGACATATCTTCACAAAATTTAGTATGGATCATCGACACAATGTCCTGAAGGTACATGAGAAGATTGAACGCAGCGCCACCTAGTGTTCCAGAGATATAGGGTCTTTTTCAAAAACGCTTATAACTTTTGAAAACATTGTTCAAATTTTGATTTCTTTACGTCATTATGTTTCTTGGCTTATGCCGAGTCTGTCGATATCTCATTTGTCATTTTCCAACAATGTGACTATCCGCCATATTGGAACAAATGAAAAACAGTTTTTTCGCTACTCCTCCTTCAAATCTTGCTCAATTTTGTCCAAAATTTGATCAGATGTTCTTTGGACCGAGCCGCACAGAAATGACTGAACAGATTTTTGATATTTGCTACCGTTCCCGAGATATTCATCTCCGAAGTTGACCTAGCCTGTGTTTGTTGCCTTATGCTAGTTACCTTAGCATAATAATTGGTTAGCATGCTAACCAGATGCCATTCTTTCTAATGTGGCTCTTCAGCTATCAGGATAACCATAAACTACATTAGCATTAAGCTAGCTTAGCATGCTAATCTCGTTAACATGTTTTTGTGTGCTTATTCTTACACTGAAGCCTCTCCTCTGCAGCTTTGAAATTTACGTCCTCTGAGTGGCGCAAGTTGTTAAACCACGTGTCATGAATCCCGAACCATTACGGTCGTGGGTTCGATTCCTGTGTGGCACATGTCCAGACTGAAGAAGTACGGTGGCCTTAAGTGGTGGAAAAGTTGTTTTAGTTCCACACATGATGTGTATCTGAGAAAGGATCTCCATAAATATAACATGCAGCAAATTTATATAAAACATCTTCATATTGAGTTCATTTTCACTTGTACTACTAAAACAGCTGTGTTTTTTTTTTTTCAAATTTAGCACACTTGTAGTGATTGTAATGAATAGTAATTGGACCAATTTTAGAGTCTCTAGGACCACCTCTATAGCGCCACCACCAGTTCAAAAATTCAAGGAAGGGCAGGAGAGGGGCAGAGGGGGCAGGAGAGGGAAAGGGGTCAGGAGAGGGGCAGGGATCAGGAGAGGGGCAGGGAGGGCAGGGAGGGCAGGGAGGGCAGGGAGGGCAGGGAGGGCAGGGAGGGCAGAGAGGGGCAGAGAGGGGCAGGGAGGGCAGAGAGGGGCAGGGAGGGCAGAGAGGGGCAGGGAGGGCAGGGAGGGCAGGGAGGGCAGGGGAGGGGAGGGATGGGGAGAGTTGCTGCTGCTTCAGGGCTTGGCCCCTGTATTGCTGCTTGCAGCTATATTAGCAATTGTTATTGTCAGAATAACAATTCTTCTTCCGCAAATGGGAGTCTATGGCAGCCCTATGAACCGTACATAGGAAAATGATGAAATTTGGCACACTTGTAGTGATGGCCATGAATAGTAAATGTAGCAATTTTTGAGTCTCTAGGACCAACTCTATAGCGCCACCAGCAGTTCAAAAATTCAACATTGAAATGGTTATAACTTTTGAACCCTTTGATCTAGAAAAATGAAACTAAGTACACCTGATTCATCTCATCATGTTGATCAGAACCAATATCTTACATTAAGACTCCGCCCATTACAGTAGTGGCCATTTTAAAAAGTACAGTATTCAGTTTTTTCGCTACTCCTCCTTCAAAATTTCTCCAATTTTGTCCAAAATTTGCTCAAATGATCTTTGGACTGAGCCGCACAGAAATGACTGAACAGATTTTTTTAATTCATCTTTGTTCAAAAGCTATGATGTCACAAACTTGACGAGGTCCACCCAAAATTGGCTAAGAGGCTGTATCTCGGCCAAAGTTTGATCAATCGAAACAAAAATTGGTACACTTTATCAGAAACTTGATCTGAGGTTCCATGCCAAAGTTGGGAACAGCGCCACCTACGGGTCATGAGATATGGAAAATGGCTATTTTGGCCAATAACTTTTAAACAGTTTGTCATAAAATCATAAATGTGGTATCTATGGATTCCTTGCGTCAAGACAAATCCGGGGATACCGATTTTGCCAGGATGGGATGTACCACGTGTCCGCCATTTTGAATTTTGTCATAATTTGCAATAACTTTTAAACTATTTGACATATCTTCACAAAATTTAGTATGGATGATCGACACAATGCCTTGAAGGTACATGAGAAGACTAAACACAGCGCCACCTAGTGTTCCAGAGATATAAGGTATTTTGCAAAAACACTTATAACTTTTGACAACATTGTTCAAATTTTGATTTCTTTACGTCATTATGTTCCTTGGATGCTGCCGAGTCCGTCGATATCTCATTTGTCATTTTCCAACAATGTGACTATCCGCCATATTGGAACAAATGAAAAACAGTTTTTTCGCTACTCCTCCTTCAAATCTTGCTCAATTTTGTCCAAAATTTGATCAGATGTTCTTTGGACTGAGCTGCACAGAAATGACTGAACAGATTTTTGATATTCGCTACCGTTCCCGAGATATTCATCTCCGAATTTGACCTAGCCTGTGTATGTTGCCTTATGCCAGTTACCTTAGCATAATAATTGGTTAGCATGCTAACCAGATGCCATTCTTTCTAATGTGGCTCTAGAGCTATCAGGATAACCATAAGCTACATTAGCATTAAGCTAGCTTAGCATGCTAATCTCGTTAACATGTTTTTGTGTGCTTATTCTTACACTGAAGCCTCTCCTCTGCAGCTTTGAAATTTACGTCCTCTGAGTGGCGCAAGTTGTTAAACCATGTGTCATGAATCCCGAACCATTACGGTCGTGGGTTCGATTCCTGTGTGGCACATGTCCAGACTGAAGAGGTACTGTGGCCTTAAGTGGTGGAAAAGTTGTTTTAGTTCCACACATGATGTGTATCTGAGAAAGGATCTCCATAAATATAACATGCAGCAAATTTATATAAAACATCTTCATATTGAGTTCATTTTCACTTGTACTACTAAAACAGCTGTTTTTTTGTTTGTTTTTTCAAATTTAGCACACTTGTAGTGATTGTAATGAATAGCAATTGGACCAATTTTAGAGTCTCTAGGACCACCTCTATAGCGCCACCACCAGTTCAAAAATTCAAGGAAGGGCAGGAGAGGGGCAGAGGGGGCAGGAGAGGGGCAGGGGTCAGGAGAGGGGCAGGGATCAGGAGAGGGGCAGGGAGGGCAGGGGAGGGGAGGGATGGGGAGAGTTGCTGCTGCTTCAGGGCTTGGCCCCTGTATTGCTGCTTGCAGCTATATTAGCAATTGTTATTGTCAGAATAACAATTCTTCTTCCGCAAATGGGAGTCTATGGCAGCCCTATGAACCGTACATAGGAAAATGATGAAATTTACCACACTTGTATTGATGACCATGAATAGTAAATGTAGCAATTTTTGTGTCTCTAGGACCAACTCTATAGCGCCACCACCAGTTCAAAAATTCAACATTGAAATGGTTATAACTTTTGAACCCTTTGATCCACAGAAATGAGACATAGTACACCTGATTGCTCTCATCATGCTGATTACAACCAATACATTACATTAAGACTCTGCCCATTACAGTAGTGGCCATTTTGAAAAGTACAGTATTCAGTTTTTTCGCTACTCCTCCTTCAAAATTTCTCCAATTTTGTCAAAAATTTGCTCAAATGATCTTTGGACTGAGTCGCACAGAAATGACTGAACAGATTTTTTTTATTCATCTTTGTTCAAAAGTTATGGTGTCACAAACTTGACGAGGTCCACCCAAAATTGGCTAAGAGGCTGTATCTCGGCCAAAGTTTGATCAATCGAAACAAAAATTGGTACACTTCATCAGAAGCTTGATCTGAGGTTCCATGCCAAAGTTGGGAACAGCGCCACCTACTGGTCATGAGATATAAAAAATTGCTATTTTGGCCAATAACTTTTGGACAGTTTGTCAGAAAATCATAAATGTGGTATCTATGGATTCCTTGCATCATGCCAAATCCGTGGATACTAATTTTGCCAGGATGGGATCTACCACGTGTCCGCCATTTTGAATTTTGTCATATTTTGCAATAACTTTTAAACTATTTGACATATCTTCACAAAAATTAGCATTGATCATCGACACAATGTCCTGAAGGTACATGAGAAGACTGAACACAGCGCCACCTAGTGTTCCATAGATATAAGGTCTTTTGCAAAAACGCTTATAACTTTTGAAAACATTGTTCAAATTTTTATTTCTTTAAGTCATTATATTCCTTGGCTTATGCCGATTCCGTTGATATCTCATTTGTCATTTTCCAACAATGTGACTATCCGCAATATTGGAACAAATGAAAAACAGTTTTTTCGCTACTCCTCCTTCAAATCTTGCTCAATTTTGTCCAAAATTTGCTCAAATGATCTTTGGACTGAGCCGCACAGAAATGACTGAACAGATTTTTTTTATTCATCTTTGTTCAAAAGTTATGGTGTCACAAACTTGACGAGGTCCACCCAAAATTGGCTAAGAGGCTGTATCTCGGCCAAAGTTTGATCAATCGAAACAAAAATTGGTACACTTCATCAGAAGCTTGGTCTGAGGTTCCATGCCAAAGTTGGGAACAGCGCCACCTACTGGTCATGAGATATAAAAAATTGCTATTTTGGCCAATAACTTTTGGACAGTTTGTCAGAAAATCATAAATGTGGTATCTATGGATTCCTTGCATCATGCCAAATCCGTGGATACTAATTTTGCCAGGATGGGATCTACCACGTGTCCGCCATTTTGAATTTTGTCATAATTTGCAATAACTTTTAAACTATTTGACATATCTTCACAAAAATTAGCATTGATCATCGACACAATGTCCTGAAGGTACATGAGAAGACTGAACACAGCGCCACCTAGTGTTCCATAGATATAAGGTCTTTTGCAAAAACGCTTATAACTTTTGAAAACATTGTTCAAATTTTTATTTCTTTAAGTCATTATATTCCTTGGCTTATGCCGATTCCGTTGATATCTCATTTGTCATTTTCCAACAATGTGACTATCCGCCATATTGGAACAAATGAAAAACAGTTTTTTCGCTACTCCTCCTTCAAATCTTGCTCAATTTTGCCCAAAATTTGATCAGATGATCTTTGGACTGAGCCACACAGAAATGACTGAACAGATTTCTGATATTCGCTACCGTTCCCGAGATATTCATCTTCAAAGTTGACCTAGCCTGTGTTTGTTGCCTTATGCTAGTTAACTTAGCATAATAATTGGTTAGCATGCTAACCAGATGCCATTCTTTCTAATGTGGCTCTTCAGCTATCAGGATAACCATAAGCTACATTAGCATTAAGCTAGCTTAGCATGCTAATCTCGTTAACATGATTGTGTGTGCTTATTCTTACACTGAAGCCTCTGCTCTGAAGCTTTGTAAAACAAGTCCTCTGTGTGGCGCAATCTGTTTAACCATGCGTCATGAATCCCGAACCATTCTGGTCGTGGGTTCGAGACCAGTGTGGGGCAACTATAAAATTGTCATTTGAACTCCTTTATCATCTGGGTAAAAGCTGTACTAATGTTTCTAACACTGGGATTAGAAATGTGTTTTTTCTACATTCTGTGTTTGTTCTCATCAGAACTTTTGTTCATTTTGATTTCATCCTATCTGTACATCTGAACCCATCTGTTCTTCATGTACATTCTATTTCTGCTGTTTTTGCTCTTCTGGCTCCGCATTGCGCTACAGCCCTACTGTGCTACAGCGGCTTGGCCCCTGTATTGCTGCTTGCAGCTATATTTAGGGGCCAAGCCCCGAAGGGGCAAGGCACCTATTGTATCTGTTAGTTTTCTTATTATTATTATTCTTCTTCTTCTTCTTCCGCCAATGGAAGTCTATGGCAGCCCTATGAACCATGCATAGGAAAATGATGAAATTTGGCACACTTGTAGTGATGGTAATGAAAAGTAATTGTAGCAATTTTTGAGTCTCTAGGTCCAACTCTATAGCGCCACCAGCAGTTCAAAAATTCAACATTGAAATGGTTATAACTTTTGAACCCTTTGATCTAGAGAAATGAAACTTAGTACACCTGATTCCTCTCATCATTCTGATCACAACCAATACATTACATTAAGACTCCACCCATTACAGTAGTGGCCATTTTGAAAAGTACAGTATTCAGTTTTTTCGCTACTCCTCCTTCAAAATTTCTCCAATTTTGTCCAACATTTGCTCAAATGATCTTTGGACTAAGCCGCACAGAAATGACTCAACAGATTTTTTTTATTCATCTTTGTTCAAAAGTTATGGTGTCGCAAACTTAACGAGGTCCACCCAAAATTGGCTAAGAGGCTGTATCTCGGCCAAAATTGGATCAATCGAAACGAAAATTGGTACACTTCACCGGAAGCATGATCTGAGGTTCCATGCCAAAGTTGGGAACAGCGCCACCTACGGGTCATGAGATATGAAAAATTGCTATTTTGGTCAATAACTTTTGAACAGTTTGTCAGAAAATCACAAACGTGGTATCTATGGATTCCTTGGGTCATGCCGAATCCGTGGATATCAATTTTGCCAGGATAGGATGTACCACGTGTCCGCCATTTTGAATTTTGTCATAATTTGCAATAACTTTTAAACTATTTGACATATCTTCACAAAATTTTGTATGGATGATCAACACAAGGCTTTGAAGGTACATGAGAAGATTGAACACAGCGCCACCTAGTGTTCCAGAGATATAAGGTATTTTGCAAAAACGCTTATAACTTTTGAAAACATTGTTCAAATTTTGATTTCTTTACGTCATTATGTTCCTTGGCTTATGCCAATTCCGTCGATATCTCATTTGTCATTTTCCAACAATGTGACTGTCCGCCATATTGGAACAAATGAAAAACAGTTTTTTCGCTACTCCTCCTTCAAATCTTGTTCAATTTTGTCCAAAATTTGATCAGATGTTCTTTGGACTGAGCCGCACAGAAATGACTGAACAGATTTTTTATATTTGCTACCGTTCCCGAGATATTCATCTCCGAAGTTGACCTAGCCTGCATTTTTTGCCTTATGCTAGTTAACTTAGCATAATAATTGGTTAGCATGCTAACCAGATGCCATTCTTTCTAATGTGGCTCTTCAGCTATCAGGATAACCATAAGCTACATTAGCATTAAGCTAGCTTAGCATGCTAATCTCGTTAACATGATTTTGTGTGCTCATTCATACACTGAAGTCTCTCCTCTGCAGCTTTGTAAAACATGTCCTCTGGGTGGCGCAAGTGGTTCAACCATGCGTCATGAATCCCGAACCATTGTGGTCGTGGGTTCGAGACCAGTGTGGGGCGACTTTGAAATTGTGTATAAAATAATCATTTAAATTCCTTCCGGCTCTGCACTGCTGTTGGTGCTTAAATGCTAGCTGTGCTGCTGTAATTGATGTGCTTACAGTACTTGCCGTGCTTGATGTACATTACATTTCTGATGTTTTGCTCTTCTGGCTCCGCATTGTGCTACAGCGATTCTACCTTCAACATCTTAAGTCTCTGTAAAATTATTAAGCAAACCACAGTGTATGAGTGTAAACCAAATACTAAGTAAAGCAAAAGGCTTTAACTTTGAAGATTGTTAAATCATTTCCAATGTGTAGCAAATGTTAAACCATGTGAATTGTGCAATGTTTAAAAGATTCCTAGTAAAAAAATAATGTATCCAAACAAGCCAAACAACCAGAAGGGCTTGGCCCCGGAAAGGCTGCTTGCAGCTTTAATAGCAATTGTTATTGTCAAAATAACAATTCTTCTTCTTCCGCAAATGGGAGTCTATGGCAGCCCTATGAACCGTACATAGGAAAATGATGAAATTTGGCACACTTGTATTGATGACCATGAATAGTAAATGTAGCAATTTTTGTGTCTCTAGGACCAACTCTATAGCGCCACCACCAGTTCAAATATTCAACATTGAAATGGTTATAACTTTTGAACCGTTTGATCCACAGAAATGAGACATAGTACACCTGATTGCTCTCATCATGCTGATCACAACCACTACCTTACATTAAGACTCCGCCCATTACAGTAGTGGCCATTTTGAAAAGTACAGAATTCAGTTTTTTCGCTACTCCTCCTTCAAATTTTGTCCAATTTTGTCCAAACATGTGCTCAAATGATCTTCGGACTGAGTCGCACAGAAATGACTGAACCGATTTTTTTTATTCATCTTTGTTCAAAAGTTATGGTGTCGCAAACTTAACGAGGTTGACCCAAAATTGGCTAAGAGGCTGTATCTCGGCAAAAGTTTGATCAATCGAAACGAAAATTGGTACAATTCATTGGAAGGATGTTCTGAGGGTCCATGCCAAAGTTGGGAACAGCGCCACCTACGGGTCATGAGATATGAAAAATTGCTACTTTGGTCAATAACTTTTGAACAGTTTGTCAGAAAACCATAAATGTGGTATCTATGGATTCCTTGCATCATGCCAAATCCGTGGATGCCAATTTTGTCAAGATCGGATGAACCACGTGGCCGCCATTTTGAAGTTTGTTATAATTTGCAATAACTTTTAAACTATTTGACATATTTTCACAAAATTTAGTATGGATGATTGACACAATTCCCTGAAGGTACATGAGAAGACTGAACACAGCGCCACCTAGTGTTCCAGAGATATAAGGTCTTTTGCAAAAACGCTTATAACTTTTGAAAAAATTGTTCAAATTTTGAGTTCTTTGCTTCATTATTTTCCTTGGCTTATGCCGATTCCGTCGATATCTCATTTGTCATTTTCCAACAATGTGACTATCCGCCATATTGGAACAAATGAAAAACAGTTTTTTCGCTACTCCTCCTTCAAATTTTGTCCAATTTTGTCCAAACATGTGCTCAAATGATCTTCGGACTGATCCGCATAGAAATGACTGAACAGAATTTTTTGCTATACTGGAAAAAAAAAAGTTATGATGTGGCAAACTTAACATGGTCGACTCAAAATTGGTTCAGAAGCTATAGCTCTGCCAAACTTTGATCAATCAAAACGAAAATTGGTACACTTCATCGGAAGCATGATCTGAGGTTCCATGCCAAAGTTGGGAACAGCGCCACCTACGGGTCATGAGATCTGGAAAATGGCTATTTTGGCCAATAACTTTTGAACAGTTTGAACAGAAATTTTATCAAATGATCTTTGGACCGAGCCGCACAGAAATTACTGAACAGATTTTTGATATTCGCTACCATTCCCGAGATATTCGTCTGCAAAGTTGAGCTAGCCTGTGTTTGTTGCCTTGCTAACCAATTCACGTCCTCTGAGTGGCGGAAGCTGCTAAACCACATGTCATGAATCTCGAATCATTCCGGTCGTGGGTTCGAGTCCTGTGTGGAACAACATTAAAACTTTGTATAAAGTTGTCATTTCAATTCCTTCCGGCTTTGCACTGCTTTTGGTGCTTAAATGCTTGCTGCGCTGCTGTGCTTGATGTACATTTACATGTATATTCAATTTCTGCTCTTTTTGTTCTTCTGGCTCCGCACTGCTGTTGGTGCTTAAATATATGCTGCGCTGCAGTGCTTACAGTACTTGCTGTGCTTCATGTACATGATGTGCTGGCTGTGCTTGCTGTGCGCCATACTTGTTCTGCTTGCGGTGCGTTTAAGGGCTTGGCCCCTGTATTGCTGCTTGCAGCTATATTAGCAATTGTTATTGTCAAAATAACAATTCTTCTTCTTCCGCAAATGGGAGTCTATGGCAGCCCTATGAACCGTAAGTAGGAAAATGATGAAATTTGGCACACTTGTAGTGATGGCCATGAATAGTAAATGTAGCAATTTTTGAGTCTCTAGGACCAACTCTATAGCGCCACCAGCAGTTCAAAAATACAACATTGAAATGGTTATAACTTTTGAACCCTTTGATCTAGAAAAATGAAACTTAGTACACCTGATTGCTCTCATCATGCTGATCACAAACAATATCATACATTAAGACTCCACCCATTACAGTAGTAGCCATTTTGAAAAGTACAGTATTCAGTTTTTTCGCTACTCCTCCTTCAAAATTGCTCCAATTTTGTCCAAACATGTGCTCAAATGATCTTTGGACTGAGCCACACAGAAATGACTGAACAGATTTTTTTGCTATACTGGAAAAAAAAAAAGTTATGATGTCGCAAATTTAATGAGGTCGACCCAAAATTGGCTAAGAGGCTGTATCTCGGCCAAAAATTGATCAATCGAAACAAAAATTGGTACACTTCATCGGAGCCATGACCTGAGGGTCCATGCCAAAGTTGGGAACAGCGCCACCTATGGGTCATGAGATATGGAAAATGGCTATTTTGGCCAATAACTTTTGAACAGTTTGTCATAAAATCATAAATGTGGTATCTATGGATTCCTTGCGTCATGCCAAATCCGTGGATACTGATTTTGCCAGGATGGGATTTACCACGTGTCCGCCATTTTGAATTTTGACATAATTTGCAATACCTTTTAAACTATTTGAGATTTCTTCACCAAATTTGGTATGAATCGTCATCAGCATGGCCCGAAGGTACCTGAGAAGTTTGAGAACAGCGCCACCTAGTGTTCCAGAGATATCATTGTTTTTTGAAAAAACGCTTATAACTTTTGCTAACATTGCTTGAAATTTGATTTCTTTATGTCAATATATTCCTTGGCTTATGCTGATTTCAACAATATCTCATATGTTATTTTTCAACAATGTGACTGGCCGCCATATTGGAGCGAATGTAAAATAGTTTTTTCGCTACTCCTCCTTCAAAATTGGTCTAATTTTGTCCAAACATGTACTCAAATGATCTTCGGACTGAGCCGCATAAAAGTACTGTCCCCGATTTTTTTGCTATACTGGAAAAAAAAAAGTTATGATGTCGCAAACTTAATGAGGTCGACCCATAATTGGTTCAGAGGCTGTAACTTGTGAACTGTTTGTCACAAAATCATAAAATTGTTGTCTATCGATTCTTTGCGTCATGTCGAATCCGAGGATATCTATTTTGCCAGGATTGAATGTACCACGTCATAAGCCATAAGATACATCAGCATTAAGATATCTTAGCATGCTAATCTGGTTAACTTGCTTTTGTGTGCTCATTCTTACACTGAAGCTCTCCTCTGCAGTTGGTGATTGTATGTCCTCTGAGTGGTGCAATCTGCTAAACCGTGTATCTAGAATCCTGAACCATTCTGGTCGTGGGTTCGAGTCCCATGTGGGACGACTTTAAAGTTGTCATTTAAATTCCTTCCGGCTCTGCACTGCTGTTGGTGCTTAAATGCTCGCTGTGCTTCATTTACATTTATATTTAATTTATGCAGTTTTTGTTCTTGCGGCTCTGCACTGCTGTTGGTGCTTAAATGCTTGCTGCGCTGCTGTGCTTGATGTACATTTACACGTATATTTAATTTCTGCTATTTTTGTTCTTCTGGCTCCGCACTGCTGTTGGTGCTTAAATGCTTGCTGTGCTGCTGTAATTGATGTGCTTACAGAACTTGCTGTGCTTGATGTACATTAAATTTCTGATGTTTTGCTCTTCTGGCTCCGCATTGCGCTACAGCGGCTTTTGCTTGCTGTGCCTTGCAGGGCTTGGCCCCGTATTGCTGCTTGCAGCTATATTTAGGGGCCAAGCCCCGAAGGGGCAAGGCACCTATTGTATCTGTTAGTTTTCTTATTATTATTATTCTTCTTCTTCTTCTTCTTCTTCTTCTTCCGCCAATGGAAGTCTATGGCAGCCCTATGAACCGTACATAGGAAAATGATGAAATTTGGCACAGTTGTAGAGATAGCCATGAATAGTAATTGGACCAATTTTGGTGTCTCTAGGACCAACTCTATAGCGCCACCACCAGTTCAAAAATTCAACATTGAAATGGTTATAACTTTTGAACCCTTTGATCTAGAGAAATAAAACTTAGTACACTTGATTCATCTCATCATGGTGATCAAAATCAATAGCTTACATTAAGACTCCGCCCATTACAGTAGTAGCCATTTTGTAAAGTACAGTATTCCGTTTTTTCGCTACTCCTCCTTCAAAATTTGTCCAATTTTGTCCAAAATTTGCTCAAATGATCTTTGGACTGAGCCGCATAGAAATGACTGAACAGATTTTTTTATTCATCTTTGTTCAAAAGTTATGATGTCGCAAACTTAATGAGGTTGACCCAAAATTGGTGTAGAGGCTGTATCTCGGCCAAAGTTTGATCAATCGAAACAAAAATTGGTACACTTGATTGGAAGCATGGTTTGAGGGACCTTGCCAAAGTTGGGAACAGCGCCACCTACAGGTCATGAGATATGGAAAATAGCTATTTTGGTCAATAACTTTTGAACAGTTTGTCAGAAAATCATAAATGTGGTATCTATGAATTCCTTGGGTCATGCCGAATCCATGGATACCGATTTTGCCAGGATGGAATGTACCACGTGTCCGCCATTTTGAATTTTGTCATAATTTGCAATAACTTTTAAACTATTTGACATATCTTTAAAAAATTTAGTATGGATCATCAACACAATGTCCTGCAGGTACATGAGAAGATTGAACACAGCGCCACCTAGTGTTCCAAAGATATAAGGTATTTTGCAAAAACGCTTATAACTTTTGAAAACATTGTTCAAATTTTGATTTCTTTACGTCATTATGTTCCTTGGCTTATGCCGAGTCCGTCGATATCTCATTTGTCATTTTCCAACAATGTGACTATCCGCCATATTGGAACAAATGAAAAACAGTTTTTTTGCTACTCCTCCTTCAAATCTTGCTCAATTTTGTTCAAAATTTGATCAGATGATCTTTGGACTGAGCCGCACAGAAATGACTGAACAGATTTTTTTATTCATCTTTGTTCAAAAGTTATGATGTCGCAAACTTAATGAGGTTGACCCAAAATTGGTGTAGAGGCTGTATCTCGGCCAAAGTTTGATCAATCGAAACAAAAATTGGTACACTTGATTGGAAGCATGGTTTGAGGGACCTTGCCAAAGTTGGGAACAGCGCCACCTACAGGTCATGAGATATGGAAAATAGCTATTTTGGTCAATAACTTTTGAACAGTTTGTCAGAAAATCATAAATGTGGTATCTATGGATTCCTTGGGTCATGCCGAATCCATGGATACCGATTTTGCCAGGATGGGATGTACCACGTGTCCGCCATTTTGAATTTTGTCATAATTTGCAATAACTTTTAAACTATTTGACATATCTTCACAAAATTTAGTATGGATCATCGACACAATGTCCTGAAGGTACATGAGAAGATTGAACGCAGCGCCACCTAGTGTTCCAGAGATATAGGGTCTTTTTCAAAAACGCTTATAACTTTTGAAAACATTGTTCAAATTTTGATTTCTTTACGTCATTATGTTTCTTGGCTTATGCCGAGTCTGTCGATATCTCATTTGTCATTTTCCAACAATGTGACTATCCGCCATATTGGAACAAATGAAAAACAGTTTTTTCGCTACTCCTCCTTCAAATCTTGCTCAATTTTGTCCAAAATTTGATCAGATGTTCTTTGGACCGAGCCGCACAGAAATGACTGAACAGATTTTTGATATTTGCTACCGTTCCCGAGATATTCATCTCCGAAGTTGACCTAGCCTGTGTTTGTTGCCTTATGCTAGTTACCTTAGCATAATAATTGGTTAGCATGCTAACCAGATGCCATTCTTTCTAATGTGGCTCTTCAGCTATCAGGATAACCATAAACTACATTAGCATTAAGCTAGCTTAGCATGCTAATCTCGTTAACATGTTTTTGTGTGCTTATTCTTACACTGAAGCCTCTCCTCTGCAGCTTTGAAATTTACGTCCTCTGAGTGGCGCAAGTTGTTAAACCACGTGTCATGAATCCCGAACCATTACGGTCGTGGGTTCGATTCCTGTGTGGCACATGTCCAGACTGAAGAAGTACGGTGGCCTTAAGTGGTGGAAAAGTTGTTTTAGTTCCACACATGATGTGTA
This sequence comes from Squalius cephalus, assembly GCF_949319135.1. Lineage (NCBI taxonomy): Eukaryota > Metazoa > Chordata > Actinopteri > Cypriniformes > Leuciscidae > Squalius > Squalius cephalus. The sequence continues at coordinate 755,780 of NC_137135.1, read as the reverse complement.
TCTGAGAAAGGATCTCCATAAATATAACATGCAGCAAATTTATATAAAACATCTTCATATTGAGTTCATTTTCACTTGTACTACTAAAACAGCTGTTTTTTCAAATTTAGCACACTTGTAGTGATTGTAATGAATAGTAATTGAACCAATTTTAGAGTCTCTAGGACCACCTCTATAGCGCCACCACCAGTTCAAAAATTCAAGGAAGGGCAGGAGAGGGGCAGAGGGGGCAGGAGAGGGGCAGAGGGGGCAGGAGAGGGGCAGGGAGGGGAGGGCAGGGCAGGGGAGGGGAGGGATGGGGAGAGTTGCTGCTGCTTCAGGGCTTGGCCCCTGTATTGCTGCTTGCAGCTATATTAGCAATTGTTATTGTCAAAATAACAATTCTTCTTCTTCCGCAAATGGGAGTCTATGGCAGCCCTATGAACCGTACATAGGAAAATGATGAAATTTGGCACACTTGTATTGATGACCATGAATAGTAAATGTAGCAATTTTTGTGTCTCTAGGACCAACTCTATAGCGCCACCACCAGTTCAAATATTCAACATTGAAATGGTTATAACTTTTGAACCGTTTGATCCACAGAAATGAGACATAGTACACCTGATTGCTCTCATCATGCTGATCACAACCACTACCTTACATTAAGACTCCGCCCATTACAGTAGTGGCCATTTTGAAAAGTACAGAATTCAGTTTTTTCGCTACTCCTCCTTCAAATTTTGTCCAATTTTGTCCAAACATGTGCTCAAATGATCTTCGGACTGAGTCGCACAGAAATGACTGAACCGATTTTTTTTATTCATCTTTGTTCAAAAGTTATGGTGTCGCAAACTTAACGAGGTTGACCCAAAATTGGCTAAGAGGCTGTATCTCGGCAAAAGTTTGATCAATCGAAACGAAAATTGGTACAATTCATTGGAAGGATGTTCTGAGGGTCCATGCCAAAGTTGGGAACAGCGCCACCTACGGGTCATGAGATATGAAAAATTGCTACTTTGGTCAATAACTTTTGAACAGTTTGTCAGAAAACCATAAATGTGGTATCTATGGATTCCTTGCATCATGCCAAATCCGTGGATGCCAATTTTGTCAAGATCGGATGAACCACGTGGCCGCCATTTTGAAGTTTGTTATAATTTGCAATAACTTTTAAACTATTTGACATATTTTCACAAAATTTAGTATGGATGATTGACACAATTCCCTGAAGGTACATGAGAAGACTGAACACAGCGCCACCTAGTGTTCCAGAGATATAAGGTCTTTTGCAAAAACGCTTATAACTTTTGAAAAAATTGTTCAAATTTTGAGTTCTTTGCTTCATTATTTTCCTTGGCTTATGCCGATTCCGTCGATATCTCATTTGTCATTTTCCAACAATGTGACTATCCGCCATATTGGAACAAATGAAAAACAGTTTTTTCGCTACTCCTCCTTCAAATTTTGTCCAATTTTGTCCAAACATGTGCTCAAATGATCTTCGGACTGATCCGCATAGAAATGACTGAACAGAATTTTTTGCTATACTGGAAAAAAAAAAGTTATGATGTGGCAAACTTAACATGGTCGACTCAAAATTGGTTCAGAAGCTATAGCTCTGCCAAACTTTGATCAATCAAAACGAAAATTGGTACACTTCATCGGAAGCATGATCTGAGGTTCCATGCCAAAGTTGGGAACAGCGCCACCTACGGGTCATGAGATCTGGAAAATGGCTATTTTGGCCAATAACTTTTGAACAGTTTGAACAGAAATTTTATCAAATGATCTTTGGACCGAGCCGCACAGAAATTACTGAACAGATTTTTGATATTCGCTACCATTCCCGAGATATTCGTCTGCAAAGTTGAGCTAGCCTGTGTTTGTTGCCTTGCTAACCAATTCACGTCCTCTGAGTGGCGGAAGCTGCTAAACCACATGTCATGAATCTCGAATCATTCCGGTCGTGGGTTCGAGTCCTGTGTGGAACAACATTAAAACTTTGTATAAAGTTGTCATTTCAATTCCTTCCGGCTTTGCACTGCTTTTGGTGCTTAAATGCTTGCTGCGCTGCTGTGCTTGATGTACATTTACATGTATATTCAATTTCTGCTCTTTTTGTTCTTCTGGCTCCGCACTGCTGTTGGTGCTTAAATATATGCTGCGCTGCAGTGCTTACAGTACTTGCTGTGCTTCATGTACATGATGTGCTGGCTGTGCTTGCTGTGCGCCATACTTGTTCTGCTTGCGGTGCGTTTAAGGGCTTGGCCCCTGTATTGCTGCTTGCAGCTATATTAGCAATTGTTATTGTCAAAATAACAATTCTTCTTCTTCCGCAAATGGGAGTCTATGGCAGCCCTATGAACCGTAAGTAGGAAAATGATGAAATTTGGCACACTTGTAGTGATGGCCATGAATAGTAAATGTAGCAATTTTTGAGTCTCTAGGACCAACTCTATAGCGCCACCAGCAGTTCAAAAATACAACATTGAAATGGTTATAACTTTTGAACCCTTTGATCTAGAAAAATGAAACTTAGTACACCTGATTGCTCTCATCATGCTGATCACAAACAATATCATACATTAAGACTCCACCCATTACAGTAGTAGCCATTTTGAAAAGTACAGTATTCAGTTTTTTCGCTACTCCTCCTTCAAAATTGCTCCAATTTTGTCCAAACATGTGCTCAAATGATCTTTGGACTGAGCCACACAGAAATGACTGAACAGATTTTTTTGCTATACTGGAAAAAAAAAAAGTTATGATGTCGCAAACTTAATGAGGTCAACCCATAATTGGTTCAGAGGCTGTAACTTGTGAACAGTTTGTCACAAAATCATAAAATTGGTGTCTATCGATTCCTTGCGTCATGTCGAATCTGAGGATATCTATTTTGCCAGCATTGGATGTACCACATCATAAGCTATATTAGCATTAAGTTAGCTTAGCATGCTAATCTCGTTAACATGATTTTGTGTGCTCATTCACACACTGAAGCCTCTCCTCTGCAGCTTTGTAAAACATGTCCTCTGGGTGGCGCAAGTGGTTCAACCATGCGTCATGAATCCCGAACCATTGTGGTCGTGGGTTCGAGACCAGTGTGGGGCGACTTTGAAATTGTGTATAAAATAATAATTTAAATTCCTTCCGGCTCTGCACTGCTGTTGGTGCTTAAATGCTAGCTGTGCTGCTGTAATTGATGTGCTTACTGTGCTTGATGTACATTAAATTTCTGATGTTTTGCTCTTCTGGCTCCGCATTGCGCTACAGCGGCTGTTGCTTGCTCTGCCTTGCAGGGCTTGGCCCCGTATTGCTGCTTGCAGCTATATTTAGGGGCCAAGCCCCGAAGGGGCTATGGCACCTATTGTATCTGTTAGTTTTCTTATTATTAGGGGCCAAGCCCCGAAGGGGCTATGGCACCTATTGTATCTGTTAGTTTTCTTATTATTATTATTATTATTATTCTTCTTCCTCCTCTTGAAGTCTATGGCAGCCCTATGAACCATACATAGGAAAATGATGAAATTTGGCACACTTGTAGTGATGGTAATGAAAAGTAATTGTAGCAATTTTTGAGTCTCTAGGTCCAACTCTATAGCGCCACCAGCAGTTCAAAAATTCAACATTGAAATGGTTATAACTTTTGAACCCTTTGATCTAGAAAAATGAAACTTAGTACACCTGATTCATCTCATCATGCTGATTAGAACCAATATCTTACATTAAGACTCCGCCCATTACAGTAGTGGCCATTTTGAAAAGTACAGTATGCAGTTTTTTTGCTACTCCTCCTTCAAAATTGGTCTAATTTTGTCCAAACATGTACTCAAATGATCTTCGGACTGAGCCGCATAAAAGTACTGTCCCCGATTTTTTTTATTCTTCTCTGATCAAAAGTTATGACGTCGCAAACTTAACGAGGTCGACCCAAAATTGGTTCAGAAGCTATAGCTCGGCCAAACTTTGATCAATCGAAACGAAAATTGGTACACTTCATCGGAAGCATGATCTGAGGTTCCATGCCAAAGTTGGGAACAGCGCCACCTACGGGTCATGAGATATGGAAAATGCATATTTTGGCCAATAACTTATGAACAGTTTGTCAGAAAATTATAAACTTGGTGTCTATCGATTCCTTGGGTCATGACAAATCCGTGGATATCGATTTTGCCATGATGGGATGTACCACGTGTCCGCCATTTTGAATGATGTCATAATTTGCAATATCTTTTAAACTATTTGAAATTTCTTCACCAAATTTGGTATGGATCATCATTAGCATGGCCCGAAGGTACATGAGAAGTTTGATCACAGCGCCACCTAGTGTTCCAGAGATATCATTGTTTTTTGAAAAAACACTTATAACTTTTGCCAACATTGCTTGAAATTTGATTTCTTTATGTCAATATATTCCTTGGCTTATGCCGATTTCAACGATATCTCATATGTTATTTTTCAACAATGTGACTGGCCGCCATATTGGAGCGAATGTAAAACAGTTTTTTCGCTACTCCTCCTTCAAAATTGGTCTAATTTTGTCCAAATATGTACTCAAATGATCTTCGGACTGAGCCGCATAAAAGTACTGTCCCCGATTTTTTTGCTCTACTGGAAAAAAAAAGTTATGATGTCGCAAACTTAACGAGGTCGACCCATAATTGGTTCAGAGGCTGTAACTTGTGAACAGTTTGTCACAAAATCATAAAATTGGTCTCTATCGATTCCTTGCGTCATGTCGAATCCGAGGATATCTTTTTTGCCAGGATTGGATGTACCACGTCATCATAAGCCATAAGCTACATCAGCATTAAGATAGCTTAGCATGCTAATCTGGTTAACTTGCTTTTGTGTGCTCATTCTTACACTGAAGCCTCTCATCTGAAGTTTGTGATTGTACATCCTCTGAGTGGTGCAGTCTGCTAAACCATGTGCTTCTAATCCTGAGCCGTTCTGGTTGTAGGTTCGAACCCTGTGTTGGATGAGTATAAAAATTGTGTTGATTCCTGTTTTGTTCAGGCATTTTTCTAATCTATTGCGCTAATGCTGCTTGTTTTGATTTCATCCATAAGTACTTCTGAACCTATCTGTTCTTCATGTACATTCTATTTCTGCTCTTTTTGCTCTTCTGGCTCCACATTGGCTAACCATAAGTTACATTAGCATTAAGATATCTTAGCATGCTTAACTGGTTGAGATGCTAAGTAATTCTTTTGTGTGCTTATTGTGTGCTCATTCTTAATCTGAAGCCTCTCCTCTGCAGCTTAAGCGTAAAATGCTAAACCATGTGCCATGAGCCCAAACCATTGTGTTACAGACATAGTGTCTTTCTGAAAAGTAACTCATTAGAATATGATATGTGGCACATTCATATAAAGATTAACGCTTGACTTGATTTATTGAACTTTGGCATCTTGGTAAAAATGTAAAAAAAAAACAGTTTTCCCAATGGTACTACTAGATGAGTAACAGTCACATCACCCAGAGGTTGTGAGTTCGAGTCCTGTCCAACTTCATAAAATGGTTTCTGTATTTTCCAGTTAAGTATTTTTTTAATCTTTCTTCTGGGATTAGAAACATTGTTTATTCTATGTTGAGTCTCACCTGAAGTCTTGAGTATTCAGAAAGTTTTGTGATCAAAAATGATTTCTATAGCAGTCCTTGACAATCTACTATTCTTGCAATGTAAGCATTTTCTTCATATTAATACTTTTTGCCTTTATGTGTTCATTCTCATGTCAATTTCCTTTTATGCATTGTGTGTAGTGAGCTAGAGAGTAGAAGGGTGTGATTTGATGTTGTCATGGTCTAAGTAAACCTATTTTTTTTTAATTAAGCTGGCTTTTATAAATTAAGTTAACTACATAAACTATTATACATGCATTTGTTTGGTTTAAAGCTTTAAGTATTGTTAAAGTTAAAATTAACATTCAGGTTGGACAACGTTTTAACTATTGTCCTGAAGACACTTACTAATTTTAGTATTTCAAAACAATAAAAATTCTTATTATTAGGGGCCAAGCCCCGAAGGGGCTATGGCACCTATTGTATCTGTTAGTTTTCTTATTATTATTATTAGGGGCCAAGCCCCGAAGGGGCTATGGCACCTATTGTATCTGTTAGTTTTCTTATTATTATTAGGGGCCAAGCCCCGAAGGGGCTATGGCACCTATTGTATCTGTTAGTTTTCTTATTATTATTAGGGGCCAAGCCCCGAAGGGGCTATGGCACCTATTGTATCTGTTAGTTTTCTTATTATTATTATTAGGGGCCAAGCCCCGAAGGGGCTATGGCACCTATTGTATCTGTTAGTTTTCTTATTATTATTATTATTATTATTCTTCTTCCTCCTCTTGAAGTCTATGGCAGCCCTATGAACCATACATAGGAAAATGATGAAATTTGGCACACTTGTAGTGATGGTAATGAAAAGTAATTGTAGCAATTTTTGAGTCTCTAGGACCAACTCTATAGCGCCACCAGCAGTTCAAAAATCCAACATTGAAATGGTTATAACTTTTGAACCCTTTGATCTAGAAAAATGAAACTTAGTACACCTGATTTATCTCATCATGCTGATCAGAACCAATATCTTACATCAAGACTCCGCCCATTACAGTAGTGGCCATTTTGAAAAGTACAGTATGCAGTTTTTTTGCTACTCCTCCTTCAAAATTGGTCTAATTTTGTCCAAACATGTACTCAAATGATCTTCGGACTGAGCCGCATAAAAGTACTGTCCCCGATTTTTTTGCTATATTGGAAAAAAAAAAGTTATGATGTCGCAAACTTAACGAGGTCGACCCAAAATTGGTTCAGAAGCTATAGCTCGGCCAAACTTTGATCAATCGAAACGAAAATTGGTACACTTCATCGGAAGCATGATCTGAGGTTCCATGCCAAAGTTGGGAACAGCGCCACCTACGGGTCATGAGATATGGAAAATGCATATTTTGGCCAATAACTTATGAACAGTTTGTCAGAAAATTATAAACTTGGTGTCTATCGATTCCTTGGGTCATGACAAATCCGTGGATATCGATTTTGCCATGATGGGATGTACCACGTGTCCGCCATTTTGAATGATGTCATAATTTGCAATATCTTTTAAACTATTTGAAATTTCTTCACCAAATTTGGTATGGATCATCATTAGCATGGCCCGAAGGTACCTGAGAAATTTGATCACAGCGCCACCTAGTGTTCCAGAGATATCATTGTTTTTTGAAAAAACGCTTATAACTTTTGCTAACATTGCTTGAAATTTGATTTCTTTATGTCAATATATTCCTTGGCTTATGCCGATTTCAACGATATCTCATATGTTATTTATCAACAATGTGACTGGCCGCCATATTGGAGTGAATGTAAAACAGTTTTTTCGCTACTCCTCCTTCAAAATTGGTCTAATTTTGTCCAAACATGTACTCAAATGATCTTCGGACTGAGCCGCATAAAAGTACTGTCCCCGATTTTTTTGCTATACTGGAAAAAAAAAGTTATGATGTCGCAAACTTAATGAGGTCAACCCATAATTGGTTCAGAGGCTGTAACTTGTGAACAGTTTGTCACAAAATCATAAAATTGGTGTCTATCGATTCCTTGCGTCATGTCGAATCTGAGGATATCTATTTTGCCAGCATTGGATGTACCACATCATAAGCTATATTAGCATTAAGTTAGCTTAGCATGCTAATCTCGTTAACATGATTTTGTGTGCTCATTCACACACTGAAGCCTCTCCTCTGCAGCTTTGTAAAACATGTCCTCTGGGTGGCGCAAGTGGTTCAACCATGCGTCATGAATCCCGAACCATTGTGGTCGTGGGTTCGAGACCAGTGTGGGGCGACTTTGAAATTGTGTATAAAATAATAATTTAAATTCCTTCCGGCTCTGCACTGCTGTTGGTGCTTAAATGCTAGCTGTGCTGCTGTAATTGATGTGCTTACTGTGCTTGATGTACATTAAATTTCTGATGTTTTGCTCTTCTGGCTCCGCATTGCGCTACAGCGGCTGTTGCTTGCTCTGCCTTGCAGGGCTTGGCCCCGTATTGCTGCTTGCAGCTATATTAGCAATTGTTATTGTCAAAATAACAATTCTTCTTCTTCCGCAAATGGGAGTCTATGGCAGCCCTATGAACCGTAAGTAGGAAAATGATGAAATTTGGCACACTTGTAGTGATGGCCATGAATAGTAAATGTAGCAATTTTTGAGTCTCTAGGACCAACTCTATAGCGCCACCAGCAGTTCAAAAATACAACATTGAAATGGTTATAACTTTTGAACCCTTTGATCTAGAAAAATGAAACTTAGTACACCTGATTGCTCTCATCATGCTGATCACAAACAATATCATACATTAAGACTCCACCCATTACAGTAGTAGCCATTTTGAAAAGTACAGTATTCAGTTTTTTCGCTACTCCTCCTTCAAAATTGCTCCAATTTTGTCCAAACATGTGCTCAAATGATCTTTGGACTGAGCCACACAGAAATGACTGAACAGATTTTTTTGCTATACTGGAAAAAAAAAAGTTATGATGTCGCAAATTTAATGAGGTCGACCCAAAATTGGTTCAGAGGCTGTATCTCGGCCAAAAATTGATCAATCGAAACAAAAATTGGTACACTTCATCGGAGCCATGACCTGAGGGTCCATGCCAAAGTTGGGAACAGCGCCACCTATGGGTCATGAGATATGGAAAATGGCTATTTTGGCCAATAACTTTTGAACAGTTTGTCATAAAATCATAAATGTGGTATCTATGGATTCCTTGCGTCATGCCAAATCCGTGGATACTGATTTTGCCAGGATGGGATTTACCACGTGTCCGCCATTTTGAATTTTGACATAATTTGCAATACCTTTTAAACTATTTGAGATTTCTTCACCAAATTTGGTATGAATCGTCATCAGCATGGCCCGAAGGTACCTGAGAAGTTTGAGAACAGCGCCACCTAGTGTTCCAGAGATATCATTGTTTTTTGAAAAAACGCTTATAACTTTTGCTAACATTGCTTGAAATTTGATTTCTTTATGTCAATATATTCCTTGGCTTATGCTGATTTCAACAATATCTCATATGTTATTTTTCAACAATGTGACTGGCCGCCATATTGGAGCGAATGTAAAATAGTTTTTTCGCTACTCCTCCTTCAAAATTGGTCTAATTTTGTCCAAACATGTACTCAAATGATCTTCGGACTGAGCCGCATAAAAGTACTGTCCCCGATTTTTTTGCTATACTGGAAAAAAAAAAGTTATGATGTCGCAAACTTAATGAGGTCGACCCATAATTGGTTCAGAGGCTGTAACTTGTGAACTGTTTGTCACAAAATCATAAAATTGTTGTCTATCGATTCTTTGCGTCATGTCGAATCCGAGGATATCTATTTTGCCAGGATTGAATGTACCACGTCATAAGCCATAAGATACATCAGCATTAAGATATCTTAGCATGCTAATCTGGTTAACTTGCTTTTGTGTGCTCATTCTTACACTGAAGCTCTCCTCTGCAGTTGGTGATTGTATGTCCTCTGAGTGGTGCAATCTGCTAAACCGTGTATCTAGAATCCTGAACCATTCTGGTCGTGGGTTCGAGTCCCATGTGGGACGACTTTAAAGTTGTCATTTAAATTCCTTCCGGCTCTGCACTGCTGTTGGTGCTTAAATGCTCGCTGTGCTTCATTTACATTTATATTTAATTTATGCAGTTTTTGTTCTTGCGGCTCTGCACTGCTGTTGGTGCTTAAATGCTTGCTGCGCTGCTGTGCTTGATGTACATTTACACGTATATTTAATTTCTGCTATTTTTGTTCTTCTGGCTCCGCACTGCTGTTGGTGCTTAAATGCTTGCTGTGCTGCTGTAATTGATGTGCTTACAGAACTTGCTGTGCTTGATGTACATTAAATTTCTGATGTTTTGCTCTTCTGGCTCCGCATTGCGCTACAGCGGCTTTTGCTTGCTGTGCCTTGCAGGGCTTGGCCCCGTATTGCTGCTTGCAGCTATATTTATTATTATTATTATTCTTCTTCCTCCTCTTGAAGTCTATGGCAGCCCTATGAACCATACATAGGAAAATGATGAAATTTGGCACACTTGTAGTGATGGTAATGAAAAGTAATTGTAGCAATTTTTGAGTCTCTAGGTCCAACTCTATAGCGCCACCAGCAGTTCAAAAATTCAACATTGAAATGGTTATAACTTTTGAACCCTTTGATCTAGAAAAATGAAACTTAGTACACCTGATTCATCTCATCATGCTGATTAGAACCAATATCTTACATTAAGACTCCGCCCATTACAGTAGTGGCCATTTTGAAAAGTACAGTATGCAGTTTTTTTGCTACTCCTCCTTCAAAATTGGTCTAATTTTGTCCAAACATGTACTCAAATGATCTTCGGACTGAGCCGCATAAAAGTACTGTCCCCGATTTTTTTTATTCTTCTCTGATCAAAAGTTATGACGTCGCAAACTTAACGAGGTCGACCCAAAATTGGTTCAGAAGCTATAGCTCGGCCAAACTTTGATCAATCGAAACGAAAATTGGTACACTTCATCGGAAGCATGATCTGAGGTTCCATGCCAAAGTTGGGAACAGCGCCACCTACGGGTCATGAGATATGGAAAATGCATATTTTGGCCAATAACTTATGAACAGTTTGTCAGAAAATTATAAACTTGGTGTCTATCGATTCCTTGGGTCATGACAAATCCGTGGATATCGATTTTGCCATGATGGGATGTACCACGTGTCCGCCATTTTGAATGATGTCATAATTTGCAATATCTTTTAAACTATTTGAAATTTCTTCACCAAATTTGGTATGGATCATCATTAGCATGGCCCGAAGGTACCTGAGAAATTTGATCACAGCGCCACCTAGTGTTCCAGAGATATCATTGTTTTTTGAAAAAACGCTTATAACTTTTGCTAACATTGCTTGAAATTTGATTTCTTTATGTCAATATATTCCTTGGCTTATGCCGATTTCAACGATATCTCATATGTTATTTATCAACAATGTGACTGGCCGCCATATTGGAGTGAATGTAAAACAGTTTTTTCGCTACTCCTCCTTCAAAATTGGTCTAATTTTGTCCAAACATGTACTCAAATGATCTTCGGACTGAGCCGCATAAAAGTACTGTCCCCGATTTTTTTGCTATACTGGAAAAAAAAAGTTATGATGTCGCAAACTTAATGAGGTCGACCCATAATTGGTTCAGAGGCTGTAACTTGTGAACAGTTTGTCACAAAATCATAAAATTGGTGTCTATCGATTCCTTGCGTCATGTCGAATCTGAGGATATCTATTTTGCCAGCATTGGATGTACCACATCATAAGCTATATTAGCATTAAGTTAGCTTAGCATGCTAATCTCGTTAACATGATTTTGTGTGCTCATTCACACACTGAAGCCTCTCCTCTGCAGCTTTGTAAAACATGTCCTCTGGGTGGCGCAAGTGGTTCAACCATGCGTCATGAATCCCGAACCATTGTGGTCGTGGGTTCGAGACCAGTGTGGGGCGACTTTGAAATTGTATATAAAATAATAATTTAAATTCCTTCCGGCTCTGCACTGCTGTTGGTGCTTAAATGCTAGCTGTGCTGCTGTAATTGATGTGCTTACTGTGCTTGATGTACATTAAATTTCTGATGTTTTGCTCTTCTGGCTCCGCATTGCGCTACAGCGGCTGTTGCTTGCTCTGCCTTGCAGGGCTTGGCCCCGTATTGCTGCTTGCAGCTATATTAGCAATTGTTATTGTCAGAATAATAGTATTTTTCTTCTTCCGCCAATGGAAGTCTATGGCAGCCCTATGAACTGTACATAGGAAAATGATGAAATTTGGTACACGTCTAGTGATGGTAATGAATAGTAATTTGACCAATTTTTGAGTCTCTAGGACCAACTCCATAGCGCCACCACCAGTTCAAAAATTCAACATTGAAATGGTTATAACTTTTGAACCCTTTGATTTAGAGAAATAAAACTTAGTACACCTGATTCCTCTCATCATGCTGATCACAAACAATACCTTACATTAAGACTCCGCCCATTACAGTAGTAGCCATTTTGAAAAGTACAGTATTCAGTTTTTTCACTACTCCTCCTTCAGAATTTGTCCAATTTTGTCCAAATTTTGCTCAAATGATCTTTGGACTGAGCCGCACAGAAATGACTGAACAGATTTTTTTTATTCATCTTTGTTCAAAAGTTATTGTGTCGTAAACTTAACGAGGTCGACCCAAAATTGGTTCAGAGGCTGTATCTCGGCCGAAGTTTGATCAATCGAAACGAAAATTGGTACGCTTCATTGGAAGCATGGTCTGAGGGTCCATGCCAAAGTTGGGAACAGCGCCACCTACGGGTCATGAGATATGAAAAATTGCTATTTTGGTCAATATCTTTTGAGCACTTTGTCAGAAAATCATAAATGTGGTATCTATGGATTCCTTGGGCCATGCCAAATCCGTGGATACCGAATTATCTGAGATCGGATGTACCACGTGTCCGCCATTTTGAATTTTGTCATAATTTGCAATAACTTTTTAACTATTTGACATATCTTCACAAAATTTAGTATGGATCATCGACACAATGTCCTAAAGGTACATGAGAAGATTGAACACAGCGCCACCTAGTGTTCCAGAGATATGAGGTATTTTGCAAAAACTCTTATAACTTTTGAAAACATTGTTCAAATTTTGATTTCCTTACGTCATTATGTTCCTTGGCTTATGCCAATTCCGTTGATATCTCATTTGTCATTTTCCAACAATGTGACTATCCGCCATATTGGAACAAATGAAAAACAGTTTTTTCGCTACTCCTCCTTCAAATCTTGCTCAATTTTGTCCAAAATTTGATCAGATGATCTTTGGACTGAGCCGCACAGAAATGACTGAACAGATTTCTGATATTCGCTACCGTTTCAGAGATATTCATCTTCAAAGTTGACCTAGCCTGTGTTTTTTGCCTTATGCTAGTTAACTTAGCATAATAATTGGTTAGCATGCTAACCAGATGCCATTCTTTCTAATGTGGCTCTTCAGCTATCAGGATAACCATAAGCTACATTAGCATTAAGCTAGCTTAGCATGCTAATCTCGTTAACATGATTTTGTGTGCTTATTCTTACACTGAAGCCTCTGCTCTGAAGCTTGGTAAAACAAGTCCTCTGGGTGGCGCAATCTGTTCAACCATGCGTCATGAATCCCGAACCGTTCCGGTCGTGGGTTCGAGACCAGTGTGGGGCGACTTTGGAATTTGTGTATAAAATTGTCATTTCAACTCCTTTATCATCTGGGTAAAAGCTGTACTAATGTTTCTAACACTGGGATTAGAAATGTGTTTTTTCTACATTCTGTGTTTGTTCTCATCAGAACTTTTGTTCATTTTGATTTCATCCTATCTGTACCTCTGAACCCATCTGTTCTTCATGTACATTCTATTTCTGCTGTTTTTGCTCTTCTGGCTCCGCATTGCGCTACAGCCCTACTGTGCTACAGCGGCTTGGCCCCTGTATTGCTGCTTGCAGCTATATTTATTATTCTTCTTCTTCTTCCGCCAATGGAAGTCTATGGCAGCCCTATGAACCGTACATAGGAAAATGATGAAATTTGGTACACTTCTAGTGATGCTAATGAATAGTAATTGGACCAATTTTTGAGTCTCTAGGACCAACTCCATAGCGCCACCACCAGTTCAAAAATTCAACATTAAAATGGTTATAACTTTTGAACCCTTTGATCTAGAGAAATGAAACTTAGTACACCTGATTCCTCTCATCATTCTGATCACAACCAATACATTACATTAAGACTCCGCCCATTACAGTAGTGGCCATTTTGAAAAGTACAGTATTCAGTTTTTTCGCTACTCCTCCTTCAAAATTTCTCCAATTTTGTCCAACATTTGCTCAAATGATCTTTGGACTAAGCCGCACAGAAATGACTGAACAGATTTTTTTTATTCATCTTTGTTCAAAAGTTATGGTGTCGCAAACTTAACGAGGTCCACCCAAAATTGGCTAAGAGGCTGTATCTCGGCCAAAATTGGATCAATCGAAACGAAAATTGGTACACTTCACCGGAAGCATGATCTGAGGTTCCATGCCAAAGTTGGGAACAGCACCACCTACGGGTCATGAGATATGAAAAATTGCTATTTTGGTCAATAACTTTTGAACAGTTTGTCAGAAAATCACAAATGTGGTATCTATGGATTCCTTGGGTCATGCCGAATCCGTGGATATCAATTTTGCCAGGATAGGATGTACCACGTGTCCGCCATTTTGAATTTTGTCATAATTTGCAATAACTTTTAAACTATTTGACATATCTTCACAAAATTTTGTATGGATGATCGACACAAGGCTTTGAAGGTACATGAGAAGATTGAACACAGCGCCACCTAGTGTTCCAGAGATATAAGGTATTTTGCAAAAACGCTTATAACTTTTGAAAACATTGTTCAAATTTTGATTTCTTTACGTCATTATGTTCCTTGGCTTATGCCAATTCCGTCGATATCTCATTTGTCATTTTCCAACAATGTGACTGTCCGCCATATTGGAACAAATGAAAAACAGTTTTTTCGCTACTCCTCCTTCAAATCTTGTTCAATTTTGTCCAAAATTTGATCAGATGTTCTTTGGACTGAGCCGCACAGAAATGACTGAACAGATTTTTTATATTTGCTACCGTTCCCGAGATATTCATCTCCGAAGTTGACCTAGCCTGCATTTTTTGCCTTATGCTAGTTAACTTAGCATAATAATTGGTTAGCATGCTAACCAGATGCCATTCTTTCTAATGTGGCTCTTCAGCTATCAGGATAACCATAAGCTACATTAGCATTAAGCTAGCTTAGCATGCTAATCTCGTTAACATGATTTTGTGTGCTCATTCATACACTGAAGCCTCTCCTCTGCAGCATTGTAAAACAAGTCCTCTGGGTGGTGCAATCGGTTCAACCATGCGTCATGAATCCCGAACCATTGTGGTCGTGGGTTTGAGACCAGTGTGGGGCAACTTTGAAATTGTGTATAAATTTAAATTTGAGCTCCTTTATTATCTGGGTAAGAGCTGTACTAATGTTTCTTACAGTGGGATTAGATGAGATCAAATTTAACAAGGTTGACCCAAAATTGGTTCAGAGGCTGTAATTTGTGAACCGTTTGTCACAAAATCATAAAATTGGTGTCTATCGATTCCTTGCGTCATGTCGAATCCGAGGATATCTATTTTGCCAGGATTGGATGTACCACGTCATAAGCCATAAGCTACATCAGCATTAAGATAGCTTAGCATGCTAATCTGGTTAACTTGCTTTTGTGTGCTCATTCTTACACTGAAGCCTCTCCTCTGCAGTTTGTGATTGTACGTCCTCTGAGTAGCGCAGTCTGCTGAACCATGTGTTACTAATCCCGAGCCGTTCCGGTTGTGGGTTCGAACCCCGTGTTGGATTAGTATAAAAATTGTGTTGATTCAAGCATTGTTCTAATCTTTTGCTCTGACCTATCTTAGATCTATCTTAGAATCAACCTCACCTGCTCTAGGAACACAGACGAATGACTCCACCTCTTTTCAGCCTCATTTGAAAGCAGACACTTCGCAATTTGTTGCCAAGACATAATTAATTATTGTCACAAGAAACGCACTTATAAAGAGCTTAAATGTACGGTGAAGTAATTTAAAACACATATTTAGGATGTGGCTGTAATAACACAAAACATATATCTTCATAAAAGTTTGTTTA
The DNA here is from genome assembly GCF_949319135.1 of Squalius cephalus. Classification (NCBI taxonomy): domain Eukaryota; kingdom Metazoa; phylum Chordata; class Actinopteri; order Cypriniformes; family Leuciscidae; genus Squalius; species Squalius cephalus. Next base: position 740,030 of record NC_137135.1, on the reverse strand, counting down.
TTATCTTGAACATTCATCCCTCAGAATGTCTTTACCTGCATGTTATTCAGCTGCACCGATCGTTAAATGCTATATAAAGGATTTTCTGAAATGTTTTGAACACTTTCTAGGCAAGGGCACCCTCTAACTTCATGTATGAATGAAACAGACATTACATGACACATGCTGCATAATTCTCATATCACCTCATTTTGGGTAAAAATGAAATAAATAGTACTCATCTATATAGAAATGAAGTAAACATAATAACCCATCAATACTTTAATACTCCAAATGTACACACTAACTAAAACCGCTAAGGGAATTTTGTTGTTCAATGGATATAACTGATACTTAATATTGAATAGACTTACCACAATCTCTATTTGATGCATTGTATGCAAAACATTGACTGCTTTGATTCATATTAATTACTTTGTCTGGACCAGTGATAATATCAACAACAGCAGTAACACAGACTTAACAGACAGTTTCATCATACCAGTATCATTGCTGTACATGTCACTCAACTTTTCAAAGTTTACCACACAAAAATTATATTTACTAAAATGAATAAAGAAATAATTCCATAAAATATCATTGTCATTTTTCTTTATTGCACAATACTTGTAAATATCTATAAAAAACTATACATAAATCGGTGTATTATTTTTACCTGCCTATACCACAAATACATAACAGGCAAAAATCAAATGTAGTGTAATGACAAACAAGCCAATTAACTTACAGGTATTAATCTATCCACAACTTACCACTAAAGACCTTAATTAACTAATAAACTTAAAATCAACATCAACGAATGACACACTCCAATTAATTAACTATGAACCAACTCAATCTGTTTTAATTAGTAATGGTACATTCCCAATCAATTGTGAATTATGTTAAATACCAGAGTATCCTGCAAAGAATTCCATTAGAACTTTTCCACTGTAAGAACAGAAATATTGAAAAACAAAATTGAGAGAAAAATGAACCAACTTCCAGACTCAATTTCAGGATACGTGCATTCTGTATCACCCATAAAACTATCTAAAATTAATAGCAAATACTTCACCGCTTCACTACAAACCGACAGGGACACATACCACCACACCGTCATCTTTCAGTGTAATCAACAAACCTCATGGAACAATGCTGCAAGAAACTGCTCTGCAATCAAACTCATGAATGCAAAGAAAGTTCCAAGTAAGTATGCCTTGTATATTTTACTCCACTTTTTATTTGTAGTCATATTTAATTGTGATCCCATAAGTTACTTTACTTTTTTTTTTTCCTTTGGTTGCCCAAGATTTTTCTAGTCAACTAGCAATTGTTCACTTAAGCAATTAGTCAACGGATAGCACATTTATATGAATAAATCATAAGCCTTTAATCCCCTATGTACATAATCAACTAATCAGTGCTCAAACGCATAAAGCTTGCTGTGGTGCACCTGCAAACAATAATTAATGTGTCTTGAAAAAACAAGAAACTGTTTCATGCAGATTACATAATCTGAAAGTGTTTAAGATTTGAATCAGTTCATGTTTTTTAAAGTAGACATTTCAAACTTTCCATTAATATATTTCTCATGTCTGTGAGGCACGTATATAGTTGTATACATGGTTTCGGTTTACTTTTGTGACGTGGTCAACATTTATTACAAACTCACAATGCTTTGTTTGTTGTTATTATTAGTATTTAAAAAAAATGACATGGTATTTTAAGTAAAATGTAAGTGATTGCACATGTGCCTCCTTGTCATCTAATTTTTTAAAAATGTTTCTTTCATTTTCCAGACAGCAATGACACAAAATATGATATCCAGAGTACCAGCTCTACAACACTCGAAGTGACTCAAGTACCATTCCCCCATAAACCCCCAAAGCAACTATACCCCTCCACCATTGCCGAAATGAAAACCCTAGATGCACAGCATCATGTAAGTTGCACAACATTTTTCCATACAAATTAAAAGTTGAAGTACATTGAAAACAAATGGCATGACTGATTTCTCTCTCGCACTCTCTTTGTGTACAGATACCCACACTAAAAGCCAAAGTAACAAAGATACAGTCTGTTAAAAATGTATTTTTTAACAAGACTGAAGGAGAGGTAATGAACTGTTGGATAAATGATGAAACCGGAGGAATTCAAATTGCCTTGTGGGACAACTTTATTAATGACGTCCATCAAGGGAATTCGTATGACTTTACGAACTTAATGACAAAAAGGTACCAACAAAAAACCTTTTTACAATCAACCAGACACTCGACAATTACACCTTCAAAAGTTCAAATTTCTACTGGACCACTTCACCAAATGTCTGAAGACGAAATTACTTCTCACAAAACCATCACCTCTGCTTTGCAAGGTGTCCAAATAAACATTAGTAAACACTGCCCAAAGTGTGCCACTCTTCAGCAAGATTTTTCTCCGCAATTTGCTTTCCACCGCTGCACAAAGTGCAAAATGTTAAGGAGTGGCACCGCTTGCGTCACAAAACTCGGTGGCATTTTTGAGTTTAAAGAAAACAAAACGGAGCTCTCTTTAACAGTGTCAAATTCCATTTTGAAGACATTTTTAGCACCACTACTTGACCTGAACCACACCAATGCCCAGGACATCGAACAGCTGTTCCTGGCCATGAACAGTTTAACCATAACATTTACACACAACATGCAGGTTCTACAAATGCAAACAACACCCAACCACGATACTGATGAGGAACTTCTTCACATTGAAGAAACTGAATTATCACAAGAACCTGCCAGAGTTTTCATCCCGCAAAAAACACCTGTAACAGAAACCAAACATTCAAGCGACAAACAATTTGTTCAAATTGAAGAAACTCAATTATCACAAGAACCTGCTGCAGTTTTCATCCCGCAAAAAACACCTGCAACAGAAACCAAACATTCAAGCGACGAACAATTTCTTCAAATTGGAGAAACTGAATCATCACAAGAACCTGCTGCAGTTTTCATCCCGCAAAAAAGACCTGTAACAAAAAACAAACAATTTTGTAAAAAAAACAAAACTTGTGATAAGTCTATATAGCCTGTATAACTTGTATTTTGTTGTAAAAAATGTGTAGATGTGTATCTATAGGGGTTTACTTTTCAATAGTTAAAATGTTTGTTTGTTTTTTTCCCCCATTTCTAGTTGCTAAAATTTGTAATGGAAATATACATTACTATAAAATGATTTAATTATGATGCTTTTTTCCTACTTGATTAAATGTTTAAGTTTTGCAACTATAGAGGATGCTTTCTTTATCAATGTTTTGCTTTCTTTATCAATGTTTTACTTTTGATGGTTACTTTTTTTTTTCACCCAAATTGATTTCCTTCTAAATAAATGCAATACGTCACTAACTTTTGTCCTCTTTATCTTTGTACCTGTACTTCCATTTATATCTTTTTAAATTTTGGTTTGTTTTTAAACTCCAACTAATCCTCTTTTCATACGAACTGTACTTTAATTTTAGTCCCCTATAAAATTTCCATTATTGGTCTAAATGTCTAGTGTGTAATTTCAGTCAAATTATAAATGAGCTGCACAAAAATGGTTAAACCAGATTTTTTTTTCTTAAATTGTTCCCAACCAAGAACTCAGAAACTGCAATGTGTTGGCCAACCACATGTTACTGTTGTAAATGACATGCAGTTGACCAAAAGACTGTGGTTTCCACATTCCAGATACATTGTCTTGTTTATTCAATTGTTTCAGCACTGCAATGAACTTTGAATTGTTACAATGAAAATAAATACTACTATAAGGGCTGAACTATCACCCTTCAGTACTGATACATTCTGAATTACCTATAACCCAGATAAATATATATTTTGCTCTTTCTCTGAACATTTATAAAGCTGTGAATTGTCACTTGAATTATTTTTACCCAGATAATACTTACATTAATCTTTCTTCCCATTTAATTAGAAATGTGTTTTCTTACACATTCCGAATGAACCATGTGTCCGCCATTTTGAATTTTGTCATAAATTGACATATCTTTTAAACTATTTGACATATCACAAAAGTTGGTAGGGATGATCAACACCATGTCCTGAAGGTACCTGAGAAGTTTGAACACAGCGCCACCTAGTGTTCCAGAGTTATGTTTTTTGCAAAAATGCTTAACTTTTGAAAACATTGTTCAAATTTTGATTGCTTTATGTCATTACGTTCCTTGGTTTATGCCAATTCCGACAATGTCTCATTTGTCATTTTCCAACAATGTGACTGTCCGCCATGTTGGAACAAATGAAAAACTGTTTTTTCACTACTCCTTCAAATCTTGCTCAATTTTGTCCAAAATTTTATCAGATGTTCTTTAGACCGAACCGCACAGAAATGACTGAACAGATTTTTGATAGTTGTCTACATTCCCATGATATTCCTCTCTGAAGTTGACCCTGTTTGTTGTCTTATGCTAGTTAGCTTAGCATAATTATTGGTTAGCATGCTAACCAAATGCCATTCTTTCTAATGTGGCTCTTCAGCTATCAGGATAACCATAAGCTACGTTAGCATTAAGATAGCTTAGCATGCTAATCTCGTTAACATGATTTTGTGTGCTCATTCTTACACTGAATGCTCTCCTCTGCAGCTTGTAACTCTATGTCCTCTAAGTGGCGCAAGCTGTTAATCCATGTGCTATGAGTCCCAAACCATTCTGGTTGGGGGTTCGAATCCTGCGTAGGATGACTACATAAAATTGTGTATTATGTCGAGTCGATTCTTGTATTCAAGCATTCTACTAATCTTTTGCTCTTCTGGCTCCGCATTGTGCTACAGCGATTCTACCTTCAACATCTTAAGTCTCTGTAAAATTATTAAGCAAACCACAGTGTATGAGTGTAAACCAAATACTAAGTAAAGCAAAAGGCTTTAACTTTGAAGATTGTTAAATCATTTCCAATGTGTAGCAAATGTTAAACCATGTGAATTGTGCAATGTTCAAAAGATTCCTAGTAAAAAAATAATGTATCCAAACAAGCCAAACAACCAGAAGGGCTTGGCCCCGGAAAGGCTGCTTGCAGCTTTAATTAGGGGCCAAGCCCCGAAGGGGCTATGGCACCTATTGTATCTGTTAGTTTTCTTATTATTATTATTAGGGGCCAAGCCCCGAAGGGGCTATGGCACCTATTGTATCTGTTAGTTTTCTTATTATTATTATTATTATTATTCTTCTTCCTCCTCTTGAAGTCTATGGCAGCCCTATGAACCATACATAGGAAAATGATGAAATTTGGCACACTTGTAGTGATGGTAATGAAAAGTAATTGTAGCAATTTTTGAGTCTCTAGGTCCAACTCTATAGCGCCACCAGCAGTTCAAAAATTCAACATTGAAATGGTTATAACTTTTGAACCCTTTGATCTAGAAAAATGAAACTTAGTACACCTGATTCATCTCATCATGCTGATTAGAACCAATATCTTACATTAAGACTCCGCCCATTACAGTAGTGGCCATTTTGAAAAGTACAGTATGCAGTTTTTTTGCTACTCCTCCTTCAAAATTGGTCTAATTTTGTCCAAACATGTACTCAAATGATCTTCGGACTGAGCCGCATAAAAGTACTGTCCCCGATTTTTTTTATTCTTCTCTGATCAAAAGTTATGACGTCGCAAACTTAACGAGGTCGACCCAAAATTGGTTCAGAAGCTATAGCTCGGCCAAACTTTGATCAATCGAAACGAAAATTGGTACACTTCATCGGAAGCATGATCTGAGGTTCCATGCCAAAGTTGGGAACAGCGCCACCTACGGGTCATGAGATATGGAAAATGCATATTTTGGCCAATAACTTATGAACAGTTTGTCAGAAAATTATAAACTTGGTGTCTATCGATTCCTTGGGTCATGACAAATCCGTGGATATCGATTTTGCCATAATGGGATGTACCACGTGTCCGCCATTTTGAATGATGTCATAATTTGCAATATCTTTTAAACTATTTGAAATTTCTTCACCAAATTTGGTATGGATCATCATTAGCATGGCCCGAAGGTACATGAGAAGTTTGATCACAGCGCCACCTAGTGTTCCAGAGATATCATTGTTTTTTGAAAAAACACTTATAACTTTTGCCAACATTGCTTGAAATTTGATTTCTTTATGTCAATATATTCCTTGGCTTATGCCGATTTCAACGATATCTCATATGTTATTTTTCAACAATGTGACTGGCCGCCATATTGGAGCGAATGTAAAACAGTTTTTTCGCTACTCCTCCTTCAAAATTGGTCTAATTTTGTCCAAATATGTACTCAAATGATCTTCGGACTGAGCCGCATAAAAGTACTGTCCCCGATTTTTTTGCTCTACTGGAAAAAAAAAGTTATGATGTCGCAAACTTAACGAGGTCGACCCATAATTGGTTCAGAGGCTGTAACTTGTGAACAGTTTGTCACAAAATCATAAAATTGGTCTCTATCGATTCCTTGCGTCATGTCGAATCCGAGGATATCTTTTTTGCCAGGATTGGATGTACCACGTCATCATAAGCCATAAGCTACATCAGCATTAAGATAGCTTAGCATGCTAATCTGGTTAACTTGCTTTTGTGTGCTCATTCTTACACTGAAGCCTCTCATCTGAAGTTTGTGATTGTACATCCTCTGAGTGGTGCAGTCTGCTAAACCATGTGCTTCTAATCCTGAGCCGTTCTGGTTGTAGGTTCGAACCCTGTGTTGGATGAGTATAAAAATTGTGTTGATTCCTGTTTTGTTCAGGCATTTTTCTAATCTATTGCGCTAATGCTGCTTGTTTTGATTTCATCCATAAGTACTTCTGAACCTATCTGTTCTTCATGTACATTCTATTTCTGCTCTTTTTGCTCTTCTGGCTCCACATTGGCTAACCATAAGTTACATTAGCATTAAGATATCTTAGCATGCTTAACTGGTTGAGATGCTAAGTAATTCTTTTGTGTGCTTATTGTGTGCTCATTCTTAATCTGAAGCCTCTCCTCTGCAGCTTAAGCGTAAAATGCTAAACCATGTGCCATGAGCCCAAACCATTGTGTTACAGACATAGTGTCTTTCTGAAAAGTAACTCATTAGAATATGATATGTGGCACATTCATATAAAGATTAACGCTTGACTTGATTTATTGAACTTTGGCATCTTGGTAAAAATGTAAAAAAAAAACAGTTTTCCCAATGGTACTACTAGATGAGTAACAGTCACATCACCCAGAGGTTGTGAGTTCGAGTCCTGTCCAACTTCATAAAATGGTTTCTGTATTTTCCAGTTAAGTATTTTTTTAATCTTTCTTCTGGGATTAGAAACATTGTTTATTCTATGTTGAGTCTCACCTGAAGTCTTGAGTATTCAGAAAGTTTTGTGATCAAAAATGATTTCTATAGCAGTCCTTGACAATCTACTATTCTTGCAATGTAAGCATTTTCTTCATATTAATACTTTTTGCCTTTATGTGTTCATTCTCATGTCAATTTCCTTTTATGCATTGTGTGTAGTGAGCTAGAGAGTAGAAGGGTGTGATTTGATGTTGTCATGGTCTAAGTAAACCTATTTTTTTTTAATTAAGCTGGCTTTTATAAATTAAGTTAACTACATAAACTATTATACATGCATTTGTTTGGTTTAAAGCTTTAAGTATTGTTAAAGTTAAAATTAACATTCAGGTTGGACAACGTTTTAACTATTGTCCTGAAGACACTTACTAATTTTAGTATTTCAAAACAATAAAAATTCTTATTATTAGGGGCCAAGCCCCGAAGGGGCTATGGCACCTATTGTATCTGTTAGTTTTCTTATTATTTAGGGGCCAAGCCCCGAAGGGGCTATGGCACCTATTGTATCTGTTAGTTTTCTTATTATTAGGGGCCAAGCCCCGAAGGGGCTATGGCACCTATTGTATCTGTTAGTTTTCTTATTATTATTAGGGGCCAAGCCCCGAAGGGGCTATGGCACCTATTGTATCTGTTAGTTTTCTTATTAGGGGCCAAGCCCCGAAGGGGCTATGGCACCTATTGTATCTGTTAGTTTTCTTATTATTATTAGGGGCCAAGCCCCGAAGGGGCTATGGCACCTATTGTATCTGTTAGTTTTCTTATTAGGGGCCAAGCCCCGAAGGGGCTATGGCACCTATTGTATCTGTTAGTTTTCTTATTATTATTATTATTATTATTCTTCTTCCTCCTCTTGAAGTCTATGGCAGCCCTATGAACCATACATAGGAAAATGATGAAATTTGGCACACTTGTAGTGATGGTAATGAAAAGTAATTGTAGCAATTTTTGAGTCTCTAGGACCAACTCTATAGCGCCACCAGCAGTTCAAAAATCCAACATTGAAATGGTTATAACTTTTGAACCCTTTGATCTAGAAAAATGAAACTTAGTACACCTGATTTATCTCATCATGCTGATCAGAACCAATATCTTACATCAAGACTCCGCCCATTACAGTAGTGGCCATTTTGAAAAGTACAGTATGCAGTTTTTTTGCTACTCCTCCTTCAAAATTGGTCTAATTTTGTCCAAACATGTACTCAAATGATCTTCGGACTGAGCCGCATAAAAGTACTGTCCCCGATTTTTTTTATTCTTCTCTGATCAAAAGTTATGACGTCGCAAACTTAACGAGGTCGACCCAAAATTGGTTCAGAAGCTATAGCTCGGCCAAACTTTGATCAATCGAAACGAAAATTGGTACACTTCATCGGAAGCATGATCTGAGGTTCCATGCCAAAGTTGGGAACAGCGCCACCTACGGGTCATGAGATATGGAAAATGCATATTTTGGCCAATAACTTATGAACAGTTTGTCAGAAAATTATAAACTTGGTGTCTATCGATTCCTTGGGTCATGACAAATCCGTGGATATCGATTTTGCCATGATGGGATGTACCACGTGTCCGCCATTTTGAATGATGTCATAATTTGCAATATCTTTTAAACTATTTGAAATTTCTTCACCAAATTTGGTATGGATCATCATTAGCATGGCCCGAAGGTACCTGATAAATTTGATCACAGCGCCACCTAGTGTTCCAGAGATATCATTGTTTTTTGAAAAAACGCTTATAACTTTTGCTAACATTGCTTGAAATTTGATTTCTTTATGTCAATATATTCCTTGGCTTATGCCGATTTCAACGATATCTCATATGTTATTTATCAACAATGTGACTGGCCGCCATATTGGAGTGAATGTAAAACAGTTTTTTCGCTACTCCTCCTTCAAAATTGGTCTAATTTTGTCCAAACATGTACTCAAATGATCTTCGGACTGAGCCGCATAAAAGTACTGTCCCCGATTTTTTTGCTATACTGGAAAAAAAAAGTTATGATGTCGCAAACTTAATGAGGTCAACCCATAATTGGTTCAGAGGCTGTAACTTGTGAACAGTTTGTCACAAAATCATAAAATTGGTGTCTATCGATTCCTTGCGTCATGTCGAATCTGAGGATATCTATTTTGCCAGCATTGGATGTACCACATCATAAGCTATATTAGCATTAAGTTAGCTTAGCATGCTAATCTCGTTAACATGATTTTGTGTGCTCATTCACACACTGAAGCCTCTCCTCTGCAGCTTTGTAAAACATGTCCTCTGGGTGGCGCAAGTGGTTCAACCATGCGTCATGAATCCCGAACCATTGTGGTCGTGGGTTCGAGACCAGTGTGGGGCGACTTTGAAATTGTGTATAAAATAATAATTTAAATTCCTTCCGGCTCTGCACTGCTGTTGGTGCTTAAATGCTAGCTGTGCTGCTGTAATTGATGTGCTTACTGTGCTTGATGTACATTAAATTTCTGATGTTTTGCTCTTCTGGCTCCGCATTGCGCTACAGCGGCTGTTGCTTGCTCTGCCTTGCAGGGCTTGGCCCCGTATTGCTGCTTGCAGCTATATTAGCAATTGTTATTGTCAGAATAACAATTTTCTTCTTCTTCCGCCAATGGAAGTCTATGGCAGCCCTATGAACCGTACATAGGAAAATGAGGAAATTTCGCAAACTTGTAGTGATGCTAATGAAAAGTAATTGTAGCAATTTTTGAGTGTCTAGAACCAACTCTATAGCGCCACCAGCAGTTCAAAAATTCAACATTGAAATGGTTATAACTTTTGAACCCTTTGATCTAGAAAAATGAAACTTAGTACACCTGATTCCACTCATCATGCTGATCACAACCAATACCTTACATTAAGACTCCGCCCATTACAGTAGTGGCCATTTTGAAAAGTACAGTATTCAGTTTTTTCGCTACTCCTCCTTCAAAATTTGTCCAATTTTCTCCAAAATTTGCTCAAATGATCTTTGGACTGAGCCGCACAGAAATGACTGAACAGAATTTTTTGCTATACTGGAAAAAAAAAAGTTATGATGTCGCAAAGTTAACGAGGTCAACCCAAAATTGGTTCAGAGGCTGTATCTCGGCCAAAAATCGATCAATCGAAATGAAAATTAGTACGCTTCATCGGAGCCATGACCTGAGGGTCCATGCCAAAGTTGGCAACAGCGCCACCTACAGGTCATGAGATCTGGAAAATTACTATTTTGGCCAATAACATTTGAACAGTTTGTCAGAAAATCATAAATGTGGTATCTATGGATTCCTTGTGTCATGCCGATTAATTAATTATTCGAGATCAGATGAACCATGTGTCCGCCACTTTGAATTGTGTCATAAATTGCAATATCTTTTAAACTATTTGACATATCAGCACAAAATTTAGTATGGATCATCATTAGTAAGTCCTGAAGGTACCTGAGAACTTTGAACACAGCGCCACCTAGTGTTCCAGAGATATAAGGTATTTTGCAAAAACGCTTATAACTTTTGAAAACATTGTTCAAATTTTGATTTCTTTATGTCATTATGTTCCGTGGCTGATGCAGATTCCGACGATGTCACATTTGTCATTTTCCAACAATGTGACTGTCCACCATATTGGAGCAAATGAAAAACAGTTTTTTTGCTACTCCTCCTTCAAATTTTGCTCAATTTTGCCCAAAATTTGATCAGATGTTCTTTGGACTGAGCCGCAGAGAAATGACTCAACAGATTTTTTATATTCACTACCGTTCTCGAGATATTTGTCTCCAAAGTTGACCTAGCCTGTGTTTTTTGCCTTATGCTAGTTATTAGGGGCCAAGCCCCGAAGGGGCAAGGCACCTATTGTATCTGTTAGTTTTCTTATTATTATTATTATTATTATTCTTCTTCTTCTTCTTCTTCCGCCAATGGAAGTCTATGGCAGCCCTATGAACCGTACATAGGAAAATGATGAAATTTGGCACAGTTGTAGAGATAGCCATGAATAGTAATTGGACCAAATTTGGTGTCTCTAGGACCAACTCTATAGCGCCACCACCAGTTCAAAAATTCAACATTGAAATGGTTATAACTTTTGAACCCTTTGATCTAGAGAAATAAAACTTAGTACACTTGATTCATCTCATCATGGTGATCAAAATCAATAGCTTACATTAAGACTCCGCCCATTACAGTAGTAGCCATTTTGTAAAGTACAGTATTCCGTTTTTTCGCTACTCCTCCTTCAAAATTTGTCCAATTTTGTCCAAAATTTGCTCAAATGATCTTTGGACTGAGCCGCATAGAAATGACTGAACAGATTTTTTTATTCATCTTTGTTCAAAAGTTATGATGTCGCAAACTTAATGAGGTTGACCCAAAATTGGTGTAGAGGCTGTATCTCGGCCAAAGTTTGATCAATCGAAACAAAAATTGGTACACTTGATTGGAAGCATGGTTTGAGGGACCTTGCCAAAGTTGGGAACAGCGCCACCTACAGGTCATGAGATATGGAAAATAGCTATTTTGGTCAATAACTTTTGAACAGTTTGTCAGAAAATCATAAATGTGGTATCTATGAATTCCTTGGGTCATGCCGAATCCATGGATACCGATTTTGCCAGGATGGAATGTACCACGTGTCCGCCATTTTGAATTTTGTCATAATTTGCAATAACTTTTAAACTATTTGACATATCTTTAAAAAATTTAGTATGGATCATCAACACAATGTCCTGCAGGTACATGAGAAGATTGAACACAGCGCCACCTAGTGTTCCAAAGATATAAGGTATTTTGCAAAAACGCTTATAACTTTTGAAAACATTGTTCAAATTTTGATTTCTTTACGTCATTATGTTCCTTGGCTTATGCCGAGTCCGTCGATATCTCATTTGTCATTTTCCAACAATGTGACTATCCGCCATATTGGAACAAATGAAAAACAGTTTTTTTGCTACTCCTCCTTCAAATCTTGCTCAATTTTGTTCAAAATTTGATCAGATGATCTTTGGACTGAGCCGCACAGAAATGACTGAACAGATTTTTTTATTCATCTTTGTTCAAAAGTTATGATGTCGCAAACTTAATGAGGTTGACCCAAAATTGGTGTAGAGGCTGTATCTCGGCCAAAGTTTGATCAATCGAAACAAAAATTGGTACACTTGATTGGAAGCATGGTTTGAGGGACCTTGCCAAAGTTGGGAACAGCGCCACCTACAGGTCATGAGATATGGAAAATAGCTATTTTGGTCAATAACTTTTGAACAGTTTGTCAGAAAATCATAAATGTGGTATCTATGGATTCCTTGGGTCATGCCGAATCCATGGATACCGATTTTGCCAGGATGGGATGTACCACGTGTCCGCCATTTTGAATTTTGTCATAATTTGCAATAACTTTTAAACTATTTGACATATCTTCACAAAATTTAGTATGGATCATCGACACAATGTCCTGAAGGTACATGAGAAGATTGAACGCAGCGCCACCTAGTGTTCCAGAGATATAGGGTCTTTTTCAAAAACGCTTATAACTTTTGAAAACATTGTTCAAATTTTGATTTCTTTACGTCATTATGTTTCTTGGCTTATGCCGAGTCTGTCGATATCTCATTTGTCATTTTCCAACAATGTGACTATCCACCATATTGGAACAAATGAAAAACAGTTTTTTCGCTACTCCTCCTTCAAATCTTGCTCAATTTTGTCCAAAATTTGATCAGATGTTCTTTGGACCGAGCCGCACAGAAATGACTGAACAGATTTTTGATATTTGCTACCGTTCCCGAGATATTCATCTCCGAAGTTGACCTAGCCTGTGTTTGTTGCCTTATGCTAGTTACCTTAGCATAATAATTGGTTAGCATGCTAACCAGATGCCATTCTTTCTAATGTGGCTCTTCAGCTATCAGGATAACCATAAACTACATTAGCATTAAGCTAGCTTAGCATGCTAATCTCGTTAACATGTTTTTGTGTGCTTATTCTTACACTGAAGCCTCTCCTCTGCAGCTTTGAAATTTACGTCCTCTGAGTGGCGCAAGTTGTTAAACCACGTGTCATGAATCCCGAACCATTACGGTCGTGGGTTCGATTCCTGTGTGGCACATGTCCAGACTGAAGAAGTACGGTGGCCTTAAGTGGTGGAAAAGTTGTTTTAGTTCCACACATGATGTGTATCTGAGAAAGGATCTCCATAAATATAACATGCAGCAAATTTATATAAAACATCTTCATATTGAGTTCATTTTCACTTGTACTACTAAAACAGCTGTTTTTTCAAATTTAGCACACTTGTAGTGATTGTAATGAATAGTAATTGAACCAATTTTAGAGTCTCTAGGACCACCTCTATAGCGCCACCACCAGTTCAAAAATTCAAGGAAGGGCAGGAGAGGGGCAGAGGGGGCAGGAGAGGGGCAGAGGGGGCAGGAGAGGGGCAGGGAGGGGAGGGCAGGGCAGGGGAGGGGAGGGATGGGGAGAGTTGCTGCTGCTTCAGGGCTTGGCCCCTGTATTGCTGCTTGCAGCTATATTTAGGGGCCAAGCCCCGAAGGGGCAAGGCACCTATTGTATCTGTTAGTTTTCTTATTATTATTATTATTATTATTATTCTTCTTCTTCCCGAATGGGAGTCAATGGCAGCCCTATCAACGGAACATAGGAAAATGATGAAATTTGGTACACTTCTAGTGATGCTACTGAATAGTAATTGGACCAATTTTTGAGTCTCTAGGACCAACTCCATAGCGCCACCACCAGTTCAAAAATTCAACATTGAAATGGTTATAACTTTTGAACCCTTTGATCTAGAGAAATGAAACTTAGTACACCTGATTCCTCTCATCATTCTGATCACAACCAATACATTACATTAAGACTCCGCCCATTACAGTAGTGGCCATTTTGAAAAGTACAGTATTCAGTTTTTTTGCTACTCCTCCTTCAAAATTTCTCCAATTTTGTCCAAAATTTGCTCAAATGATCTTTGGACTGAGCCGCACAGAAATGACTGAACAGATTTTTTTTATTCATCTTTGTTCAAAACCTATGATGTCACAAACTTGACGAGGTCCACCCAAAATTGGCTAAGAGGCTGTATCTCGGCCAAAGTTTGATCAATCGAAACATAAATTGGTACACTTCATCAGAAGCTTGATATGAGGTACCATGCCAAAGTTGGGAACAGCGCCACCTACGGGTCATGAGATATGGAAAATAGCTATTTTGGTCAATAACTTTTGAACAGTTTGTCAGAAAATCATAAATGTGGTATCTATGGATTCCTTGGGTCATGCTGAATCCGTGGATACCGATTTTGCCAGGATGGGATGTACCACGTGTCCGCCATTTTGAATTTTGTCATAATTTGCAATAACTTTTAAACTATTTGACATATCTTCACAAAATTTAGTATGGATCATCGACACAATGTCCTGAAGGTACATGAGAAGATTGAGCACAGCGCCACCTAGTGTTCCAGACATATAAGGTCTTTTGTAAAAACGCTTATAACTTTTGTAAATATTGTTCAAATTTTGATTTCTTTATGTCATTACATTCTTTGGCTTATGCCGATTCCGTCGATATCTCATTTGTCATTTTCCAACAATGTGACTATCCGCCATATTGGAACAAATGAAAAACAGTTTTTTCGCTACTCCTCCTTCAAATCTTGCTCAATTTTGTCCAGCATTTGATCAGATGTTCTTTGGACTGAGCTGCACAGAAATGACTGAACAGATTTTTGATATTCGCTACCGTTCCCGAGATATTCATCTCCGAATTTGACCTAGCCTGTGTATGTTGCCTTATGCCAGTTACCTTAGCATAATAATTGGTTAGCATGCTAACCAGATGCCATTCTTTCTAATGTGGCTCTAGAGCTATCAGGATAACCATAAGCTACATTAGCATTAAGCTAGCTTAGCATGCTAATCTCGTTAACATGTTTTTGTGTGCTTATTCTTACACTGAAGCCTCTCCTCTGCAGCTTTGAAATTTACGTCCTCTGAGTGGCGCAAGTTGTTAAACCATGTGTCATGAATCCCGAACCATTACGGTCGTGGGTTCGATTCCTGTGTGGCACATGTCCAGACTGAAGAGGTACTGTGGCCTTAAGTGGTGGAAAAGTTGTTTTAGTTCCACACATGATGTGTATCTGAGAAAGGATCTCCATAAATATAACATGCAGCAAATTTATATAAAACATCTTCATATTGAGTTCATTTTCACTTGTACTACTAAAACAGCTGTTTTTTTCAAATTTAGCACACTTGTAGTGATTGTAATGAATAGTAATTGAACCAATTTTAGAGTCTCTAGGACCACCTCTATAGCGCCACCACCAGTTCAAAAATTCAAGGAAGGGCAGGAGAGGGGCAGAGGGGGCAGGAGAGGGGCAGGGGTCAGGAGAGGGGCAGGGATCAGGAGAGGGGCAGGGAGGGCAGGGAGGGCAGGGAGGGCAGGGAGGGCAGGGGAGGGGAGGGATGGGGAGAGTTGCTGCTGCTTCAGGGCTTGGCCCCTGTATTGCTGCTTGCAGCTATATTTAGGGGCCAAGCCCCGAAGGGGCAAGGCACCTATTGTATCTGTTAGTTTTCTTATTATTATTATTATTATTATTATTCTTCTTCTTCCCGAATGGGAGTCAATGGCAGCCCTATCAACGGAACATAGGAAAATGATGAAATTTGGTACACGTCTAGTGATGCTAATGAATAGTTATTGGACCAATTTTTGAGTCTCTAGGATCAACTCCATAGCGCCACCACCAGTTCAAAAATTCAATATTGAAATTGTTATAACTTTTGAACCCTTTGATTTAGAGAAATAAAACTTAGTACACCTGATTCCGCTCATCATCCTGATCAAAATCAATAGCTTACATTAAGACTCCGCCCATTACAGTAGTAGCCATTTTGTAAAGTACAGTATTCCGTTTTTTCGCTACTCCTCCTTCAAAATTTGTCCAATTTTGTCCAAAATTTGCTCAAATGATCTTTGGACTGAGCCGCATAGAAATGACTGAACAGATTTTTTTTATTCATCTTTGTTCAAAAGTTATGATGTCGCAAACTTAACGAAGTTGACCCAAAATTGGTGTAAAGGCTGTATCTCGGCCAAAGTTTGATCAATCGAAACGAAAATTGGTACACTTGTTTGGAAGCAAGGTCTGAGGGTCCATGCCAAAGTTGGGAACAGCGCCACCTATGGGTCATGAGATATGGAAAATAGCTATTTTGGTCAATAACTTTTGAACAGTTTGTCAGAAAATCATAAATGTGGTATCTATGGATTCCTTGGGTTATGCCGAATCCGTGGATACCAATTTTGCAAGGATTGGATGTACCACGTGTCCGCCATTTTGAATTTTGTCATAATTTGCAATAACTTTTAAACTATTTGACATATCTTCACAAAATTTAGTATGGATCATCGACACAATGTCCTGAAGGTACATGAGAAGATTGAACGCAGCGCCACCTAGTGTTCCAGAGATATAGGGTCTTTTGCAAAAACGCTTATAACTTTTGAAAACATTGTTCAAATTTTGATTTCTTTACGTCATTATGTTCCTTGGCTTATGCCGAGTCCGTTGATATCTCATTTGTCATTTTCCAACAATGTGACTATCCGCCATATTGGAACAAATGAAAAACAGTTTTTTCGCTACTCCTCCTTCAAATCTTGCTCAATTTTGTCCAAAATTTGATCAGATGTTCTTTGGACCGAGCCGCACAGAAATGACTGAACAGATTTTTGATATTTGCTACCGTTCCCGAGATATTCATCTCCGAAGTTGACCTAGCCTGTGTTTGTTGCCTTATGCTAGTTACCTTAGCATAATAATTGGTTAGCATGCTAACCAGATGCCATTCTTTCTAATGTGGCTCTTCAGCTATCAGGATAACCATAAGCTACATTAGCATTAAGCTAGCTTAGCATGCTAATCTCGTTAACATGTTTTTGTGTGCTTATTCTTACACTGAAGCCTCTCCTCTACAGCTTTGAAATTTACGTCCTCTGAGTGGCGCAAGTTGTTAAACCATGTGTCATGAATCCCGAACCATTACGGTCGTGGGTTCGATTCCTGTGTGGCACATGTCCAGACTGAAGAGGTACTGTGGCCTTAAGTGGTGGAAAAGTTGTTTTAGTTCCACACATGATGTGTATCTGAGAAAGGATCTCCATAAATATAACATGCAGCAAATTTATATAAAACATCTTCATATTGAGTTCATTTTCACTTGTACTACTAAAACAGCTGTGTTTTTTTTTTTCAAATTTAGCACACTTGTAGTGATTGTAATGAATAGTAATTGGACCAATTTTAGAGTCTCTAGGACCACCTCTATAGCGCCACCACCAGTTCAAAAATTCAAGGAAGGGCAGGAGAGGGGCAGAGGGGGCAGGAGAGGGAAAGGGGTCAGGAGAGGGGCAGGGATCAGGAGAGGGGCAGGGAGGGCAGAGAGGGGCAGGGAGGGCAGAGAGGGGCAGGGAGGGCAGAGAGGGGCAGGGAGGGCAGAGAGGGGCAGGGAGGGCAGAGAGGGGCAGGGAGGGCAGGAGGGGCAGGGAGGGCAGGGAGGGCAGGGAGGGCAGGGAGGGCAGGGAGTGCAGGGAGGGCAGGGGAGGGGAGGGATGGGGAGAGTTGCTGCTGCTTTAGGGCTTGGCCCCTGTATTGCTGCTTGCAGCTATATTAGCAATTGTTATTGTCAGAATAACAATTTTCTTCTTCTTCCGCCAATGGAAGTCTATGGCAGCACTATGAACCGTACATAGGAAAATGATGAAATTTCGCAAACTTGTAGTGATGCTAATGAAAAGTAATTGTAGCAATTTTTGAGTGTCTAGAACCAACTCTATAGCGCCACCAGCAGTTCAAAAATTCAACATTGAAATGGTTATAACTTTTGAACCCTTTGATCTAGAAAAATGAAACTTAGTACACCTGATTCATCTCATCATGCTGATCAGAACCAATATCTTACATTAAGACTCCGCCCATTACAGTAGAGGCCATTTTGAAAAGTACAGTATTCAGTTTTTTCGCTACTCCTCCTTCAAAATTGGTCTAATTTTGTCCAAACATATGCTCAAATGATCTTTGAACTGAGCCGGACAGAAATGACTGAACAGAATTTTTTGCTTTTCTGGAAAAAAAAAAGTTATGATGTCGCAAAGTTAACGAGGTCGACCCAAAATTGGTTCAGAGGCTGTATCTCAGCCAAAAATTCATCAATCGAAACGAAAATTGGTACAGTTCATCAGAAGCATGACCTGAGGTTCCATGCCAAAGTTGCAAACAGCGCCACCTACGGGTAATGAGATATGAAAAATTGCTATTTTGGCCAATAACCTTTGAACAGTTTGTCAGAAAATCATAAATGTGGTATCTATGGATTCCTTGCATCATGCCGAATCCGTGGATACCGAATTATCCAAGATCGGATGAACCACATGTCCACCATTTTTAATTTTGTCATAATTTGCAATAACTTTTAAACTACTTGACATATCTTCACAAAATTTAGTATGGATGATCGACACAATGCCCTGAAGGTACATGAGAAGACTGAACACAGCGCCACCTAGTGTTCCAGAGATATTAGCTCTTTTGCAAAAACGCTTATAACTTTTGAAAACATTGTTCAAATTTTGATTTATTTACATCATTATGTTCCTTGGCTTATGCTGATTCCGTTGATATCTCATTTGTCATTTTCCAACAATGTGCCTATCCGCCATATTGGAACAAATGAAAAACAGTTTTTTCGCTACTCCTCCTTCAAATCTTGCTCAATTTTGTCCAAAATTTGATCAGATGTTCTTTGGACTGAGCCGCACAGAAATGACTGAACAGATTTTTTATATTTGCTACCGTTCCCGAGATATTCATCTCTGAAGTTGACGTAGCCTGTGTTTGTTACCTTATGCTAGTTAGCTTAGCATAATAATTGGTTAGCATGCAAACCAGATGCCATTCTTTCTAATGTTCAGCTTCAGCTATCAGGTTAATAATAAGCTACATTAGCATTAAGCTAGCTTAGCATGCTAATCTGGTTAACATGCTTTTTGTGCTTAATCTTACTCTGAAGCCTCTCCTCTGCAGGTTTCGTCCTCTGAGTGGCGCAAGTTGCTAAACCACATGTCATGATTCCCGAACCATTCCAGTCGTGGGTTCCAGCCCTGTGTGGGACAACTTTAAAATTTTGTATAAAGTTGTCATTTCAATTCCTTCCGGCTCTGCACTGCTGTTGGTGCTTAAATGCTCGCTGCGCTGCTGTGCTTGATGTACATTTACATGTATATATTTTTATTTTGTATGTACATGTAAATATACATGTATATTTTTCTTTTTGCTCTTCTGGCTCCGCATTGCGCTACAGCCCCTTCAGGGGCTTGGCCCCGTATTGCTGCTTGCAGCTATATTAGTAATTGTTATTGTCAGAATAACAATTCTTCTTCTTCCGCAAATGGGAGTCTATGGCAGCCCTATGAACCATACATAGGAAAATGATGAAATTTGGCACAATTGTAGATATGACCATGAATAGTAATTAGACCAATTTTGGAGTCTGCAGGACCAACTCTATAGCGCCACCACCAGTTCAAAAATTCAACATTGAAACGGCTATAACTTTTGAACCCTTTGAACCACAGCAATGAGACATAGTACACCTGATTGCTCTCATCATACTGATCACAATCAATATCATACATTAAGACTCCGCCCATTACAGTAGTAGCCATTTTGAAAAGTACAGTATTCCGTTTTTTCGCTACTCCTCCTTCAAAATTGGTCTAATTTTGTCCAAACATGTGCTCAAATGATCATCGGACTGAGCCGCATAGAAATGACTGAACAGATTTTTTTTTTATACTGGAAAAAAAAAAGTTATGATGTTGCAAAGTTAATGAGGTCGACCAAAAATTGGTTCAGAGGCTGTATCTCGGCCAAAGTTTGATCAATCGAAATTAAAATTGGTACGCTTCATCGGAAGTATGCTCTGAGGTTCCATGCCAAAGTTGGGAACAGCGCCACCTACGGGTCATGAGATATGGAAAATGCATATTTTGGCCAATAACTTGTGAACGGTTTGTCAGAAAATTATATTCTTGGTGTCTATCGATTCCTTGGGTCATGACGAATCCGTGGATATCGATTTTGCCATGATGGGATGTACCATGTGTCCGCCATTTTGAATTTTGTCATAATTTGCAATATCTTTTAAACTATTTGAGATTTCTTCACCAAATTTGGTATGCATCATCATTAGCATGGCCCGAAGGTACCTGGGAAGTTTGATCACAGCGCCACCTAGTGTTCCAGAGATATCATTGTTTTTTGAAAAAACGCTTATAACTTTTGCTAACATTGCTTGAAATTTGATTTCTTTATGTCAATATATTCCTTGGCTTACGCCGATTTCAACGATATCTCATATGTTATTTTTCAACAATGTGACTGGCCGCCATATTGGAGCGAATGTAAAACAGTTTTTTTGCTACTCCTCCTTCAAAATTGGTCTAATTTTGTCCAAACAGGTGCTCAAATGATCTTCGGACTGAGCCGCATAAAAGTACTGTCCCCGATTTTTTGCTATACTGGAAAAAAAAAAGTTATGATGTCGCAAATTTAACAAGGTCGACCCAAAATTGGTTCAGAGGCTGTAACTTGTGAACAGTTTGTCACAAAATCATAAAATTGGTGTCTATCGATTCCTTGCGTCATGTCGAATCCGAGGATATCTCTTTTGCCAGGATTGGATGTACCACATCATAAGCTACATTAGCATTAAGCTAGCTTAGCATGCTAATCTGGTTAACTTGCTTTTGTGTGCTCATTCTTACACTGAAGCCTCTCCTCTGAAGTTTGTGATTGTATGTCCTCTGAGTGGCGCAATCTGCTAAACCATGTCTCTAGAATCCTGTACCATTCTGGTCGTGGGTTCGAGTCCCATGTGGGATGACTTTAAAGTTGTGTATAAAGTTGTCATTTAAATTCCTTCCGGCTCTGCACTGCTGTTGGTGCTTAAATGCTCGCTGTGCTTCATTTACATTTATATTTAATTTCTGCTGTTTTTGTTCTTGCGGCTCTGCACTGCTGTTGGTGCTTAAATGCTTGCTGCGCTGCTGTGCTTGATGTACATTTACATGTATATTCAATTTCTGCTCTTTTTGTTCTTCTGGCTCCGCACTGCTGTTAGTGCTTAAATGCTTGCTGTGCTGCTGTAATTGATGTGCTTACAGAACTTGCTGTGCTTGATGTATATTAAATTTCTGATGTTTTGCTCTTCTGGCTCCACATTGCGCTACAGCGGCTTTTGCTTGCTGTGCCTTGCAGGGCTTGGCCCCGTATTGCTGCTTGCAGCTATATTAGCAATTGTTATTGTCAGAATAACAATTCTTCTTCCGCAAATGGGAGTCTATGGCAGCCCTATGAACCGTACATAGGAAAATGATGAAATTTACCACACTTGTATTGATGACCATGAATAGTAAATGTAGCAATTTTTGTGTCTCTAGGACCAACTCTATAGCGCCACCACCAGTTCAAAAATTCAACATTGAAATGGTTATAACTTTTGAACCCTTTGATCCACAGAAATGAGACATAGTACACCTGATTGCTCTCATCATGCTGATTACAACCAATACATTACATTAAGACTCTGCCCATTACAGTAGTGGCCATTTTGAAAAGTACAGTATTCAGTTTTTTCGCTACTCCTCCTTCAAAATTTCTCCAATTTTGTCCAAAATTTGCTCAAATGATCTTTGGACTGAGCCGCACAGAAATGACTGAACAGATTTTTTTTATTCATCTTTGTTCAAAAGTTATGGTGTCACAAACTTGACGAGGTCCACCCAAAATTGGCTAAGAGGCTGTATCTCGGCCAAAGTTTGATCAATCGAAACAAAAATTGGTACACTTCATCAGAAGCTTGGTCTGAGGTTCCATGCCAAAGTTGGGAACAGCGCCACCTACTGGTCATGAGATATAAAAAATTGCTATTTTGGCCAATAACTTTTGGACAGTTTGTCAGAAAATCATAAATGTGGTATCTATGGATTCCTTGCATCATGCCAAATCCGTGGATACTAATTTTGCCAGGATGGGATCTACCACGTGTCCGCCATTTTGAATTTTGTCATATTTTGCAATAACTTTTAAACTATTTGACATATCTTCACAAAAATTAGCATTGATCATCGACACAATGTCCTGAAGGTACATGAGAAGACTGAACACAGCGCCACCTAGTGTTCCATAGATATAAGGTCTTTTGCAAAAACGCTTATAACTTTTGAAAACATTGTTCAAATTTTTATTTCTTTAAGTCATTATATTCCTTGGCTTATGCCGATTCCGTTGATATCTCATTTGTCATTTTCCAACAATGTGACTATCCACAATATTGGAACAAATGAAAAACAGTTTTTTCGCTACTCCTCCTTCAAATCTTGCTCAATTTTGTCCAAAATTTGCTCAAATGATCTTTGGACTGAGCCGCACAGAAATGACTGAACAGATTTTTTTTATTCATCTTTGTTCAAAAGTTATGGTGTCACAAACTTGACGAGGTCCACCCAAAATTGGCTAAGAGGCTGTATCTCGGCCAAAGTTTGATCAATCAAAACAAAAATTGGTACACTTCATCAGAAGCTTGGTCTGAGGTTCCATGCCAAAGTTGGGAACAGCGCCACCTACTGGTCATGAGATATAAAAAATTGCTATTTTGGCCAATAACTTTTGGACAGTTTGTCAGAAAATCATAAATGTGGTATCTATGGATTCCTTGCATCATGCCAAATCCGTGGATACTAATTTTGCCAGGATGGGATCTACCACGTGTCCGCCATTTTGAATTTTGTCATAATTTGCAATAACTTTTAAACTATTTGACATATCTTCACAAAAATTAGCATTGATCATCGACACAATGTCCTGAAGGTACATGAGAAGACTGAACACAGCGCCACCTAGTGTTCCATAGATATAAGGTCTTTTGCAAAAACGCTTATAACTTTTGAAAACATTGTTCAAATTTTTATTTCTTTAAGTCATTATATTCCTTGGCTTATGCCGATTCCGTTGATATCTCATTTGTCATTTTCCAACAATGTGACTATCCGCCATATTGGAACAAATGAAAAACAGTTTTTTCGCTACTCCTCCTTCAAATCTTGCTCAATTTTGCCCAAAATTTGATCAGATGATCTTTGGACTGAGCCACACAGAAATGACTGAACAGATTTCTGATATTCGCTACCGTTCCCGAGATATTCATCTTCAAAGTTGACCTAGCCTGTGTTTGTTGCCTTATGCTAGTTAACTTAGCATAATAATTGGTTAGCATGCTAACCAGATGCCATTCTTTCTAATGTGGCTCTTCAGCTATCAGGATAACCATAAGCTACATTAGCATTAAGCTAGCTTAGCATGCTAATCTCGTTAACATGATTGTGTGTGCTTATTCTTACACTGAAGCCTCTGCTCTGAAGCTTTGTAAAACAAGTCCTCTGTGTGGCGCAATCTGTTTAACCATGCGTCATGAATCCCGAACCATTCTGGTCGTGGGTTCGAGACCAGTGTGGGGCAACTATAAAATTGTCATTTGAACTCCTTTATCATCTGGGTAAAAGCTGTACTAATGTTTCTAACACTGGGATTAGAAATGTGTTTTTTCTACATTCTGTGTTTGTTCTCATCAGAACTTTTGTTCATTTTGATTTCATCCTATCTGTACATCTGAACCCATCTGTTCTTCATGTACATTCTATTTCTGCTGTTTTTGCTCTTCTGGCTCCGCATTGCGCTACAGCCCTACTGTGCTACAGCGGCTTGGCCCCTGTATTGCTGCTTGCAGCTATATTAGTAATTGGAATTGTCAGAATAATAGTATTCTTCTTCTTCCGCCAATGGAAGTCTATGGCAGCCCTATGAACCGTAAATAGGAAAATGATGAAATTTGGTACACTTCTAGTGATGGTAATAAATAGTAATTGGACCAATTTTTGAGTCTCTAGCACCAACTCTATAGCGCCACCACCAGTTCAAAAATCCAACATTGAAATGGTTATAACTTTTGAATCCTTTGATCGAGAGACATGAAACTTAGTACACCTGATTCCCCTCATCATGCTGATCACAAACAATATCATACATTAAGACTCCGCCCATTACAGTAGTATCCATTTTGAAAAGTACAGTATTCCGTTTTTTCGCTACTCCTCCTTCAAAATTTGTCCAATTTTGTCCAAACATGTGCTCAAATGATCGTTGGACTGAGCCGCACAGAAATGACTGAACAGAATTTTTTGCTATACTGGAAAAAAAAAAGTTATGATGTCGCAAAGTTAACAAGGTCGACCCAAAATTGGTTCAGAGGCTGTATCTTGGCCAAAGTTTGATCAATCGAAACGAAAATTGATTCACGTCATCGGAAGCATGATCAGAGGGTCCATGCCAAAGTTGGGAACAGCGCCACCTACGGGCCATGAGATATGGAAAATGGCTATTTTGGCCAATAACTTTTGAACAGTTTGTCAGAAAATCATAAATTTGGTATCTATGGATTCCTTGAGTCATGCCGAATCCGTGGATACTGATTTTGCCAGGATTGGAAGAACCACTTGTCCGCCATTTTGATTTTTGTCATAAATTGCAATATCTTATAAAGTATTTGACATATCAGCACAACAATTGGTAGGGATGATCGACACCATGTCCTGAAGGTACCTGAGAAGTTTGAACACAGCGCCACCTAGTGTTCCAGAGGTATAAGGTATTTTGCAAAAACGCTTATAACTTTTGAAAACATTGTTCAAATTTTGATTGCTTTATGTCATTATGTTCCTTGGCTTATGCCAATTCCGACAATATCTCATTTGTCATTTTCTAACAATGTGACTGTCCGCCATATTGAAGCAAATGGTAAACAGTTTTTTCGCTACTCCTCCTTCAAATCTTGCTTAATTTTGCCCAAAGTTTGCTCAGATGATCTTTGGACCAAGCTGCACAGAAATGACTAAATAGATTTTTGATATTCGCTACCGTTCCCGAGATATTCATCTCCAAAGTTGACCTGGCCTGTGTTTGTTGCCTTATGCTAGTTAGCTTAGCATAATAATTGGTTAGCATGCTAATCAGATGCCATTCTTTCTAATGTGGCTCTTCAGCTATCAAGATAACCATAAACTACATTAGCATTAAGCTAGCTTAGCATGCTAATCTCGTTAACATGATTTTGTGTTGTTACGTCCCAGGACGTATGTTATTTGTGATTGTGTTTCCCTTTTGCCCAACAGCCTGCTGGGAAAAGTAGTTTGTCTGTTCTCCTCTGTTCCTCCCTGTCCTCTCATAGGAGCCTAATTGATGCCACCTGTTCCTGATCAGAGTTTGTGGAGAGGAGCGCATTTAAACAGAGGGAAACTGGCTGTTCCCCAGAGAGAGTGTGGCCTGTCCGCTTTCCCAGACTGTGTTGAACGTTGAAAGACCTTGTTTGTGTTTTAAAGCTTCTTGAAAGTCTGTTGTGTTTTCTGTAGTGATAGAAAACTTGGTGTGCCCCATTTTTGTTGTTGCTTGCTGACGCAGTAGGGAGGTGGGTGCCTCTTTTGTTTTTATTAACCCCTTATTTTCTCCTGTTTTTGGGATAGTCAGGAAGTCAGGTAAGAGAGATGTTGTTTATTTGATTCTTTTGGTTTTATAGGTTAATTAGACTTTCTTACTCCCAGGTAGTTTTCCAGTTTTGTTTGTTGTTTTGGCTTTAACCCCCTCCTGAGGTATGTGGCGTCTTCTGGTACTTATTTGAGTTGTATTTAATTCCTTACCTTACTCCTAACTGCTGTAAAAGAGATTTTTACTGATAATTAAAAAAATCTAAAAGAGATACCCTGTGTTGAGTGCTGGGATTGCAGACAGAACCAACTCTCTCTCTCGTTCTTTCACTTTTTTTTTTTTGTTATTCCGTGTGGACATTGTCTTTTATAACAATATGTTACTCTCCTGCTACCCCTATACAAACAGGGGACGTAACATATTTGGGGGCTCGTCTCAACTTTTCAAAGAGGTAATTTCTTACTCTATTTGTACTGTTTCCGTCTTTTTTGGGGGTGATCGAAATGGAGTTTGATTTATTAGCGTTTACGCTTTCTCCCACTACAGAGGTCTTCAATAAGTGTAGGAAAAAGGATCTACTTTTGATTGCAAATTTTTTTAATTTGGATGTACCAATTGAAGCGACAAAACAATTAATTAAGGATTCACTGTTTGAGCAGCTTGTGCGCGATGGCATCTTACCAGATACTCATGTTAAGGGCAGTCCTGTAGTTGTGGCTGAGGAAATTTCTCCTGATAGTGATGTTATTGAAAGTGCCAATTTTGATCCGGTGCAAGCCATTCGTTTAAGAGAGTTAGAACTCAAAATTAAACAACAGGAGTGTGAGAATTTGCGCTTGAAACTCCGAGTTGTTGAGGTAGAAGCTGACCGTGATATTAATCTGCGGCGTCTAGATCTGCAAGCTATGGAAATTAAAGCTGTTCCACGCTCGAGGTCTTCCTCCGGTTCTTCCTCCGCATCCATTCCTGCTATACCTCTTACCTCGAATGAAGAGCAAAACAGTCAAGAATTTGATGTCTGTAAATACATCAAACTTGTGCCTTCCTTTCGCGAGTCCGAGGTTGATGCGTACTTTGTTGCTTTTGAGCGCATTGCAGGTAAGCTTAGGTGGCCGAACGATATGTGGGCCTTGCTCCTACAGTGCAGTTTGACCGGTAAGGCTCAAGAGATTTGTGCGTCGTTACCGATTGAACAGAGTCTTGATTATGAAGAAATCAAAGCCGCTGTTCTCAGAGCATATGAGTTGGTGCCTGAGGCATATCGCCAAAAGTTTCGTGCGCATGTGAAAACAGCGAAACAGACTCATGTAGAATTTGCAAGAGAAAAGAGCATTATTTGAAAAGTGGTGTTTCTCCAGCAAGACCACTACCTTAGACCAGTTGCAAGAGTTGCTCTTGCTGGAGGATTTTAAAGGTTGTCTTCCCGAAAGTGTTGTTGTTCATCTAAATGAACAAAAAGTAACTTCGCTATTGGATGCTGCTGTATTAGCAGATGAATTTATCCTGACGCACCGAAAGGTTTTTCCATCTTTTCGGCCGTCGAACACTCAATTTTCCCATCCAAACACTGTGACACGCGATTCGACGCGTGCATTTTCAGGTATGTCAGGAGACACTGCTTATTCAGACAACAGGTCTGCCCCTGGTGGAAGAGGTCGACGTGTCTGTTTTTACTGTCTAGATCCAGATCACCTAATTGCAGACTGCCAGGCTTGGAAAAAAAATGTAGATGGTAACCCTAAGAATGTTGCTCTTGTGCAAACGATTTCTCTGACTAAAAAGAAGTCCATGCAACCTTTCATTCATGCTGGGGCGGTTTCCTTGTCTGACACTGAGCATCAACCTGTTGTGATCCTGCGAGATACTGGTTCAGAACAGTCCTTAATCCTGAAAGAGTTACTTCCCTTCTCACAGAATTCATACATCGGGTCTGATGTACTAATACGTGGTATTGGGATGGGGTGTGATTGTGTTCCTCTCCATCAGGTACACTTGAGGTCAGACCTTGTGACTGGGAAAGTCAACCTTGCGGTTTGTTCCCAACTACCGTTTAAAGGAGCAGGTCTCATACTGGGGAATGATCTAGCAGGTGACCAGGTTTTCTCCAGACCTGTTGTGGTTAAGGACGGTAATTTGGGTGACACCTTGTCAGAAACGTTGGAGTGTGCAGTGGCGCACCTGCCAGTGATGGAGTTCAGGAACGTTGGAGTGTGCAGTGGCGCACCTGCCAGTGATGGAGTTCAGGAACGTTGGAGTGTGCAGTGGCGCACCTACCAGTGATTGAGTTCAAGAACGTTGTTGACCTTATCCACTCATTGTGGCAAGCTTCCTTTGAACCTCCCAGAGGTCAGCAGAGGATTGAGCTTGAAGTCAGAGAAGGAACTAATGTGAATGGAGAAACTCAAACTATAAGTTGGTAAAGATGTTAAGTGGGGTGTAGAGAACCATTCCCTTGCTTTTTGATGTGGTGTTGAACTGAGCAAATGCTGGATAACTTCTGTGACAAGTCCACCAGTTTAAAATTGTATTATGTTGATATTACCTAATGTGCACTGTTTTTCATTGTAGAAACTTGTTTTTGTTTTTTCTTTCATTTTGTGAAATTTCAAGGAAAAATCTTATGGGAGGAGGTGTTACGTCCCAGGACGTATGTTATTTGTGATTGTGTTTCCCTTTTGCCCAACAGCCTGCTGGGAAAAGTAGTTTGTCTGTTCTCCTCTGTTCCTCCCTGTCCTCTCATAGGAGCCTAATTGATGCCACCTGTTCCTGATCAGAGTTTGTGGAGAGGAGCGCATTTAAACAGAGGGAAACTGGCTGTTCCCCAGAGAGAGTGTGGCCTGTCCGCTTTCCCAGACTGTGTTGAACGTTGATATTTGATTCTTTTGGTTTTATAGGTTAATTAGACTTTCTTACTCCCAGGTAGTTTTCCAGTTTTGTTTGTTGTTTTGGCTTTAACCCCCTCCTGAGGTATGTGGCGTCTTCTGGTACTTATTTGAGTTGTATTTAATTCCTTACCTTACTCCTAACTGCTGTAAAAGAGATTTTTACTGATAATTAAAAAAATCTAAAAGAGATACCCTGTGTGTGTGTGTTGAGTGCTGGGATTGCAGACAGAACCAACTCTCTCTCTCGTTCTTTCACTTTTTTTTTTTGTTATTCCGTGTGGACATTGTCTTTTATAACAATATGTTACTCTCCTGCTACCCCTAGACAAACAGGGGACGTAACAGTGTGCTCATTCATACACTGAAGCCTCTCCTCAGCAGCTGTGTAATTTACGTCCTCTGAGTGGCGCAAGTTGCTAAACCACATGTCACGAGTCCTGAACCGTTCCGGTTGTGGTTTCGAATCCTATGTGGGACAATTTTAAAATTGTGTATAAAGTTGTCATCCTATGTGGGACAATTTTAAAATTGTGTATAAAGTTGTCATTTAAATTCCTTCCGGCTCTGCACTGCTGTTGGTGCTTAAATGCTCGCTGTGCTTGATGTACATTTACATGTATATTCAAGTTGTGCTGTTTTTGTTCTTGTGGCTCTGCACTGCTATAGTAAGAATACTTTGGTTACTAAAGTTTCTTATAAAGTTTTGAAAGCAAAGTATTTTGAGCTACTTTTTGAACCCAGGGAACCATTGGAGGGCTTGGCCCCTGTGAGGCTGCTTGCAGCTTTAATTCACATTATGTTTGTAACTTTCTACTTCTTACATTCTAATAAAAGAAAAAAAAATCATTTTTGTTGTTTGGAAATGTTTTTGTAACTTTTATGGTGTGAAAAAAATGTTTATGACTTTTATATTGTGAAATAAAAAATGTTTGGGACTTTTATATTGTGAAAAAATAAATAAATACTGAACAAATTTGGAACTCGATTCATTATGACTGAAATCTCATAGCGTTGACATGGCAGAACTAATGAAAAAAATCTATTACGACCCAGCGAATTCTGGCGCTTTTGGGGGTAAAGACAGATTAAAACAAGCTGTGTTACAGGAATACGGTGTAAGATTATCTGATAAAGAAGTGAGTGATTGGCTGTCCAGCCAAGACACATACACTCTCCATCGAACTGCACCAATAAATTATAAGCGGAACCGTGTAGGGGAAAGACCAGCAGTTCCAAGCAGATTTAGTTGATATGTCTGTATACTCGAAAGAGAACGACAATATCAAGTTTATAATTACAGTTATAGACGTTTTTAGCAAGTACGCGTGGACAAGGGTATTGAAAAATAAAACGGGACCAGAAGTAGTTAAAGCTTTTTTGTCTATTTTGAGAGAAGGGCGTGTACCTGTAAAGTTACAGACAGATAAGGGTACAGAGTTTTTCAATAAGCATTTTCAACAGTTGACAAAAAAATATAACATACACCATTTTGCAACAGCCAGTGATTTAAAAGCGAGTGTAGTCGAAAGATTTAATAGAACTTTAAAAGGACGAATGTGGAGGTATTTAACAGCGGTGAATTCCAAACGCTACTGTGATATATTGCAAGATCTGACAGAGGCGTATAATTCTAGCTATCACAAATCCATTAAAATGCGACCGTTGGACGTGAATAAAGAAAATGAAACTGTGGTGTTTAATAATTTATACGGAAAAATGTGTAAAGAGACACCAGTCTTTAAACTTGCTGTAGGAGATATCGTCAGGGTATCTAAAGTCCGGAATATATTTGCCAAAGGCTATGAACAGAATTATACTGAAGAATACTTTACTAT
This sequence comes from Squalius cephalus, assembly GCF_949319135.1. Lineage (NCBI taxonomy): Eukaryota > Metazoa > Chordata > Actinopteri > Cypriniformes > Leuciscidae > Squalius > Squalius cephalus. The sequence continues at coordinate 709,405 of NC_137135.1, read as the reverse complement.
AAGTGCTTGTATACCCCGGAATCCAGACGTATACAGGATACAGGACTATGATGGTGAATTAGTAGATGGTTGTTTTTATGAGCAAGAACTCCAAAAAATTATTGTGAGTGATGACAAATCGTTTAAGGTCGAAAAAATTTTGGATAAACAACGACGCGGAAAAGCCATGTACGTTCTGGTGAAATGGCTTGGGTGGCCTTCAAAATTCAATAGTTGGATTCCTGAAAAACAGATGATTGATCTACAATCTCCCTTAAAACCGTAGGAAAAGCCACAGACGATGTCATTTATCCAAAAACATCTAACATGTCAGAGGAGGAGGGGTTCTACGTCACGCTCCCGTGCAATGCATCTGCAAATGTATACCCCGAAAATCAGATATCTAATTACAGAACTAGACTGGCAAGAGCAATACATTTAAAAGGATTATGGGAAGTGGCATTGGTCGAGTTCCACTATCCAAAAACATGGCATACTTTCAACGAGGAAGACGCTACTTTTATTATTGAATGCAAACCATGTTTGAATGATGATGAAGCTAGCAAAGTGCGAGGGGATAGTATTCAAACTTTTCGGAAAGACCTAAAAATAAAATACGGCTATTTTGAGGATATTTCAGTATTACTCAAGGAAATAAACGCAACTCTTCCACCGCGGGTGCAGCTCAGGTACGATAATATAAAGAATAAGATATCTCTGAAATCAAATCAGAGAGCATTGCTAACGTTTTACAGAAAGCTAGCCATTATTCTAGGATTAAAACCCGGTGTTCCTATAGAAAATCTAAACAGTTCGGATGAACACGAAGACGCACGCACATACGCACCACACCAGGCTGATATAAGCGGTGGATTTTACACTCTATTTGTATACATAGATATAATAGAATATCAAGCAATCGGTGACGCGTATGTTCCATTATTAGAGACGATACATATTGAACCGACCACTAACAAAGCAGCCAGTGTCAGGTACAACAAGTCTCATTACGTACGTCTTAATAAAAACATCATATCAGATATCGGCATCGAGATTAAAGACGACCAGAATAAAGACGTACGATTCACCTACGGCAAAGTTGTGACGAAGCTGCACTTTAGACCAGTGAGAAAACATTTGTTTTAAAAATGGCTTATCTCACACCGTACCAGGACGATCCCCACCGCTACATATCATATTATCAGGCCCAGACGGAACAGGGAATGCAGGGCTATGCCGGAAGCGGAGTCATGTACGGTTCCGGTTTTGCATCAGGGATCGGAGGTCTCTTTCGTGGGTTATATCGTATGGCAATCCCGTTTCTAAGAAGGGGTTTCAGTATTGCAAAGCCACACATAAAAGCTGCAGCAAAAAATATAGTAAGTGATGTAGTTACCAGTGCCTTGTCAAAATCATTTAATAATAATGATAACACCGAGGGACAGAGCGGTCACGGTCTTATGGTCATGCGCAGAGGGCTGAAGCCCCCAGGGACCCGTATGAGGAGGGGGCGTGGTCACAGCATAAAGAAGACTAGACGCGTCACTAAGAAATGCCCAGTTGCAAAAAGCAGACGAAGAAGCCGGACGAAACTTGTAAAAAGATCTACGAGTTTGAAAAGACGAAGCAACACTATCTTCTAAATCATGTCATTGATTCATGCAATGTCAGACGAGTGTATCAAATCCGAACTGGATATTTTTACACTTCCTTTAACGCAAACAGCTATTGAGAAAAACACTTATGTGGAAATCCCACCCGTGTCAGCGATTAATGATGCTTCCCCGATTGAATTTTTCATCGCAGGGACTGGTGAAGATTACACTGATCTGAATAACACATTATTATATACTCGTGTGAAAATAACTCTCCCAAACGGAGATGATGTGCCGGAAGGAGCTCCGGTGGGTCTGATTAATTACCCGGCTTCGACGATCTTCTCGCAAGTGGATGTGTCTCTAGGAGATCGGCTAGTGTCACAATCGTCCAGCACGTATCCGTACAGGTGTATTTTGGAGATGCTCATTAATTATGGAAAAGACACCCTAGAGCATTGGTTAGGGGGGCGCCAGAGTTCACAGGGGGGGCGCGGGAGCGAATATGCTTTGAGGTGAATTTCAATTACAATTTCGTTATTTCAAATGTATAGGCGCGTTGCGCGTGGCAAGCGCGCTCATAATGTAAGAGACGCCGGCGCGACCACAACATTGCCCAACATCAAATGGCAAACGTAATGCAAGCGGAACGAAACTGCTCGTTATTGTGTGGTTGAAGGACCGTTTATCAGTTTGGACCAAAGCAGCGCGAGCCGATCGCGATCATGCGACACTGTTAGGCTACACAGCGATAATAAGAGATCCAGTAAATAAACCATTTCAATTCGCCACTGAAGTAATAACATAGCTCTGCGAGATCTAGTGACAAACATTCACATTTCTCCGTTATTAACGGATCAAACAGCGCTGACGTGGAAACCTGGAAGAAACAGTGTCCACAGATCAGCAACATTCACCATGGATTTACTGTAGTAACACTAACTGCACCCATGGAAGTTTGACAGGAATAGGCTATAATGCCTTCAAGTAACATTACGTCGGTTTTTATTTTTACATTATGAATACAATTGCTGCCCTCAAATGTTAATCTGAAATAAAATAAACCTTTGTTTATAACTACTACAATATTACATTTAATTTTTTCCAAGGAGCTGTTTTGTTTTATATGCTCATAAGAAGAGTGAATTATTGCTCTAGAATTGCTCAAAGTAAAAAAAAAAAAAAAATCATACTTTATGATGTTAGTTTTAATTTAAAAAAAAGAATAACAAAAATGAAATCAATGAAATTTCTCTGGCATTTCTTTCTTTTTGCTGTATCAAAAACGTACCGAAACTTATCGAACCGAATCGTGAATTTTGTGAACCGTTACACCCCTAATATATATATATATATATATATATATATATATAGGGGGGGGGGGTCACGGATTGTTAAATATGTACATAGGGGGGGCCCCAAGGAAAAAGGTTGGGAACCACTGCCCTAGAGAATAACTTTTCAGCAGGATTGTTTTACAAAGATACTGCTGGTCATATGGACACTACAGATCCGGCAGGTGCGAATGCAGGACTGACAAAAAGAGCTGCGTTTACAGACGGGAGCAATGTTGTCGAGCTACTGGCTCCGATACACAGCGATATATTTTTTCAGCCAAAATTACTGTTGAACGGTGTAGATATTCGTATTCGTTTAACTAGAGCAAAAGATGAATTCTGTCTTATGCGCGGGGACGCGATCGATTATAAACTAAAAATAATCTCCGCTTCTCTCTTTATCAAAAGAGTGTCTGTCTCACCCTCTCTCCGTTTAGGACACGCCCAAGCGCTATTGTCGGCCACAGCAAAGTACCCTTTCGACAGGGTATGCATGAAAAACTTTTGTATACCAGCAGGTGCACGCGTCTCAAACCATCAAAATCTCTTCCTCGGGACTTTACCAAAATCCATCATTATAGCAATGACCGATAATGATGCTTTCACTGGCGCATACGATAAAAACCCGTTTGCGTTCAAACATTTTAATCTTGAATATTTAAATCTCACCTCTGACGGCGCACACATCCCAAATCGTCCGTTTCAGCCGCAATTTAATTTAGGAAATGCTGTAAGAGAATATTATCAGCTGGTTACCGCCACGGGGAGACATCTGAAGAATCAGGCTCTCGCTATAGACAGGGAGGATTTTCTCAACGGCTACACACTGTTTGCCTATAACCTTACTCCAGATGAAGAGTGTTCGCAGCATGTTTCGCTGATTAGATCAGGGAATATTAGGTTAGAAGCACGTTTTAGAGAGCCTCTACAAAACACAGTAAACATTTTAATTTATGCTACCTACGATTCTCTTCTTGAGATATCAAATCGGAGGCAGGTGCTGGCAGAGCACTACTGAAGGGTTTGAAATGAACACTGTGGAGCTAACGGAAATTATGGATAACATCGCGTGTAATATACATTTTTTAGGAGTACTCCCTTCCGACCATCTCCCCAAAGAACCATTGATAGACGTCCCAGCTTTATTAATTTGTAATACGGATCGATCGGATGAACCGGGACGCCACTGGTTAGCTATGTACATGGATCGAAACGGGGTCGGATGTTTTTTTGACAGCTTCGGGAATCCTCCGGATTCAGATTTTTTTCCTCCATCCATTCTCGACTTTCTAAAAAACAATTCTACACAAGTTCATCATTCTACCAGACAAGTCCAAGATTTTACATCAGTCACGTGTGGACAGCATTGTGTCTTTTTTCTGTATCATATTTCACGGGGTGTTGAATATGAGGATATAATGAAATTTTACCATAACGATAATCTATTAAGAAATGATACTATGGTGTCTCTTTTTGTGAAAAAATTGAAACCCATGGTCTGTGATAGTAAAATATTTAAATGTATCCAGTGTGTACAGTCTGGTAAAATGTTCCAGTCTTATTAATTCCTGTGTAACAAATAAATAAAGAATATGTAATGAATAAACGAGTCGTAAACAGATGAATAATTTTGTTTTCTTTCTTTTATTTGACATCAAAAACAATAACACAATATGTTGTACAATGACATACATAGTTTTAAAAACTAAAACACAGATACAAAATCTCACGCATGATAATATTTTGTAAAACAAACAAAAAAAAACCCACATAGCTATGTCATTACATATAATTGTTAAAAATCCATCCATTGTTTTGCATCTACTCTGGGTGAGTTAAATACGTTTTCATCAGAGTCGTGTGCATGTGTGTGTGTGTGGCGTCTTTTCAAAGACTTAGTAGGTACAGTACCAAAGTCGTCCGCGTGTGTTTTTCTTTTAAACGATTCAATCATCCGTCTTACATTATGATTGGTTACAGTCGAATAAGGAATCTTTAATGCCGCAAATGCATCCAGAAACTCATACCAGCCTACAGGGCGTCGGCTGTCATGCTTCATCTGTGGTGAAGTTACACTCTTTACCAGATCAAATATATGGGACCCTGGAATGATTCTCCCTTTATAAACAAATTCTCCATCAACCGTCCATGAAGACACGTGTTTGGCTTTGGACATTTTATCCATAATATATTTTAAATTTTTTAAGCTTCTCTGAGGAATATTGTTTAAAACTTCTGAGACGACTGCGTCATCACTGACGTCATCGTTCCTAACATCGAGGGTGTGGGAGGGGGGAGGCGTCTCGTGTTCCGGTAATGTAAGAGTTAGAGTGTTACTTTCCATATCACCGTGTTTTACCACACTTAAGAATCGTTGTAAAACATTAGTGTAGAGCTTGGATTTTTCGTAAGTTTTCAAGTCATGCCTCTGCAGTATATCTCTAATAGATGAATCCAAGTCATTCTCCACAACCGTATGAATATTTTCACGAGGCGGTGCAGTCCTTAGTCTATCCAGCTGATGTTTTGGCACGAGATACAATTTCTCGGCATGTTGCATTTTTCTCTTCAGATTCAGTTTCTAGTTATGAGACTGGTTATGAAAGGAAGCGCTACACTGAGAAGGGGAAGCAGAAAACCCCCTTTTTGATTAATCATACGTCTCTTCCTGCTGATATTAATCTTTTTATTAGCGACGTACTTTATCTCCTTTTTCCTTCTTTTTAAAGACCTGTGCTGTTTCGTAATTAGGGGGATCTTACCATGAAGAATATTGAGAGCCACTTCATATAGAGCCAATATTAACTCGTCGGGTGAAGATTGCAGAATAACACGTCGCTGCTTGGGTGAGCTCTTGTATAATAACTTTAAGAGGTAGAGATTTCTGGAAAGCCTCGTGCTCATTGTTACTTCTGGACGTACACCACCGGATAGTCTGACAGTAAATCCGTTCTGAGCCGGAATTTTTCAGGGGTCTGTGGTTTATAATCTATTAACAAGTAGCTGTAAGGGCGTTCAGTTGCATCCTGGTACGCTTCGATAAAAAACTTTGTATTCCCTGGGTACATCTGCCGTCCCAAAATACCAATCTGCTGCTTATCGCGAGGGTTTTTAAATATTATTAAATAATTTGTATTAAGACCTATTGTTCTGGTAGATTTACCCTGGAAAAAACGATTCTGTATTAATAGCAAACAGCTAATCTTATTGTGATGTATGTATTGTGTAAAAATCTTCTCGACTTGTCCGTTAGAAGCAGCTTGACTCATAACGTCATCCAAGATAAGGAGTGATCTTTTACCAGGAGGGAATAATGAGTCATCATCCAATTTCTGTGGTGTGCCTTCAATGAATTTAAAGGGATACTTCACCTCTGGGAAGATGAATGTGTATTTAAAATAGGTCATTTAAGTAGAAGAAATGTGGAGAAATTTTTGAATTTGGAGCTTTCTAGACTGAGAAAAGCCAGAAAATGTATTTTTGGCTCATGTGGATGAAAGACAACAACTCCCAGAATGCACTTGCGTCGCTGCCTTAGGAGGCCACGCCTACCGGTTAGAGAGCACAGTTGAAAACAACAAGGCTAGCCTAAGTAAGTGATGAGTTTGCCAGGGATTTAGAGACCCAAAATGTCCGGGATTCGGCTTTTGCGTTCTACAGTCGCCATTCATTCATTATGTTTACTGTGGCGAGCAGGACGAGGCTGACGGCCGCGGGAGAACGGCGCGAGGCCGGTTGTGTCATTACTGAGACGCGCCGGGTCTCGCATCTCTCACGGAGGAGCGGAAATTGTCTTAGCAAGGGTAAAACGCACATCAACCGATAACTTGTTTAGCGTTCATGTAAACACTACAGTCAGATTCACCGATCGGAATTAATTCAGTTAGATTGAAACGAGAGGTGTGCATGTAAACAATGAATGGCGACCGCAGAACGCAAAAGCTGAATCCCGGACATTTTTAACAGTCTCGCCCGCCGGACAAGTCAGGGAAAAGGAAGATGGTAACCCCTACTTACTCAGCTTTCTCCTATTATTCAGCTTTCTCCACAGAACAAGAGCATGCTAGCTTAGCTTCCAAAGAAAGACGGCTGATACTGTGTACATTCTGTGAGTGAGATCCCACCCTGTATGGGCGGGCTGAAAACATGCGGAACAACGCCATCTACTGGCTGTAGTCTTTAGCCTCTGGACAGAAAATCCTCCGATGACGCAAAATGACGATTTTTGCGTCATCGGAGGATTTTTTCCAGACAAAAAATACATAAATCTCTCCTCTCAGGGGGATATGAGGGGGGAAAGCATGGTAATTCGAAAATACTACAGGTTTTCTACTAATACAAAGCTTAATGCTAAATCCTGAAGTAACCCTTTAATATCAAAAGCATGTAACATTTGATCATACATTGGCTGCCAGGATGTATACACATACACAAAATTGTCAAATTTGACAGAACACATTTTGTCTGAATTATACATTAGAGTCTTCACAAAAAAAGTCTTCCCACTATTACTTGGACCGGCAACGACAGCCGAAAATGGGTGCTGCATTCTGCAGTCAAAAACATCTGTTTCACACATCTTTCAAAATATTGTTAAAACCCGTAAGGTAAGGTGGTATAATCTGGTTGGAGTACTCGCTTATTGTACACAAGTCTGAAACTTTTCACGATTGATCTATTGTGCAATGTGAATCCCCTCTTATTACGTGTAATGGTCTCTGTGCGGGGAAACAGCTGCATCGTGTCACGTGATTCCACATACGCACGCACTAGCCCTATCAGACTATGCAATGTGACTATTTGGGCATTCTCTGCATTGAGTGTAATACCCTTCGCTTTGAGACACGTATAGCCTTTTGCTGTCTGATACCCATAAGATTTTGGTCCTGAGGAGGCATACTCTGTTATGAAATCATCTGGAACTAATTCGCTCGTGAGCTGTCCGAGATAAGAACCTGTTTCAGGGATCCATTCACCGTTTTTTGATACAAAGATCACGCTGTCTGTATCGGCATAAATCACACGTTCGCCTAATTTGTCCAAAAGATTATACAGCTCGAGTCGCGCGTAAGCAGTGGTGAAAGCACCAATAAAAACGTTAACATCTCGTGTGGGGCACGGATCACGTTCTGCATATGACCACTGAATCAAAGCCACTGAATCAGATACAAACGAAAAGTGTTTTATAATCCGTCCAGCACCGCCAAAAAGACATTGTGTGAATTCTTCAGGCTCTGTCAAAAGCTCTGTGGTATGCAAATGCGTGCGCAGAGAGAAACGCCCCCAAAGTGTATTCAAGATGAGCTTAGCAATGGATCTTTTTGCCGAATTATGCATTATTTTAGTGATGTCTAGCTGAACACCCTGCTTGTCGAGATAATCGTCGACGTACGCTTGTTTATCATCCTCTGTCACTACATCCGAGGGAAAGCCAGATGCCTCCTGTTTGGATTTTAGGAATGTTTTGACATAATCGGTAAACAGAATGTCAGAGCTTTGTGGAAAATGCCACACCTCATGAATTTTAACCACCTGATAACCGTGCTGAATAGCTCGATGTAATTCAACGCTGACCCATGTAGCTGTAATACATCTCTCAACCTCTGTGTGGCTGCATTGAGGGTCCTGAATCTGATTCTCTGCACAAGTCCTGCACAAAGGGAACATTAATTTACCTGAGCATCTGTAAGGCAGAACAGGGTGAAATAGCTTACGTGGTGGTAGCACTGTCACTTTGACGATACCAAAATAGTTCTCCACCGGTTCAAAATCCTTAAAAATGATTTTAGGATGACCGATAGGGTACGTTTTACTTGACTGAACGAACGGGTATAGCGATGTGAAATCATAATAATCCACTCGTTCATCATCAGCTGTTTTGTGGTACAATTTATACGCATTTGTGCGTCCGCCAAATAATGCATCCCGAGGTCTCAGCCTCTCAGGTGCTTCGTAAGATGACATGAACTGCATGACATCAGGATCTGTTTGTTTTGCTAGATCCCATTCACACTCCCAAATTGAAATCACTCGTAAGGAATACACTTTACGAAGTGTTTCTATCTTTTCATCCGACTGCCTTCGGAGAGTACCAAAAGACACTTTTGATAAAGGCTGAATTTCTTCTGCCTTAAATCTGCAGTTGTGTCCATGGTAAAAACAACCCAGGAATTCCAAGGCTGTTTTTTCTCCATCACCAGACTCATAATACCCATCAACGTGATAAGGTCCGAAGGCTTGCTCTCCGTGGTTTAAGGCATGTTGTACATCAATGTTTTGGCTATTTTTAATATATTTATATATATATTTTTAATAATAGCCATTGAATGGATGCGTTTGAAAACGTCTTGTGTTGATTAACATACGCGTGACTATGTGTAAGTGCCACTGTATCTCGACTCAAAAAATTTGTTTTGAAAACTTTCATGCATGTCCCTGCCAATGTCACAGATTTAACACTAGAAGTCCCAGAGATTTGTAACCCTCCTTTAGCCAAGTGGATGCTAACTGGCTAGTCTTTTGGCTATCATTAGCATCAATTCATGTGTAAATGTGGTCATAACCTGAGCAATCTGCAGGGGGGTTGGGGGGTGTGTGTGAATGGTTGCTGGTGGCTTGTTTGTATGTGTGGGGGAGGGAGGGCTGTTAAAAGCAGAGAACTTGATTGACCATGTCTCACATTGGCATGTAAGGTCTTGCCCAGGTGTAAACAGGTATGAATTAGCACATCTAATTGCATGCAGCTTGCTCTCAAATGAGAGGTAATTCCTTTTGTGCTGAGGTGGATAAAATCTCACTGCACATAGCCTACTACTTCAGTGCCCTCAAGAATTCTGTGTTGTACGAACCTCCTCTCCAAAAAAAGAAAATGCAGAGAAGACTCACCACTCGGCAGGCCTTGGAAATTATCCTGAGTGAAGTAAACCCTTGTGACTCAGATGGAGAAGACATAGAACTACAGCCGGATTCGGACTCAGAGCTGTCTGATCTGTGCAACAACATTGGCTATCGAATCATTCGTCGTTGGTTTGAATTAACAAATTCAAATACTCTGTGTTGCTAAAAACATTTCTTCCTGAATACAAAAGCTGGTGCACTTTGAACTCGTGAGTGCAAATCAGGCTTTGGCTCCAGCTAGTCGGCCAATTGACTTTTACGACACTAATTTCACCTCAGAGACATTCCGAACCCCCCCTTTCCCCTCTCTGGACCACAGAGAGATAACGAAACTTGAAACTTTCTACACACACACAAACACACACAAACATCCCTTTGTGTTTAAATTAGGATAGAATATACTTTAATTTATGTACAATTACATTAGGCATGTGTGATTTAGTTTGGCTTTATAATAGAGGTGTGGTTTTGAAATGTATTCTTTAATCAATAGTGTTTTAGTTAGAGAATGTTCAACAATATTCTCTGGCAATTGCCTTCCCCCCACTTTGCTGTTTTATTGCCTAATGGAATGTCAACTGGGTTTTTAGGAGTGGAGCAGAATTAACGTGGTAATCTTTACTCCTACTTAAATCCTACATTTTCTACTTAAATCCTAAATTTTCTATATGCATAACCACCGAAGAAATGTAAACATGGATGTAATTTCCCATCTCATAATTTTTCTTTTACGTGGTGTAGTTTGTGTATTCTGGTAAACTTTGGTAATAAGGTTAGACAAATCAGGTGTGTACCGTGTTTAGTTCCTCAAGCTTCATATCCATTTGTACCCTATAGGGTACAACACATTTTGGGTAAATCTTATTTCTAGACATGTAACGAACTTTAAAATGCTTGTAAATATGCATATCTTATGTAACTTGATTTTCTTAATCTTCATATGACGTGTGTGATATCGTTGAAATTCTCTCAATCTAACAGAGTCGAATTTCGATAGCAGAATGAAGTAATGTGCATTATTTTACACTTTTTCATATTTCGGGAGCCGAACAGCTCAAAGCTCATCTCCTCATGACTCATCCGAGTGGGCGTGGCCCCAGAGACAAAGACATTTTTTCCCGCTTCAGACCTTTGGACGTTCATTGGTTGTTCGCGCGAACAGAGGCGTCAACCCATATTGTCCATAAAAGACCGACTCAGAAACTCCTCTCTCTCTCCTTCCTCCTCCAAAACCCAAGTCCGGACCGGCTTCGGCCTGCTTCTCTTTTCTTTTTATTTATTTCTTTTATGTTTTTCTATAGTCTAGTTTCGTTTTCCTCTTCGCCTCTGTTCATTCACGAGCTGAATGAACTTAGCCTGAATCATTCCCGGCAACTTCACCACAAAGAAAGAGACTCTTTGAAGCTCCCGCGCTCGCACGCGCGCCGGAAGACAGCACGCGCACGCCTCCCCTCAGACGACTCGCGCTGCTTTTAAAGACACGCAGAACCCTGCCTTCCTACACACCTCATACAAAGAGAACCATATGCCATGCAAGTATCGATTATTGAATTGAACTTATGATGTGATTTCTTTGTTGTGTCTTAAGGGTTACTGTCTGTGATTTTGCCATAGCCAACTGTGATCTCTGATCGCAGATTTTTGCTTTCACTTCCGATCTCGTCCCCCATCCTTCTCTCTCTCTCTCATCCACTCTCTCTTAATCCTTTTCTGGCATTCTATCTTTTTCTAACTCTGATCATTTTATTCTCTCTCACTGTTATTCGTTATCTTGTATTGTTTAACTGTATTTTATGTACATAGACATATAATCCGTGTGTATTGTGTAGTTTGATATATCCCTTAGTTCGATGTATTGGTCCAATTATTAAATTCCATATGCCCTTGACTGACTCTGATTTAATTGCCCATGTTACTTAGTCCCTGAAATGTTCGATCTTAGCTATATGCTTTATCTTGGTAGGCTACGATTTAAGTAACCTAATTTTAGTCTACAGACACCGAGAGTGTCTTTTCAAGGCCTGGAAAAGATACTCTTTCTCGTGTTTGTAAGAAGGATAATTTTCCTTGAGAGTTAATTTAATCTTACGTACAATCTGTTCGCTGGACAAACAGATTGTTTGATAACTAAATTAATTCCATTAAAGTTATCCCATAACTTCGAGTTGAAATAAGAACAATTGATGTATTAATGACGAACCATAACCCGTTATGGTAATCGTTCATATATCAATCTAGTTCAGCTGCGATAAATTAATGTAACTGTAACATACAAAATATTAATCATATTCATGATTAATTATTAAAATTCCCTATAGATCATTTGAGCTAATATTAATATTAATGTACGACCCATTGTTCTTACATCTGTCTTCAGGTTAAGTTTAATTTCATATTATTTCCTATTTCATTTCAAACCAGTAAGTGGAAAACACCAAAAAAGCAGAGTGGAGTGACATAAATATTTACTCTGCCTTTTTTGTATTGTCCACTTTTTTGTTTGTACTACTTAGCAGACATTCACTGCCATCTGAAGTGCAAAACATTATTAGTTGTTTCTTTGCTTTAGTTGTATCTTTTTATTTAGGAAGATATTTCAGACATTATTTCGATACAGAGAAGTAGATACTGGAATTATTATTAGTATCTATGCATGCATTTGTGATATCATTTGACTTTTCCATTGCTCACAATTTGAATTTGTTCACACTGCAGATGAGGAGACTGCTCCTCAACCAAAAAAGAGAGCCCGTTTGGGGACTGACCTGACAGAGACAGCGAAAGATGGCACAGTGTGGCGTGAAGAACAGGTGGGGATGCGTCTCCCTTTCACCCCAATCAAAGCGTACGCTGCAGATGGAGAGCCAACGGCTAAGGCCAGGAAAAGTATCTCGAGTCGCCTTCAGAGCTTCCTGTGTTTCATCACTCTTGACATGCTTCATAGCATTCAAGAATGGACTATTCAACATGCACAGGAAACGGAGCATGTTCATTGGTTCATGGCCCTCCCTGAACTAATGGCATTTATTGCAATTGTCATCTTGCGGGGGCTTACCAAGGTTCCATCACTACGTGACTGCTGGTCAGCAAACCTGGGAAACCCACATATCATTGGAACAATGCCGCGAAACCGCTTCCAAGACATCATGCGACACCTACGCTTTGATGACAGGTCCACCCGGAGGGATCGAGCAACGACTGATAAGTTTGCTGCAATTTCCAGTGTGTGGGGATCATTTGTCACCAATTGCATCACGTCCTACAACCCTGGTCTACATATCACCGTTGATGAACAGCTTTTCCCATCAAAGACTCGCTGCTGTTTCCTGCAGTATATTGCAACTAAACCTGACAAGTTTGGGATCAAGTTTTGGGTGGCTTGCGACCTAAAATCCAAGTACATTTGTAATGTCCTCCCATATCTTGGCAAGGACCCTAGTCGTCCCAGTGGAGAGAGACTGTCTGAAAATGTAGTGATGAGGCTGATGGAACCATTCCTAGACAAGGGCAGAAATGTTACCACGGACAATTTCTTCACATCGCTGTCACTTGCGCATAAACTTCTTAGCCGGAAAACCACCATCCTCGGCACAGTCAACAAGATTCGCCGGGAAATCCCTCAATCCGCTAGACACACAGATCGCAATGAATTCACCACTCAGGTATGTTGCAGGTCTTTTGTGGTTCTATGTTTGTGTTTCTAATTTTTAGAATCAACACCGCCAAGTGTGTCATTGTGTGTAAAAGTGCTATGAAAATAACAATTTATCTTATTTATTAGGTGTTTTCAACCACTGCTGCTACGCTGACGGCATATGCGCCCAAACAGAAGAAGACCGTCTACATTCTTAGCAGCATGCACAGCGTGATTCAGACTGATAATACCACCAAAAGGAAGCCAAACACTGTCACCCTTTACAACACCACAAAGTGCGGCGTGGATGTGATGGACCAGATGGTGCGGGAGTACACTGTCCGCACAGGGACACGGCGCTGGCCAGTTGCCGTGTTCTATAACATGATTGACATGGCAGCACTGAATGCACATGTGCTGTATCAAGCATGCACCGGAAGGTAGGAAAGACGGGTGGACTTCCTGGTGGAGCTTGCAAGAGAGTTGGCTAACTCTCATATGTGTGCGAAGAAGGCAAGAAAAGAACAATTGCTTCGGACACAACCCTCCACACCTAGCCCTGGAAAAAGAGCCATGTGTCAAGTCAAACACCAATGCAAGAACAATCATGCCACTGTGCGATGTGTTCACTGCTACAGATACACATGTGGTAAATGCAGACGGGAGATACCATGGCAGTGCCAGGATTGTGAGTGATTGCTGGAATGTACTCACTCACTTTTTAATAATATTTGTAAATATGTGTACAAATGGTTGGTTTCTATTTTATTTTGTACTGTTTTTATCAATAAATCTCAGCAACAAAGGAAAAAAAACATGTGTGTTGATTTCTCCCTAAGATGGCAAAGTGAAACACAAGTTTCCTTGAAGTGGATCAGCATGGCCCCACATTATTTACATAACAAAAGCAACCGTTCACAGGTGATTAAGGATATTAGCCTAAAGCCTTCCAGCCCATCGGCTGTCCTGCGGGTTTTATAGGTAGAAAAGCCAAATGGCTGCTCTCTGGGACTTCTAGTGTTAATTTAATGTCAATGACAAGTTTATCCCCCATTTAAAATACAATAATGTATTTTACAATCAAATATATTATGTAAATGATATTTAAAAAAAAAAACCTGAATAAATATTATAAAAGGTTTAATGAAAGTAGTGGTCCCCTGGAGTTTTGTCACTGGCGTTACCGTTAAAAAAAAATCTAATATTTTGAAATAAAAATTATACTGATGACATCACTCGACTTCCTTCTTCCAAATTCATGAATATCTATGAAGAAAAGCCCATGGCCTCTTTTCAGTTATCAGAAATTTTATCTTATGATTTCATATGAAGCTTTAGTTGAACTCACTGGTATGACTTACTTTATTGTTAGGGAGTTGTAAAAAAAATTATTAAAAAAATAAACTAGAATACTTATGGAATAAACAACTTAATTTAGTTAGTATACCATGATTGACAAGATGTGGTTTGATACCTTTTAGTATCCATTTTGTAAAATTAATTTTTCATGAAAATTGTCACTGGTGTTACTGTCGCTGGTGTCACTTTTATTATGGGAGAACCCCAGTGACACCGGTGACTCCCATTTATAGATAAACTTTATTCAAAGCTATTCATTTAGATTGTATGCCAAATGTAACAATTTAGTCTCATCTACTTGAAGTTGATGAAGTTGAAGTTGAAGAATAATGATCTTTGGTCTTATGTGTGTCATTGGTGATTAATTAGCGGTAACGTACTGTACACTGATTCAGTGTAGAACTGTGCTTTAGTAAAATTTAAATCAAATAGGTGTTATTGTATTCCAACGTAGAAGCAGGAAATGTAGCAACCTTATGCAACAGGTCTGGTCACCAGGAATGTGCAGCTGTAACAGTGGTGATCAGCAAGTAACATTAATTTGGCAAATTCAGTGAATTTGCTGCCTTCTCGTGCAAGATGCAGACATGTAACATTAAATCGTCTGGATTGCTCCGTCTCTCAATTTCAACTTCTCTCAGATTGTTACTGTATCCTATTGATATGTTTTTTTTTATCCGTTACTATTATGGACTCTATACATGTGTAAGAAAAAATGATGTGGATGTCGAAGATCTCAAAAAATGAAGTTTATTACAGCAAAGTAGTAACAAAGTACAGAATGCACCTCATCATCTCAGCTCAAACATTTATCCTCTATTTCGTTTGTCTTCCCCCTCTACATGTAAATTAAGCACATCATCTTTCCCTTCAACTTGTAAATGAAGCTCTGTTTTTAAATGTAATTTAAGAATAACATATTCGTCTTCCCTCTCAACATGAGGCTGAAATTCTGTCTTAAATGTAAATTGAGGATCTTTCCTCTGTGCCCACATCTTTGATGTTCTGTGAAATCAGAACAGCAAAAGGTCAAGGTGATAAAATCTATCTGAAGTGGATCTTCTGTTAAAACAGAACGGTTAAATGTTTTAGGTGATAAGATCTATTTGAAGTCCCTGTAATCAAGATGGTAGTTGGTTGCCCTCTGTGATACTATTTACATATTACTGAGATTGGATGTAATTGTCTCTATATGATAATTAAGCTCTTTTAAGTGAAGGAACATTTTGATATATATATATATTGGAGTGGAAGTTGTTGGGAACAGACCATAATTTCTTATACATGACACTGTACATGTTTAAAGGAATCTTAAACGTTAAACGTTGAAAAGCTAACATTAACATTAATTACAGAGCATTAACTTGTCACGGTGTCAGGTTGTGTTCTCCAGGTGTCCACTAGATGTCCTCCTTCCTCACGGTGTCTGTCACATTTTGAACTACATTCCCCACGATCCTTGTCTCATCATTGCACTCAGCTGTCCCTTGTCATTAATCATTGCACTCAGCCAATTCCCCATTAGCATTGTCATTTCCCTGTGTATATAAGTCTGTTTTAGTATGTGTCACAGAGTCCTTGTATTTATAACGCAACTTCTGTGTTCTGTTTCCTGCCTGTTCTTGTATCTTGTTTTGGGCTGCTTATTTGGATTTTGACCCCTGCCTGGACTGGTTTATGATTACGGATTTTCCTTATTAAGAACTTACTGCTATTGGATCTTCTCCCTTGTTTCCTGTGTGTGGAACGTGACAGAACTACACTGAATGAAATTGAATAGGCTAAAAATTATTATACAAACAGATTGTTAACAATGTGAGTAGGAACCAAAAGCAAAATGTCTGCTGATTAATGATAGAAACTCAAGATAGTTCAAAATAACTAATGATGGTTCACAGCACGTGTAGTGCTAGTTATACATGATATTGAAGTTTTGAGTTGTTTTTTTTTTTTTTTTTTTTGCTAGTGTCACTCAAATGTGGGAAATATATAGCAGGACACCAAGATGAGGCGGGCGATTACGGCCAGGGAGAGGCTCTCCTTGACCCTCAGATTCTGGGCCACAGGTTTGTATTTATAACAAATGTACAGGTTTGTCTCTTGTGTTTTCAGTTTACAGTAATTAGGGCCCAAGCACTGAAAGCGTCTGCGTTGAACTACATTGGCCACCAAACTCAGTCAACATGATGTCAATAAACATTGAGGATGCTAAATTGTGCTTGGATATTGAATATCTCAAATGGTGTTGTCAAGGAGATTAAATTAATGACGAAACAGGGAAACAGGAAAACATACAAATGGCTTTGACATAGTCTACTTACATTTACCATTTTAAACCTGTGATATTTTCAACTATCAACATTTTTTCATTAAATGAATGCACTATATTTTAATTAAATAATATTAGTTTCTGTTGAAGGTGAAACCTACAAATCATTGAGTTTCCAGCACTGAATAGGGGCCACTACTGTATCTGATATAGTGAAGGACACATGTGCAGCACTACATCAGGTCTTGAAAGATGATTTCCTAAAGGTTAGAATTCCCTAATATTTTTATTATTAGTATCAGAATAACAAACATTATGACATACAGTATTTACAAATATGAAGACAACCAACATAGTTTGAAAATGACAAACTGAAAGAGGAGAAAACACAAACATAACAGAATGTATAGATGTGGTGGGCATAAGGTTTAAAGGAACACTCCACCGTTTTTTTTTAATTAGGGCTTATTCACTTTCTTTCCTACATTTAGATAGGTGGGCAAATGAATTTTTGTCTCAGTGCATGCATTGTTTTAGTTTGACAGGGTCGGCGCTAGCTTAGCTTAGCTTAATGAATGGAATCCTTTGTTGCCAGCTAGCATATCCTGAATAAAAGTGATCAAAAGAATCCTGAAATGTTTTCCTCAAAAAACCTAATTTCTTTTCCACTGAAGAAAGAAAGACATGAACATCTTGGATGGCATTGGGGTGAGTAAATTATCAGGAAATGTTCATTTTGGGGTGAACTAATCCTTTAATTCATCAATTGATCACCAGTACAGCCAAAACAATTGCATAACAAGTTTACTGTATTGTCCCAAATAATTATACATGATGCAAATATCTACATTACTTAAGCACACAACATGCCTGTCTGTAATACTGCTCTGCTTACACTGGTCTCACTGGGGCGTTGGGCAACATGTTTTTGAGGAACGTCTCGGTTACGTATGTAACCCTTGTTCCCTGAGTAGGGAACGGAGACGTTACGTCGGATGACGACGAATGGGGTTTCGCTTAGAAAGCCTATCATCTTCGAGTATATAAAACGAGCCAATGGCAATGAAATGCCATGGGTCTGCGGAATTTGCATAGCGTATCTCCGCCCCACGCAGGGGGTATATAAGGAAGTGCGCGAGCAAAATGCAGATATGTCTTCGCTGAGGAGCCGAGACTGAACTCAGGCGTTCCAGCGGTACAGCGGAAGTGGCAGGGAGACGTAACGTCTCCGTTCCCTACTCAGGGAATGAGGGTTTGGCCGTGAGCATCTTGAACGGCAGCCTGTGAAGGGAGCGGTTCAAGACGCGCAGGTCCAGGATAGGTCGTAACCCACCGGATTTCTTCGGTACAATGAAGTAAGGGCTGTAGAAGCCGGACCTCATTTCGGCTGGAGGGACAGTCTCGATCGCACCCTTCGCCAGTAGGGTGGCGACCTCCGCTCTCATGACAGGGGCATTGCCACCGACCATTGTGAAGCGGACTCCCCCGAAGGGTGGAGGAGACCGCTCGAACTGAATCGCGTAGCCAAGCCTGATGGTCCTCGCGACCCAGCGGGACAGACCGGGAAGCTCTAACCAGGCTCCCAGAAACTGAACCAGCGGGGTCATACGGACCACAGACGTACCGTCGGATGACCGGCCCAGGCGTGGGTGGCATAGCGGCCCGGTGCGGGGGCACGGTCATTAGCTGCGTCCTGCCAGAGGAGGACCAGCGTCCCACGGGGGCGTGCTCTGGCAGGGGTCTGGCGACAGAGGGGGATGAGAGTGGCGGGGCTCGTGAGCGGCGCGCACTGTCATCCGAGAACTTTGTGAGCTCAGAGATGGGGGTGTGAGTTCTTTCTTTAACCATTTTAGGGTGCTGCCCGTCGTGGGACGAGCAGCGGGGATGGGATAACCAAGGATTCTCCCCCGGCCCTCCACCGGGGGAAGGAGCGGCCCTGCTACCGTCTCCTGAAAAGAACTCAGTGCCATCTCTGAGCAGCCCGTCTCAGGAGCGCCGCTTGGCCTGGCGTTTAGCGGGTCGCGGGGCGGGAGAGGGCTGTGGCGCCTTCCTCCACGACGCGGGCCGGAGGCAGATGACTGCTGAGGCCGGTCGGGAGGGGCGGGAGCCACAGGAGGGCGCCCTCGGCGGCGAGCAGGCTGAGGCACCTGTGCCGACGACTGCGCTGCCGAAGCAGCGGGCTGCCGGTGCAGGACATGTTTTAAAGCCTCAGTCTGCTTCTGGGCAGTCGAGAACTGCTGGGCAAAGTCCGCCGCCGAAGAGGCCAGCCTGGGATATGGGGGTGTCGAGGAACCGGGTCCGCTCGGCCTCCCGCATATCAGCCAGGTTAAGCCACAGGTGTCGTTCCTGGACCACACACGTGGACATCACCTGACCCAGCGAGCGTGCGGTCACCTTCGTCGCCCGGAGAGCGAGGTCGGTGGCGGCACGCAACTCATCGAAGAGTGCTGGGTCAGTCCTCCCCTCGTGCATGTCACGTAACAACTGGGCCTGGTAGACCTGCAGTGTCGCCAAGGCATGCAGTGAGGAGGCCGCCAGCCCCGCAGCTCTGTAGGCCTTCGCCACAAGGGTGGAGGAGAACCTACAGGCTTTGGAGGGGTGCTTTGGGTCGCCACGGGAAGAAGCACTCTGCGGACACAGTTGCATCGCAACAGAGCGTTCAACCTGGGGAACCCCAGTGTACCCTTTAGCAGCCCCCTGATCGAGAGGAGGAAAGGCGGAGGAGGTCGCCGAGCGATCACGGGAAGACAATGGTGCCTTCCAGGACCTCGTGACCTCCTCATGCACGTCCGGGAAGAAAGGTATTGGGGTTGGGTGGCGACGAAGGTCAGCGGCCGCTCCCAAAAACCAATCATCCAGCCGCGAGCGCACCGGCCCAGGTGGCGGGGACCACTCAAGACCAATGGCCGCGGCTGCCCGGGAAAGCATGGCCGTCAGCTCGGGATCAGACTCGGGCAATGCTGGGACACCCGAGGGTGGCAGCACAGCCGAATCGTCACTTCCCAAGGACTCCTGCCCACCTTGTGATGCAGCGATCGACATACGGTCCTCCTCTGGAGCGCCAAATGAGACATGCGGCAAGTCAGTGGACTGTACTGCAGGCTCATTTGGAACACTCGCGGGTTGCACAGTGCTAGAGGGCGGTGTGGAGCGTGGAATAGTCGGCGCTTTGTTCCACACCGTAACCCTCAGGTCACCCTGGCCGCCAGCCGAAGTACTAGCTCTCGCGGAGCCAGTAGATCGGGGTGCGGGTGAGGGGACTCTACCACGAAGGTCATTGAGGCTCGACCGCAACCGTGCGATGGGCATGTTCCCGCAATGGGAACATGACTCATCCACAAACGCTGCCTTAGTGTGCTCGACACCCAGACACACAAGGCAGCGATTGTGCCCATCAGAGTCAGACACATATAGACCGCAACCAGAAGTGCACAGGCGAGGCATCTTTAAAAAGACGTGCCGCGTGCAATGCTCTTTTGTGAAAGGAGAATTTCTCCACAAATGTTGAAGTGACCAGGGAGAGAACACACACACTCTGGCAAATCACTGCACAGATAAGCAGGGAATGTGCACTCGCTGGAACTCGCTGTCACACCAACACTTGGAGAGAGGCTCGTCTCGAAGAGAATGAAGAGATGAACTCAGAATTGGCTGTGGAGTGAAGAATCAACTTGGCTCCGAAGCGAAAACATATCTGCATGTTGCTCGCGCACTTCCTTATATACCCCCTGCGTGGGGCGGAGATACGCTATGCAAATTCCGCAGACCCATGGCATTTCATTGCCATTGCCTCGTTTTATATACTCGAAGATGATAGGCTTTCTAAGCGAAACCCCATTCGTCGTCATCCGACGTAACTCGGAGTGACAACAAAAGGGAACTCCAATTTCCTCAACAGCCAAGCCTGCTTATTAGTGAGCCCTTTCTCCCCACTCCCACTTGGTTTGGGTTTGAAAATCTTGGTGTATTGTGTCCATAATGTTGTTGCTCTTGTTTTCACCTCCTCCACTGAAAATATACACTGACACTGACATACACTGTGTTTCCTCTCTAAATCCAGCTGAACTAATATAATTTAATATTAGTAATATTATTCAAACAAACTATGTTCAATGCATCTTTTGTTAGACCTGAATGTAGCAGATGATCATTGACCTAGATCTAATGTTTACATTTGCTAGCTAGTGCGCTAGCAACTTTCTACACTCACCCGGTATGTTCAAATCTGAAGCGATCTCTCCCCAGCTCTTCTCTTTGTTGTTCCGGTTGTGGTACTCTTTTGAGGAGACATTAAATAGGCACTCATACTGTTGCCACATCTCCACCATCCGTTCTTCCTAGAGATGCACCGATTGATCGGCTGGTGACCGGAATTGGCCGATTTTCACGTGATCGGCCATGACCGGCGACCGGCCAATCAGTCTGACATATGCCGATTTTATGCCGGTCAAATGCACTCGGGCGCCGCATGATTAACCTTTTGAGCGGTACGGTCTCATATGTGGGATTTTTATTTCTGTGCCCCTGAGAGTAACGTTACGGTGCCACATTTACAATGTTCAGTGACATCGCATAACTGCCAGATTCAAACTGTGCTTTCGCGCGTTGGCTGGCGCTGAGCCAGAGTCGGACGCGTTCAGCGCTGTCATATTCATATATCACAACTAAGCAGTGTTTTCAACCTCATAATGTTTATTTTAGGTTTCAGATATTTAAATACACATAAGCACGAGTAAAACAATACATTTGGTTTGTAAAATACACACTGATGTCTGTGGAAGCAGCAATAACAATCTATTCAAATATAATTTGCCTACATGTGTTATTCATATCAGACAGACATAGTGGAAGTAACTATAAAGTTTACTCTATTCTTCTCAGTTCACCGGCCACTTTTTTGCATTTATTTCGGGAGAAACTGATGAGTTCACGTGCTGTAAATCCGACTGACAGCAGGACAACATTGCGGCGCCCATCTCATGCTATAGATCAAGACACACTCACTTACACGTATTTGAGAATCGGAATATCAGATAGGCTAGTTGATGACATGGTAAGCAAGTTTGTGAATATTTTGAATAAAGGAAAAGCGAAATAAAAGCGACACATCTGTCATACAGTATTATTGTGGCTGCAGTGTATCGCGTGACGCGTCGCCATGGAAACATTAAAGGGAACGTTCGCCTTGAAAAAACTCACTCTGGGGGTGGGGGTGTCAGTTAGAATATTTTAAACTTATGCGTGAAAGGGTTAAAGAAAATATCGAAAATAAATATGTGTGTGTGCTGTAAAGTGGTTAGAAAAAAATTAAATCGGAATCGGCTAAAATCGGTATCGGCAGGTCAAACTCAATGAAAAATCGGAAATCGGAATTGGCCTAGAAAATTGTAATCGGTGCATCTCTAGTTCTTCCATCTCCGTTGTCCACCGGACCCGTACAGCTGCTTTCGCGGTTGACATTTTCAAAAGTCTCCTTGTAGACCTGTCTCTCATTGGCTATAGTGGACGTACTGACGTAATCATAGTCGTTTCACGCCCGATTTATAATCCTAGATATCAAACATGTTTGATATTATCGGGGCGGCCCTGATGTGTCTGCGAGCAGATAGGGAGGTGCAAGATTCGATCTGTGAACGCCTCACATGACCAGATAATCTGTGCCGAACATAGGAACCGATCGAGGTCCTCAACAAGATTTTTTCTCAGATTCTCGGGAGGGGTAAATCGGGCATAAATCGGCCTAAAACTCCTGTAGTGTGAGCCAGGCTTTAATTGAACAAACAATGAACAGTTGTATTTTTATTATGTTACTTCACACAGTGCATTAGGCTAACTAATGTTAACAAATGCAACTTTGGATTTAAATAATGTAGGCTACTAGTAAATGGTGAAATTTACATTAATAAAGATTAATAAATAGTAGAAGTGCAGTTTAGTAATAGTTAATGTTAACTAATGTAGTTAACTAGAGTTTAATAAATGGAACCTTATTGTAAAGTGTTGCAGATTTGTGATACACCGATTCAGTGTTGAACAGATCAGTTGTTTTAACCCTTCATTAAAGTGAATCGGTTCAAAGGAGTCACGATCACACGCGTTGATTATCTCGGCAGTTTAGGACATCGCACAAGATTTGTGTCATAGAAAACATTTCATCACAGAATAGGTTTGTTTTGTTTATTGAAAGTGTTTTTATGTCAGCTGAATGGGCGGAACGCTTTTCAGAGAAGATAAGGCAACGTAAAAACATTTTTTAGCACAATTCACACCCAGCGGTAATTCACGGAAAAATATCTCAATTGATTTTGATCAATATGCGCGAGAGAGAGAGAGAGAAAATGAGCAGAGAGAGAGAGAGAGAGCCAGACACTCTCTCTCTCTCTCTCTCTCTCTCTCTATCTGCTCATTTTCTCTCTCTCTCTCTCTCTCTCTATCTGCTCATTTTCTCAGTAACATGCGCACTATCACAAGCACAGCAATCATCTACATCACTCACCGATCAAATAAGGCTTTGGCAAGACAAAAATTCGCTTTGGCGGGAATATGTGTGGGAAACCCTGAAAGTAATTAAGCAAAATGAGTGTTTTGGATATTGAGAGATGCTACAATGTCAAAGCAAAATGTGGTGTGTGTGTGTGTTAGGGATTACCGATACAGATGCTGATGATGAAATCGCTGAAACCCTTAGAAAACATGGAGTTGTGGTGAAAGTAGTTAGAGAAGCCCCCTGTACTGAACAGTCAGGGCCGTCTACTGTAATAGCAGAGTTTGATACACACAATCCTGTTGCACTCATGGAGCCTGATTTCCCACTAGAGATTAAACATGTGCAAAACCCCACAGTTATCTGGCATGCAGATAGTGTCAAAGTGTTAGCCGCACTCACTAAACAGTCTCATGCCCAAGCCCCAGTGGTGATGATGCTGATTCAGATGTAACGTCTTCTGACCACAGCACCTCCATCTTGCAAAGACACAAAAAGAAATTGCAGTCTAAAAGATCAAAAATTAAGTTCAGACAGAAATTCAGATCCAGTAGTGAGGAAAAAGACTCCAAAGTCAGCATTGAATGCACTTACTTCTGATGATTTAAACCCATCTGAGGTGCAACGCATAGTTGTCGAACACGTCATAAAAAATTACTCTTCTGCAGTGTAGGCACATTCACAATGGCTGCGTTCCTTCTCTGGCCGAGCTCCAAAACCCCCAGGTGAGGCTGACTTTGACACATGGTGTCTCCATGTTGCCCTTTTGCTTCAAGATTCTCTCCCTCCAGATGTTCAGCAGAGGAGGATCCTGCAAAGTCTCTTACCACCAGCCTCAGATGTGGTCAAGCAACTTGGTTCCACTGCCCCTCCACAGGATTATGTGAAACTTCTCGACTCTGCTTATGGGCTGGTGGAGGATGGCAATGAGATCTTTGCCAGGTTTCTGAACACTCATCAGGACACGGGTGAAAAAGCTTCTGACTACTTGCAGAGACTGCAGACCATCCTTAGCTCTGCTGTCAGGCGGGACGAAGTAAAGCAGTCCTCCACACATCAGCACTTAATGAAACCGTTCCAGCGTGGGTGTTGGGATCATTCCCTGATACTGATACTTGCCCTTCAGCTTGAGTCTAAGACGAGGACACCACCTGACTTTGCTGAGCTGTTGTTAATGCTCAGAACTGAAGAGGACAGAAGAGCTGCAACACTTGATAGGATGCAGCGACACATAGGTGGTTTGAAGCATAAGTTTACGTATTAACATACACCTTCTGTCAAAATGATGATTTATGGCTCTGGGGTTATGAACCCATGTCACTCATGATTGACAGGGAATCCATGTCTCAAGAAATCAGTGATTCTGATTTACAGGGCCGAACTGACTGACATGTATATGCCAGGTAAGTATAGCGATGTGTTGTCATGTCGTGACATGTCCTCCCGTGGTGATGTACGGGCATGTTAAATAAGCTTGTTTGGACATAGGCTACCGGGGTCTATTGCCCCATTATCTGTGGTGATTGGGGTTTATGTGTGTTAATGATGTTGTGAGTGCATGCCTACATTTAACCCTCTGAGGTCTGAGCTGTTTTCTGGGCCCTGGAGGTGTTCTGACATGCTCTGACATTTCTGGTTATTTCTGTTACTTGTGACATTTTCATGGCTAAAGTCTAATTACACTGTATTCAGCACAAACTCTGCTACAATAATATATCAGCAGCATGTATGTAAAAGTTTGTAGTTTTGAGATAATGACATTTATGCGTGGTTTGTGAAAATACAAAAAAAAATTCTCACTGAAATAAGGCCATGAAACCCATACTGATTATTTCTTCACAAGACTTTTGAAAATTGTATCACGTAGCCTAGAATATTTGCTGCAAAACTATGTGAAAATCACCCTGACTGCTCATTCAATATATTGATTTAAAAATTTTACGATGTGTTTTGTGTGAAAAAGGTTTATGAGGAGCTCATTAATATGTAAGCTTTTCACACCTGAGAAAGACAAAGAACCTCCCCTATCGGCCCTATTAGGAGCTATCAGGCCCCTGTCATTCTGAGCAACCTTGCACAATACTGTAAATGAGGAGATTTAAAAAAAGAATGGCTTTTAAATTGTTTGGATTTATTTACAACACAACATAATCCAAAGATACACAACAAATGCCAAAAAAGCACTTCAAAGACAGAGACCTTTGTGCCATTCCTAAAAAACATTGTACATACCTTTCATTTCCAAGATTTTCACTTTACCGTGTTCACGTACAGAGACTCATGTGAATGTTGAAGTCCTCAGTGGCATCTGGGCCCTGAAAAAAAAAAAAAGTGAACATACTGATATCAAGAGAAAGGCCTGCACGATTTTGGAAATAAATATTAGATTTTTCTGGTTAAAATTGCTTTTTAAAATTCCTTTTTAAAATTCACAGAATACACACACACACACACACACAAATGTTTCCAACAATATATAATATAATGAACACCAGGTTTGTTGTGCCTTGTAGGCATAAGGTATATGCGCAGTGCCGGATAAAATAATAATAACAATAAATAACCTATAGCAGTATAAATCATCCAAAAGATTTCAGTAACAACTAAGCTAGAGAAAAATATATTGATTATCATGTTACTTCAAATGTTTCCATCCGTTATGATGATATGAAATGAGATAATAATAAAAACATGAAGCAGTTTGGTGCGTTTTGCTTTCATCCAAAATATGATACAGTACATTCAAACGCGATCGTGCAGCAAAATATGATACATTCAAACGCGATCGCGCTCAAATATAAAACATTATGGTTACCATATACATATCTACGTTTGAGCAGATATCCACAAACACAGTAACAGTAAACACGGGTCTAAATATTATAATATTCCCCATATATCTAGCAACAGTTCAACTGCAACGTGACATTTATGCAACAATAACAAACTAATATGTAAGAATTTCTTACCTTACATCTTTCTTGTCTTCAAATCGCGTTCTTCTTCTTCTGAGGTAGCCTAAATCCAATGTAAGCTCAGGCACGTCTTTCAAACTCGACGAAAAGTGAAGTGAAGTGTTTTGTTGTTGAGGTAATGAGCGAGTCCGCGTTCCATGTGGAGATTTGCATGTGAATATCTTTTGCGCGAGTGGGCGTGGCCAAATTAACTGTAATGAGCAAGCGTTTGAGAAGCTGGACATCTTGTTGGTTTTATACAAATGACTTAAACAGAGAATATTTGTTTTCGTTTTGAATCCGATCATTTAAAAATACACACTTAAATGTTTATAAAGGTATATGGCTCATAAATGTGTGACAAGTATTCGCTGAGTTTTGTTTCAGTTTATAGACAGGGTTCTCAAGTTTTATCAAAATCTTGGAGTGAGATCACATGCGGTTGGGGGAGGAGCCCTAATGGAGCCCCGCCCCCACCTGGCCCCGCCCCCCAATTTTAACCATTGTTCATAATTAACCAGCACAAATTGAAATTATAACAATTGGTAAATCTGATAAATGACAGAGCAATTAATCACATCAAATATGCTCTTTAATGTTATATTTCAAAATTACAATTAAGTTACAAAAATTACAAAAATATAACAAATTGCTCCAAAAGGTTGGAAAAACAAATATTTTTGCATTTTGAATGTGTCTAGTCGAAATGGTATAATGATTTATTGTGTGGTGGGACATTGAGAACAAATTACATATTAGAGTATTATTAAGGTATGTGTGTGTGTGTTTGTGTGTGTGTGTGTGTGTACACAAGAGTACACACTCCAGCTTATGAAATGTGTTTTGTGTTGCAAGTGATTGAAAAATACAAATGCAATGGCAATCAATGATTCATGTAACGTTATATTTTGACAGGATATAAAATATTACCCAGAGCACTCTGCTTTAATACGTATGTAGCCTTAATGTAACTAGAAATACTATTAATACAGTATAATATATAATATAATTTAAAATAAAATAAATACATTTAAATTTATTTAAAAAAAAATGAAGAAATACATCTTCATTCCTTTTCATACCCACTAACATTTCCCTTAGTTTCAGATAATGTAAGCTAGCCAAACTGAGCCAAAGCTTCTGGCCTGGTTGCAAAGTAGTTGTAGAGTTTTTGACTGCATCAATAATAATGTAAACGATGGGCTATATATTAAATGTTCTAGCCTAAAAATGTTAGACGAGCTTTCTTCCAACTTACCTTCTCCATCATCACGATGTGTGTTCGCGCGATGTTGTTGGTTACCTAGTAACGAACGTACGGTGGCCGAGAATGTTCCGTCAACTTCCGTGTGTTCGCGCATAGACATCATCATATAATATCTATGTGTTCGCGCATCTATGTTGCCTATTAACGAACGCAATCTGGCCGAGATACGTGCTGGCGGCAGGAAACTTCACTTTGTGTGCCCGCGCCTCATATACAACGTTATATATAAAGCTTGTAGGACAACTTGGTTGGCATTGCCTTTTCAGCGTGAGAAATACACGGTGTGGCGTGTGAGCGTGTGAACTGGTTGAATTGCGTGTGTCTCACGGCCAATGCGTGAGACTTGAGAACCCTGTTATAGATGTGCTCAAGAAAAAAAAGTTCACCGCGACGGAGAGGCAGAACGCACACCCTGTTTATTTTCTTTATTTTACAAAAGCACAATGTTTTGATTTGATTGTAAGTGGACACATACAAAAGGAGAAATATCACAGATTCTTTTTTTATATTTCTTTTTTCTGTATGACCATAAATGACGGAGTAATTTAAGTTTATAGTGCTACAATGTGGAGAAAATCCAGCAAAACGCGCCCGGGCGTTTGTCGACCTCAGAGGGTTAACACTTTTGACCATCCAATGGTACCTGTATAAATTTGGGTAGTTCACTTCATCAGTATCTAACCAAGCAGTTCATGTCAGCGTCTCTGTGGATTATCCTTATTCTCAAACTACTATTTTTCCACGCCACATTTTGTTATTGGAAACGTGAGTGTGCTTCACAAGAAGATGGATGCCTGTCTTAACAGTAAGTGTTTTTTATTATTTAGTAATATTATTAAGAACCTTTATTTATGTATTTATATGAGAGTCACTGTTCTATTGCGTTACTTAAACAGGTTCTCTGCGCTTCAGGGGACGTGACCGGTGTGAGCCTTTTCGAGATTGTTGAGGAACTTCATTTCCTGAATCAATCGAGTGGTATGTATAATTATGTTTTATGTTTAAATGTTGCATATTGTGTGTGTGTGTGTGTGTGTGTGTGTGTGTGATGCATAATAATATTTTTTTTAATTAACCAGGAGATCCGAACCAGCGGTCTACCATAGTATCAGCGCGTGCATCTTCACGAGAGAGCGCTAACGTGTCCTGTAAGTGTTGTTGTTTTTGCTTCCTGAGACTGACCCGCTTGTGTTGTGTGTGTGTGTGTGTGTGTGTGTGTGTGTGTAAACACATATGTTTCATCCCTGTTTATACTGTGTTGTGCATGTGTAAAAATATCTTATTATCATTGCTTCTCCTCTCTCTCTATTTTATTTTAACCAGCCGGACCGAAACGGGAAACTATCACAGCATTAGTACATGGCCCTCCGCGAGACAGCGTGCACATTGCATCACTCGATAAGTGTTTGTAATTCGACATTATCAGCCGTTATACTACTATTATATGCTATTATGGCTTTGTTGAATTTAGTTTAAAACTTTCTTATGTGTATTCCCAGAAGGCTTATCAAACCTTGTAAACAGGATTGATGCGTATGAATGCACTAATGATACAGAGAAGGCTAGTTTGAGAGGAATAGTGGCAAAACCGAAAAACAGACTCAAGCGTAAAGCTGCTGTGGACATCCATGCAAAAGCAAAAGTTCCGGTTGATGGGGCCGCGAGAGACGTCGATTTCATACCACAGACATCGGCCCGGAAGAAGCCAAGACGATCAGCTGCTAAAAGTATGTGAACTAAAAAAAGCTGTTGGATTAGTTTCTGTTCATTCTAAATCAGATGCGGATTAAGTAGTAGAGGATGATAATGTTTTATATGGTTGTAATAGTGAGTGATTGCCTGTGTGTGTGTGTGTGTGTGTGCGCGCATGCGTAGGCCTATACAAAGTAACAATGCGTTAGTTTAGAACTGTTGTTGACACATAAACTTGCATATATAGTATGCATTTATTTATCATTTTTAACTAACTGTAATGGAGAACGGTGTGTAAAAGTGGAGACATCTCTTTTCAAACCCCTTTATAAATGAGTACATTGAAAAAAATATAGATATTATTTTCTCCCATCTTTTTCTTAACAGAGGTGGTTGTGGTTGACAATGCAGTTCCCCATATAAATTATGTTCAGAGCTGGAGTGATGGTCTGATAGAATTGTGGGATGACTGTGTATTTACACCCATTAAAGAAACACAGTGGCCTGTTCCATCCAGCGAGCGTGTGGTGGCTGTGGAAGAATCCGACCCTGAAGAGCTGCCTTCAAATCAGGAGGCTACCTGTGGTTTAAATAAAAAAACAAGCAAATCTGGTTTAACCCTCTGGGGTCTGAGGTGTTTTCTTGCCCTGGAGGTGTTCTGACATGCTCTGACATTTGTGCTTATTTCTGTTACTTGTGACATTTTCATGGCTAAAGTCTGATTACACTGTATTTAGCACAAAGACCCTCCCATAATGGCCCTATTAGGAGCTATCAGACCCTGTCATTCTGAGCAACCTTGCACAAAGAATGAAGAGATTTAAAAAAGAATGGCTTTTTGATTGTTTGGATTTATTTACAACACAACATAATCCAAAGATACACAATAAATGACAAAAAAGCACATTATTGAAAACAATGATCCAAAGACAGAGACCTTTGTGCCATTCCTAAAAACACTGTACATATTTATTTTCATTTCCAAGGTGTTTGATTTTCACTTTACCATGTTCACGTACAGAGACTCATGTGAATGTTGAAGTCAGCAGGACTCAGTTGCATCTGGGCCCTGTAAAAAAAAAAAAAAAAAAAAAAATTCTAAAATCTTTTAAAATTCACAGAATATACACACACACACACAAATGTTTCCAACAATAATGAACACCAGGTTTGTTGTGCCTTGTAGGCATAGGCTACGCGCAGTGCTGCATAAAATAATAATAATAACAATAAATCAAGAATTCCAAAGGATTTCTGTAACAACTACGTTAGAGAAAAATATATTGATTACAATATAAAAACATGAAGCCTATTGTTTGGTGCGTTTTGCTTTTCAAACGCAGAGCGCGCTCCAAAATATGATACATTCAAACGCAGAACTCGCTCCAAAATATGATACATTCAAACGCAGAGCTCGCTCCAAAATATGAATCATTCAAACGCAGAACTCGCTCCAAAATATGAAACATTCAAACGCAGAGCTCGCTCCAAAATATGATACATTCAAACGCAGAACTCGCTCCAAAATATGAAACATTATGGTTACCATATTATACATATCTACGTTTGAGCAGATATCCACAAACACAGTAACGGTTCAACTGCAATGTGAAGTTTATGCAACAATAACATAAACTAATAATTAAGAATTTTTTACACCTTACATCTGTCTTGTCTTCAAATCGCGTTCTTCTTCTTCTGAGGTAAATCCAATGTAAGCTTACGGCGTGTCTTCCAAACTCGATGAAATGCAGAGACTTTGGTGAAGTTTGGTGCTTTGTTTTTGAGGTAATGAGCGCGTTCATGTGAGGCGTGGACGATTTGCATGTCAATATCTTTTGCGCGTGTGTGCGTGGTCAAATTAAAAATAATGAGCAAGCGCTTGAGAAACTGGTCATCTTGTTGGTTTTATACAAATTACTTAAGCAGAGAATATTTGTTTTCAGTTTGAATCCGATCATTTAAAAGTACACACTTAAATGATTATAAAGATATATGGCTCATAAATGTGTGACAAGTATTCGCTGAGTTTTGTTTCAGTTTATAGACGTGCTCAAGAAAAAAAAGTTCACCGTGACGGAGAGGCAGAACGCACACCCTGTTTATTTTCTTTATTTTACAAAAGCACAATGTTTTGATTTGATTGGAAGTGGACACATACAAAAGTAGAAATATCACAGATTCTGTTTTTATATTTCTTTTTTCTGTATTACCATAAATGACGGAGTAATTTAAGTTTATTGTGCTACAATGTGAAGAAAATCCAGCAAAATCGACGCGTTTGTCGACCCCAGAGGGTTAAAAATGGCTAAACGTTGTCAGGACTCTGATCAGGGTCGGGTAGGTAGGTTTAGACGAGACAAGGGCAGTGTGGTACCCCTTGAGCAGTGCAGTACCACAGAAACATTGCTCTGTTTAATT
This sequence comes from Squalius cephalus, assembly GCF_949319135.1. NCBI lineage: Eukaryota > Metazoa > Chordata > Actinopteri > Cypriniformes > Leuciscidae > Squalius > Squalius cephalus. Next base: position 677,517 of record NC_137135.1, on the reverse strand, counting down.
CAGACATTGGTGGATATGAATAGGTCTGAGTCAACAACTGATACATTGGTAGAATTATTAAACATTATGTGATCGATGTCAGATGAAGATCCTGAACCAAATATTGATTTTGAACATTTTGTAAATACCCAACATGTAGGAGAGGTGTCAGAACCTCCTCCAGAACCAAATTCTGATTTTGATCATCTAGTATCTTTTCACCAGTCAGGAGAGGGATCGTGTACCCACTCACACCGCACACTCAATCCTGATGCACCCAACATGGGTCTGACACATAGCAATATAGAATCACTTGTAAGAGAGGGTGGCGATGTGAGTGGGTACACTGTACTGCCACGAGCTCGGTTCAGTGGTCTGGAAATCCAGAGATGACATGATCACTCAGATTACATGACACACTTTCTGAAATTGTGCCGTTTTCCAGACTGTTCAGCGGAGACGGTAGTTTAATCAGCATTACCTTGAGGGGTCCGAGTTTGACATCAGATGTTAGTACACTTTTGTCGGGTGGCAATAGTTACAGTGTAGATCTATTTATAAACGAGCTTGAAAAAATAATGCAGAGCAACTCTGATGTGCAGTTTGATGAGAGATTTAAGAGTGACGATAGCGAGAAGTAAACGCGGCGGTGCTTATCGAAAGTTACGTGATCTTGCCCACAATGAAGTGATTGGCAAAAACAGACTTAATTTGTTCTGTCCCACGAACATTTCAAACAATCTTTGTTTTGCAATCTGCCTGGCACATTTCCTAAACCCTGAGAAACCACACGCAGAGCTAGAGTCTGTAGCATCTTCATTGCAGAAGTCTGTATATGCTGATCAACACAAGATAGCGTTTAATGACATCAGACAGTTTGAACACATGCTGAATGTTAGTCTTCTATCGGTCTGATACAGTGTTTTGGAGAAGTATACAAACACAGACGATCCGCATCCTAAAACAGCATTTTTGTACCTGCATGACTATTTTATGATTAAAAATCTATGCTCATTTATTGGCACACCATACGTGTGTGAGTTTTGCTACCAAGGATTCACTTGTAGAAGAGATCACAGATGTCGGTACACCTGTGATGTCTGTAATGCCCCAGAATGTCATAAATGACCCAAAAAGCCAAAACATTGCGGCGACTGTCTGCGGCACTGTAAGTCTGACTATTGTTTTGAGATAAACTACATCCTTGTGCATCGCTTTCTGACAGGACTTTTACGTGCTTTTCCCAAACCACTGAAGTGACGTTGACGTCCTGGTTAGCAGTAGCATGAGCCGTCAGGCAAGTGTTATTTAAATAAACTCCTGATGTACTTGCACACTTTCCAATGCCTCGTTTTATGAGTACAGAACCTATTTGTACTACTGTATTTACGAGATAAATCCTAGGATCCGTTAGCGCCTGCACTAAGCCATCCGGCTGATATCTCTGAAATAGTCAGAGGATGCAGTGCAAACTATTTTACCCTTAACCCCCTGAGGTCGACGGTATCGCCGGCGATACCAGCTCGCTTTTTTTTTATCAGTGTAAAAGAAACTCATAAATACTCTGTTGACTTTGATTTTCCATAGGAGTTTCATACATCAATCGATTCTGTTAAATGTGTATTATTTTTGTGTATACTCACAATAAAAACAAAGTGTTGTGCTTTTTGCCAAATAAAGAAAAATAAACACGAAGCGAGTTCTGCCTTCTCTCTGTCCGTGTAGTCCATTCTGAAACGCGTCCGAAAATGAACTGTAGCTCAGCGAATACTCAGTCAAACAGACATACAGACACACAGGCATGAAGCTTGAATTCTCTTCTTTTAAATGAAGTAATTTATATAAAAAACAAATATTCTCATCTTGTGAAATCTGTATTAAAGAGAGCGATTCCAGTCGACCTAATTACAGCTGACTCAGATGTAATGTGACTCCGCCCACGAAGAGCGTGCGCTATTCAAACGCAAATGATTGAGGCAATCCACGCAAACCTGTGAACGCCCCCATATCAGCTGGAGAAAATACAAGTTTATTCAGATCATTACTTGTTTACACCATCTCGCAGCGCTGTGAGGAATAATAATAATGGAAAATGTCCCTCAGAAGTGCGGGTATATCGAGGACAGGCTGAGGAATACTAGTAAGTTTTTTTCCTTCACGAATTTCTTCACGTGGGTTTCTGTTTATGAATGAATGAACGGCAGAGATGCGCGCTGTTTACCACAGCTGGCAAAGACAGTTTAAATTTAAATCGCGTGTGTGAATGAATGATGATGTTTTAGCAAACTGTATTGCTATACTGAGATGAGTAAAAATCGACTGAAATATGTTGAAATAAAATGTAGGCTATTTGTATAAGCAACGTATTAAACTGCAAATTAACAATATGCCCTAATATTTCATGAAAACAACGTTACAGTCAGGCGAAATATGAAAGTTTATAAAGTTTAAGAAATATACAGTTTTTACTGTAGAATATACTGCCTCGTCAAATAAGCTTTTGTTTAGCAATTTCAATATATAAAATACTATTTTTGTCAAAAATCAAGTCATCAACTAAGATGTTAGCTGTTCCAATGTTGGCTATATTCAAACTAATGAATACATAGATAAAATGTAGGCCTATAATCATTTTTTTTACAAAGAAAGAGTACACTTGAAATATTGTTGAAATTGTAATTATTGTTGTAATTGTAACCTTTTTAATAAAATAGCAAAACATATTTACAAGATAAATGTAAGCAAAATCTTAAATGGTCAATATAAGTCTTCTTCTAAATATATCTTTTGTCCTTGCATTGTGGCTCAGTCAGTGTCACACCTGAATGAATGGCTCATTATGCAGAGTCATTATGCAGAGTGGGTGGGACAATGTAATCTAAGGTGAAAACCACTCCTCGTTCACGCCCCCCTCGCATATTGACTTTCCTAGCAAAACCTGTTTTACATCAATTTAAATCAATGTATGGTTTTATGTGAACGATAAGGCAAGACTATTTTCACATAATTTTGAAGAAAAAACTATAGGCAACGACATCCATTAGTCAAAAGTCTTATTGCCACATATTTAGTATGTGTTTTGTGGCCTTATTTCAAAAACTTTAATTTTTAGTTTTTTCGATAACCACGCATAAACATTATTCTCTCAAAAATGAAAACATGTACATACATGTGGCTCACATATTATTGTAGTCCTGTTTGTGCTATATAGAGTGAATTTACACCTTTGCCATTAATATGTTTATAAGCAACTGAAAAAAGCACAAATGTCAGAGCATGTCAGAACACCCCCAGGGCCCAGAAAACCACTCAGACTCCAGAGGGTTAAGCGGTCACCCATGCTTCCCAAAAGGTGTAATTTTTTGTAATAGTCGCAAGATGCAACGTGCTAAGTCAGTGATATTCATAAATCGGAAGGTCTCCTTAATGAGGTGCCCCATGCTCCATTCATTAGTACCTTCGTTTTGATCTATCCTGGAGTAGCTTTGCAGGAACACCAGGCTGCACATTAATCTACTAGGAATAATGATTTCTGAATAATGCAGAATAAATCAAGATGTAACATTCTTGAAGATCTCAAAGCTTTGCAACGATTTCTGGGACTGTCAGGGTGGTATCATAAGTTTATTTCCCACTTCGCTGACATTGTTGCTCCATTGAACCACCTCAAAAAGAAAGGAGTTAAGTGGGAGTGGACTCCAGAGTGTCAATCTAGTATGGATGCACTTAAGAGTTTAGAGATAACTGGCAGACAAAGAAAGTTGATCTCCTGACAAATGGTCACACACCCCCAAAAGGTGCGACCTCTGAATGCAAATTTCTTTTGTTAGTACATTTCCATGTGAAAGGTTTGAATATATAATGAAATGTAGCCGGTGATTCGGGGCCTTTTCTGTAACTCAGATTGGTCTGTGAGGCTGAGAGTGAGAGCTCTTAGCCTCATGTATTTCTTAATGTTGGGTTTGCATCTTCTCTTTATTCCAGAGCATTTGATGTTTTGTATCGATTATCTCTGAATTGATTATGAAATTGGCATGATACATTTACCTGACATAATACATTGTAACATTTGATTATTCTAACAGACTTTGACATTATTTTCATTAACGAGTTAAAAGGAATAGTCAAACATTCACTTACAATTGATGATCCACAGATATCATTAAAACCTTTTCATTTATGGAGGTGAAATAACGAGAGAATACATATTCAAACGTATTGCATTTAATCAAAAAATACTTTGGCTCGAGAAAAGACAGTAACATGTTAAGACCTTTCGCGCTGGTCGGATGCCGGACTTTGGGCCGATCGAGCATGAGCCTTACACATATAAAAAATCTGTCTTAATGTCTTTAGCTGCATTCATTTGGAGATTCAAATGTAATTGCACTATTTAATGTTGGGTGTGATTAATCTCAGTGTGTGGTTAATTCATTAATTTGTTTAATCGGTTGACAGCAATAGTTTCTGCATATTTGATCAAAATATTATGTCATCACAACGAGTCCATCTTAGCAGACCAGCTCAGACTAAACTGGTCCTGTCGGGTTGAGATGTCTGAACACTGAGATTCTGCCTGCAGACCAGCACACACACGAGAGGGTCTGAAATCAATCTCACACTCACCAAGAAATGAGGAATAAGCCAAAGAAGAAGAGGAGGATAAAATGGAGTAAAGACTAAGAAGAGAACATTGGGCAGTAAAAGCACCAGCAGAGTGAACATGAACACAACCCAAATATGACGATCTGGTTTTCTGGATGTGTGAGAGTGACGATCAGTACAACATGAAGCTAAACTAGATATTATCCATGTGATCACTGATATAATGAACACTGAAAGATCAACCAAAAAATTATATTCCAACGAATACAAAAACCCAAACAAAAACAATAAAATCTCACTGATAATGATACAGAGAAACACCTCTATGTAGAAAGTGATGAAACAGGGTGAAGAGAAAACCGAAGCAGTGTACAGTGGATATTTCACTGAGAGAATTCCCTCTAGCGCCACCAGCTGGTTCAGGACGAGACCACAGTCTCTTGATGAGGACCATAAAGATACAAAAACACGAAATGTCCAATGTTCATTCCAGTAGAACTCATATAAGACAAGTTTTGACAGTATGATGGGACTGAAGAAAATCTCAATAAAGTCAGTGAGGAGGAGGAGGATGATGAAGGCTGAAATACGGTGTCCATTCTTTCTGTGATTAATTAGATCTCTGGCAGACCAAACAAGAGCTGGTAGACCTGCACACACACCGATGATGATGAAGATGGACCATCTGACCCTTATCTGTTGCGGGACATGATCCCAGAAAAATAGATGTTTTTCCATATTCCAGTCTGTCTTTGATCTGTTTGCGATATCCAGCTGAAAATATGTAATTAAATAAATGAAAAAGTGAAGAATTAGTATCTGCTGAATAAATGCTGAGCAACTTTCAGAAGACACAAAGCTCATTCCAGCTAAACATACGACTTAAAATATTCAGACTGAAAATATTAATGCAGTCTACCCTTATGAAACAAAAATATATGAGAATATACTGCAAAATATTATGCGATATATTACATAATGCATTTCCATATATGGGAAACTAGTGCTTATATTTTTCAATATGCTGCAATATATGCCCTGACTGTGTATGGCTGTATATTAATACATATAACATATTTATAAATGAAGACAAAAATAGCATTACATGTAATATTCACAAAGTTTTATCCTTTATTGTGTACAAATACTGCACACACATGTTCCCATATAAATGTGAATGTATGTTTTCACACACACACACACACACACACACACACACACACACATTCACGGAATGAGTTACAACAGATTTTTAGTTCCCAGCATGCTTTGCTTCTGACTGTTAAAGGAGAGCAAATGTTAAAGGTGAACTAAGTAACTTTTTTTCCTTAACCGAACAGCTTCGGAGTCATTGGAATAGTTATATGACTTTTTTCGGGTTGAATGGTAGTCGTCTCACCCCCCGGGAAAACCACCCTTGCAACTTTGGGCCGGCGGGCCGCCTCAGCGTTAGGAAGTATCGCGTGATATCTGGTCTCGCGGTGTAATGAATTGCTTTACAGCAAAATAATCTGCTAAAATTCTGTCATTATTGCGCTCCCTCACGCTGTTCGAACCCGAATGAAGAAGACGTTTTAAAGAATTTCCCATCTGCTTTGATGTCGTTGATCTACGACTACTAGCCTCTGGTATCTGAGAGTCACCAACGAGTTTTACGACAGTGTTGTCAAATATCTATTTTCCGAAACTGTAGGGGGAGCTCTATAGAGAAATCTGCGAGCAAAAAGCGAAGAAATTCCCGAAACTGCATAGCCCTGCTTTAAAGTCAAGTGTTATTAAATGTGTTTTGCTCAATATTAATATAGGGGGGAGATCTGCTAGTGTTTAATGTTCTATTATTGTTTAATTTAAAAGGTTTTCTGGTATGTGTGCCCTATCTTGCACCCAGTGCAATTGACTTTGTACACCAACGCATGTACCATTCCTATTTTGCACCTGCACACAGCGGACTTTTCCCTCCACAGACGCACGTTGGTAAACTAGCAAATGCATTTCCGCTCCCCGGGGCGGTTCAGCGAAAAGAGGAGGCGTGTTCCGGCGCAAACGTTCCCTGTTGTTATTTTGCAGGTTTAGAAAACAATTCCGCCACTGACCAGGAGAAACCTCGTCTAAAGTCAGTGGCGCGTTGCGCATGTTATTCATATGCTATTTTAAGGGTGCATGCTTGGCCATAATCAATGTAGCGTGTGCACAACGCACACACTTTGCTTCTCTCATCTACACAGATGCAGCAGTTTTCATTTTTAGAAAACCATACATTATTACAAGGAAAAATATTACCACATGAGGGAAATCATTGTTGTGTCCATGAAGATGTGAAAAAATAGGCATAAATCTAGCTCACACATTTACCCAAATTATCATACGCCTGTTTAACTGAAGCTAATTTGTGTGTGTTTCTCCATCCCCAATGTCACTCTCTGTGTGTTACGGCCCTGACGAGAGCGTCGGTCTCCTCGGCTGTGAACCACTCCTGCAAATCCGCCGTTATAATAGCAATCTGCCATGGAACAAGCGCGCCTGCTCTTAAAGGGAATGTAAGATGATGCTCTGATTGGTTTATTTCACGTTACGCCCAAACCACACCTATGAATAATGAAGCTCCTTCAGACCAACACATTTTAGACTTGCGCCGAGATCCGCCCAAAGTTACTTGCGTTTCGCGTTTGATACTTGCGTTTCAGATCGTTAAAATAGGGCCCGTGTGTGTTTTTGGGGTCATTGTGGGTCAAGAGTAGAGCCTGTGGTTCGGTTGACGATTGGCCGAACATTATTAAGACTATAATTATTATATTTTAAAAGTAATGTCTGTGCTCTCTTCAACATAGTGATAGTCTCTTGGCTAAATACTTTAGTACATGCAGGTGTTCTGGTGCTTTTGAAAATATGAAACATTTATAATGTAAATAATGAAAAAGTATAAATAAATATATTACACTATATATTTCTCTATATGTGTTTATGTTGCATGAGTAAATATATCTGCAATATATTACACATGCAGTACCATATCTGATCACATATACATATATATATATATATATAAATAATGAAATGTATTACTGAATATAAAATTACATACATTATGATTTATTAGTAAATATATTGTCACATTTTTCGATATATAAAAAGCAGCAATTCCTTAGGTATTATTCAATATATTGTAATATATGAACACAATATATTTCTCTGTATATTTTCAAATTTACTGTTAAACCATTTCATATATTGATCATTCATATATAGGGAATTATATATTTTCATAAGGGTAGTCTGTGTCACATCATGTCAGTTCATCTTTAATAACTAAAAGTGAAGTAAAATAAACAACCATGTCTTACCTAGATATATTCAGGAGATTTCTGCAGCGCTGTGCTCATGGCATAAGAACGTTTGCAGTCTTGCTTGATTTCTTCTCTCGTTCTGTCTGTGTTTTTGCTCTTTCTTCTCTTTTCTACTGCTGGTTTCTGGTTTATCTGCTGGTTTCTGGTTTATCTGCTGGTTTCTGGTTTATCTGCTGGTTTGATCTCAGCTCTCACATCTGAGCTCTGACTGTGGTTTCAGTAAGAAACACGGATAATATCTGCTTAAACCATCTTAACTTAAATGTTTAAAAGCTTTAAGTGAAATTATATAGCACCTCTGTAAATGTAGTGTAGATAAATAAAGTCATTCCGCACGATTTTCTGTTATTCATTAAGTTTTTTTATTAAGTTTTATTATCATACTGGGAATTTGTCCTCTGCATTTAACCCATCCAAGTTAGTGCACACACATTAGGAGCAGTGAGTACTGACATTACCTATCATTCTTGAGAATCGAACCTGCGACATCTGTGTTACAAGTCTGACTCTCTAACCATTAGGCCCCCAATAGAGAAAAGATCATATTAATATAATAGACACAGACTTGTAGTGGAAATAACATTAATTGACATTCCATTGATGTTTAATTGATGTAAAAAAGGCCTATCACTGAAACCACAGTCAGAATTTGTGAGCTGAGAACTGCAACCACACAGAGTTCAAAACCACCAGATAAAACCACCAGAAACCAGTGGAAGAGCAACACATTCTCACTCTAAAGACGTCAAAAACTGAGACATGGTTAAGTGCTTTGCACATCACTATTGCAGTTCAATAGGCAATTCAAACTAATTTACAGTTCAGTCAGGGCCACTTTCGTCAAATGTATATTTATTATAATGATGCATACAGTTAGTGTTGGCGGTATGGTTCTGTTATGGGCAAAATCCACTCGCCCGTCTATGCAGCCATGCCTGAACAGAGCGGCGAGAGCAGCAAGTAAAACCCCCTGGGGTAACTTAACACATCCAGTAATCATGCATACATAATTACAATCACAATTTACATGAGTGTTGTAAACAAGCCAGAATACATGAAAGATGATACAATGAAATTAACTATTACTGCAATGAACAGAATTGATTATATTACAGATTCAGCTATGTGGAGCTGGGGATGGAGGGGGAGTTAGATGCAGTGTGCAGATAAGCAATAGAGAGTCTGAATCAATGGGGATTTAAAGGAAACGCTGAGATGAGTGTCACAACTGGATTGGTAAACATCAGGAACAGACTGTCAGCTTGTCATATGAATGCTATGTAGTTTAATGGAAAATTAACTGAAATGTATAGTACTGGCCATAGTAGAGAGTTCCAGTGAGAGACATTCCAGAGCCTAACCCAGAGAACATTGCACAGTCCATAATGGCTCTAACATGTATATGTGACTAGGACACACAAAGATCCGCTCGAGCTCCTGACCAGATTCCAGTGATGACTCCAGCCCCTGACCAGAATCCAGTGACGGGTCCAGCCCCTGACCAGAGTCCAGTTACTGCTCCAGCTCCAGATATGCTCACTCCCCCAGACAAGGCACAAAGGCTGAGCCTCCCTGGCTCACTGACAATTGATGGCTGCTCTGTCAAGCCTTCGTCATCAATTAGAAACCCGGGTGTGCTCTTTGATACAAATCTTTAATTTGAAAGCCATGTTTCTAGCATCTGTAAAACCGCATTCTTCCATCTTAAAAAAAAAAAAAATTAATTATGATAAATGCTTTCAATGAAAAATGAGGAACAGTCAGTTCATGCGTTCATGACCTCAAAGCTAGATTATTGTAATGCTCTACTGGGTGGTTGCCCTGCACGCTTAATAAACAAACTACAGCTGGTCCAAAACGCAGCAGCTCGAGTTCTTACCAGAACCAGGAAGTATGACCATATTAGCCCAGTTCTGTCAACACTGCATTGGCTCCCTATTAAACAACGTATAAATTTTAAAATATTACTGATTACTTACAAAGCACTAAATGGTTTAGCTCCCCAGTACTTAACCCCCTGGGGTCGACAATCGCGCCGGCGCGATAGGCTCGCTTTTTTTCTTATCAGTGCAAAAGAGACTCAAAATACTCTGTTGACTTTGATGTTACAAACAAGTTTCATACATCAATCGATCCTGTTAAGTGTGTATTATTTTTGTGTATACTCAAAATAAAAACAGAGTGATGTGCTTTTTGCCAAATAAAGAAAAATAAACATGATGCGAGTTCTGCCTTCTCTCTGTCAGTGAATTCCATTCTGAAACGCGTCCGAAAATGAACTGTAACTCAGCGAATACTCAGTCAAACAGGCATACAGACACACAGGCATGAAGCTTGAATGATCTTCTTTTAAATGAAGTAATTTTTATAAAAAACAAATATTCACAGTTTATGTAATATGTATGAAAAGAGAGAGATGTCAGTCGTTCTCATCTCAGCTCATTATGTTTTAATGTGACCCCGCCCACGGAGAGCGCGCGATATTCAAACGCAAATGATCTGAGGCGATACATGCAAACCTGTGAAACGCCCGCAATCAGCTGGATAACACACACCGCGAGTTCACTTTCAGACTCATGTACTTTACGACACTGTGAGGAATAATACTATCTTAATAATAATCCTGGAAAATTTACCTCAGAAGTGCTGGAAGTTTCATTTCGAGGAGTAACAGATCCAGCTGAGGAATAGGTCAGTTCTATATTTGCTTTGTTCTAATTGCAAGTGTCTGCACACGCAAAAAGACTGTTTAAATATGAATCGCGTTTCTGTGCGTGATGAATGAACGCGCAGATGCGCACTGTTGTGTAACTACTACAGCTGGCACAAATACTGTTTCAAAATGAATCGCGTTTTTGTGTGTGAATGAATGATCAGCTTTTACCAAACTCTATTGCTATACTGAGATGAGTAAAAATCGACTACAAAAATCGGATAGATCATAAAGTTTTTACTGTAAAATACTGCCACATCAAATAAGCTTATAATGTTGCCAATTTCTGCTCATATGTTAAAAATATATATACTATGTTTTGTCAAAAATAAAGTCATCAACTAAGATGTTATTATAGTGTTTGTTCCAATGTAGGCTATATTCAAACTAACTTTTTTAATGAAATAGCAAAAAAAAAAAAAAAAAATTATATATATATATATATACACAAGGATAGATGTAAACAAAATCTTAAAAGGTCAATATAAGCCTTCTCTTTAAATAATTTTTGTTGTGTTTTATTAGTGACACACTTGGGTAGAGAATATATTCCAAATCTGAAAATAGAGTATGAGAACAATTAACTGCACAATTACTAGAAATGTTTACCTTGGATATTATACAATTTGAAAGCACAATTTGTGGAAAAAAAACAACAACTGTGTTTCCAACTGTGAACCAATTATAGGCTATATATATATATATATATATATATATATATATAGCAGCTGTCTTATAAGATTAATTTGAATAATTTACTGCAATATAAAAATTCATCCCTTATGTGGCCGCGCTACATAAATCCCACCCCCCCCCCACCCCCACCCTTTCAACCAGGAAATAGGCAGCTTGATCTGGTGAAGGGGGTCGGTGGATTAGACGTTCCAATGGTCCCAGAATTTGCCTACCGAGCATGAGTTCAGAAGGTGTCTTTCCAGTGGTTTCTTGCTGGGCGGTGTTAATCGCATAGCGGAATTCTGGCATCCACTGGTCCCAGGTCTGATGTTGTTGATCCACATAGGCAGCAATCATAGTCTTTATTGTCCGGTTGATCCTTTCTGTTAGATTTGACTGTGGATGATAACTTGTTGTGAGTTTCTGAACACAACCCCATGTTTTACACAGATCGCCCAGAATGCTGGAGGTGAATTGGCGACCCCTATCGGACACCAGATATTTGGGTACCCCCCACCGTGTAAATATCTCCTCCCGGAGGATTTTCACAATTTTCTGGGTCTTACTGTCTCTCAGTGGGAACATTTCCACCCACTTAGTGAAATAATCAACAATGAAAAGGAGGTACGTGTTCTGTCTTTTGCTGTTGGGGAAGGGTCCCATTAGGTCCACCCCTAACATGTGTCCAGGTTCTGTGATCTGTGTACTCTGCATAAATACAGAAGGTTTGGTATTGCTGGGCTTATATTTCTGGCATATTTCACAGCTTTTGACGTATTGGCACACGTCCTTCCTGATGGACGGCCACCATGCCACGTCTAGGATTTTCAGCAGAATTTTTAAATGTCCAAGATGGCCTCCAAGTGGATTATCATGGTAATAATGCATGAAGTCAGAGGTTAATGATTGTGGTACTACCAACTGATACTTCTCTCCCTTATTTTTTATAGGGACTTTGCGGTACCACACCCCTTGGAGGTCTTCAAAGGTGATGGGTTGATCTTTGACTGATCGAGGTTTGATGCTAGACTGCAGGTGAGTGATGGTATTGTCCAAACGTTGAGCTTTAGTAATTTCTTTCAGAGAGTGAGGTAATGTAGATGCATGGTGTCCCGCGGGTTAGGCGTGAGGAGGTTTTAGGGCTGTTGAACGCCCATGCGAGTGCTGCGTGGTCAGTGAAGACGTTGAAGGGTCTTCCCTCCAGGTAATGTCTCCACTTTTCAACAGCCCAAACCACTGCAAGACATTCCTCTTCAGAAGTGCTGTAATTTTTCCTTGATGTATACGCCACCACCTTTTCTCCCTCCTCTGATTGTTGAGTGAGGATGGCACCCAATCCTACCTCACTTGCATCCGTGTGAACCTGGAAGTCTTGGTTAATGTCTGGTTGTATTAACACTGGTGCGTTTTGTAAAGCTTGTTTAGAAAAAGACTTATATTGACCATTTAAGATTTTGCTTACATCTATCTTGTAAATATGTTTTGCTATTTTATTAAAAAGGTTACAATTACAACAATAATTACAATTTCAACAATATTTCAAGTGTACTCTTTCTTTGTAAAAAAAATATTATAGGCCTACATTTTATCATATTCATTAGTTTGAATATAGCCAACATTGGAACAGCTAACATATTAGTTGATGACTTTATTTTTGACAAAAATAGTATTTTATATATATATATATAACATATGAGCAAAAATTGCTAAACAAAAGCTTATTTGATGTGGCAGTATATTCTACAGTAAAAACTGTACCCAAATCTAGTCAACAAAATGTTGTCTTTCATATTTCACCTGACTGTAACGTTGTTTTTATGAAATATTAGGGCATATAAATGTTAATTTGCAGTTTAATACGTTGCTTATACAAATAGCCTACATTTTATTTCAACATATTTCAGTCGATTTTTACTCATCTCAGTATAGCAATACAGTTTGCTAAAACATCATCATTCATTCACACACAGAAACGTGGGGAGAGGGAAAGAGATGTAGATTAGGATGACTCAGAGGTGAGACTTTCGTCTCGATGGTGCACGAGGGCTAGTTCAAATGTTAATTTCCAGAGAGGTCCTTTGTCCTCTTGGGATCTGGTTCGCTCTTCAACCAGACTGTCCAGCATTTCCTAATTTCTCAATTCTTACACATGTTTGCTGTACTCCAGTACTAGAATGAAGGCCAGTATGACCAACACCGATACTGATGCCTCTATTTGTTGGATATATGTATTATTTTTACATTTCTGGGGATGAAATTGGTAATTATAGTCATTCAGCATACAGTAAAAAATATTTTTTTAATTTATTTAAAAGGCCTGAAATTGACAGATGTTTATGTTTATCTTTTATTAACAATCACCGAACATTCAAAATATTATAGTAACTTTTAATTTAAGTAAACTTCCCTTTTATTTAATGTGTTTCTGATGTGTCTGTCAATACTCTTTGTCATTCGGCTTTCTCTGATTAAATTAAACTGTATCTTTCATTTTCAAGATATATGGCATAAGTAATTAGTAATTAAAGAATTTGTTTTCTGTATTTGTATCAATCCTCTAAATACAAAGTCAGTATCTGTGTCTTCATTACTGAGAGGAGCACATTAATGACTGATGAAGATTAATGCGCGAGCGCCCTGTATGTGACCCATCAATATATATGTGGCTCATCCTCTCTCTCTCTCTCTCTCTCTCTCTCTCTCTCTCTCTCTCTTAGTGCATGCTGTCAGTGAGGAGGGTGTGTGTGTGAGAGCGTTTCTATCGTGCGCTGTTCTTTATATTTTCTTTTGTGTGTTTTTCTTTTCTATTTCTTTTTTTTTTTTTTTAGTTTACTCTTTGTAAAGTTTAATTTAGGGTTCTAGTAAGTAGGCCTAGCGTGCGCGGGTCTGGCGTCAGGTGTGTCGTCCACAGGTGACGGACGCCATTATCCCTCCGCCGTGGGTTCAGGCGTGTGCCAGAGGCCAGTGCTACAGGTGGAGATGTTGTGATAGCGTTTGGTGAGCAGTTAGGCTGTGGAAATATCGTCTCGGCTTTGAGAATGAATAAAGCCGTAGTTGTTTTTCTTAAAACAGAAGCATTGGTCAACAAGGTTATTGAGAACAGTTTGTGGGTGAAATACATTTTCGTTAATACCACTCCGCTGTTTGCTCCGGCTACGAAAGTGATCATTTCAAACGTCCCTCCGTTCATTGAAAATGTGGTCATTGTGACAGAACTTGCAAGACTCAGAAAAGTTGTAAGCGAGGTTAAACCGGTTTCCTTAGGCTGTAAAAATCCTGTGCTTAAACATGTGTGTCTTTTAGGAGACAAGTGTTCATGTTTTTGAGTTCTCCGGATAAATTACTGGATGTGTCGTTTAGAGTGAAAGATGGCGATAGTTCATATCTGATATTTGCAAGTACGGAGAGTTTGTGATGTTTTGAATGTGGGGAGTTCGGACATAAAAGACTCTCGTGCCCTCAAAAGAAAACTCCGGCAGAAGCGAAGATTAGTGGTGAGACGGAGGAATCATCGCTGCACAAAGATGTGGAGTTGAAACCAGCAGAGGAAAAGTCAGGCTTGGACGGCGCTCTGGTGGCTGAGACGAGTCAGGACAGTGGATTGGAGGAGAGTGAGAGCGTTGTGAGTAACTTAAACCGTGTTGATAATGAACAGCCGAGTTGTAGTAGTGTAAATGGCACTGCAGCAGTTGTGGAAGATCAACTTGTAGTTGATCGTGTAGGCCTACACGTCAGTGGTGTGCGAATGTGACAGAACTAGTTAAGTGAGTGACAGATGCGGTGACCTATCAGGGTGGAGGATGGGCTATTTAATGCTGATTGGCTGTACCCTGAGATACGTCTTTTCCTCCCCTCTTGCGTCATTGACTAGCGCCTCAGGTATACTTTACTTTACTTTATTAGTCCCATCACTGGGAAATTTATCTTGGACAACGTGCAAAGTCCATACATACAAAAACATACATTAAAAACGAATAGAAATAAGTAAAATTAAATATATAAAACATAATGGCAATCAATACTTACAATACAACATACATTAAAATAAATAGCAGGTAAGTGAAATTAGATACATAGAAGACACAATGGCAATTCATAATATTTTATCTGTTTAACACTTTGATTGCAGTAGAAACAAAATAATTTTTCAGTCGATTGGACCTACACATCAAGACCCTATACCTCCTTCCTGATGGTAATAATTTAAAGTTGGCATTCAGGATATGAGTATCGTCTCCAACAATGTTCCTGGCATGGTTTAAAATTGAAGCATCGAACAACTCTTGTGGTGATCGGCTCTCCTCACCCCCTATAATTTTAAAGGCGGTGTGCACCAAACGTCCTAATCTTGATTTTAATTGGACAGAGAGATTACCATACCATGCAGTAATACCATATCTAATCAAGCTCTCGAAAATAGACTGATAAAACAAATACATGATTCTCTGATTCACTCCAAACGCTTTTAACCTGCGTAGAAAGTATAGTCTCTGCTGTAGCCTGGAACAAAGATTATTGACATGAAAAGACCAGCATAGTGAATTATCTATAAAAACTCCCAAGTACTTATATGAAGGGACCTGTGCAATGATATTGCCGTGTATCATTACCGGACTATGGTCCCCTACACTTCTAGGATCGAAAATCATCTCAACCGTCTTAGTTCCATTTAGTATTAAGGAGTTATTGTCACACCAACCTACAAATCTCTCCACCTCAGAGAAATAATGAGAAACATTATCTTTCCTATTTAATAAGCTTAAAATTGCAGTGTCATCAGAAAATTTGATAAAAAAAGTATTGTCTTGACGTGCTACGCAATCATTGGTGTATAGTGTAAATAAAATTGGCGAGCAGACACATCCCTGCGGGGCTCCCGTGTTCGTAATTTTAACCTCAGAATACGAGTTGTTGACTCTCACCTGTTATGTGTGGTTGTTCAGAAAGGAATAGAGCCACTTAATACAGTATGGATTTATCTTAAGCTCTTTTAACTTTGTTGTCAGCAACATGAGATTTAAGGTATTCAACGCTGAACTAAAATCAATAAAAAGTAAACGGGCATATGATTGACTGTCTTCTAAGTGACTGCTGACCAAATGAGAGATGTAGTTAATGGCGTCTTCAGTACCTCGCCTCTCCCTATATGCAAATTGAAGCGGGTCGAGTAATGGTTTGACTTGATCCTTTAACCCCACTGGTATGTGCTAGTAGCGGCTTGTTTAACTCGTGTATTTAGAACACCTCTGATGTGTTGTCGTTTCCTTGAATTATAGCGTTTATCTCGTACTTTCCTGCAGTGCATTTCACCAGCGCAGAGTAGTTGACTGCTCACCCTTCAGGTGTGTAATCTGTCTCTGTATCCAGTGGTGGGTTATGATGGCGTGCGGTATAGTGGGTCGCTATGTCACTGTTATTGTGTTGCTTCCTGTACCCCAGTTAATCTGCGGTTTTGAAAATCGGCTGTAAACGGTAGCCTGTGAAAATTATATGGTGGGTGATATCCTCTCTCGGTACGTGTTATGCAAGATGGTTGGAAAATTGTAGTGGGAAAAGAAGCATTAGTAACATCTCACTTCCTTTAAGGCGTTCGTGAGGCGTGGATCCTCTCTCTCGTCCTCGGCACGTTCTCCCTCCCATTTCTTCAGTTGTTGGGCTTCGTATGACCCTGAGTTAACATTGATAACCACGGTGTTTGTGCCATCCTTCGCATCGCTGCGACAGCGCCGTGGGCCATCAACAAAGTAACAGGATATGTATCGTCTGGTTCCTTTTAGGGTTATAGACAATGCTGTAAACTGGGACTGACGCTAGTTGTACGAGAACCAGGTGTGTGTGTGTGTGTGTGTGAGTAGTACTGCACTTTTGGAAAAGCCATTAAGTGGTCCTTCCGCCGGTAGACTCAGTCTGGTTGTTTGGTTTAATTCTTTTTGTCTAATTCTGGTGAGAGTTAGGTTTACAGATTTTCTCGAGGTTCCTCCTATCCTAGTGTGTAAAGGACTGTGTTGGTGTTTGCCATTTCCTACCGCCCTATGTGATCACCTTTCTGGTAAATTGCCATTAATTGGACATGTAGCTCTAAGCGCCCTTTTAAAGAATATACTGTTTCGATATACTGTATTAATTGCTTGCATTCCCTGACCTTCCTGGCGCACACAAACCTGTGTGACCCAGAGTCAATTGCTGGGTTATTTTGATATTTCCTGGTTGGTTCAGGGTGGCGTAGTCGACAATTATCACCATAAGCTAAATCTGTTTATTAAGCTAAATCTGCTCTTTTTCTTTCTCTATTGCTGTTCTATTACAAGATAGAAAGTCTAAGGCCTTCAATAGCCATACAGCAAGCCCAACTAATCTGGAGCCTATTACATGTCAAACTAAGATCGCTGTGGGGACAAAAATTAAGACTGTTAAGTTAGCACTTTTAACCTGTTAAGCCTCACCAGTGCGTCGGCGCACTGAAGCGTTTTTTTTTTATATATAGCTCAAAGTTACTATCAGATTTAATGTTATACTTCGACAAACTATACATCATTAAAAAGATATAAGACTCAAGTTTCAGTATTTGACCACTATTGTATTCTGAGAAACTTATAGCGACAGTTATTTCTTAATTTGTGTCAGGAGTTATGAAATGAAAAAATGAGTCGATACCTTTAATATGAATTATGCGCGTCAGCCGCTTTCATTCATAAAAAACTCCCGTGCTGTCGTCATGACAGCGATACACAAAACAACGTCCCTCAGGGCTTTAGCTCAAAAATGTGCAGATTTGGAGAAATATTGATATATTCTCATAGATTCACATCATATTTCTATAGACAGGAATAATATTTATTGAATTTATACCAAATGCGTCGATGTAATCATTATGAGCGCTTGCATACTCTGATACTGTGTTTTCAATCCATACCAATAGCCTGAGGGCGCTATTATGCACAATAATTGTCCATATATAGAACATGAAGAAGAGCCATGATCATGTGATCATGTAATGCTAATCTATATAGACTATCATTGTGCAGAACAGTATACAATAGTATATTTTCTGTCTGATTTTTTTATCTGAAGCCAAATTAGATCACAGAAGATTATTTAAAACACTCATCTTGCGTTTTAAAGTAAGTTTGGAGCACAAACATGGTTTTAATCTCATAAATTGTCGTGTATTGATGGTGTGCTAAGCTAACATGCTAGCTAGCCCTAGGTGCACCTGCAACCTAGAAGTTATACTTTTATGATTTTTTGAATGCTTACTGAAAGTTTCTTTATTCAAGAATGTTCTTTATTCTTTATTTAAAATGTGAGGTGAACTTTGAGAAAAGAAATTAGGGACTGAAACCCTATGAATAGCCTGTGAATAGCCAGTCGTTAGTAACTATAATGCAGACAAAAGAAATGCATATTTAGAGCCATAACCAGGCTGGAGAAGTGTGAATGTGTGCAGGGGGAGACTGAGACTGAATGGGGATCGTTTGCACCACAAAACAATAGAGACAATATACTGGATAGATGGTTAGAAGATGGCAATAAACATCAGAAGCATCTTAGCGTCAAATCAAAATAAAGTAATTTGACATGGTCTTGAAAAACATGTAACTAAATACAGAGTTTTGGACTTATTATCTTCAGATTTTAAACATAAAATGTTTAGACATGTGGCTTTAGCTGTAGTGCATTTCTAGATTGCTCCAGTGCCAACTTCAATTTTATTTTCATGAGGATGTTTCATTAAAATTAATTTCTAATAACTTTACAAAACTTTGAAGCTATTTATAACAATTTTTGTCATTATGACAATAATTAATTCTACATTTACAATAAACTGCCAGGTGTCAGCTTTCAAATGAGACCATACTTGTGCTTTTAGTACAAAGGGTTCATGAACTGTATCTGTTTCAGTTTGGGTATGTCATTTCTGGGGATTTTTCAAAAGTGGGGTTGCAGCTTAACAGGTTAAACATTCGCTCATTTAAAAATAAATCACTTCTAGTCAACGACTTAACCACAAACAACCTGGACTTTATGTTTCTAAATGAAACCTGGCTAGAAGACAGCTGCAGTGCAACAATCCTCAATGAAGCAGCCCCTCCTAACTTTACTTTATGAGTGTCTGCAGAGCTGTTAAGAGAGGTGGGGGTGTAGCTGCTCTTTTTAAAGATATCTATCAATGTAAGCAAATATCATTTGGGAATTACCCATCTTTCGAATATCTGGGTATTGTGTTAAAAGGTGCTCCATGCATTTTACTTATCATTATTTACAGGCCTCCAAAATACTCTCCAGCCTTTGCTGATGACTTTACAGAACTGTTATCAACAATTACCTCAGAGTTTGACTGTTTTGCCATTGCTGGGGATTTTAACATCCACATAGATAGTGCAGAGAATAATATGGCAAAAGAAATGAAAACTGTTTTAAAAACTTTTGATCTGACTCAGCATGTACATGGACCCACACACAATCGCGGACACACTCTAGATTTACTTATCAGTAAGGGTCTAAACATTTCACTGATTGTTATTAAGGATGTAGCACTGTGTGATCTTTTCTGTATTTTCTTTGATATATTGATCTCTCCTGCCACTGAAGCTAGATCTGTGTCTGTCAAGAAGAGATCCCTAAATGAGAACACTAGTGTACTATTTAAGAAGGCTATATCCTTAACACCAAGCATATCTGCAGACTCTGTTGATTTTCTCCTTGATTCTTTTAACTCAAAAGTTAAAGGTGTAATTGATGATATTGCTCCTGTGAAAGTCAGGAAGAAGAGTGGCAGACAAAAAGCACCTTGGAGAAACTCAACAGCAGTGCTAAATATGAAAAGACAATGCAGAAAAGCAGAGCGCATGTGGCGGAAGACTAAACTTGTAGTCCATTATAACATCTACAAAGACAGCCTGCATGCTTTCAATGTGGAACTAGGCAAAGCTAGACAGACTTTCTTCTCAAATATTATAAACAGTAATTTAAACAACACACGCACTCTTTTTGCTACTGTAGAGAGACTGACAAACCCTCCAAGCCAGATTCCCAGTGAAATGCTCTCAGACAGCAAGTGTAGTGAGTTTGCTTCTTTCTTCTCTGAGAAAATCAATAATATCAGAAAGGTGATCAGCACACCCTTGAGTTGCACTGGGGTCAGACAGATCAGACCACCTGAGAAAGTAGTTACTATGTCTGACTTCAAAGAAATTGATGGCAAAATTTTGGAAGAAACCGTACAGCACCTTAAAACATCAACCTGCGCTCTTGACACTTCCCACATCATTTTAGCGCAATTTTCCACCGGACAAATTGCGATTGTTAACTCATGATTTCTGTTCTGTGCGTCTGTGCGCACCAATCTTGCACTTCTATCTACTCCTCAACCAGACCACCTAGAGACTTCGGGTTTTCGGCATTATGTTAAGGAAGTTCTAATCTCGGGAACGCACAAAAAAAATCCAGGAAAAGATTTACTATCTCTTAGTGTTGTGATCCCATGAGGTGAGAAAATTGCGCTAAAACACTCACCGAGTTTTTATTACTTGTTTCAAAAATGTGTTAAACAGTTTAGCTGTCACTATCCAAACAATTTATGAATAATTAATTAACTGTGTGTGTGACAGTTGTCTCTGCACAAGTAAATTCAGACAGAGAAAGATACATATTTTATATTATACCCAGGCAATGGACAAATGTCTGCTCAGGTATTTTTATTATTGCAAATGAAAGGTTATAGACATTAACAGTGAGAAGAGAATAAATAAAGGGGGAGGGGGGGATGACACTGGTTCAGAATTAATTAATTTGTCTGCCATTTCTTTGCACAGTAGCTAGGTGTCACTAGTGAGCAATGCTAAATGAAGCTTCGAGTAATGAACCTTTGGCTGAAGCAATGGGCTGCGAGGTCTCAGTGGTTCAGGAAGCCTCATTTTGCCATCACTAGGTCCTTGGCAGTGCAGGGTGACTGCAGTGGGCTGAACACAGTCCTGGAGAACAAGGATGACTGAAGTGATCAGAGAAACCCTCAGCAGGCAGAACCCAACAAACACTGGCAGAGAGACGCAGGATAAATCCGTGAGACAGAAGTACCAGGCGGAAAACTGCACAGAACAAGACCAGACAGAGAACCAGCAAACAACGATCCGACACTGAACATGACAAACACGGCACTACGTATAGGACTCATAAACGAGGCACACCTGCGACTGATCTGATTGCTCGTCACCACAGCTTACGCTGATAGGCAATCAGATCAGAGCAGTACACACAGAATGAACAAGCAAACCCGCAAACCGTGACACAGGTCTTATCCCTTGGAAGTACTTTTGAGGAGATCAAATGTTGGATGGCAAATCATTTTCTACAATTAAATGAAAGCAAGAGCGAAATTTTGATTTTAGGCCCATCTAGGTCCTCATCTCCTTTCAATTTAGGTTCTTTCCCCATCAGTGTTCAAACTCATGTAAGGAATCTTGGGGCCCTATTTTAACGATCTGAAACGCAAGTGTCAAGCACAAAGAGCAAGTAACTTTGTGGGCGGGTCTTGGGCGCTGTTGCTATTTTCCCGGCGGGATAAATGACTCTTGCGCCCGGCGCAAATCTAAAAGGGGTTGGTCTGAAGTAGCTTCATTATTCATAGGTGTGGTTTGGGAAATAAACCAATCAGAGCGTCATCTCACATTCCCTTTAAGAGCAGACGCGCTTTTTCCATGGCGGATTGCTATTATAATGGCGGATTTGCCAGGAGCAGTTCACAGCCGAGGAGAGCAACCACGTCACGGCCGTAAAAGAGAGAGAAGTTACATTGAAATGGAGAAACCCACCCAAATTAACTCCGGTTAAACAGGCGTATGATAATTTGGGTAAATGTGTAAGCTAGATGTATGCTTTTATAATAAATTGTCTGTCTATCTATCTATCTATTGTAATAATGTATGATTTGCAAAAATGAAAACTGCTGCTTCTGTGTAGATGAGAGAATCAAAGTGTATGCGTGTTGTGCACACGCTACATTGATTACGGCCAAGCATGCGCCCTTAAAATAGCATATGAATAACATGCGCAACGCGCCACTGACTTTAAACTATTTTTTCCTGGTCAGTGGCGCAACTGTTTTCTGAAACTGCAAAATAGCATGAGGGAACGTTTGCGCCGGAACACGCCTCCTCTTTGCGCTGAACCGCCCAGGGAGCGCAAGTTCATTCCCTAGTTTAGGACGTGCTTCTGTGGAGGGAAAAGTCCGCTTTGCGCGGGTGCAAAATAGGAATGATACATGCGTCGCTGTACAAAGTCAATTGCGCTGGGTGCAAGATAGGGCCCTTGGTGTTACATTCGATTCGGCACTAAATTTTGAAAAACAAATCAGCTCAGTGGTGAAGGGAAGTTTCTTTCATTTGAGATCGATTGCAAAAGTAAAACAGTTTTTGTCTCCAAAAGACTTAGAGACTGTAATCCACGCCTTTATTTTATTTATTTTTTATTTATTTGACAGGGACAATGGACAGTAAGAAACTGTCCCAAAATTAGCTACAGAGCTAAATTTCATCTGCAGTCCCTGGGCAGAAAGTACCAAATGCATTCATTACATCACGTCTGGACTACTGTAATTGCCTGTACTGTGGCCTGCCTCTGTAAGAGACTTCTGACCGGTAGCAATTTTACATTGGCTTCCTGTTAAGTTCAGAATCGATTTTAAAATTGCTGTTTTTGTGTACAAGGCTCTATCTGGTGTTGCACCAAAATACATACGTGGCCTTCTGACAGCATGTGTATTTTTTATTCTTTTGTGTGTTTTCCTTATATTTCTTTCTTTTTATACCTCTAAGTTTGTTTATTTGATTTAGTATTATCTTGTGTGTTGTTTGTGTGCGTCTCAGGCTGGGACTGGGCTTGATGTCTCACACGCCGTCACGGAGTCAAGACAGTATCCGTGGCGAGTGTGGAGGCTTGCTGTCTGGGTGTAGGAGAGGTTGTTGGCCATCAAAACATTCTCTCCGCTTCCTGAATGAATAATGCAACTGTCATTTTAACTCGGTGGAAAGAGCAAATGAGGTGTTTGCACGAGGTATAATCATTGATGAAATACTTATACCTTTTTTACCTCTGCTGTTACCGTCAAAAAAAGTCACAATATCGAATATCCCTCCGTTTCTCAGTGATGATATTTTGAAACGAGCACTGTCACGCTATGGAAAGTTGGTTTCGCCGATCAAGAAGATTACGATCGGATGTGAATCTCCTTTATTGAAAAAAATCTTTTAATTTAGGAGATTTGCATTCATGATCATCAAAGATGACGCAGAATTGGACTTGGCACTAAATTTCCATGTGGACGATTTTTAATATGTCGTGTTTGTAATTACTGACAAAATGAAGTGCTTTAGATGTGGTAAATCGGGCCATTTAATCCGTTCATGTCCCGACGAGTTTGTGAGTAAAGTTGGCACGGATTTAAATGAAAATGAAGACTCAGAACATTAGTAATCTGGGTTTGCTTGTGTTTTTTTGTTTAGTTTATTTATTTCAGTATGGCTAAAGTGCGGATTGCCTCCTTGAATGTCAGTAGTGCCAGATATTATAGAAAAAGAGCTGAGCTGTATGAAATTATCAAGCAGAAAAAAACAGATGTCACTTTGATTCAGGAAACACATAGTGACATGAACAATGTTAATGATTGGATGAAGGAATGGGAAGGCTTATCTTTTTTAACAACACGTTAAGTGGAGGAGTAGCAATATTATTTGCAAAATATATAACAAATATTTCATAACTAATACAAGTTCATATCAAGTTAAAGAGTTTTTGAAGGGTAGACTTTTAAAAGTGACAGCACAAGTGGAGAATTAATATTTTTGTTTTTATTTGTGTGTATTAGTGATCGACCGATGTATCGGTTTACCGATATTTTCCCCGATATTTAAGCATTTTCCCATAATCGGGTATCGGTTTTGTAATATCGGATTCGCCGATAAACGGCGCCATCTTGTGGCCGTTTCGAGAATTCCGCCATTGCAGCCCGCGTCTGAGGAGATCAGTCAACAACAACTCTGTGCACAGGTAAAACATATGTTCTGCTTGCTTTGCTTTAATTATTCAACTTTATTTAACATAACAGACATGCAGAAATGAGATTTGAGACATGAATGCCTGATATAGTTTATTTATGCAGCTTGGTTCTAAAAAATTGAGACGAACTCATGGAGTCACGTAGCGTAATCCGTCATGTCCTGCCCCAATAAAGACGTAAATTTACATGGATTAAATAAAACAGACATGAATGAGTGAATGTTGAAAATAAAAGCGCTGAATTTTATTCTCTATCTGTTGTATTTGCTCACCATTAGTCTCTAGAAAAAAGTTCGTTCATATTGCTGAGCACTCACTGGGTTGATGACCAGGAATGCTCAAGTACGGCCACTGAATGAAACTTTTGACAAGATTATCTTGTTTAAACATCCTAGATTATATTTTCATTTACTACATAGCAATTATTTCGCTAATACACATCTAAATATACCGCTTTGTGGAAATTAATTATTTATTATCTCCACGCGCGATCGCGGTTGAGTAGTTCTGTGTAAAATAAATGCATAGATAAACAGCACTTTGTCAGTTGGCATTTCATGATCTAGATTCAATCTAGATCATGAAATGCCAACTGACAAAGTGCTGTTTATATAGTCTCGAAAAAAAAAAGTTTGTTCATATTGCTGCGCACCAGGGGCGGAGTGGGACCAAAAAATCTACCGGGAAATTTCGTAGACCGCCGGCCCTCGGTGGTAAAAAACAAAAAAAAAAACAAAAAAAAAAAAACACTACGTTTGCTAAAAAATATAGTGTTGAATGAGAGAATATTAAATAGATTTTTTTTGTTCCTCTATAGTTTTTTCACAACTTTCTAAAAGAGTAAAAAAATTGCGAGAGATGGATAACGGCAGTCAGAAGAACTCAGAAGAGAGAAATATATGTCAATTTGTCATCACTCCCACAGACGCAGCATTAGAAACCCTCACAGCAGCATTAACTCGTTTTTTGTAATTTTATTAAATGTAATATAATATAAAATAGTGTTATAAATGTAAATACATTTTTTTTTTTTTTTTTTTGCAAATATTAAAAAACTTTCCAGGATTTATGCGGATGATGACCGTTAAAACGTGTCATCATCACCCTGTTGAAAAGGGTCCATGGCATTTTCACGGTGACATGACACCTTGCTCGTTGAACAAGCGCAACATTCAGCATTCAATCAAATATTCTAAAAGATGTAGGCTATTATTAGCCTACTAATAAGGTTATTTCAACATAATATTTCGTTATTTCGACATTTATGTGCGTGCAACAAGCAAGATGTGCATTTGTAAATCCGGTAACGCGTGCATTGATTTTTAGTAATAAATTAGTGTTTTCTGACAGTGTCGGGTGTCGGCTGCAAAGATGAAGTTGACGATCGCCATATTCGTAGTGAACGCGCCTATAGAGAGAAATGCATGATTACGTAATCAGAGAGTAGCCTTTTTCTTTTCGTTTTGAATTATTTCGTTTAAATTTATTTCAAGCTTTGTGTATTTGATGTGTTTCTCATGTCTGTGTGAGGCATTCACTGAGTTTCGTTAATTTAGTTCGGATGAGATGCGCTCAGTTAACGTGCAATGCAATTGACCGCGCGGGCGCCTCAATGATTAGGCTATATTGTCTGTTTGTTATATTTGCTTATTATTAAATCCAGGAAATTGGTTGATAAAAAAATTATTAAAATTAAGATACAATTTATACAAAACGAAATTCACTTTAATGAAAGGTTTTCTACAAAACAAAACTTAATGAAATGGTCAAAATCATGTCTGTCTGACCCACCCACTCCAAGTCTCTCGATATAGCGCATCATATCTTACTTGTGCTGTTCACTTTTCATAAATAAACATAAATGGAAAATAAATGCCATTATAATATTTTAACAAATATGAAACCAAACGCGCTTATTTAATGGCTACAACAGTAGGCCTACAGACTCTCTATTTGTGCAAATTGCTGCACATTCATTTAATTCTGAATTTTGCACAAGTTGAAAGGCGTTTGTTCAAATCAAGTTCACGGATAATTGTGCGTGCATTTATTAATCATTATGATACTAAAATCATAAAAATGCTATGTACTAAAAATCAGATGAGCCCAGAATATGAACGCAACGTTTAATTACACGTTTCCTCCCATAGAAAACCATTAGGCCTATAAGAAAGCTTAATGTAGCTTAATGCAGATTAGAATGCCCCCTTATTATGTCGAAATAACGACTTATTATGTCGAAATAACGAGATATTATGTTGAAATAACGTCTTAATATCTCGAAATAACAAGATAAGTTTTCTTTTCTTTTTGCTTCAAAATGCGGTTCAGGGCTTCCATAGAGCCTACAGCCTGAATATAATTGCTTCCAGAAATTATTTTTGGGGGTGCTTTGGTCTTTCTTGGGGGTGCTGAAGCACCTGCTAGCCCCACCCTCCCGCCCATGCTCAGCTCCACCTTTCAGTTTTCTTTTTTGCCTTTCCATCATTTAACTCACTCTCACGGACGTTAGACTTCCAAGACGTGACGAGGAAAAAGAGGTGTTCGGCGGCTTTTTACATCAAAGGCCGACCCGATTTTGGGAGGGGCCGCTCACTGATCCCCCTATGTTTTTGAAAATCCTATAGACATGGTTGGACCTGCCGAACGGTTTGAGCACTTTTATATACTGTGTTGAGCAGAGAGGCTGCACAGTTTGACCAGCGAGAAGCGGCCACACATCAGGCCGCCAGACGGTGTTGCTAAAATAACTCGCAATGTATAACTATTATCAGACCGGCCCTCGCGGCCTCAAAACACTACCGGCCCACCGGGAAAAGTCCCGACTCTCCCGATTGCCACTCCGCCCCTGCTGCGCACTCACTGGGTTGATGACCAGGAATGCTCAAGCACGGCTACTGCATGAAACTTTTGACAAGATTATCTCGTTTAAACACCCTAAATTGTATTATCATTTACTACATAACCATTATTTCGCTAATACAAATCTAAATAAATACCGCTCTGTGGAAATTATTTATTATCTCCACGCGCGATCGCGTTGAGTAGCCTAAGTTATAGTTCTGTGTAAATGCATAGATAAACAGCACTTTGTCAGAAAGGATTTCATTAATAACATACTAGTTGGAAAATGCAAATATGCTGTTTTGTTTGTTACTTTCCTGACAATGTTATATTCCAGCTAATATTATTCAGTGAATTACTATTACCCAGTGAATTATTCCTCACTCTTTAAACCTATTAAACGGCACATAAACCTTCTAAAACTGTTTAAAATGAATTACATTTCAATACAAAATACAATACAAAAAATACCTCCAACATGTGGAACCACTTAAAGATACATCACTCAACTATCTTAGAATATATTTTAGAATCATTTTTGTGCTTTATTTTTTACCTCATCAAAGCTTTTATTTTTAAACAAAGACACTTAGTAACAGTGCACTTTATTTTTTGGACTCAGACCCCTCTATTTATTTGTGTATAAATATAAAGTTGTTTTATGTATGCAAGGAGGGAGTGATTGTTATAAATAAAATTGTTTGTTCAGTTCATTTGTGTTGTAATAATTGTGTCAAAAACAGAAGTATAACAGTAAATAAATATCGGTTCTGCATATCGGTAATCGGCACATAAACATGCAAATAATCGGTATCGGTTATAAAAAATCAATATCGGTCGATCACTAGTGTGTATGTCCCCAACTCAACAATTGATAGGATGTTGTTTTTAGATACATTATGTTCTGTTTAACAAGATGTTTCTAATGATGATGATTTATTTCTGGGAGGAGATCTTAATTGTACAGTGAGCAATTGTGACAGAAATCATATAAACATGAATTAAAGGGATGGTTCGGAGTAAAATCAACCTAGGGTCCTTTGCACCATGACCTCGAGGCAAACACCCCCCCCAGAAGCCTTTTTCCCTTGGTCGAACATGATTAAAGTTAGAGCTTATTTAGAGATATCAGCCGAATGGTTTAGTGCAGGCGCTAACGGATCCTAGGATGTATCTCATAAATTACCCCACTAATAATGCCCAGAATGGCACCAGACTTATACAGTAGTACAAATAGATTCTGTACTCATAAAACGAGGCATTGGAAAGTTTGTAAGTACATCAGGAGTTTATTTAAATAACACTTGCCTGACGGCTCATGCTACTGCTAACCCGGACACCGACGTCACTTCCGTGATTTGGGAAAAGTACGTAAAAGTCCTGCAGAAAGCGATGCATAAAGATGTAGTGTAACGACGCCCAGTTCCAGGAATGCACTAATATATTGTTGGTAGTACCAGTTTGCAACAATTATTAGACAATTATTAAACTTTTACGTGCTTTTCCCAAACCACTGAAGTTGTAACACAGATATGGATAAAATACCCGACATTCGAAGTTATTAAATCAAGCGAATTCATGTGAATACTGTCGTATATGAACAAATAGAAGACGAGAAGACCTAGAGTTCACTAACATTAAATAGGAAACAGATTTCATTTGGTGTTCTTCTCACGAAGAACAAAAACAGTTTTTCCTTAAAGAAGCACAAATTGTGAAGACAAACATGACAAATTGTGTGTCTGCGACACCTTGACTCATAATGCGTAACTTAATTGATAGGTTTGTTTAAAGTGTAACAGTCGTATCTGCGATAGAAAAAACATCAGGCTTCACTTTTCATGTTGGGCCTATTGTGTGTCCTGTGACCGCTTCGCAGACAGACCTAAAAGAATATCGCAGTTTAAGTTTTTACATTTTTGTAATTTTCTTATGCTGTATTTGTTCATTAATTCCTATATGAACATGTTTGACAGTGCTCAAAGAGTCGTCTAAAAAGGGTTTCTGTGTTATGCATTCATTACAGCTAAATGTCTCTTTTCTTATACACCATACACACTTTTGTAGTAAATTGTGCACGCGCGATTGTTGCATAAAGATTATGCTTGGACTTTATCCATAGCCTTTACAAGGGACAGGTGATGTTAGTCACTATAATGTGGTACAAGCACGCTAACAAATCTGACAGAATCTATTTACATATTGTAAATGTTTACTACAACTATGGGAGGATCTGGGTGTGTTTTGTTTATGACGACTTAAACTATTTGTATTGTTGCTGGTTTTTTTTTTTTTAATTAATTCGCCTTTGCATAAATTACTACTTCTTGGATGTTAAACACCACGGGGTATAATTTAAAATGTATGTTTGTCAAAAGAAAAATCATCTGTATTTTAAAACACTGCTTTTTCTCAAAACATCAGACGTCAGACGTATTTGGTAGCATTATTCTCTCATTTCATCGTGTAATTAACTCTATCTTTATCCGGTTGAAATTTGTAGAAATAAGATAAGTACATTTATAACACAAAAATAACCAGTTAATGGCTTTGTGTCAGAACACAACAGGTATGACGAAATGATTGGTTTTAACTTTTTATTCTGACTTTAAAGCTAGATTATCCTTTGAAAAGTGTAATACAAGACATTCAGTCTTTGCTTTTGGGGGATATTTGGAAAACTATCTTACATACGCTGTGTTTTCTCCGATTGACGTGAGCCGTTGACCATCCTTAATGCCGTCGTTGTGTGAGGAACTGTTTGGAGTATTGCAGCAGCTATTTCTTAAAATGGGCAGGGATGCATAATGTTATTGTTAAACACTGTTTTTTAAGCTATCTATTGTGCCTCACCTAACCAGGATGTCCAGCACAGAGTAAAGCAAGCTAGATTAAACCACTGGCAATATATTATAAAAAAGAACACAAATACAGTCTCCTTTCATGCATCTGTTCTCATAACAAAGCTCTGCTTTTAGAAGGATCGAATAATATAAATGTTATCTTACCTAATGGTCTGCACACTGCTTGTGAAGCTCTCGAGGGCCCTTTTGATGAAGACTGCATCAATGTCCTTCTTCTGGAGCTTCTGGTACAGAATGTCGACGTGGGGCATGATTTTGTGGAAAAAAAAAAAACACAGAAAAAAAATTAAATCTTCGTCCTGTAGCATCCTCACGTAGTCAGATGCCTCTCTCACGCTGAGCTGGTCAAATGGACCATGTGAACCCGTCTTGATGGCAGATTAGACTTTTAGTTATTGAAATATGTTCTCAGGGCAGCATTGCATCTTATTGGTTCTCTCAGTCATCCAATCAGCGACAGCAGGAGGCGGGACATGGATTATTTGAATTGTTTTTCTCAGAACGCGGGAGACATCACGCTAAGGAGATCTTTGCAGTTAAGGTAATGTTATGTTTTATGTTGAACTATATTAGATTATTACATTAAATTGCCAAGATAATTAAGTATTTGGATTTTAAGTAAAGCTTGTTTTTCTATCGAGCTGTTATTTAACTAGCCAGCTAACTAATGTAAGTAAGCTAACTCGCAACATTAGCTAGCTAGCTCTTAGAAAGGATAATAGCTAATGTTAGCTTATATTCTATTATAACTTTTACTGGCTATAATAGCAAGTTACGCTGCTGTCATTGCACACTTTTGCTGTGGTATTGTTGCTGCGCCCAAGGCATTTTGTCATAGCTACATACAACAAACTGCTCTTTTGTGCATTTTTTATGCATATATTCTAATACTGGTCTTAGAGCACCGTGTCATATTTAAGTGCAACATTCATTTGCTGCTCTAAGGACATTTTTGCAGCATAAATTCTAATACTGCCCTCAGGGCACTTTACTGTATCTCCATGCAAAATTCTTTTGCTGCCCTCAGGGCACTTTACCGTATCTCCATGCAACATTCTAATACTGCTCTCAGGGCACTTTACCGTATCTCCATGCAACATTCTAATACTGCCCTCAGGGCACCTTACCGTATCTCCATGCATCATTCTAATACTGCTCTCAGGGCACTTTACCGTATCTCCATGCAACATTCTAATACTGCCCTCAGGGCACCTTACCGTATCTCTATGCAACATTCTAATACTGCTCTCAGGGCACTTTACCGTATCTCCATGCAACATTCTAATACTGCTCTCAGGGCACCTTACCGTATCTCCATGCAACATTCTAATACTGCTCTCAGGGCACCTTACCGTATCTCCATGCAACATTCTTTTGCTGCCCTCAGGGCACTTTACCGTATCTCCATGCAACATTCTAATACTGCCCTCAGGGCACCTTACCGTATCTCCATGCAACATTCTAATACTGCCCTCAGGGCATTTTACCGTATCTCCATGCAACATTCTAATACTGCTCTCAGGGCACTTTACCGTATCTCCATGCAACATTCTAATACTGCCCTCAGGGCATTTTACCGTATCTCCATGCAACATTCTAATACTGCTCTCAGGGCACTTCACCGTATCTCCATGCAACATTCTAATACTGCTCTCAGGGCACTTTACCGTATCTCCATGCAACATTCTAATACTGCCCTCAGGGCACCTTACCGTATCTCCATGCAACATTCTAATACTGCTCTCAGGGCACCTTACCGTATCTCCATGCAACATTCTAATACTGCTCTCAGGGCACCTTACCGTATCTCCATGCACCATTCTAATACTGCCCTCAGGGCACCTTACCGTATCTCCATGCAACATTCTTTTGCTGCCCTCAGGGCACTTTACCGTATCTCCATGCAACATTCTAATCCTGCTCTCAGGGCACTTTACCGTATCTCCATGCAACATTCTAATACTGCTCTCAGGGCACCTTACCGTATCTCCATGCAACATTCTTTTGCTGCCCTCAGGGCACTTTACCGTATCTCCATGCAACATTCTAATACTGCTCTCAGGGCACTTTACCGTATCTCCATGCAACATTCTAATACTGCTCTCAGGGCACTTTACCGTATCTCCATGCAACATTCTAATACTGCCCTCAGGGCACCTTACCGTATCTCCATGCAACATTCTAATACTGCTCTCAGGGCACCTTACCGTATCTCCATGCAACATTCTAATACTGCTCTCAGGGCACCTTACCGTATCTCCATGCACCATTCTAATACTGCCCTCAGGGCACCTTACCGTATCTCCATGCAACATTCTTTTGCTGCCCTCAGGGCACTTTACCGTATCTCCATGCAACATTCTAATACTGCCCTCAGGGCACCTTACCGTATCTCCATGCAACATTCTAATACTGCTCTCAGGGCACCTTACCGTATCTCCATGCAACATTCTTTTGCTGCCCTCAGGGCACTTTACCGTATCTCCATGCAACATTCTAATACTGCTCTCAGGGCACTTTACCGTATCTCCATGCAACATTCTAATACTGCCCTCAGGGCACCTTACTGTATCTCCATGCATCATTCTAATACTGCTCTCAGGGCACTTTACCGTATCTCCATGCAACATTCTAATACTGCTCTCAGGGCACTTTACCGTATCTCCATGCAACATTCTAATACTGCCCTCAGGGCACCTTACCGTATCTCCATGCACCATTCTAATACTGCTCTCAGGGCACTTTACCGTATCTCCATGCAACATTCTAATACTGCTCTCAGGGCACCTTACCGTATCTCCATGCAACATTCTTTTGCTGCCCTCAGGGCACTTTACCGTATCTCCATGCAACATTCTAATACTGCCCTCAGGGCACCTTACCGTATCTCCATGCAACATTCTAATACTGCCCTCAGGGCATTTTACCGTATCTCCATGCAACATTCTAATACTGCTCTCAGGGCACTTTACCGTATCTCCATGCAACATTCTAATACTGCCCTCAGGGCACCTTACCGTATCTCCATGCAACATTCTAATACTGCTCTCAGGGCACCTTACCGTATCTCCATGCAACATTCTTTTGCTGCCCTCAGGGCACTTTACCGTATCTCCATGCAACATTCTAATACTGCTCTCAGGGCACTTTACCGTATCTCCATGCAACATTCTAATACTGCTCTCAGGGCACCTTACCGTATCTCCATGCAACATGCTAATACTGCCCTCAGGGCACTTTACCGTATCTCCATGCAACATTCTAATACTGCTCTCAGGGCACCTTACCGTATCTCCATGCAACATTCTTTTGCTGCCCTCAGGGCACTTTACCGTATCTCCATGCAACATTCTAATACTGCCCTCAGGGCACCTTACCGTATCTCCATGCAACATTCTAATACTGCCCTCAGGGCATTTTACCGTATCTCCATGCAACATTCTAATACTGCTCTCAGGGCACTTTACCGTATCTCCATGCAACATTCTAATACTGCCCTCAGGGCACCTTACCGTATCTCCATGCAACATTCTAATACTGCTCTCAGGGCACCTTACCGTATCTCCATGCAACATTCTAATCCTGCTCTCAGGGCACTTTACCGTATCTCCATGCAACATTCTAATACTGCTCTCAGGGCACTTTACCGTATCTCCATGCAACATTCTAATACTGCCCTCAGGGCACCTTACCGTATCTCCATGCAACATTCTAATACTGCTCTCAGGGCACCTTACCGTATCTCCATGCAACATTCTAATCCTGCTCTCAGGGCACTTTACCGTATCTCCATGCAACATTCTTTTGCTGCCCTCAGGGCACTTTACTGTATATCCATGCAACATTCTAATACTGCCCTCAGGGCACTTTACCGTATCTCCATGCAACATTCTTTTGCTGCCCTCAGGGCACTTTACTGTATCTCCATGCAACATTCTAATACTGCTCTCAGGGCACTTTACCGTATCTCCATGCAACATTCTAATACTGCTCTCAGGGCACCTTACCGTATCTCCATGCAACATTCTTTTGCTGCCCTCAGGGCACTTTACCGTATCTCCATGCAACATTCTAATACTGCTCTCAGGGCACTTTACCGTATCTCCATGCAACATTCTAATACTGCTCTCAGGGCACTTTACCGTATCTCCATGCAACATTCTAATACTGCCCTCAGGGCACCTTACCGTATCTCCATGCAACATTCTAATACTGCTCTCAGGGCACCTTACCGTATCTCCATGCAACATTCTAATACTGCTCTCAGGGCACCTTACCGTATCTCCATGCACCATTCTAATACTGCCCTCAGGGCACCTTACCGTATCTCCATGCAACATTCTTTTGCTGCCCGCAGGGCACTTTACCGTATCTCCATGCAACATTCTAATCCTGCTCTCAGGGCACTTTACCGTATCTCCATGCAACATTCTAATACTGCTCTCAGGGCACCTTACCGTATCTCCATGCAACATTCTTTTGCTGCCCTCAGGGCACTTTACCGTATCTCCATGCAACATTCTAATACTGCTCTCAGGGCACTTTATCGTATCTCCATGCAACATTCTAATACTGCTCTCAGGGCACTTTACCGTATCTCCATGCAACATTCTAATACTGCCCTCAGGGCACCTTACCGTATCTCCATGCAACATTCTAATACTGCTCTCAGGGCACTTTACCGTATCTCCATGCAACATTCTAATACTGCCCTCAGGGCACCTTACCGTATCTCCATGCACCATTCTAATACTGCTCTCAGGGCACTTTACCGTATCTCCATGCAACATTCTTTTGCTGCCCTCAGGGCACTTTACTGTATCTCCATTCAACATTCTAATACTGCTCTCAGGGCACTTTACCGTATCTCCATGCAACATTCTTTTGCTGCCCTCAGGGCACTTTACTGTATCTCCATGCAACATTCTAATACTGCCCTCAGGGCACTTTACCGTATCTCCATGCAACATTCTAATACTGCTCTCAGGGCACTTTACTGTATCTCCATGCAACATTATTTTGCTGCCCTCAGGGCACCTTACCGTATCTCCATGCAACATTCTTTTGCTGCCCTCAGGGCACTTTACCGTATCTCCATGCAACATTCACTTGCTGCTCTTAGCGCATTTTGTTGCAGATATTCTAATACTGCTCTGAGGGCACCTTATGACATTAGATCTACAATTGGCTGCTCTAAGGACATTTTTGCAGCATAAATTCTAATACTGCTCTCAGGGCACCTTACCGTATCTCCATGCAACATTCTAATACTGCTCTCAGGGCACCTTACCGTATCTCCATGCAACATTCTAATCCTGCTCTCAGGGCACCTTACCGTATCTCCATGCAACATTCTAATACTGCTCTCAGGGCACCTTACCGTATCTCCATGCACCATTCTAATACTGCTCTCAGGGCACCTTACCGTATCTCCATGCAACATTCTAATACTGCTCTCAGGGCACCTTACCGTATCTCCATGCAACATTCTAATACTGCTCTCAGGGCACCTTACCGTATCTCCATGCAACATTCTAATACTGCTCTCAGGGCACCTTACCGTATCTCCATGCAACATTCATTTGCACCTTATAGAATCTAAATGGAACAACACAAATCTAAGGGCACTTCATATGCTACTTTCTGTGTAGTACTGAAATTTGCAAACATACAACTAGTTTTCTTCTAATCCGGTAACATTCAGGTATGCTGTGTCTATTTCTGAAATGTTTTGTAAAATTATTGTTTTCTTTCTTGTATTGTTTATATCAACTGCAGATTATGGAGCAGCTATGGATCGAAGGCATCCGAAGGAAACTGAGAATAGAAAAAGATTCCCGTGATTCCACGGATATCAAAATTGTTTTCTTCTGTAGTTCTTCTACATAGTTCTCCATAAACTCTGTTTTCTTGTCCCCATGAACAAAGACCTTTTTCTTGGCGGCAAAACAGAACAGCAAAAATTATTATTTCCATGCCTGTGAAAGAGGCAACAAACCAACAGGAAAAAGCATGGGCAAGGCATGTGAAACAAGGGCCAATTCCTGTGAAGCCTATGTGTCGTTTAAATTTATAGAGGAGACAGGTTTCACAGCAGTAGTAGTTCGGCAGCAATTAACACACACAGGACATGATTTGTCAAACCCTGAAGAGAGGAAGAAAAATGCAATTAATCCAGAATTGTTAGGATTTGTCGAGATATGGCTCACACAAGGTCTATCCATATCACAGATTGTCATAAAAAGTTGTGATTGGGCATGTAGTCGGGGTTACACCGAGAAGCATGACAGGCGTTTCTTCCTAACTCCAGAAGATGTAAGGTTGGTAAAACGCCACCTCCGTATCTTCACTTTGCCGGACATCGATGATGCTGTGAGTGTGGAAAAGCTGGTGACGGGTGAACTGAAAGAAAATATTTGCTTTTTTCAACCTTTGACAAAAGACCAGCCACTGGTTATTGTTGTCCAGACACCACAACAGAAGGCTCTACTCCAAGAGAACCCCCACCCCATGGTTGTTATGGACGCCTCCTACAAAGGTTTGACATCATATGGGTATGCCCTGTATGCCCTTGTACTTGTCAATGAAACTGGAAGAGGAGTACCATTTGCATACCTAATAATGAGCCAGGAATCATCAGCAATACTTGAGCTTTGCTTGAACATGCTTTGTTCAAGCAATCCAAACTTTTACCCAAGGTGAGAACAGTTCTTTTCAAAAGCCCAATACCCATACAAGGACAAAGGAGTTGTAATACTGAGAGATAATTGAATACCTTTTGTAACTTAAACAATGGTCAATTTACTACATTTGCCTAGATGAAATTGTGATACTCCAGTATTCTGCAATATTATTATCTGGAGTCTGGTCTTATTTTTCCTAGGTCAGTTATGATCGACAGAGACTTGAAAGAGCTCAATGCCATAAGAGAAGTTTTCCCCAAAGCCAAAGTTCTCCTCTGTTGGTTTCATGTTCTCCAGGTACTGATTGCATTTAAGAAATGCACGAGTAGATACTTTGAACATTCTGTTTGGTTGTAAATAAATTGATTTACAATTTTGATATCATATGCCTGCTGTAGCTTCTGAAAAAACAATGTAGCCTCATTTACAGTGCCATATATTGTGTATTAAAGGCTGTACATCGCTGGGTTACATCAAGAGATGGTGGGAACCTGTCAACTGACAAAAGACACGTCGTCATTCATGCCATGACCTCAATGAAAGCTTGCATAACGGTAACTACGATAGATATATAAAATTGTATGTGTCTCAATATCTTCTATTACCCTTGTTTCGTCTGTGTTGGGTACTCTAAACTGGCAACCATAATATATGGTATGGTATGATTTCAGGAGGAAGATTTTGTGACAGTGTCCACTAGTTTGTGCTATGACCTTGATGCCCAGCTTGGCAGCAATCGAGTGACAACATACCTGAAGGTGCACTGGCTTCCACATGCAGCACTATGGGCCAATTTTGGACGACTGTTTGAGCACAACAGCAGTGACACCAACAACAAGGCAGAGAGGTAGTCAAAGATTAATAATCATGTTTTTTTCAAACATTACAATGCATGATATAAAACAACAAAGTAACTCATGATCGGGAACATTTGGTTCCCTAGACGGCACATTTATCTTCTAATCTGCCACTGAACACAATTTTTCTGGTCACATTTGGAATTTTTTTTTTTTTTTTTTTTTTTTTTGTATTTACAAATTAAGTTATCATTTCCAAAGTTTCCAATATCACAATCCTATCTCCCCAACACTGAGTGAGTATTGTTTTCTCAATCTATGATTTACTCATAACAGTATATTATTGTTTTCCCGTTTTAGGTTTTTTCTGGCACTTAAATACCAGTTCCTAAGGGGAGAGGCAAACAGAAGAGTTGATCAACTTCTTCACTTGCTATGTGGTGATATTCAAAAATATTATTGGTAAGGCCAGTATAACGTTATTGTGATGCTTATCACATTAATTTTGGTCACACCGTCTATTAGGATATTAATTCTGTAATGCCATTTGAGTAAGTGTTAAGTAAATTTGGTAATGTTATCTTTCAGATACTTGAAATTACTAATTCTATGTTCACAATACTGTCCTCTGTTACATGTCCTGCATGAATGGAATTAAATGAGAATTGAATTAATTAAAAATGATCAATTTCTGTGATTAAAAAGGTCAATACTATATTTCATTTTATACACAATAATGCCTGTTATCCTCAGACTAAATGCTCTTTTGTTAATGTAGCTACCTGGACGACTTGGCAGATGCAGGAAGACTGAGGGTCTCCTCGTCAGCATCAACATCTACAGCAGCCAAGAACACAGTGGGACAGCAGATCCTGATAAATGAGCAAGGAAAGTGCTCTGTGCAAACAGGGGCAGGCCCCAACTCAGATTCAACTTTGAACACTGTGGATCTAGTCAAGATGCAGTGTGACTGTGGATTGTATGATAAGGGAAATGTATGCACACATATTGTATCAGCATACACTGAAGCACAGAAATGTATTGATATTGCACAGCTACATGCTGACATGGCTAGAGATATTGTTGCCAAAAAACAGTACCACGTTGATGGTGATTTCATCACTGTTCACCCCACTGATGTAAGTGCCACATTTGTATTTACTGGTGACCCTGCCTTTTGTACCTGTGCTGTCAACAGTTACGGTCAAAAGTGTGTGTGCTTACATGTTGCTGACTGCCTGCAAACCACCAACAATTCACATTCTACATGTCCCACTACATGTCCCACTGCTGGAAGCGAAAATCTGTTTGTGCCAACAAATGTCAATGCACAAGTTCAACTTCAGTCTATGTTGACAGATTTACTGGAGTGGAGCAAATCAGAAAATTACATGTATAGTAGTGACCTGTACACTACAGTGAAGAGGGCACACACAGTGGCCTTCAATCGTTTTGGCATTGTGTCAAGAAAACGAAAAATACACGCACTTCATGCTTATCGCCAGCGGATAGAGCAAGCCAAACGAGAGCTTTACAAAAAGCGCAAAACAAGAAGATACAAGCGCTAAATAATAATAATAAACAGATTTAACCAAAAAATAGTTTAATTGCATTTTTTGCAGTGATTTAACAGTGAACAGTATAGGACATTGAACAGTTTGCAGCACATAGTGTAATTGTGTCAGAAATAGTGTCAATTTAATTTTCTAGAGCCCTTGCTTTTGCAACAAGGCACTCTCTGATGATCTGAAATAGTGATCGACCGATATTGATTTTTTATAACCGATACCGATTATTTGCATGTTTATGTGCCGATTACCGATATGCAGAACCGATATTTATTTACTGTTATACTTCTGTTTTTGACACAATTATTACAACACAAATGAACTGAACAAACAATTTTATTTATAACAATCACTCCCTCCTTGCATACATAAAAAAACTTTATATTTATACACAAATAAATAGAGGGGTCTGAGTCCAAAAAATAAAGTGCACTGTTACTAAGTGTCTTTGTTTAAAAATAAAAGCTTTGATGAGGTAAAAAATAAAAGCACAAAAATTATTCTAACATATATTCTAAGATAGTTGAGTGATGTATCTTTAAGTGGTTCCACATGTTGGAGGTATTTTTTTGTATTGTATTTTGTATTGAAATGTAATTTATTTTAAACAGTTTTAGAAGGTTTATGTGCCGTTTAATAGGTTTAAAGAGTGAGGAATAATTCACTGGGTAATATTAATTCACTGAATAATATTAGCTGGAATATAACATTGTCAGGAAAGTAACAAACAAAACAGCATATTTGCATTTTCCAACTAGTATGTTATTAATGAAATCCTTTCTGACAAAGTGCTGTTTATCTATGCATTTACACAGAACTATAACTTAGGCTACTCAACGCGATCGCGCGTGGAGATAATAAATAATTAATTTCCACAAAGCGGTATATTTAGATGTGTATTAGCATTTTTTTCGAGACTATATAAACAGCACTTTGTCAGTTAGATTGAATCTAGATCATGAAATGCCAACTGACAAAGTGCTGTTTATCTATGCATTTATTTTACACAGAACTACTCAACCGCGATCGCGCGTGGAGATAATAAATAATTAATTTCCACAAAGCAGTATATTTAGATGTGTATTAGCGAAATAATTGCTATGTAGTAAATGATAATATAATCTAGGATGTTTAAACAAGATAATCTTGTCAAAAGTTTCATTCAGTGGCCGTACTTGAGCATTCCTGGTCATCAACCCAGTGAGTGCTCAGCAATATGAACGAACTTTTTTCTAGAGACTAATGGTGAGCAAATACAACAGATAGAGAATAAAATTCAGCGCTTTTATTTTCAACATTCACTCATTCATGTCTGTTTTATTTAATCCATGTAAATTTACGTCTTTATTGGGGCAGGACATGACGGATTACGCTACGTGACTCCATGAGTTCGTCTCAATTTTTTAGAACCAAGCTGCATAAATAAACTGTATCAGGCATTCATGTCTCAAATCTCATTTCTGCATGTCTGTTATGTTAAATAAAGTTGAATAATTAAAGCAAAGCAAGCAGAACATATGTTTTACCTGTGCACAGAGTTGTTGTTGACTGATCTCCTCAGACGCGGGCTGCAATGGCGGAATTCTCGAAACGGCCACAAGATGGCGCCGTTTATCGGCGAATCCGATATTACAAAACCGATACCCGATTATGGGAAAATGCTTAAATATCGGGAAAAATATCGGTAAACCGATACATCGGTCGATCACTAATCTGAAACACAACCTGGCATACTTGGGGTCCAAGTGTGTGTGTGACCTTTGAATACATGTCCATGTTGTCGCCCAACACTTGTTCGATTATGTCGAGTTCAGCACTGTAAACAAACAAAAGAAATCTCTGAGACAAGTTACATTATATACAGACAGTACAATTACGAATTGAGTGAAAGCACTGGCATAACAACATTATGCCAATTCAGAAGGAGAAAGACTTAAAAAGTGGAAGGAAAAAGATATCTGTATGCATATTTTACCTCAAGTCATGATCCTCTCTTCTGCAGCCTCGCTCAGCCAGCTGCTGGCCTATGATTTTGAAGGGTATTTCCTTGGTCAAATATCCTAGGTCTTTAGCAAGACCTTGGCACTCCTCTGTGACACAAAAGGAGCCAATGAGTAAATGAGACCTTAACATGTTACTAATGTAGTTTATATTTTAGTTACTAAACCGTTTGCATTTTGTTAAACTGGCCATTGGCATTTGTTTGCCTATGCCTCATTCATTCACCTAGGCTACTTATGCCTCCAACATGGCTGACATTCTAAAACTTGCAGTTCTACAACCTTTGGTAGGAACATCTAATTCAATAATAAGGGAATCTGTTTGAATGTACACCTTTAAGAAATCGCCTAGTTCTGACTGCATATATGTTACCTTCAACTAGTTTGGTGCACATTGTAGTGTTTGAGCCATACGGACTCAGCTGCACCCCTGCCTCTTTCAACTCCCTCACAAGCTCCTTTTTTTCCCCTTTGCCTTCCTCAAATAAGTCACCATGAGTTGACCAGAGAACTTTTCTGGTGCAGAGCATCTCCTCTGCAGCTCCTCTACTGAAACAAAGTGCCTGTGCAATCATAACACATCATTTTTTGTGAACATCAAAAAACAACATATCTGTAGACAAAGATCACCTATAAAAACATGAGGCTTAAGTGAACAACATCATATTGTTTGACAAATAAGCCATTACTCATTACTCTACATAGTTTGTAGTTTTACCTGTTTTTTGCATTAGTTGCATTAGGCACGTAACACACATGTTCTACTGATGTTATCTGCACTCTTGCCTCTATCAAGTCAATTTGTCATATAAAAAGGCACAC
This sequence comes from Squalius cephalus, assembly GCF_949319135.1. Lineage (NCBI taxonomy): Eukaryota > Metazoa > Chordata > Actinopteri > Cypriniformes > Leuciscidae > Squalius > Squalius cephalus. The sequence goes on along the minus strand of NC_137135.1, from coordinate 635,570 downwards.
CCACCCAACCCAACTCTAGTCGTAGCATTACCAACCTTTTAGCTTTCTTTGAAGACGCCACCTTCAACAGGCTGTCCACATAGAATCCATCTTCAATAAAGAATACATGAATATTAATTACAATAATTTACATTTTGTTAAATGTCATTTCAGTTCGGTGTCATTTCAATGTTAATAATGAAATATTTATTGGCACCTCTGTTGAAATTAGAGAGAAGAATGGTGCGCACATCCAAAAAAATCTAGAGATGCACCGATTGATCGGCTGGTGACCGGAATTGGCGATTTTCACGTGATCGGCCATGACCGGCCGGTCAGTCTGACATATGCCGATTTTATGCCGGTCAAATGCACTCGGGCACTGCATGATTAACATCGCTCAACATCAGCATCACACGTGCACACGGAACGCACATGTAGGAAACCTCGTGAATTACAGCCGTTTCACACCGCAAATGTCAGTGGCGCACAGAATAAGTATGTTTATTGTGTTTTAACAAGAACTCCAGTATGTCAGAAAAGAAAACAAAGACTCAAAAATATTTGTATAAGATTTACCAATTTAAACTTGTTTTCATTATTCAGTTTTGGTTGCAAGTATGGTTATGATTATAAAAAATAAATAAAGTAAACTAGCCAGAAATTATAGAAATATCTTATTTGTGTGTGCTGTAAAGTGATTAGAAAAAATGAAATCGGATTCGGCTAAAATCGGTATCGGCAGATCAAACTCAATGAGAAATCGGAAATCGGAATCGGCCTAGAAAATTGTAATCGGTGCATCTCTAAAAAAATCAATTGTATCAAAGTAGAAGAGGTGGTCTGCCCCCTGTTTATGCTCCAAAAGGAAATTTATTTACTTGAAAACAACGCAATGTTTCAATCCCATCGGATCTTCATTAGGCATTGAAAACATGGGGCGAGATGGCCTATATCACATGACTGCACACTCACGTTCAAGTAGTCTTTGTACATCTGAATGTGTGCATGAGAAGAGGCGTGCGCAGCTGCTTTGTGTGTACGCAAGCTTTGTACATAAGTCCCATGCTCTTTTTAAATGCACATACTAGAGATGATTAGTACTACAGGAATGAGACGTGGAATCGTGCATATACGTCAGCTGAATTGGAAATTGAGCTGTTGTTTCAACTGTCGATCGCAGAGGCTACCTGTGCCTCTAAGAACCAATTGGGCAAACTGTACAGCCAATCAGACCAATGATACCAAAGACATTGGGCTTAACATGAGCATAGAACCAGTCTTGGTATCCATGCTGACCTGTAGAGCAAAATCCAAATAGCTCGCAGGGTAACATTATAATAATAAAGCTTCATTGCAGACACAGGTCCATATAACACCACATAAAGTATAAATAGTATAGTGTATTCTGCTCCTTCTATACTCACTCGGACTACAAAATATCTTATTTGAGCCCAACTTTGTATATGTGTGCCAGCAAGTTAACAATCAGTCCATCCTATCCACCTTACATGTATAGATAGAATATAAAAGTACAGTATCATAATATTACATACCCTTTTTCTCCGATGCCTCCTCCTCCTCCTCCTCTTCCTCTGCATCTGATGTATCTGCATCATTTGAACAGACAGGAAGTCAAATTGACACAAATTTCAAATTTTATAAATAAAAATGATGATCCTGTATAAGCCGGATTAACGCAAAGGCAAACTAGGCACGTGCCTAGGGCCCGATTGGCGGGATGGGGCCCGGACAGAGGGACAAAAAAAAATTTACAATTTTTTTTTTTTATTAATTAACTAAAAATAGTGACGATGTTTATCTTAACCATAGACTGTTACATTACGTCACATTAACGCCAGCCCATGACTGTATATATAGAGGCGCCAGCCAGTTAAGTCCGAGGGGACGTCAGCGGCGGTCAGAGGCGGTCAACGAACGCATCCATCAGGTGCTGCGAGTGCGAAGCAAAAGCCTAAATAGGCACGCAAAGAAGCACAGCTCGTAATGCAGGTCATCGATTTTGGAGTGATTGCAATGTAGCTATTTTAAATATAAACTTGTGGGCTACTGTAGATCAGCGTAATTTCTGGAAAAATCATTCACCGCTTTGTTAGTCTACGAGTTTAAAAGAGCGCGAGCGTCATTAACGTGCCCAGACGCGACGCTTTGAATTTACACGTACAATGAATAACATCGCGTTGGGAGCTGACTAGTAAAAAAGCTACAAAAGTAAAAGACAAGACGTTTGTATTCAAAGTTAAAAAACCAACACACTGCAACATTTTTAAATGTTTCAAATAAAGGATCTCATATCTATGGGTCTATCTTCTATATTCTGATGCTGATGATTAGATAATACCCTGACATCATAGCCTATACGAATATTAGTTTAGAATTTTTTTCCTGCTCAGTAGCGATCGTATCTTTCTCTTCCACACAGGGGCGCCGCTAAGGGGGGGGAAAGTTAGGACGATTCTAAGGGCCCAGGCACTTTTGGGGGCCCCAGAGATCGATTTTATTAACGGAATGGGTGCGGTAGGGGGCCCAACCTCATATTCTTTCATAGGGCCCAAAATTGATAGTGGCGCCCCTGCTTCCACATAGCATATTTAAGGTAGCAATGCAATACATAATATCATATTACTGATATTAATAATATGACAATATCTGCAGTCAATATTGATTAAATGGGAGGGAAAAATCCTGCCCATAACGCAGCTATGAAAACAATTATAAAAGCACGTTCATGTTCATCTACTGAAGTGGTATTCTGGAACGGTGAATAAACTGAATAAAACAGCAAAATAACAACAAGAACAATAACATCTTCATTAAACAAAAAAGAGATTACCTTAGATGAAGTTTGATGTAGTAGGCTACCAGTAAAAAGTCTGGACCCATTACTATTTTTAATGTTTTTGAAAGAAGTTTCTTATTATGCTCTGCAAGCCTGCATTTATTTGATCAAAAATACAGAAAAAAACAGGAATATTCAGCGAGGATGTGTTAAATATATAAAAGTGATAGTGAAGACTTTTTTAAAACAACTTTTTAATAATCAAAAAATCCTGAAAAAAGTATCACATGTTATAAAATAAACATTAAGCACCATTTCTAACATTTGATAATAAATCAGAATATTATAAAGTTTTCTGAACGTGACACTAAATTCAGCTTTGCATCACAGAAATATATTTTAAAATATAGTAAAATAGAAAACCATTATTTTAAATTGTAATAATATTTCACTATATTATTTTTCCTGTATTTTTGATCAAATAAATCTAGGCTTGATGAGCATAAGAGACTTCTTTCAAAAACATTAAAAATAGTAATTTGTCCAAACTTATGTACTGTGTAAGTAAAAATATACTAAATTTAAAATGAAATGTTGTATAAATAAAAAGGTTAGGAATCATATTTATTTCAAGTGTTTTTTATTGGGGGTGGGGGGCCTCCAACATGAATTTTGCCTAGGGCCTCCTAATGTCTAGAACCAGCCCTGTGTATAACTCAACAGAACTAATTAATTGTTTACCTGCAACAACCTCCACCTTTGTTTTTGCTACTATTGACACATAAAAAAAAAGTTACTCTGAGGAAACAAAGGGTGTTTAACTCTGAATAAAATCTCAGAAATGCATGTTTTACCTTCAACTGCCTCTGCAGTCTCCGTCTCAGCTGTTTCTGCCTCTGTTAATACATGAAAAGAATCTACATTGGAAATATGTGACATTCTCAAATTGTGATTTTCAATAAGTTTTTCAGTCACCTTTAACAGGGGTGCCTACAAATTTGTTGGGCGCTGTATGAAACATTACATTGCTTGTGTAATGTAACGTGCATAAATAGAATATAAAATACAGTATGTCTACCCACTGCAATCCAACTAACATCAGTAACAATGCTGGGGCCAACTAAGAGTAGCCTCCGTAAACAAACCCGTTTGTGTGTGTGTTGTCCTACCTGGTTTTGGACTCTTTTCTGTAGAGCAGAATGTGCATGTCTCCTGCAAAAGATTTTGCATGATAAATAGTTATGCCAAATACACATCAAACGATTCTTTTGTCACAGACCAGTCATGGGAGTCATTCAAATTAAGTCCCAGTCCCTGATGAGGTGGACTTTGGGTTATCAACACATCATGACACTTCACATGTGACCCCTCGTCATCACAGATTTAACTGCCTATTCACTCTTCACCCAAGGATTATGTTAATGACTCCCTAGACCAATCTGTGACAAAAGAATCGTCTGATGTGTACTTGGCTTTAATCTGACAGCGGAATGTTGCTTTAGATAAAATATCATTAGCACTTGCCTTTGTCTTCCCTGGCATCTTCTTGTAGCAGACTGTACAAATGGCTGAACTATCTGAAAAAACAAATGCTTTGTATAATACAATGATACTTTGGATAACACAAACACATTAAAAGCAACCATAACCTTCACATATTTCAAGAGCCATAACCAGTCCAAAGTATGACATCCTCCGAATTTACTAGTTAAAGCTACCACTCCAAATCATCAGTGACTTGAACTTAATGCAGGGAGCGACAGGTAGCCAGCAGAGCTCAATAAGGAGCACCCATACATACACAAATGTATACTACTTACCAAGGGACTTAAACAACAAAGTCCCAAGTCTCTCCCGCTCTTGGAAGATGGGGAGGCATTGAAGGTGACCTTGGTGTCCCTGGAGGATCATTTCTGCAAACTAAAAGAGCAACAGAAAGTCTATTTTAATGAAATAACATCACTTATAATAACTGAACCTTATAGAGCAGGCAACAAATTGTTGTAAAAAAATGTCAATTTGGGAAAGGGACTATTACAAGAGAAAATGATGGTGCTCGTTTAATAATTATACTATCATGACTCCTGTATCATATGCTGAAGGTAGCACTGGTCCATGTCCAATATCCATTAATATTTGATCTGCAACTTTCATTCAAAATTGCTCTAGTTAAAGTGAAAACTAAAAATGTCTATATTTTCAAAAGACAACAGAAACATTATGCAGAAAATGACCAAATTGTACCATTACTGAGAACACTCCACATGAAACAGAGTCCTTTTGCAAGTCATGGTCCCTGTTTATGAACTTCCAGGGCCTTTGGCAGCCTCTGCTAGCAGCAAATAAGCTGAAAGATTAGAGAATATAATTATGAAGGAGATCTCTTCTGAGGTTTCATTACCTCATTTTATAGAGCAATACAAAAACCGTGTACCTCCAATTTTCGATGATTTGGGAGCAACGCTGTGGATGCTCCCCCAATGAGTCAATGTATGTAATAGTTCCCTCTTTCAAGTTGCAATGCTATCCGGAAGATGGGAAAACGTATGAGAAAGGTTTGAAGGGCAGTTTCAACCAATCTTGAAATGACTGTGTTGAAAATCATTGAAACTTTTAAAATGTCAAGCACTAACAGCTCAAACAACACAAATGAGAATGGCACGACAGCAACAATAATGATAACTAATGTGTGATGCTATTTTGCGCATAAGGCCCATTTCACACCGGGAACGTGGCATGAACGTCGCGTATCTGTTGCGTGTCAGTTGCGTGGCAGCTGCGTGGCGTTTTCTGTCTTTGCTTACCAGAAGCGTGTCTGATGCTCCGCTGCGGCGGCCTCTCTGCCTTTTTTTTTGCTCACGTTATTTTTTTCTTCACTGTTTTGAATGGAAACACTTCCAACACGCTTGCGTGAAAAATAGGCGTGAGTCATATTCCTAGCATGCACGCGTTTGAGATGTGCGTGTCACGCAGGCGGTGTGCAAGGTCTAACCTGCTAAGATGCGAGCCGAAATAAAAACGGACACGCCACGCAGCTGACACGCTGACACCATTCTCCCGGTGTGAAACGGGCCTAATAGTCTCTACATAACCTAACAGCAACCTACAAAGAGGGTCCAATGGCACTCTCCCACCAAGTAGGGCCCGAAGACGGCACTGGCTCCTTTAAGAATGTTTTTCTGACAGGAAATGAAGAAAACATTCATGAACAAACAAATAAACTTGACAGCCAATGTATTCTGTAGCACTGAACAAAAACCTTAAACATGCACATAACTCTTACTTTTAGAAAATAAGTGCTCCTGGCCCTGGAGCTGCCTTCCAAAATCAGGCGCATAGCCTGGCTATTTATGGGCTCTGTCCCAGGCTGGCTCTAAGCGAGGGAGATAAATGGTTTAAGTCATTAAATGATGTTATATCTATATTTGATGTATGTATATGTGTGTGTGTGTGTGAGAGAGAGAGAGAGAGAGAAAGAGAGAGGGAGAGAGAGAGAGAGAGAGAGAGAGAGAGAGAGAGAGAGAATTATAAAGGTATGGGTTACCCTGCTGATTATGTAAAATAGGGCATCCATTACCTGAGGAAGTAATACATAAACAAATATATAAAATACAATAAATCACAATAGAGTCAAGGTGAAGTGAAAAGCTGACACAGCCTAGTGCTGTGCATAGCCTAGAAGGGGAAGAGAATAATTTTTGAAAAGAAATAGAACATGACCTCATCTGGAAGTTCAGATGGGCCTACAAGGGCCTCCAAACTGCCCAGAAAGATTTTAAAAGGCCCAACTGTCCCAAGGACATCTTCAGATAAGTCTGAATGGATAAAGAAATTAAGTCCCAAAATAGGTAACCTTACTTAGGCTAATGGCACAAATTTAATCCAATCAACTAGTACAAGTAGCATACAAAACTACTGTAAAGTAGTGTTGGCAATTCAGCAACTTAGTTTTTTTCTCTGGCGACTAGAATTCACATTTTATAGACTAGCAACTTTTTTGCCGATTTGTTCATGTTTTTTGTTGAGAAACATCAAAATATGTAGTCTAACTTCCCTACAGCGCTCTGTCTCAATTGCTTGTCTGCTAGTTAGTGATGTCACACCAGCCTGAAATGGGCAGCTAGAGCATATGGGCAACAGTTTTAGCCACATGTACTATGATGAGGCAAGTCAGGGGCCACATATTGTACAATTTAGACATAGCCTAGTTGTGTTGAGTTGAATGCCATGCCAATGATGTTTCATGTTACAGTAGCCCCAGCATTTCTCGGTATTTCACTGATTTTTGGTAGGCTACAGCCTCATCATGGGCCTATTACATAAATGTAATTGAAACACTCCAAGGGCTGCATCTGGCCCAGGACCTTATGTTGCCCATGTGTATGATCGTACTAAAAACACCAACTAAAAAAAGTACCGGTATGTGCTCTACCTGGTCAGATGTAAATATGCGAATTATGCAAACAATATAATTATGTATGCAGATGATGCAAATGACTAACATAGATTAGGAAAACAATAGTATAAGAATATCTTACTGTTCATTTGGCTTGGTCACGTTTTCCAAACTAGACAAAAGACACAAATTAAAAACATGTATTTCTCCTGAAGCAGTAAATGGGATACTTATGACTACCTTTACCAAAAAAAAAGTATACTTCAAGTTCATTTTATTAAGTAAACTTCAGTAAAGTTCAAGTATATTTCCCAAATATACTTTACATAGCAAGTATACTTATACCAATGCACTAGTGGTATACTTATAAGTGTACTACTTTAATACTTCTTGGGACTAAATTGGCCCACTTTGTAGTATATAAAAGTATACTTTTATGTATACTTTAAGTGTAAAAGTAGTAAAGTTTGAGTACACAAATAGTTTATATTTAAGTTTTATTTTGAACTGCAACTATACTATAAGTGAACTTATAGATATAGTCAAGTCAAGTCAAGTCAAGTTTATTTATATAGCGCTTTTCACAACATAGGTTGTATCAAAGCAGCTTCACAGTAATAAATTAAAACAATACATCAATGTTTGTTTCTAGTGGAACGTCCATGTTTGGTAATGCTGATCAATAGAATCGTTGATTGATTAGTTAAATTAAATATCCCCAAATATCCCCAACTGAGCAAGCCAAAGGCAACAGTGGCAAGGAACCGAAAAACTCCATCAGGACCTAATGGAGAAAAAAAAACCTTGGGAGAACCCGGGCTCAGTCGGGGGCCAGTTCTCCTCTGGCGTTTATGAACTAGAGACCGGATTTAACTGTAAGATTAAAAGTATTATATGAATGCCTGGCTGAAGAGATGCGTCTTTTTTTTTTTTTTTTTTTTATGTATAAAATATGAATTAGAATGATTTATTTGTACCTTTGTGCATGTCCACAATATGTTGTTGTTTTTTTTTTTTTTTTTTATATATATATTTTATTGATTTTACACAAACAACAAACCAACAAGCCCAGCTATTACCAACATACAAAACAGGGGGAAATTATTCACATACACAAATTGCACATCACATATTACATCACATAACCTACATTATTGTTTACAACGAAACACATCCAAAAAAAAAAAAGAAAAAAAAAAAAAAAAGGAAATTTCAAAAGAATTTATGACTTATTGGTGAAGACAAAATGTGGTCTCCCATCCTGTAGCAAACCAGCAAGATCACCAGGAAGGTGATCAAGAAAAGGTTGCCAAACATTATAAAACAAGTTGGTATTGCCCCTTAATATGGCACTGAGGCGTTCCAGAGGAAAAACCTTAAATATTTCTCTGTACCACTGTGTGACCGAGGGAGGTTTTTCCTCAATTCACTGGAACAGAACACAACGCCTTGCTAGAAGTAAGAGTTTACCCATTAATAACAGTTGTCCTGCAGATAAAGAGAGCTGCTCTAAATGTATATTCAGAAGGAACAAGGCTGGTTCTGATTTAACTGTTTTGTGAAAAATTAAACTTAGCTCCTGAGAAATATTCCTCCAATACCTGAGTATTAAGGGGCATTGCCAAATACAATGATAGTAGGTCCCTACTTCCTTCTTACACTTCCTACAGAGGGGAGAGACTTGGGGGTTAATCTTGTTTAGAAAATGAGGGGTGCGCTGCAGTCTATGCAATATCCTGTACTGACTCTCTCTAAGTCTATTACACATAAACAGTTTCTTAACAGATTCAAATGCATCTAACCAGGTATCAGTATCAAGATCAACCTCCAAATCCTTTTCCCATGACTCCCTGCTTTTGTTAACATTGGCACAGTTAAGAGAGTACAGTTTTTCATAAAAGAGTGAAATAAATTTACTGTTATTAGAAGCAATTGAATTAAAAGTAAGGAGGAGGCCATCAATTGGACTCTCTATTGATTGGTCTGTTGAAAGTACAAGATTGGACTGTACAAAATGTCTAACCTGAAGAAAACCAAAAAAGTGGCTGTGTGGTATTTGGTATTTATTCTGAAGTTGTGAAAATGACATAAAATTACTGTTTTCAAATAAATTACCCACAAATCTTAGCCCCTTTGAGTACCAAAAATTGAAAATACTTTTCCCCACACCAGGAGGAAAAGCTTTATTTTGGGTTATAGGTTGTAATGCTAATGAAGAGCCTCTCTGACCAACATGTTTAGTGATATCACGCCAAGTCTTTAGAGTGTTAAGCATGATGGGATTATTTTTAACCTCTGCCATGATTTCACCTTTGTCAATTGAAATAAGACTGATGGGGGAGAAAGGGGCACAGCACCAGTCATCTACCAGGGTTCCCTCCTGGTGGAGAAAATGATTGAGCCAGCCTGATATTATGCGTGCATGACAGGCCCAGTTGTAATACAAAAAATTGGGAAGGGCTTGGCCCCCTCTGTTAACGGGTAATTGTAAAGTCTTCATCTTTAATCTAGGTCTCTTTCCGTGCCATATGAAATTTGAGAGAGCTCTTTCTATACCTAAAAATGCCCTTCTAGTGATCCTAAGCGGTAACATTTGCATTGGATATAAGATTCTGGGAAGCACGTTCATCTTTATCAGGCTGATCCTGCCCATCCATGACATAGGGAGATCGAACCATCTTTTGAGATCACATTTAACTGCTGTCAAAATTGGCTTAAAATTCAATTTATACAATTCTTCAACCTTAGCTGATACTCTGACGCCCAGGTAAACAAAGCCAGCACTCGACCATCTAAATGGGAAATTGACAAGGGTTGCATGTTCTCCAAAGTCACCCAGTGGCAGGGCCTCTGACTTGTCATAGTTAATTTTGTACCCTGAAATTTGACCAAATTGACATATAATTGCTACCAAAACGGGTATAGAATTCTCTGGTTCGGTGATAAACAGTAATATGTCATCAGCATAAAGCGATATTTTATATTCAAAGTCTCCTAAAGTTACACCGGACAGTCCATTGTAATTCCTAATAGTCTCAGCAAGTGGTTCGAGAGCAAGTGCAAATAAAAGCGGTGAGAGGGGACAACCCTGACGTGTACCTCTACTCAAAGGGAAAATATCAGACACCGAACCATTTACCATGACCCGGGCAGCAGGAGACCTGTATAGAAGCTTAACCCACTTAATAAAATCCGAGCCCAACCCAAATTTTTCAAGAACATCGAAAAGGTACTCCCACTCCACGCGGTCAAACGCTTTTTCGGCGTCTAATGAGACCGCCAGGACCCTCTTCTTTGTACTATGTGAAAATTGTATTATGTTTAGGAGCCTTCGAACATTAGAGACAGAATATCTATTTTTGATAAATCCAGTCTGGTCTGGTCTAACTAGGACAGGAAGCATCTCCTCTAGCCTTCTAGCCAGGAGTTTTGATAATATTTTGCAATCAACACCAAGCAAACTTATTGGTCTATAAGACCTGCAGCAATCAGAAGGCTTATCTTTTTTTAAAATCAGAGAGATGTGGGCCAGATTTAAAGTTGGTGGAAGCGTGCCTCTTTCAAACGATTCAGTAAACATGTTAGTCAGGGGTCCAACCACCAGCTTGATCATCTTTTTATAAAATTCAGGCCCGAATCCATCCGGACCCGGGGCTTTCCCACTCTGTAGTGATTTAATGGTCTCTGTAACTTCTTGTGCTGTAATTGGTCTACATAAGTCATTTCTACAATCTTCAGTTAAGGTGGGAAGATGTATTCCATCAAAAAATCTTTTTCTCTGCTCTGAAGTGTTTTGGCATTCGGAGGAATATAGTTCTTGATAAAAATCCTTCAAAATTTTGCACATGGTTTTGGTTTCGAAATGCTCTGTACCTTTACTATCCCTAAGTGATGGTATTACGTGAGGCCCTGTCTGGCCCCTGGCTAGTCGAGCCAGGAGCCTCCCAGGTTTATTGCCAGATTCAAATAATCGATGCTTAGCAAAAAAGATGGCCGATTCTGCTTTTTGAGACAAAAGTTGGTCTAGGGCAGAGCGGGCTGCTTCTAATTTTTTAAGTATAGATAATGAGGCGGTGGTCTTGAGGTCCCTATCCAGAGCTATAATTTGTTGCTCGAGTTCTATTTGTTTTGCTAGTGTACTTTTTCTCTTTGCAGCTGTATAGGAAATTATGGATCCCCTCAGGAAGGCCTTGCATGTTTCCCACAGAGTAGACGCAGAGATCTCAGGTGAATCATTTGTTGAAATGAAAAGGTCCCATTGTGATTCCAAATATGTTAAAAATGCAGGGTCACTTAGAAGAGAAGGATTTAAACGCCAGTGTCTAGATAGGGGGTTATGGTAAGGCGGCATGAGTTCTATAGAGACCGATGAATGGTCTGAGAGGACACATGGATTAATAGAACAGGCTGTAGTCTTGTCTAGGGTTAACCTCGAGACAAAAAAATAATCAATTCTCGAAAAAGAATGATGAGGGCGAGAGAAAAATGTGAAGTCTTTATCTTGTGGGTTAATTACTCTCCATGCATCAAATAAAACCAGATCTGAACAGAGCCCCTTTGTAGCTTGGGCCATTTTGGTGGGGGGTAGAGTTTTAGGTGGGCTGTGGTCCATTTCTGGGGCCAAAACGCAGTTAAAATCCCCTCCAAGTATGACATATGGGGGGCAAATTGAGGAGATGTCAGCCAATAATTTAGAATAAAATGAGCTGTCAAATGTATTGGGGGCATAGACGCTTCCTATGAGAATGCGTTCTCCATACAGACACCCAGTGACAGCAACATACCTTCCTTCAGTATCTTGTATGACTTTATCAAGTGTAAATGTAAGATTTTACAAGAAGTATTGCTACTCCCCTACTCTTTGAGTTAAATGAAGAATAATAAATTTGGCCGACCCAGTCCCGCTTTAATTTCAAGTGTTCCAGATCAGTGAGGTGGGTCTCTTGTAATAGTGCCACTTGTACCTTATCTTTTTTGAGCATGGAGAGAATTTTTCGCCGTTTCACCACATGATTGATACCTTTGACATTCAGAGTAATAATTTTTGTGTTACTCATGATGTGAAATACTTATCAAGTATCAAGTGAGAGTGATCCATTTAGGGTAGATAAGACAGAATATATATAAAAAAATAAAATAAAGAAATAAAAAACCACAAAAAAAAAAAAAAAAAAAAAAAAGACATAGCATTCCACACTTATTGGGCAGATAAACTGTGCTGGGATAAACATGCCCATCTCCAACAGATGGGAGAACGTCAGAACTCTGAACCAAGTAAACAAAAACAAAAAGCTACCCAATGGGTAGTGTTGTAAGAGCACATGCTGCTGAAAGGAGTAATCGCTTCCGGAAAACAAAACAGTTTCCATATCTCACTCCCACCCCCACAACATAAAGTTAACAAGCACATTATTATTCTGATCAGCCAGATCAGCAAAAAGCTCCTGTAGCTACAATATTATCAGTAAACAGCAGATCTCTCATATTTTAATAAAGGAAGAAACATAATTGAGCCAACTCGACTCTGAACCCATTTAAATTCTCATGCAAACTGTTTTAGTTTGCTGTAATAATAGTTTTAGAATATATAGTCTTCTGTACATATATAATAAAACTTACTCAGTCCTTAGTGAACCGGCAGATGAGAATCACGGACCGGAGTCATCTTCTGACTCTATTCCAGCGTATTGAGAAAGTTTTCTGCACTTCTCCGTGTTTCAAATTTGTGCTCCGTACCATTGAGGTTCACGGTGAGTGTAGCCGGGAATCGCATGCTGAAACGGATACCTTTTTCAATAAGGGCTTGACATACCCCATTGAAGGCGCGACGTCTCTCTCGAACCGCAGTAGACAGGTCCTGGTGAATAAGGATCTTCTTGCCTTCGTACTCCAGGTTCGGCTTCGCCCTCAGCGCTGCCATTATCCTGGGTTTGTCTCTGGAGTTGTGAAGCTTAATAATCACCGGACGAGGACGCGCTCCCCGTGGTCCCAAGCTGCGGTGTGCCCGGTCGATCTTGATACGGCTTTTAGTACCGGGGCTACCCTCTAAGCCGAGTACGGTCGGGAGCCAAGATTCAAAAAACTGTATAGGACGTTTCCCCTCCGTGCCCTCTTCCAGATTGAGGATACGGATATTGTCCCGCCTGCTCCGGTTCTCCATATCATCCATGCTATCTGCCATTATCTTAATTTTCTTCTCTGTTTCGGCGACTCTTAGCTCCAGCCCGGCCACTGTGTCTTCCACATCCGAAACTCGCTGCTCTGCCGCGGTGATGCGTTTGGACTGGCTCTCTAAAGTTGAGGAGATTTTTTTCTAGAGTCTCTGAGAATTTAGAGAGCTTTTCGTCCATGGCGTTAGTAAAACTTTGGGTTACCTCGCGGATCAGAGTCGCGGTGTCCACACTAGGCAGAGGCCCATCGTCTTGTGTTGGAGAGTCGCTAGCTATGCTAGCGTTAACAGCTGAAGTACTATTTGTCAACTTCCGTGACTGAATTTTCGTCTGTTTCGACATGGTTAATCACCAGCAAAGTTCACTTGTTTGTTGCCACATATGTAGTTGCTATTTTAGGCTAAGAGGGGTGTAGTAAGTTGCAGGAAATATAGTTAATATTGTGTGGGAGCGGGAGCTCAGCGATAACACGTCCTCAGCCAGGCATAGTCACGCGCCCCTCCAAGAGATGCGTCTTTAATCTAGTTTTAAACTGGGAGAGCGATTCTGAGCAACGAACAGTATCTGGAAGACTATTCCAGAGTTTTGGAGCTAAATGTGAAAATGCTCTCCCTCCTTTGGTGGATCTGGATATCCTAGGTATGACCAAAAGCCTCGAATTTAGTGACCTTAAAGAGCGCGATGGATTATAGGGCGATAGAAGATCGGTTAAATAGACTGGAGCTAAGCCGTTTAGGGCTTTATAAGTCAGTAGCAATACCTTGTAATTAATACGGGACTTTATAGGTAACCAATGCAGTGATGATAAAATTGGTGTTATATGATCATATTTTCTTGATCTAGTTAGAACTCTAGCGGCTGCATTTTGGACTAACTGTAGCTTGTTTATTGAGGATGCAGGACAACCAGCTAATAAAGCATTACAGTAATCTAGTCTCGAGGTCATGAATGCATGAACTAATTTTTCTGCATCAGAAACAGATAGCATATTACGTAGCTTAGCAATGTTTCTAAGGTGGAAAAAGGCTGTTTTTGTAACATATGAAATATGATTTTCAAAAGACAGGTTGCAGTCAAGTATAACACCCAGGTCTTTTACTGTAGAGGATGAAGTAACAGGACATCCTACTATGTTAAAGTTGTATTGTGAGAGGTTTTGTGGGCGGTTTTTTGAACCGATAAGTAGTACCTCTGTCTTGTCTGGATTTAATAAAAGAAAATTGCGCGTCATCCAATCTTTTATATCTTTAACACACTCTGTCAATTTGGATAATTTAGCGTTTTCATCTGGCCGTGATGAAATATAGATTTGAGTGTCATCAGCATAACAATGGAAACTAATTCCATGTTTCCTTATAATATTTCCAAGTGGCAGCATATATATTGAGAATAATAGAGGGCCTAACACAGATCCCTGCGGCACTCCATAGTTTACTGGAGTTATGATCGATTTTTCTCCATTTAAATAGACAAAATGGTAGCGGTCAGATAAATACGATCTAAACCAGCTTAATGCTTGTCCTTGAACACCAGTATAATTTTGTAGTCGATCTAAGAGTATTGTATGATCTATAGTATTGAACGCAGCACTAAGATCAAGTAAAACTAGTATTGAGATACAGCCTTGGTCAGAAGCTAAAAGTAAATCATTTGTGATTTTAACGAGCGCAGTTTCAGTGCTATGATGCGGCCTGAACCCAGACTGAAACTTTTCATAGGTGTCATTTTCTTGCAAGAAAGAGCCCAGTTGAGCGGACACAACTTTTTCTAGTATTTTAGACATAAAAGATAGATTTGAAATGGGTCTATAATTTGCTAGATTATGTGGATCTAATTGTGGTTTCTTAATGAGAGGTTTTATAACTGCCAGTTTAAATGTTCTTGGAACATAACCTAACGATAAAGACGAGTTAATAATATTGAGGAGAGGCTCTTCCACTATAGGTAACACTTCTTTCAATAGTTTAGTTGGTATAGGATCGGTATAGGTTTTGTTCTATAGTTGTAAAGCACTGTAATTGTTCTTGCGGGGTGATAATCGAGGCTGAGTTATAAGGCGCGATTGAGGATTGAACATTTACAATTGTGGTTCTGATGTTTTCTATTTTCTCAGTGAAGAACTTCATGAAATCATTACTACTAAACTGTAACAGAATATTTTGTTCAGGAGACATCTGTTTATTTGTTAGTCTAGCCACGGTGTTAAATAAGAACCTAGGATTGTTATGGTTGTTTTCTATTAGTTTGCGGAGATGCTCAGCCCTGGCCTCTTTTAGGGCCTTTTTATAACGTGACATACTGTCTTTCCATGCGATTCTAAAAACCTCTAAGTTAGTTTTTTTTTTCCATTTACGCTCTAAATTACGGGTTTCTCTCTTTAGAACATGCGTAGTATTGTTGTACCATGGTGCTTTACTTTTCTCTCTGACCTTTTTTAATCTAATGGGTGCAACAATATCCAATGTTCCAGAGAGAATGGTGCTCATAGTGCTAGTTAATTCCTCAAGTTCATCTGTTTGTTTGGGTTCACTGAGCAGCTGAGACAGATCAGATAAGCAATTTGAAAAATGATCTATGGTGGATGGAAGGATTGTTCTGCCTAATCAATAACGCGGCGCAGCATGATAGAGTACGTAATACGCAAGTTACCATGTAATGGTCAGTGACATCGTCACTTTGTGGAATGATATCTATATCGGTTGGATCGGTTCCATGTGATATAATTAAATCGAGTGTATGATTAAAACGATGAGTTGGTCCGGTAACGTTTTGCTTGACCCCAAAGGAGTTGAATAAATCTGTAAACGCAGCCCCTAGCGCATCATTTGAATTATCTACGTGGATATTAAAGTCTCCAACAATTAATGCTTTATCGAAATTAACTAATAGGTCTGAGAGAAAATTTGCAAACTCTTTTAGGAAATCAGCGTAAGGCCCAGGCGGTCTATATACGGTAGCCAAGGCTAGAGATAATAGGGATGTTTTTCGAACATCTAAGAGCGTAACATTTAGTACAAGTACTTCAAACGAAATAAACTTATAACCCATTTTCTGACTAACATTGAGAATATCTCTATAGATTGTTGCAACACCGCCGCCACGACCAATCAGACGGGGTTCATGCTTATAGGAGTATCCTGATGGAGTAGACTCATTTAGACCGAAATAATCATTTGGTTTAAGCCAGGTTTCAGTAAGGCAAAGTACATCGAAGCTATTATCTGTGACTATTTCATTTACAATAACTGCCTTAGGTGTGAGTGATCTAATGTTTAGAAGACCTAGCTTTAGAAATTGTTTTTGTTTACTAATAGCAACATTTTCTGGATTAATAACAATTAGATTTTTTCTAGATCCTACAGTAGATTTATTATTTGATCTCACTAAACGAGGAATAGACACAGATTCTATGCAATGTTCAACACTATTTATATTAGTTAAATTGGTGCAGCAGAGACTATGATTTGGACTTTTGGTTACTAGTCAAACGGTATTTAACATTTTGGAGATGTTATCTGACAGAAGATCCGATCCGAATCTACTTGGGTGTAAGCCATCAGCACGGAAAAGCCTAGGACGCTCCCAAAACAGATTCCAATTATTTACAAAGAGCAGTTTCTGCTCATTGCACCATGACATTAACCATTCATTTAGCGCGAATAATCTACTAAACTTTTCATGACCTAGTCGGTACGTGGGAAGCGGTCCTGACACAATGATCGTTATATCAGGCGATGTGCTGCGTACCATATCGATCAGATTCCTGAAGTCTTTCTTCAGAACCTCCTGTCACGAGACGAAGGAATCAAAAACAGCAGGCAGAGATGAGGGATCCAAATGCAGGGAGATTTTAATGAAAATAAACAGTAGTAACATAAGTCAGGAACAAAATAACACTGAGAAAACACGGGGAACTGGAGATACCTGCATGACATCAAACAACGACCGACAGAGAACCAGAGAAAACAAGGCCTATTTAAACAGAGAGGTAAACGAGCTTAACAAGGTAAAATGACACACCTGTAATAGACTAATGAAAATGGAAAAAACTACAAAACTACAACCTGGCCACAGGAAACCGAACACAGAAACTAGACACAGAAACTACAACATAAAAGTCCCACAGAGCACAAGACACAGAAGCAGATCTGACATTACCCCCCCTCAAAGGAGCGGCTTCCAGACGCTCCACAACCAGTCTCGGAGGGAGGTGACGTGGTGGAGGAACAGGGGGAGGGATGGCGGGTCAGGAACGCAGAGTGGAAGCAGGATGGGGACTGGGGTGGGTTGAGGGACCAAGGCGGAGATGGCAGCTCGGGGGACCAGGGCGCAGCAGACAGTCCATCTGGCGGCCAGGGCGGAGACGACAGTCCATCGGGCGACCAGGGCGGAGACGACAGTCCATCTGGCGGCCAGGGCGGAGACGACAGTCCATCGACTGGCCAGGGTGGAGACTCTCCCTCGGGCGGCCAGGGCGGAGACTCTCCCTCGGGCGGCCAGGGCGGAGACTCTCCCTCGGGCGGCCAGGGCGGAGACGACCCCTCGGGCGGCCAGGGCAGAGACGACCCCTCGGGCGGCCAGGGCAGAGACGACCCCTCGGGCGGCCAGGGCAGAGACGACCCCTCGGGCGGCCAGGGCGGAGACAACCCCTCGGGCGGCCAGGGAACAGGCACCGGCTCAGGAACAGACACCACCGGCTCAGAGACCACCGGCTCAGGAACAGATACCACCGGCTCAGGAACAGACACCACCGGTTCAGACACCACCGGTTCAGGAACAGATACCACCGGCCCAGGAACAGACACCACCGGCTCAGGAACAGACACCACCGGCTCAGGAACTGGAACTGGCACCACCGGCTCAGGAACAGGAACTGGCACCATCGACTCAGGCACTGGAACTGGCACCACCAACTCAGGCACTGGAACTGGCACCACCGACTCAGGCACTGGAACTGGCACCACCGACTCAGGCACTGGAACTAGCACCCCGGCTCAGGCACTGGAACTGGCACCACCGGCTCAGGCACTGGAACTGGCACCAACGGCTCAGGAACAGGAACAGACACCGGCTCAGGAACAGACACAGGCTCGGCGGCGGCCATCTTGTCCGGCGACACTGGCTCATGAACAGGAACAGACACCAGCTCAGGAACAGCCACAGGCTCGGCGGCGGCCATCTTGTCCGGAGACACAGGCTCAGCGGCGGCCATCTTGTCCAGAGACACAGGCTCGGCGGCGGTCATCTTGTCCGGAGACACTGGATCGGTAGACGTGACGTGAACAGTCTCTGGATCGGCAGACGTGACGTGAACAGTCTCTGGATCGGCAGACGTGACGTGAACAGTCTCTGGATCGGCAGACGTGACGTGAACAGTCTCTGGATTGGCAGACGTGACGTGAAGCGTCTCTGGATCGACCGACGTGACGTGAACAGTCTCTGGATCAGCAGTCATGACGTGAACAGTCTCTAGTAGGACGGTCTCGACATGACGAGACCCTGGAAGGGTGGTCCTGATGGGACGAAAACCTGGAGCTGGCTTGTGGGCTGAAACAGGCTCTGGGAAAGCCTCCTGGCCAGCAACGGACTCAGGGAAGGCCTCCGGGCAAGCAACGGACTCAGGGAAGGCCTCCTGGCCAGCAGCAGACTCAGGGAAGGCCTCCGGGACAGCAGCGGACTCATAAGTGGCGGCAGCCATTTTGATCGAGGGCTCAGGCGTGGCGGCCATCTTGGCTGAAACCCCCAGACTTGACCCCACCGCAGAGACGCCAGCTGCTCGCACCGAACAAAGCGGCGTGTCTTCCAGACTCGACCCCAGTCTCAAATATCTATAGACCGCCCCAATGTCTTTATCGGCAACGATCATGGCTACTGGGAAATCTGACTTGGCAGCCATGATAGCTGGAAGGTCTGGCCTGGCTGCCATGACGGGACAAGATTTTGGGGTGAGAGCTACTGTGGGAGTGCCACATTCCTCCTCTGCAACTCCCACAGTAAGTGCAGAGCCACTCAACTGCAGTGCAAGATAGATATAATACTCAAGTGTCCAGTTAAGGTCCCAAAATGGCATTAGTGAGCGGAGCGATTCAGACAGCCCTCTCCGAAAGAATATCATCAGGCATTCCTTGCTCATGTTGCTCAAATTAGCCAACTCAATAAAATCCAGAGCATATTCCTCAATACAACGATCTCCTTGATGGAGGCGCGTAATTCTCCCTGCTGGATCCATTATTGGTCGGTCGTTCTGTCACGAGACGAAGGAATCAAAAACGGCAGGCAGAGATGAGGGATCCAAATGCAGGGAGATTTTAATGAAAATAAACAGTAGTAACATAAGTCAGGAACAAAATAACACTGAGAAAACACGGGGAACTGGAGATACCTGCATGACATCAAACAACGACCGACAGAGAACCAGAGAAAACAAGGCCTATTTAAACAAAGAGGTAAACGAGCTTAACAAGGTAAAATGACACACCTGTAATAGACTAATGAAAATGGAAAAAACTACAAAACTACAACCTGGCCACAGGAAACCGAACACAGAAACTAGACACAGAAACTACAACATAAAAGTCCCACAGAGCACAAGACACAGAAGCAGATCTGACACCTCCGTCTGGCGCAGCCTGATGTCGTTCACCCCCGCGTGCAAGACCACAGTTCCGACGCGCTCGTTCAGAATCTCGGGAACGCAAGCGGCGATTTCAGAAACACGAGCACCAGGAAAGCAGTGACTATGCACCTTACTTTTATTTAACGTAGCGTGTACGTGTCGAACGATGGAATCGCCGATGATCACAGCATCGCGTTCTGTTTCGCGAAGAGGGGAAAAGCGGTTTTGTGTGGATATCTCGAAAACCGGGAGGGTCGGAGAGAGTTTTCTTGGTCTAGACCTGACTCGCGTCTTCCGCTGCTCGGGACCGATGCTGAGAAACGCACGGAGTAGACGAGGTCGGAGACAGCGGGTTAGTAACGTTAATCTCTGATTTGTGTGCATCGGCGCGTGATGTTTCAAGAGCCAAACGCCGGTCTATCAGCTCGGCTTGTCTCACTAAAAGGTCGTGGATCTGTTTCTCAACAGCTTCCAGCTCAGACTGCACCGCGTGCAGCTCAAATGTGTCCTCACCTGCACCAAAAGGTAGACTACTTACATCTGATATATTCGCCATTTTAACAGATGGACAGTAAGTTAGCAACGACGCTACCAGTGATGCTATCAATATTAATACTAATTTATGGCTTAAGTCTTGAATGTTGCATGGAGATACGGTAAGGTGCCCTGAGGGCAGTATTAGAATGTTGCATGGAGATACGGTAAGGTGCCCTGAGGGCAGTATTAGAATGTTGCATGGAGATACGATAAAGTGCCCTGAGAGCAGGATTAGAATGTTGCATGGAGATACGGTAAGGTGCCCTGAGAGCAGGATTAGAATGTTGCATGGAGATACGGTAAGGTGCCCTGAGGGCAGTATTAGAATGTTGCATGGAGATACGATAAAGTGCCCTGAGAGCAGGATTAGAATGTTGCATGGAGATACGGTAAAGTGCCCTGAGAGCAGGATTAGAATGTTGCATGGAGATACGGTAAGGTGCCCTGAGAGCAGGATTAGAATGTTGCATGGAGATACGGTAAGGTGCCCTGAGAGCAGTATTAGAATGTTGCATGGAGATACGGTAAAGTGCCCTGAGAGCAGTATTAGAATGTTGCATAGAGATACGATAAAGTGCCCTGAGAGCAGTATTAGAATGTTGCATGGAGATACGGTAAGGTGCCCTGAGGGCAGTATTAGAATGTTGCATGGAGATACGGTAAAGTGCCCTGAGAGCAGTATTAGAATGTTGCATGGAGATACGATAAAGTGCCCTGAGAGCAGTATTAGAATGTTGCATGGAGATACGGTAAGGTGCCCTGAGGGCAGTATTAGAATGTTGCATGGAGATACGGTAAAGTGCCCTGAGAGCAGTATTAGAATGTTGCATGGAGATACGGTAAAGTGCCCTGAGAGCAGTATTAGAATGTTGCATGGAGATAAGGTAAGGTGCCCTGAGGGCAGTATTAGAATGTTGCATGGAGATATGGTAAAGTGCCCTGAGGGCAGTATTAGAATGTTGCATGGAGATACGGTAAAGTGCCCTGAGAGCAGTATTAGAATGTTGCATGGAGATACGGTAAAGTGCCCTGAGAGCAGTATTAGAATGGTGCATGGAGATACGGTAAGGTGCCCTGAGGGCAGTATTAGAATGTTGCATAGAGATACAGTAAAGTGCCCTGAGAGCAGTATTAGAATGGTGCATGGAGATACGGTAAGGTGCCCTGAGAGCAGTATTAGAATGGTGCATGGAGATACGGTAAGGTGCCCTGAGAGCAGTATTAGAATGGTGCATGGAGATACGGTAAGGTGCCCTGAGAGCAGTATTAGAATGTTGCATAGAGATACGATAAAGTGCCCTGAGAGCAGTATTAGAATGGTGCATGGAGATACGGTAAAGTGCCCTGAGAGCAGTATTAGAATGGTGCATGGAGATACGGTAAGGTGCCCTGAGGGCAGTATTAGAATGTTGCATGGAGATACGGTAAAGTGCCCTGAGAGCAGTATTAGAATGTTGCATAGAGATACGGTAAAGTGCCCTGAGAGCAGTATTAGAATGTTGCATAGAGATACGGTAAAGTGCCCTGAGAGCAGTATTAGAATGTTGCATGGAGATACGGTAAGGTGCCCTGAGAGCAGTATTAGAATGGTGCATGGAGATACGGTAAGGTGCCCTGAGGGCAGTATTAGAATGTTGCATGGAGATACGGTAAAGTGCCCTGAGAGCAGTATTAGAATGGTGCATGGAGATACGGTAAGGTGCCCTGAGGGCAGTATTAGAATGTTGCATAGAGATACGGTAAAGTGCCCTGAGAGCAGTATTAGAATGGTGCATGGAGATACGGTAAGGTGCCCTGAGAGCAGTATTAGAATGTTGCATAGAGATACGGTAAAGTGCCCTGAGAGCAGTATTAGAATGGTGCATGGAGATACGGTAAGGTGCCCTGAGGGCAGTATTAGAATGTTGCATGGAGATACGGTAAAGTGCCCTGAGAGCAGTATTAGAATGTTGCATGGAGATACGGTAAAGTGCCCTGAGAGCAGTATTAGAATGGTGCATGGAGATACGGTAAAGTGCCCTGAGAGCAGTATTAGAATGTTGCATGGAGATACGGTAAAGTGCCCTGAGAGCAGTATTAGAATGTTGCATGGAGATACGATAAAGTGCCCTGAGAGCAGGATTAGAATGTTGCATGGAGATACGGTAAAGTGCCCTGAGAGCAGGATTAGAATGTTGCATGGAGATACGGTAAGGTGCCCTGAGAGCAGTATTAGAATGTTGCTTGGAGATACGGTAAGGTGCCCTGAGAGCAGTATTAGAATGTTGCATGGAGATACGATAAAGTGCCCTGAGAGCAGGATTAGAATGTTGCATGGAGATACGGTAAGGTGCCCTGAGAGCAGTATTAGAATGTTGCTTGGAGATACGGTAAGGTGCCCTGAGAGCAGTATTAGAATGTTGCATGGAGATACGATAAAGTGCCCTGAGAGCAGGATTAGAATGTTGCATGGAGATACGGTAAAATGCCCTGAGGCACTATTAGAATTTATGCGGCAAAAATGTCCTTAGAGCAGCAAATGAATGTTGCACTTAAATACGACACGGTGCTCTAAGACCAGTATTAGAATATATGCATAAAAAATGCACTAAAGAGCAGCTAAGCATGTTGTTGTTTGTATAAATGCCCTGGGAGCAGCAACAATTCCACAGCAAAAGTGTGCAATGACAGCAGCGTAACTTGCTATAATAACGAGTAAAAGTTATAATAGAATATAAGCTAACATTAGCTATTATCCTTTCTTAGAGCTAGCTAGCTAATGTTGCGAGTTAGCTTACTTATATTAGTTAACGTAAGTTAGCTAACGTTAGCTAACGTTAGTTAAATAACAGCTCGATAGAAAAACAAGCTTTACTTAAAATCCAAATACTTCATTATCTTGACATTTTAATGTAATAATCTAATATAGTTCAACATAAAACACAACATTACCTTAACTTAAAATCCAAATACTTAATTATCTCGACATTTTAATGTAATAATCTAATATAGTTCAAGTTCAACATAAAAAACAACATTACCTTAACAGTTACTACAACGATCTCCTTAGCGTGATGTCTCCCGCGTCCAGAGGGAAAAAAAATCAAATAATCCATGTCCCGCCTCCTGCTGTCATTGTTTGGACAACTGAGAGAACCAATAAGATGCAATGCTGCCCTAAGAACATATTTCAATAACTAAAAGTCTAATCTGCGAGACACAGTCGAAGTCCTCACAAGGGGGTCACGGCGAGCTCCACGATGGATGTACCTGTGGCGGCGTGTAATTCCCAATGCGGCGCAACGGTTGTAAATTCCGCCAGAGAGACGGTAGAACGAATTTAGTCTCTGTAAATCCACCAAAGAGTATTTAAGCACCATATCTGTAGAATTATCCACACCGGGAACGAAAACCAGTCCCCACTTTGAAGAACAAACAGTAGAACTCCAGCACACCAGTGTGCAAATGATATAACAATATATTGATATATTCAATCTGGATTCACTCCTCCACGTTCAAGTTCACCAAACGAGTCTCAATAGATCCACGCATTCAGATCCTCCGACTCATTCAATAGCAAGCGATGAAAGAATACCCAACAATAATCACGTGAGATCTCCTCGATCAAAGGGCATAAAATGTCCTCAAAATTAGGCTAAAATTTTTAAATAATAAAATAATAATAAAACCAGAGAGCAGCGGCAGCCAAACACGCCAGCGTTCGCTCAAACCCGAAGTTACGGAAAGTTTTACTTTTTAATCACATAAAAGTAAAAATTCTAGACCACCAACCTTAGAGAAAATATAATTAGGTATAAAATTCCATGTAGATGTGGGATTTTTTTAGAAAATGCTTTATCCAATTTATTTTAAAAGTATAATTAAGGGTTGTAAAATCAAGAAAGTTTAGACCACCACGTTCAACGGTGTTCTTAATAACAGATTTTTTTCACATAATGCGTCTTGTTTTTCCAAATAAAATTGAAAAGTGAATTACCAATGGAATTACAGAGCTTTTTGTTGACAAACAAGGGGATAGCTGCATATACCACTGTTCTTCTGGTCCAATCAGCGCAGGGCTGTGTGAGATCTGACTGTCAATCACAGTTTGGACAGAGTTTGGAGCACCACTCATCGGCTGCCATAGACTGGTGGAGTCATAATTTCATAAATTAATGCTTGAACTCAAAGTACATAACAAAAATGCAAAGGGTGTACATATAATAAAATATAAAATACAGCATACATATAAAACTACCAAAAAATAATTAATAAAAAATTATAATAAAAGGATTTGTTATTTCACAAAGTCTTAAATGTATTAAAGAAACCGTTTTAACAGCTATTGTTTGTACTCTCCATAATAGTAACAATATAATTTTCTAATTCTTTCAGTACCACAGAAAAAAGAGGTTTCTGATTGTTGAATTTACAAAGGTGAATATGAAACTGAACAAGTAAATCACAAGATTAATAATATATGCCTAATTTTCTAGACTTTTTCCATAGTTAAAAAAAAATTACGTTCATATAGCAAAAGAAAATTGCACAACAATTAAAGTAGAAAAGTCTAAATAATCAAGCCCACCATTTATATACGAATTAACCATTACAGATTTTATAATATAATGCACACAGTTTTTCCACACAAAAATACTAAAATAAAATCAAGGGGTCGGGAATCTGACAGATCAGAAGGAATTTTTACAAGTCTGAACTCCTCCATCTTTTCCACAACCAATGAGTAAAAGTGGACATCAAAATATTTTACATTATTAGTCCTTAAAAAAACTAACTAAATGTTTTGGTCCACCTTTGGGAACACGTGGTCAACTTCTCCAGAGATCGGTTCGTCTTCAGAACTGGCTGACATCAAAATGCTCCCGGTTCTGTGTGTCCACCGAAACTAACTGAGTTTGACTCATGAACTGTGTCTGTGCCTCATCTGACAGCGAGCTCAGTTTTTCACTTATTTGATCCCATATTCCAAAGAACGAACAACATCATTTGTACATATTGTATGAACTAACGGGTCCCCAAATTTCCCACAATGCATTTGCTGTACCTGGTATATTTTGATATATTCCTGAGATCGTACACAGCATGTGTCTGCCGTTTGAGGGGATTATGCTTAGATTCTCATACACCACAGTTTTGACAAAGGTCCAAACTCAGTCAACATACTAGGATAATGGATCTTAAAGTATTTTGGGATGAGATTTCGAGCAAGATAAAGTTCTTTGAACAATTTATGATGATCTATGATGAGCTGTTTCAGGAAAACTGCAGGACCTCTGGTTACAACAGGAGCAAATACACTCACCTAAAGGATTATTAGGAACACCTGTTCAATTTCTCATTAATGCAATTTTCTAATCAACCAATCACATGGCAGTTGCTTCAATGCATTTAGGGGTGTGGTCCTGGTCAAGACAATCTCCTGAACTCCAAACTGATTGTCAGAATGGGAAAGAAAGGTGATTTAAGCAATTTTGAGCGTGGCATGGTTGTTGGTGCCAGACGGGCCGGTCTGAGTATTTCACAATCTGCTCAGTTACTGGGATTTTCACGCACAACCATTTCTAGGGTTTACAAAGAATGGTGTGAAAAGGGAAAAACATCCAGTATGCGGCAGTCCTGTGGGCGAAAATGCCTTGTTGATGCTAGAGCGGTGGTTCCCAAACCTGTCCTGAAGGCATTATTAAGGATTATGCTTAGATTCAAATCTCACACACCACAGTTTTGACAAAGGTCCAAACTCAATCAACATACTAGGATAATGGATCATAAAGTGTTTTGGGATGAGATTTCGAGCAGGATGAAGTTCTTTGAACAATTTATGATGATCTATGATGAGCTGTTTCAGGAAAACTGCAGGACCTCTGGTTACAACAGGAGCAAATATAATGCTGCATATCTCTCAAATATAATATCTCAAATATAATGCTGCATATCTCTCATAACAAAATGAACACTTTCAGGATTGACAATGTCCCCCAAAAGAAAAGGCCAGTTGTGTACGAGACGCCACATCTGTGATGCTGTTTGTTTGATTGCTGTCTCAGATTTCAGGTTAAGGATGACACTTGGTTCGTTTTTGTGTTTGAATACTCATAATCATAGCTGGCTATTCTTTCATTAACTGTTCCAGGCACAGTTTGTGAAGTTGTTTTATCAACAAGGCAAATATGGCAGAACTTATTTGCAGAAATCTTTCTGCATATCCACACAGTGCGTGACAAGCCAGATCGTCAGCAGTTAAAGGCAGAGTTTTCCATATACTGTGTGTTTCTCCTCTTATCTAAACGTCAATGTCTCGCATCTCTAGAACTTTTATGTCATCTAAAACAGGCTCAAAGATTTTTGCAAAGCCATATTTATCTCTATCAATAGAATTGAAAAGAAGACAAAGATGAATGTTGGCCTTGAATTATATTCAGGGATTAAGTTTCTCAATGAAAAATACACCATCCCCATTTTATGGATTTCTGTGTTTGACCCGAGAGGATCTACAGTCTCCATATCATCAAAGTAAATATGAATTTGAATACCATTAGGGTGTTTTGTACAGTTTGTGGTTTGCAAAACGATCACCATCACAATAGTCACACATCTTACCATCTGTACTTCTGTGAGACTGCAAATAGAGGCTCTGAAATTTCTCATTACCAAAGATAAATCTTAGGGTTTCTAGGATGGAAATATACTGAAATGTGTCCACTGCAAGTGTTTGTTGCACAATACCTTTTTTAATGGTGTCTCTGTGACCTAAGAAGATCTCAGATGGCTTAACAAGACAATACTCTGTTTCAAAGAAAGTTTCAAAGCCGTTTTAAATGGGTTATCTGTATTGTCAAGGCACAGCCTCAAACTCTTTCATTGATGAACAAAACCTCTCATTGTCATCTGGAACAGCCAAGCTTTTAAACAATGCACTGGTAGATGCTTGAAGACTGTCAATAGTCCTGTCCAAAAGTTCTTTAGTGCAAGTTACACTTCTTTGTACATCACTCAGTGTTATATTAGAGCAAGAATAGGGGAGAGCGGGGCACAACCTAACGCTTTTTGACTTTCTCAGTTTGTGTAAATCTACTTATGGTTCAGAGTATTTATTTTTTCCCACATTAATTTCCCACATGTCAACTACAATTATGTGTTTTTGTTTTATTAATACAGTATATACTTTTTTCTTGATATACCCCGAAAGAATGGAAGTGAAATGTGACAACATGCCCCATAGGTGGGGTACATTGTAACATGTGCAGGGGCACATTGTAACATGACCATATGACAGCTTAAAATGTTATCTGATCTAATAAAAAAAATATACAAAACAAACTAAAATATTTTCTAAATAAAATACAATTAAAAAACGTTTTCATATAAAATAATGGCAATTTTTAATAATTAAATATAAACTCATTTTTGAGTTTTGACTACGAACACAGGAAAACACAGCTATACAACATAGTTCAAAACAAATAAATAATTAGTAATTTCTGAACATTGACACTCAGTCATTATTCACCTTTTTCTCACGTTTTCTCAATAAAATTAATAAAAGTATAGAATATAATAGCATATTTCTAATAGGGGCACATTGTAACGCAGTGTTACAACATGCCCCGCCTGCGCAACTGGGATTTAAACCCTGCTAGTGTCTTCTGCTAGTTTTTAAATAAACACAAAAAATAGAGATGAAAAATTAACTTAAGTAAGAAATTTACTTTTGCTATGGTTTAATAAATGTCTATGGATATCTTCCAAAAATAAAATAATTTTGGCAGATTTTTTTTTTCTATATAGTGTTGATATGGCAACTAGTAAATAAACAAAGTTTCGTCATCCAAGCATGTGCGGAAGTATTTAAAACAAGCGTGTTACAACTAACCCCGCGTTAGGTTGTGCCCCGCGCTCCCCTACATCTTTGCAGCAAATGTAGCTGATGTTGTGTCAGTTGTCAAATGACTGTTGTTGCTGATATTTGTGTCTAAAACGTTGTCTGATCTCTTTCTGAAAGCTGGTTAGCCATTTTTAGTAAGCTATCCTCTGATGAATTCTTTCTTGCAAGATGCTTAGAATATGACCTGATGTTATGGCATGAACACTGGCAGCCATTTTGGCAGTAAAATATGGTGTAGTCCTGTCCATCAGATCGGGAATATATGTAAATGACAAGCTGATTTAGTCTAAAACCTGAAGCTTGCTAATAAACTCCAAAACTTTAGATCTTCTTACAGTCTTAGACATTGGCAAGTTATATACATACTCCAGAAAGATAAAAACTGAAGCAAGCTGTGGAGGATATGAAAGGTTGTAGACCCAGCAGAACTTAAACAGCTAATCCAAGACACAGGTTATGCTCTCATCTTCCAGTGGAGTTACAACTTTGTCGTTTTTGGCAACAATGACAAACTGGTTAGCCTCACTGTTCAGGTTTCCAGTGCAGACTAGTTGTGTCTGCTGGCTCCTTGTGGCGATGACACCACTGTCACATATACTGGAGATCCTGGTTCCTCACTATATTGAAATATAGATGAAGTAGTAGAGAGGTTTTGTGTAGCATTGTTGAAGAGATGGCGACAGACAGCACGCTACAGTTACCGGATTTCCCTCTGAGAGTTTCTCATACAATCCGTGGTACAACGAGGGATAAGAAGAGGAAGAGGGGTAAACGAGGCGGCGTCAGACTACGCATGAGGAAACAGCGGCTCACCCGGATAACCCTGCCCTCAATTATTATGGGGAATGTTCAGTCCCTGAGGAACAAAGCGGTTGAACTCAAGGGGAACTTTGGTTTTCAGAAGGACTTCAGAGACTGCTGCATCATGGCCTTAACTGAGACATGGCTCACTGAGCATGACCAGGACAACGACCTGTTCATCGAGGAAACTCAAGGTGGTGGGGTTTATATCTGAATAAATGATACTGTAGCTCTGTTGCTGTCAGAGAACACATTTATACGCCAGATGTCAAACTTTTGTCAGTATCATTGTGTCCCTTTTACCTGCTCCGCGAGTTTCCACAACTTTTTATAACAACAGTGTACATTCACCCGAAGGCAAATGCCGCCTCTGCCTGTAGCTCTATCTTCAATATAGTGCAGAAACTAGTAAATTTCACCTGATGCACCAAACTTCATTTTGGGTGATTTTAATCAATGTCTCCCTCAAAAAGACACTCAGAAACTTCCAACAATATGTCTCCTGTCCAACCAGGCAGGATAAGACAATAGACCTATTTTGTGGGTTGGTAAAGGACGTCTATAAATCACTCCCACTACCACCCCACTGGGCTCTGCTGACCACAACTGTGTACATTTACTTCCTATTTATAGAACGGTTTTAAAGAGAGAGAAAACACAGACAAAGGACATAAAGGTCTGGACTGATGAATCTGTGCTCTGCCTGCATGCAGGAATGTTATGACTGTACTAATTGGCTGTACTAAATGTTAAAAAAGTATTGTGGCGATGACTTGGACAAACTTGCTGATGCTACTTGCTCATATTTTGCCTTCTGTAGGGACATGATCATTCCCCGCAAGCAAGTTAAAATCTACCCTAATAATAAACCATGAGTGACCAAATCTGTTAAATCCAGCATACAGAAAAAGAAACTCGCTTTTAAACAGGGAGTAGCCTCAGACATGCATATAGAGCTGAAAATAGAAATATTAAAAGCAAAACAGAACTATAAATCTGAATTAGAGAACAAGATGGCTGCAAATAATAGCACACACACTTATAGGCCACACAGAGTGAAAAAATAAATAAATACGAATATACACATTTCTTTTAAGTATAATAAATAAAACATAAAAAGCAAGGGCAAATCAGAAGATTTAATGAACAAAATATACATGTACATTGCAGACAGGGGAGCATAGTCGAAATCTGGGCGATAAAGGAATCAGTCCAGGAAACATAAGCAAGAGATGCAAGCCCAGAAACCAGTAGGCAGACATGAGTCCGAAACCAGGCAGACAATTCGGGACCAGAGAGGGTGGCACTGCAGGCACAGGTGAACTGTCAGAGAACAAAGCACATCAGAGCTTCACATGACAGGACTATACAGGGAGTGACTAACGCTAACTAGCATGAGCAGACATGACAAAATCTAGCAAAGAAACGTATGAGACTAAATAGCAGACAAATCAAAGGAAAAAATAAGCAGGTAACCTATTCGAGCGGTTGCAAAAAAAAAAAAATTCTCTGTGCGTTTCCCAAAAAGGAAAAAAACATTAATCTGCAAAAAGTATGCGCTTAAGTCGCTGTCTGTTCAAGGAGTGTTGAAATCATCTCCGGTTACTTAACTGTAACCTTGTTCCCTGAGAAAGCGGAACGAGATGCTGCGCTGCTCAGCGCATTGGGAACATATTTTATCGTGACCAGCTGTGAATATTGTGTATAACACGTCAATGAAATTGACCCGGAGGTAATATAGCCTCGGTCGGTGACGTCATCGGCGCGCCCCCGCGACACGAGGCTATAAGTAGATGAGCCACAGGTGCATCGTCAGGATATTTTGTCTGAAGAGCAGTTCTGGGACATCTTCAGCACGGCAAAGTAGCGCAGCATCTCGTTCCGCTTTCTCAGGGAACAAGGTTACAGTTAAGTAACCGGAGACGTTCCCTTTCGAAAGCTACAATCGATGCTGCGCTGCTCAGCGCATTGGGAACGAGAATACCCACGCCGCCGTGCTTGAAAATGTCTGGACCCCCACGGTTGTGCAGGTGTGTTTCACAAGAACGCAAGAAGGCCTAGACATTAGCTTGTGATGTCGACTCAAGGACATGAGAGCCCCAGAGTGGCATGAACATCCAAACTATAAAATCTTATGAATGTGTGCGGAGAGGACCAACCTGCCGCATCACAAATAAACTGCAAGGGGCACCCCTTGCCAAAGCAGCAGAGGCGACGACCCCTCTGGTGGAGTGAGCCCTTAAACCCGTTGGCGAAGCTTGGCCGCGCGCCTCATAGGCAAGAGCAATAGCATCCCTGACCCAATGTGACATGGTCTGCTTAGTGGCGGCAGCCATCGGTTGCGGCCCCCATAACAGACGAAAAGTCGCTCTGACTTACGCCACTAGCTAGTGCGGTGGACGTAGGCCTGAAGAGCACGGACTGGACATAGTCTATGAGATCTCTCCTGTTCCGGCGTCGTGAACGGCGGAGAGCAGAAGGCCTCAAGCGTGACAGGATGTATAGCCGAAAAAGGCACCTTAGGCAGGTAATCAGGATGAGGATGCAAAATCACTTTCAACATTCCTGGGGCAAAGTCTAAGCAGGGTGGCGAAATCGACAGAGCCTGCATATCCCCAATTCTTTTCAAAGAAGTTATTGCCATAAGAAAAACCATCTTAGAGTCAGAAGTTTGTCAGACGCTGATTCTAGAGGTTCAAAAGGAGTCTCAACCAGACCCTCTAGGACTAAAGCTAAGTCCCATGATGGGATCTTGGTTTTATGAGATGCCTCAGTCGTCTGTCCCCATGAATGAAATGAATGAACAGAGGATGTCTCCCGAGTGGCACCCCTTCAACCAAGGCATGGCAAGCCGAAAGAGCGGCCACATAAACCTTGAGATTGGCGGGGCATGTGCCTGTTGATAATCTTTCCTACAGGAATTCCAGAACTAAGGCAATCTGGCAGTTGACCGGATCTGCATTATTTATGACACACCACCTTTCAAAGACACTCCATTTGTTGACATAACTCTTTCTAGTGAAGGAAGCACTAGCACTGAGAATGGTCTCAACAACAACAGGCGAAAAGCCCAGTGCCCCTCAGTTGGTACCCATCAGGAGCCAAACATGAAGGTTCCAGAGGTTGGGTCTGGGATGAAATACCGTGCGCTCCGTCTGAGACACAAGGTCCCTCCTCTCCGGAATCGTCCAAGGCGAGCCGTTGAGGAGAGATATTATCTCGGAGAACCAAACTCTGGCTAGAACTCCTGGGAGCAGAGAAACTGGAGAAAAGCGCATACATGCACATTCTAGGCCATGTGTGCGCCATCGCATCCAGACCCAGGGGCTGGGTGATTCAGAGATAGGTAGAGGGAACATTGCGCTTTCTGATAAGAGGCGAAGAGGTCCACCTCTGCTTCATATCCAAATCTGTTTGACTACTTCTGGGTGGAGTTTCCATCCCCCTCTCAGTAGTTTCTGTCTGGACAGTAAATCCGCTCCCATATTCAGGTGCCCTGAGATGTACACTGCCCTGAGTGACAGGAACTTTTCCTGGGCCCAGAGAAAGATGTGCCCCGCTATTCTGTTCAGATTGCGTGAGCACAAACCTCCCTGGTGATTATGTGAGAGACTGCCGCTGTGCCGCACTAGGACATGACAGTCTCTCAACTGAGGGAGAGAGTATTTCAGGGCCAGAAATACAGTCATCAGCTTGAAGCAGTTGATGCCCCTCATTCCCCTTGAGCTGGACGACCATTTAAGACCGCTCCCCAGCCCATCAGGGAGGCGTCTGCCGTTAGCATTCTGCGATAGCAAGACACACCTAAAGTGGGACCCAAAGCAAGGAACCGGGGTCTGAACCACATAGAAAGGGAACGAAGCCGCAGCGCGTAACCCTTACCATAAACATGGATTTTAGAAAGTGCACGAAGCGTTCAGCGCGTGACTCACCATAAACATGGATTTTAGAAAGGACACGAAGCACTCAGCGAGTGTTCTTGCCTTTATTTGCCCTTGGGGATTGAAATCCCCCGTTTTGAGCCACAACTGACATGGTCTCATGCGCAAAAGGCCCAGAGGAATCATTGTGGACGCAGCTGCCATGAGACCCGTGTAATGTCCTGACCTAGCTAGATGTTGCTTAGGGTGTTAAAATTGGTCATGACACGAGCGGGAGACAATTATCCCCGATGGTGACCGAGTCTCATTTAACCCCAAACATGTTACCCTCAGGGTGGGAGAGAGAACGCCCTTGGCGTTGACCTCAGCCCCCTAGAGATAACATGGCTAGGTCAAATGGAAGGACCCAAAATTGGTAAGCTTTGCCCCCAAAAGCAAACTTGGGAACCTCTCCTGTGTTGTGGCAATATTCTGTATGAAAATATACGTCCTTCAGATCAATCATGACAAATCAAACGTGATGTTGAATTTACGACACGATCGTCTTTACAGTTAACATCTTGAACTTGAGTGCTTTAACTGTACGGTTTAAGCCTTGAAGATCGAAGATTGGACGCAACCCCCCATCCTTTTTGGGGACCAGGAAGTATCTGCTGTAATAGCCCGACTCTCTCTCTGGAAGAGGAACATGTTTTATGGCCTCTTTGCTCAGCAGAGATTGTAGCTCTTGTGACAGTACATGCGCCAGTTCCGGTCTCACGGAAGTGAATACCACGCCGTTGAAACGCGGAGGACGATTAATAAATTGGATTCTATCCTATTTGTACTGTACTTAATACCCAAATAGAAAAACCTGGCAGAAGTTTCCACGCTGCCAGACTCTCTGAGAGTGGTATCAACTTAACACTTCCTTTTGAGGGGATGTTAGATGTTCCGTGTCCTGGATGACAGCAGAAAAGCAACAGAAAATCTAACATTTCGCTGGAAACCGCTGCTCCCCGAATCACCAGAGGTGGCGAGGAAGTACAGTGGTTTCGTGAGGGTGTCAGGTAGGAGCTGTTTGATTTACATGTCTCGTCCCGTAGGGGCACACCCCCACAGACCAGGGACAAAACAACCCTCAGGATTTTGTCTTAGGTCTATTATACAGCTGCTGAGTACAACGAGCCGGTCCCCAGTTTTCACAAGGGGGAGCGCAACTCGTTACACTCTGCTTTTGAACCCTCCTAAAATGATGATGAGCAAAAATAAGAGAAGAAAATGTCTCTTCAGACTGGCCCATCATCGTATAACCACACACCCCTGCACCCATGATAGTCTTAATACGTCAAGGGCACAAAGATGCACGAAGAATAGGGTTTTCCCATGACCGAGTTAACGTCATGGAGATCCTCAAGGAGGGCAGTCTAGCTGTAATCCGACAATCACACAAGTCACCACCTCGAGAACCTCTCAAACGTTTTAACATAACGAGAGATGTGTTCGGAGGCAGCTTTAATTCCTCAGAATTAAATGTGGCCAGAGAACAGCCAGACAATATTATATTATATATAATACATACATATATATATATAATTATATTATATAAATATTATATATATATAAATATAAATATCAGTTCCTCAGCAATAAACATCCCAATCAGACAAGCAAACACGGTCTGGATGATAGGCTGTGTTTAAATCTTTGATAAGATCAACCTGGTATGCCTTTAACACGGCCATGGTGTACAACGCAGTACCAGCCTAACCGCTGAAAATGCATCTGATAATGTGATCCCAGGGGAGAGATAGCCCGCGAGCGTCTCTCCAAACTGAGGCAATATCATATAATCGCGTGCCCTTGCACCCGCGATAGTAGAATGGCTCGATGTCGAGGACACAAGACATAAATATTTACAATCTTTATTTATTTATAGACTGTGTTTTATGGGACTCTTTTTGTTGTGATCAGATCAATCTGGCCACTGCACGAGCGATCGCCACGAGCGATCTCCTTATCATCACGGGAGAAACGCTCGGAGGCGGCAAACTCTTAATGTTGAATGTTTAACTCTTAATGTTCTCTGCCCGAGCCGAAGAAGCGCCGAGGCACGCTTCGGTAGTCAGGCAAAAGGACATCGCGATCTGGAGAGAGAGCGAGCGATAAGGACGCACCGTCTCTCGCTTCTCAGCCAGATCGCACGCGAGCCCCACAATCATTATGGGCGCTACCCCTTTGAAATAAGTGAACACTGTGAACATTCCACAGTGCTCGCAATCACCATGCTCAAATGCAAGGGCAGCATGTTCTTTCCCCAAACAAACAAAGCAGTAAGTGTGTGTATCCAGTTCTGACATGGGATGGGAGCATGGAAGAACACAACACTAATGTTTTGTTGGCTCATTTCTCCTCTTTTTTACTTTTTAAACTCTTTGATGTACGAGAGAGAAAAAGGCTTGAGAAATGAGAAATTTTCTGCACACTGCCTGAATAAACTAACTCCTAGCAAAGATCTGTAGCAGATAAAAGGTAGAGAGAGAGTTTTGACGTTCACACATGCACAGTAATGGTCTGAAGACAAAAGACCTGACGATGCACCTGTGGCTCATCTACTTATAGCCTCGTGTCGCGGGGGCGCGCCGATGACGTCACCGACCGAGGCTATATTACCTCCGGGTCAATTTCATTGACGTGTTATACACAATATTCACAGCTGGTCACGATAAAATATGTTCCCAATGCGCTGAGCAGCGCAGCATCGATTGTAGCTTTCGAAAGGGAAGTCAATTACTCATCATTAAAGTCATTTTGGCTCATAACTTTTGGCATTATCTGCTAACGTTATTCTGCCCCTTCAGTTAGACAGAACAAATAAATGTGACCTTAGACAAGGCAGATGTAGGTTGTGTTTGAATAATTACGTCTCTAATGAGCTGAGGTAAATTAAATGCAATACTCGCGTATCCTTGCTCGATGAAGAATGAGACGGCCCAACGGTTGGTTGAAGTTTAATGATTGGCGCTTCAGGGCAGTGACGAGTACATGTGTCGTCCAGTGGTTGTCCAGACACCCTCGGCACAACCTCCAGCAATGGCCCTGAACGGTGGTTCAATGTCAACATTGTGACAACGCTGTAGCAACATTCACCACACAACGTAGTTATAGCAACCTTTTGCCCATGTTGTTAAAACGCTGTTAGAAGATTGGGTACTGTTGTGCCAACGTTCTGTGTTTGCTGGGAAGTCACTATGACTGTTATCTTTTTCTAAAGTAAGCTACATAACGGACACTGACACGATTTGTCAGTGTCGAATTCCTTCATCATTTCGTTCACTCCTTGCTTCTAGTGCACTCAGCCGCCATGCACTATATAGGCTTTGGATTTGAGAATCAGTAAACAAGTGAGCGATTTCAGACACAGCAACAGTGAAACAGCGCATCGGATCTGTCAGTCAGAGTGAATAAGATCGTTTTGTTTACATCCGCATGAGTTTCATGAACTGAAGTTCACTTGTATCCTACAGTGACTACAGTGGCAACATGAACTGGAAATCTGTCATAGTCTTGCACAGTTGTGCTGATGTCACAATCAATGTAGTCATTGAAGTCTTTGTTATATTTCAGAAACCGCTCTAACTTAACAGGATGGGGAAATTCTGAGTAACAGTTTTCCAAAAGTTGTGAAGCATCACAGATGTGGAAAATCTTTTCTTTATGTTTCTGTATTGTCTTTATAGATGCAAACAAGTACAGCTTTGGTCCGTTGTCCTGTGACTAAAGACCCAGGAGTCATTGGCCCAGGATCATCTTCAGATGCGTGTGTAATAAATAAATGTATACATTTAAACATAATACTAGTGATAGCAATTTCAAAACACTGCTTCATGAAGCTTCAAAACCTTTACGAATCTTTTGTTCTGAATCAGTGGTTCGGAGAGTGTATCAAACTGCCAGAGTCAGTGGTTTCAGTGGTTCACTGCTGGGGACGATGATCTCTGTCGACCCATGATCATGAGGAGTCACTGAGAACCAGTGAACAAGTGTCTGTGGGTTTACCTGATCTCTGAGCAGTTTTATACATTTGTAGATGTTTTAATTAGACATTAGTTTAATTAAAATTTAAATGATAGTAGATAATAGTCTCTTATTGGCCTGTTTAGCTGAGCCATTCATAGAACAAACAAAACAAACCCTGACAATTGATAAAAGAACACATAGACACTTGATAATCTTATTAGATGATTAGATAATTGCATTTGAAAGATTTTACTTTCATTAAAAAAATTGCAATAGATTTGTAAAATGAATTCAATTTGTCAAATAAAATCACTAAATCAGCCACAACACAACACAAACATGAATATATAGCCAATGCATAAAAGATGCAAATGGTGTGTGTACATTTATATGGAGTTCTTCTGATTCATGGGTAAGCATACACAATGACATTTCTGCTAAATTTGTACCAAGGATTCAACCATAAAAATAATTTTCCCAAAAGCATGAATTTTCTCCTCCTCACATATTACTTTGAGATAATGTGTCACAATAAATGTGATTCTGATTATTTGTTAATCTCGTTCATATGTATTTGGTGTATGTATTTATGTATAAGGGCAAAATGACAAGCCCATATGAGTCAAATACTGACTCATTTTTGGCACTGAGTATGACGTCAAGCATTTCTCATTTGTGTCAGACACTGTTGCAATCGTTCAGTGGTCTTACGCAGATGGGAAAGGATTCCAGACTCATGACAATGTCTTTCTCTGCGCTTTTACAACAGCCCATGCCCGGTTAGAGCTTTATGATCTTATGGACAAGTTGGGTGATAGACTACTCTATTGCAACACCAATAGTTTTATATTCACCTAAAGATGGTGAATACGAACCCCCACTAGGGCCATACCTTGGCAACCTTCGTTCTTGGTGGCCAAACACCGTCCGCTCTCAGGTCCAAGAGGCACATTCAAGGAATCCTGCCGACAACGCCAAATTATGGTGGCAAACATAATTCTATCACTGAATAAGAGACAAACATTTCCAATAGTCTTTGATGAGGTTTATTTTCTTGCAAGATCAGGCCAGCAGTCGTAGTCACACAGAGCGGCTGCAGAGTGTGATAGTGAAGGGAGGGCATCCTTCCTCTTTTATAGTTTTG
Organism: Squalius cephalus; assembly: GCF_949319135.1. Lineage (NCBI taxonomy): Eukaryota > Metazoa > Chordata > Actinopteri > Cypriniformes > Leuciscidae > Squalius > Squalius cephalus. The sequence goes on along the minus strand of NC_137135.1, from coordinate 597,365 downwards.
ACTCCCAGAATGTTATCTTTCTAGGCCAATGATGGTATTTTCAACCATACGTGGAACATTCTTAGACTTGTTCATCATATTTTATCCTTGAGTGGATGCCCTCCTGTCACGTAACAACACTCTTTACCATTCCAATACAATTTCATATTAGAATAAGGTTTGTGTGTGTTCTTTTATTGTCATATGATGGTCACACACATCTTAAAAATAAAATTTCTTCCACAAGTGCTAAATAGAAGATGCATCTACCACCTGCAGTTGATTTTGATATTCTAGGTAATATCAACCGGCCAGAATTTTGAGACCGCAATAGACGCGAAGGACTATAATGCGTTAAGATCTCCCTTAAGTACTGCGGAGCTAAACCATTTAGTGCTTTGTAAGTAATCAGGAATATTTAAAAATGTATACAATGTTTAATAGGGAGCCAATTCAGTGTTGACAGAACAGGGCTAATATTGTCATACTTCCTGGTTCTGGTAAGAACTCGAGCTGCTGCGTTTTGGACCAGCTGTAGTTTGTTTATTAAGCGTGCAGGGCAACCACCCAGTAGAGCATTACAATAATCTAGCCTTGAGGTCATGAACGCATGAACTGACTGTTCCGCATTTTTCATTGAAAGCATATATCATAATTTAAATATTTTTTTAAGATGGAACAATGCGGTTTTACAGATGCTAGAAATGTGGCTTTCAAATGAAAGATATGTATCAAAGAGCACACCCAGGTTCCTGACTGACGACGAAGGCTTGACAGAGCAGCCATCAACTGTCACTGGTCAGGGGCTGGAGCCTTCACTGGACTCTGGTCGGGCTGGAGCCTTCACTGGACTCTGGTCAGGGGCTGGAGCCCTCACTGGACTCTGGTCAGGGGCTGGAACCATCACTGGACTCTGGTCAGGGGCTGGAGCCCTCACTGGACTCTGGTCAGGGGCTGGAGCCTTCACTGGACTCTGGTCAGGGGCTGGAGCCTTCACTAAGACTCTGGTCAGGGGCTGGAGCCATCACTGGACTCTAGTCAGGGGCTGGAGCCATCACTGGACTCTGATCAGGGGCTGGAGCCATCACTGGACTCTGGTCAGGGGCTGGAGCCTTCACTGGACTCTGGTCAGAGGCTGGAGCCTTCACTAAGACTCTGGTCAGGGGCTGGAGCCATCACTGGACTCTAGTCAGGGGCTGGAGCCATCACTAAGACTCTGGTCAGGGGCTGGAGCCTTCACTGGACTCTGGTCAGGGGTTGGAGCCTTCACTGGACTCTAGTCAGGGGCTGGAGCCTTCACTGGACTCTGGTCAGGGGCTGGAGCCATCACTGGACTCTAGTCAGGGGCTGGAGCCATCACTAAGACTCTGGTCAGGGGCTGGAGCCATCACTGGACTCTAGTCAGGGGCTGGAGCATTCACTAAGACTCTGGTCAGGGGCTGGAGCCATCACTGGACTCTAGTCAGGGGCTGGAGCCTTCACTAAGACTCTGGTCAGGGGCTGGAGTCATCACTGGACTCTGGTCAGGGGCTGGAGCCATCACTAAGACTCTGGTCAGGGGCTGGAGCCTTCACTGGACTCTGGTCAGGGGTTGGAGCCTTCACTGGACTCTAGTCAGGGGCTGGAGCCTTCACTGGACTCTGGTCAGAGGCTGGAGCCTTCACTAAGACTCTGGTCAGGGGCTGGAGCCATCACTGGACTCTAGTCAGGGGCTGGAGCCATCACTAAGACTCTGGTCAGGGGCTGGAGCCATCACTGGACTCTGGTCAGGGGCTGGAGCCATCACTAAGACTCTGGTCAGGGGCTGGAGCCATCACTGGACTCTGGTCAGGGGCTGGAGCCATCACTGGACTCTAGTCAGGGGCTGGAGCCTTCACTAAGACTCTGGTCAGGGGCTTGAGTCATCACTGGACTCTGGTCAGGGGCTGGAGCCATCACTAAGACTCTGGTCAGGGGCTGGAGCCTTCACTGGACTCTGGTCAGGGGTTGGAGCCTTCACTGGACTCTAGTCAGGGGCTGGAGCCTTCACTGGACTCTGGTCAGAGGCTGGAGCCTTCACTAAGACTCTGGTCAGGGGCTGGAGCCATCACTGGACTCTAGTCAGGGGCTGGAGCCATCACTAAGACTCTGGTCAGGGGCTGGAGCCATCACTAAGACTCTGGTCAGGGGCTGGAGTCATCACTGGACTCTGGTCAGGGGCTGGAGCCATCACTAAGACTCTGGTCAGGGGCTGGAGCCATCACTGGACTCTGGTCAGGGGCTGGAGCCATCACTAAGACTCTGGTCAGGGGCTGGAGCCATCACTGGACTCTAGTCAGGGGCTGGAGCCTTCACTAAGACTCTGGTCAGGGGCTGGAGCCGTAACTGGACTCTGGTCAGGGGCTGGAGCCGTCACTGGACTCTGGTCAGAGGCTAGAGCCTTCACTGGACAATGGTCAGGGGCTGGAGCCGTCACTGGACTCTGGTCAGGGGCTGGAGCCCTCACTGGACTCTGGTCAGGGGCTGGAGCCATCACTGGACTCTGGTCAGGGGCTGGAGCCATCACTGGACAATGGTCAGAGGCTGGAGCCTTCACTGGACAATGGTCAGGGGCTGGAGCCGTCACTGGACTCTAGTCAGGGGCTGGAGCCATCACTGGACAATTGTCAGAGGCTGGAGCCTTCACTGGACTCTGGTCAGGGGCTGGAGCCTTCACTGGACAATGGTCAGGGGCTGGAGCCGTCACTGGACTCTGGTCAGGGGCTGGAACCATCACTGGACTCTGGTCGGGCTGGAGCCTTCACTGGACTCTGGTCAGGGGCTGGAGCCCTCACTGGACTCTGGTCAGGGGCTGGAGCCTTCACTGGACTCTGGTCAGGGGCTGGAGCCTTCACTAAGACTCTGGTCAGGGGCTGGAGCCATCACTGGACTCTAGTCAGGGGCTGGAGCCATCACTGGACTCTGGTCAGGGGCTGGAGCCTTCACTGGACTCTGGTCAGAGGCTGGAGCCTTCACTAAGACTCTGGTCAGGGGCTGGAGCCATCACTGGACTCTAGTCAGGGGCTGGAGCCATCACTTAGACTCTGGTCAGGGGCTGGAGCCTTCACTGGACTCTGGTCAGGGGTTGGAGCCTTCACTGGACTCTAGTCAGGGGCTGGAGCCTTCACTGGACTCTAGTCAGGGGCTGGAGCCATCACTGGACTCTAGTCAGGGGCTGGAGCCATCACTAAGATTCTGGTCAGGGGCTGGAGCCATCACTGGACTCTAGTCAGGGGCTGGAGCATTCACTAAGACTCTAGTCAGGGGCTGGAGCCTTCACTAAGACTCTGGTCAGGGGCTGGAGTCATCACTGGACTATGGTCAGGGGCTGGAGCCATCACTAAGACTCTGGTCAGGGGCTGGAGCCTTCACTGGACTCTGGTCAGGGGTTGGAGCCTTCACTGGACTCTAGTCAGGGGCTGGAGCCTTCACTGGACTCTGGTCAGAGGCTGGAGCCTTCACTAAGACTCTGGTCAGGGGCTGGAGCCATCACTAAGACTCTGGTCAGGGGCTGGAGTCATCACTGGACTCTGGTCAGGGGCTGGAGCCATCACTAAGACTCTGGTCAGGGGCTGGAGCCATCACTGGACTCTGGTCAGGGGCTGGAGCCATCACTAAGACTCTGGTCAGGGGCTGGAGCCATCACTAAGACTCTGGTCAGGGGCTGGAGTCATCACTGGACTCTGGTCAGGGGCTGGAGCCATCACTAAGACTCTGGTCAGGGGCTGGAGCCATCACTGGACTCTGGTCAGGGGCTGGAGCCATCACTAAGACTCTGGTCAGGGGCTGGAGCCATCACTAAGACTCTGGTCAGGGGCTGGAGTCATCACTGGACTCTGGTCAGGGGCTGGAGCCATCACTAAGACTCTGGTCAGGGGCTGGAGCCATCACTGGACTCTGGTCAGGGGCTGGAGCCATCACTAAGACTCTGGTCAGGGGCTGGAGCCATCACTGGACTCTAGTCAGGGGCTGGAGCCTTCACTAAGACTCTGGTCAGGGGCTGGAGCCGTAACTGGACTCTGGTCAGGGGCTGGAGCCGTCACTGGACTCTGGTCAGAGGCTGGAGCCTTCACTGGACAATGGTCAGGGGCTGGAGCCGTCACTGGACTCTGGTCAGGGGCTGGAGCCCTCACTGGACTCTGGTCAGGGGCTGGAGCCATCACTGGACTCTGGTCAGGGGCTGGAGCCATCACTGGACAATGGTCAGAGGCTGGAGCCTTCACTGGACAATGGTCAGGGGCTGGAGCCGTCACTGGACTCTAGTCAGGGGCTGGAGCCATCACTGGACAATTGTCAGAGTCTGGAGCCTTCACTGGACTCTGGTCAGGGGCTGGAGCCTTCACTGGACAATGGTCAGGGGCTGGAGCCGTCACTGGACTCTGGTCAGGGGCTGGAGCCCTCACTGGACTCTGGTCAGGGGCTGGAGCCCTCACTGGACAATGGTCAGGGGCTGGAGCCGTCACTGGACTCTGGTCAGGGGCTGGAGCCCTCACTGGACTCTGGTCAGGGGCTGGAGCCGTCACTGGACTCTGGTCAGGGGCTGGAGCCTTCACTGGACAATGGTCAGGGGCTGGAGCCGTCACTGGACTCTGGTCAGGGGCTGGAGCCCTCACTGGACTCTGGTCAGGGGCTGGAGCCTTCACTGGACAATGGTCAGGGGCTGGAGCCGTCACTGGACTCTGGTCAGGGGCTGGAGCCCTCACTGGACTCTGGTCAGGGGCTGGAGCCATCACTGGACTCTGGTCAGGGGCTGGAGCCGTAACTGGACTCTGGTCAGGGGCTGGAGTCATCACTGGACTCTTGTCTGTGTCTGGAGCCATCACTGGACTCTGGTCAGGGGCTCGAGCGGATCTTTGTCTGTCCTAGTCACATATACATGTTAGAGCCATTATGGACCGTGCAATGCTCTCTGGGTTGGGCTCTGGAATTTCTCTCAAGGGAGCGGACTTGGGAATGTCTCTCACGGAATGGAATAAACACCTCTCTGCTATGGCCATTACTATAAACTTCAGTTAATTTTCTATTAAACTACATAGCGTTCATATGACAAGTTTATCTTTTAGAATAAAAGAGCTTAGTTTTTTTTTCCAATGAAAATGTCTTTAAAGCTGCAGATCCACCTTATGTAGACCTTTATCTCATTAAATATCACAAAATAGCCATGTCAGTCACTTTCTCATAAACAGAAGATATAGTTTTTTGTGATTGTGTTTCAGCAGGAACAGGCTAAACTGAATGGAGATCATTCCTCAAATTGAATACAGATTCATGAATATGAATGATTACCTGATAAAGCAGTAATCAGGGAGCAGGACATAAGGCAGGTGATGATCCTGTCGACTACAAGTCAATGTATAATCAATTTCAACATTATCAGGAAGGTATGTCTCATTTTTTACATTGTCTTTAAAAACAAAGAAAATAATCTTTAAAATAAAGAAAAGTAAACTTAAATTAAAACAGGTTGTTATTGAAACCCTTCAGATCCTTCAGAGTCATACGACAGGTTCCCTCTTTCTATGTCTTACAGTGCCATGTTTTTTCCTTAAACTTAGATGATTCTTGCCAACAGAACGTCAGTGTGACATGAATTCTGAACGAATGTTTATAAGATCTGATGAGCATGGCAATTTCACTAAGAATCAGCCCATCAGTTTTGATCAGCAAGATCAAAGATGAATTTACTGTTTTGAGAAAAAAAATTATTTGAAAATGAACATAAAGCAATTAGGAAAAAAACATCTCACTGAAAAATAGGAATTGTATGTGGTAGGTGATGAATTTGTACAATGTGAATTGTAAAAAAAAAAAATGTAAAAGGTAAGCAAGCATTGAGGTCCACTAAACACAACCACTGTGGCATAAGAAATCATCTGAAATCATACGAATTTATATGAATTAGCCACCAATTTGCCAAGATTGAGCTTTGCATTAGTTCAGGCTGGCCACGTCAGTCAAACTTGCACCAGCTGACAGTCTGTTCCTGTTGTTTACCAGTCCAGTTGTGACACTCATCTCAGCGTTTCCTTTAAATCCCCATTGATTCAGCCTCTCTATTGCTTATCTGCACACTGCATCTAACTCCCCCTCCATCCCCAGCTCCACCTAGCTGAATCTGTAATATAATCACTTATGTTCATTACTGTCATTGTTAATTTCATTGTGTCATCTTTCATGTATTCTGGCTTGTTTACAACACTCATGTAAATTGTGATTGTAATTATGTATGCATGATTACTGGATGTGTTAAGTTACCCCAGGGGGTTTTACTTGCTGCTCTCGCCGCTCTGTTCAGGCATGGCAGCATAGACGGGCGCGTGGATTTTGCCCATAACAGAACCATACCGCCAACACTAACTGTATGCATCATTATAATAAATATACATTTGACGAAAGTGGCCCTGACTGAACTGTAAATTAGTTTGAATTGCCTATTGAACTACAATAGTGATGTGCAAAGCACTTACCATGTCTCAGTTTTTGATGTCTTTAGAGTGAGAATGTGTTGCTCTTCCACTGGTTTCTGCTGGTTTTATCTGGTGGTTTTGAACTCTGTGTGGTTGCAGTTCTCAGCTCACAAATTCTGACTGTGGTTTCAGTGATAGGCCTTTTTTACATCAATTAAACATCAAGGGTATGTCAATTAATGTTATTTCCACTACAAGTCTGTGTCTATTATATTAATATGATCTTTTCTCTATTGGGAGCCTAATGGTTAGAGAGTCAGACTTGTAACCCAAAGGTCGCAGGTTCGATTCTCAAGAATGATAGGTAATGTCACTACTCACTGCTCCTAATGTGTGTGCACTAACTTGGATGGGTTAAATGCAGAGGACAAATTCCCAGTATGATAATAAAACTTAATTTTTTTTTAATTTATTTATTTTTTAATCCAGATAAGCTTGTTTTATCCAGACTGGACTATTGTAACGCTCTCCTGGCTGGTCTGCCAGCTTGCACAGTCAAACCTCTGCAACTAATCCAGAATGCCGCAGCTAGAGTGGTCTTTAACGAGCCAAAAAAAAGGGCACACGTCACTCCACTCCTCACAAAATCGCACTGGTTGCCAGTTGCCGCTCACATCAAATTCAAGTCACAGAAGTTTGCCTACAGAACAACCACTGGTTCTGCTCCCTTTTACTTTAACTCTTTACTTCAGACTTACGTGCCTTCCAGGAACTTGCGCTCTGCAAGTGAACGGCGTCTTGTGGTGCCATCTCAAAGAGGCACAAAATCTCTTTCTCGGACCTTTACCATGACTGTTCCCTGCTGGAGGAATGATCTGCCTAACTCAACCAGAGCGGCTGAGTCCATAGCCACTTTCAAGAAACGGCTGAAGACGCATCTTTTTCGACAGCACTTGATCCAGTAATACTAACACTTTCTCTACTACTCTATTCTATTCTGTTCTATAACAAACAAACAAACAAACAAACAAAAAAATTCTGCGTTAGATTAAACTGAGAAGGGTCATAGCACTTGCATATTGTTGTCCTACTGTTAGTTTAACTGCTTCTATTGTTCTCATGTGTAAGTCGCTTTGGATAAAAGCGTCTGCTAAATGAATAAATGTAAATGTAAAAAAACTTGCAAAAACTGAATAACAGAAAATTGCGGGGAAAGAGTTCATTTATCTACACTACATTTACAGAGGTGCTATATAATTTCACTACAGCTTTTAAACATTTAAGTAGAGATGGTTTAAGTAGATATTATCCGTGTTTCTTACTGAAACCACAGTCAGAGCTCAGATGTGAGAGCTGAGATCAAACCAGCAGATAAACCAGAAACCAGCAGATAAACCAGAAACCAGCAGATAAACCAGAAACCAGCAGTAGAAAAGAGAAGAAAGAGCAAAAACACAGACAGAACGAGAGAAGAAATCAAGCAAGACTGCAAACGTTCTTATGCCATGAGCACAGCGCTGCAGAAATCTCCTGAATATATCTAGGTAAGACATGGTTGTTTATTTTACTTCACTTTTAGTTATTAAAGATGAACTGACATGATGTGACACAGACTACCCTTATGAAAATATATAATTCCCTATATATGAATGATCAATATATGAAATGGTTTAACAGTATATTTGAAAATATACAGAGAAATATGCTGTGTTCATATATTAAAATATTTTAAATAATACATAGGGAATTATCGAAAAATGTGACAATATATTTACTAATAAATCATATTAGTATGTATGTAGTATGTATGTAATTTTATATTCAGTAATACACTTCATAATATATAGATGTATATGTGATCAGATATGGTACTGCATGTGTAAATATTGCAGATATAGAGAAATATATAATGTAGTATATTTATACTTTTTCATTATTTACATTATAAATGTTTCATATTTTCAAAAGCACCAGAACACCTGCATGTACTAAAGTATTTAGCCAAGAGACTATCACTATGTTGAAGAGAGCACAGACATTACTTTTAAAATATAATAATTATAGTCTTAATGATGTTTGGCCAATCGTCATCCGAACCACAGGCTCTACTCTTCAGCACAATGACCCCAAAAACACACACACACCAGAAAACCTTTTAAACTACAAAATAATAGAGCATTAAACACTAACAGATCCTATGATCCTTTTAACATTAAATAACACTTCATTTTAACATTTGCTCTCCTTTAAAGCTACACTGTGTAACTTTTTTAGTTGATTCTTAGCAAAAAACACTTAGTTCTTTCAAAAATATATGTGCTAATTAATGTATATTTACTTCTTTCAAGTAATAAAGTATTCTCTTAAGTTTATAATCTGCCATTGAAAGTACATACGGGTGAGGGGTTCGAATGCCGGTCGCCATGTTGCCCCTCCATCTTGAAACTACATTAGCCAAAGAGGGACATGCCTGTAAATTCAAGCTTCGCCTTTTGCGTTTTTCACTCAGTGACACCGTGACGAATGCGAGGGGGAGATTACTCGAGCTCGCGAGTGCCGGCAGATTTGAAAGATAGTGTGGTGTGTGTGTGTGTGTGTGCGTGCGTACTCACATTTGAAAGAGAGAATTAAAACGTCAACGCGACAGACAAATCAGCAAGACCATAGTCAATATTGGAGTAACTTTTCCCAGATGGAAAGAGCTCATGAGGAGAAAAGATTTTAAAACGGACGCCGAGGTTGCCTGCTTTCTTCTCGACAGGTAATTCAGCCTGTTGTAATTCATTTGTGTAAATTCAAAGTTTTATAGTTGCTTGTCTAACCATAGCATGGTTGTGCATAACGCCAGAACGACCTCTAGTATAACTTCATCCTCGCGTCAATGGTGAAAAAGTATTGTTTACCTTGTAACATAAATCTGTGCTGCGACGGATCACAGGTGATGAATAGTTTTAAAGGTGCAATTTTTTAAGCTATATATAAAAAAGGACACTGAACGTTTTAGTTATTTTTAATTGCTTTTACTTTGTACACATTGTAACGTTAGCCTAATCTGATTATGCTGGGATAGCCGATTCCAAGGGTGACGTTTACCTCCTGACATCTGTCCTGTAGTTTTATTCATTTTAGACGTATTGTTTATTATTGTCATGGACGAAGTGATAACTGGAAGCCATGTTAATCTTGGAATAATACGGCCACCGTAGGAGTTAAAATGCCCTCGGAATTGAGAGGAACAGAAACTAATATTCACTGGGTAGTCATATACAATTTCACCGCTAGATGGGGGTAAAAATCACACAGTGTAGCTTTAACAGTCAGAAGCAAAACATGCTGGGAACTAGAAATCTGTTGTAACACATTCCGTAAGTGTGTGTGTGTGTGTGTGTGTGTGTGTGAACATATTCACATTTATATGGGAACATGTATGTGCAGTATTTGTACACAATAAAGGATAAAACTTTGTGAATATTACAAGTAATGCTATTCTTTGTCTTCATTTATAAATATGTTATATGTATTAATATACAGCCATACACAGTCAGTGCATATATTGCAGCATATTGAAAAATATAAGCACTAGTTTCCCATATATGGAAATGCATTATGTAATATATCGCATTATATTTTGCAGTATATTCGCATATATTTTTGTTTCATAAGGGTAGAATGCATTAATATTTTCAGTCTGAATATTTTCAGTTGTGTGTTTAGCTGGAATGAGCTTTGTGACTTCTGAAAGTTGCTCAGCATTTATTCAGCAGATACTAATTATTTACTTTTTCATTTATTTAATTACATATTTTCAGCTGGATATCGCAAACAGATCAAAGACAGACTGGAATATGGAAAATGATACATATGACTGGAATATGGAAAATTATACATATCACCAGAATCTGGTCCGGCTACAGATAAGGGTCAGATGGTCCATCTTCATCATCATCGGTGTGTGTGCAGGTCTACCAGCTCTTGTTTGGTCTGCCAGAGATCTAATTCATCACAGAAAGAATGGACACCGTATTTCAGCCTTCATCATCCTCCTCCTCCTCACTGACTGTGTTGAGATTTTCTTCAGTCCCTATATACTGTTACAACTGTTCTTAAATGAGTTTTACTGGAATGAATATTGGACATATCCGGTTTTTGTATCTTTATGGTTCTCATCAAGACTCTGTGGTCTCGTCCTGAACCAGCTGGTGGTGCTAGAGGGAATTCTCTCAGTGAAATATCCACTGTACACTGCTTCGGTTTTCTCTTCACCCTTTTTCATCGCTTTCTACATACTGGTGTTTCTCTGTGTCATTATCAGTTATATTTTATTGTATCCAATATATTATTTATTTGATCTTTCAGTGTTCATTATATCAGTGATCACATGGATAATATCTAGTTTTGCTCTGTGTTGTACTGATCGTCACTCTCACACATCCAGAAAACCAGATCGTCATATTTGGGTTGTGTTCTTATTCACTCTGCTGGTGCTTTTACTGCCCATTGTTTTACTCAGTCTCTTCTTATTCTTTACTCCATATTTTCCTCAGTTTCTTCATGTTTGGCTTATTCCTCATTTCTTGTTGAGTGTGAGACTGATTTCAGACCCTCTCGTGTGTGTGCTGGTCTGCAGGCAGAATCTCAGTGTTCAACATCTCAACCCAACAGGAGCAGTTTAGTCTGAGCTGGTCTGCTAAGATGGACTCGTTGTGATGACATAATATTTTGACCATATCAAATATGCAGAAACTATTGCTGTAAACTTCAGTTGTTGGGCTTCGTATGACCCTGAGTTAACATTGATAACCACGGTGTTTGTGCCATCCTTTGCATCGCTGCGACAGCGCCGTGGGCCATCAACAAAGTAACAGGATATGTATCGTCTGGTTCCTTTTAGGGTGATAGACAATGCTGTAAACTGGGACTGACGCTAGTTGTACGAGAACCAGTTGTGTGTGTGTGTGTGTGTGTGTGTGTGTGTGTGTGTGTGTGTGTGTGTGTGTACTGCACCAGCTCTACCCGTTTTTTTTCATTTATTTTTCTTTAGTTCGACAGTTGTGTATCTTGTTTAACTTGTTATTTTTGTTATCTAAGTTTGTGTGTTGTTGTTGTTGATATTTGGTTATATTATATTTATATTTTGGTTATATTTTCACCAAACTCAGTGATTCATTCTGTTTTCTCCCAGAAACAGAGGCGGAAGGTCCTTCTCTTGCCTTGTGGTGCTGTAGCGGGTGACACTTTTGGAGTGCCTGCGTGTGTGATGCAAGTGCACGCTGGTGGGTGTGTGTGTGTGTGAGTAGTATTGCGCTTTTGGAAAAGCCATTAAGTGGTCCTTCCGCCCGTAGACTCAGTCTGGTTGTTTGGTTTAATTCTTTTTGTCTAATTCTGGTGAGAGTTAGGTTTACAGATTTTCTCGAGGTTCCTCCTATCCTGGTGTGTAGAGGACTGTGTTGGTGTTTGCCATTTCATACTGCCCTATGTGATCACCTTTCTGGTAAATTGCTTGCACTCATGTCTCTGACCTTCCTGACGCACACAAACCTGTGTGACCCAGAGTTAATTGCTGGGTTATTTTGATATTCCCTGGTTGGTTCAGGGTGGTGTACTCGACAATTATCACCATAAGCTTAATCTGTTTATTAAAATCTTATACCGCCCCGTCACACGAGCATCAAGGAGGATGATGATGATGCCTCTGATATCATGACGCAGAGTCAGGATGACGAGAGTTTGTCGGATTTGTCAGATCTCTATAAAGCTGATGATGATTTGTATTCTGTTGAACAGATAAATGCTTTTTTGGACGAGACTAAAGGGATAAAGGTAGATATAGGAGATTTTTTCCCTGATAAGGAAAAGTTTGTCGCTTCTGTAGTGCTTCTGTAGAGTACTTCCTGCTCAGCTACTGTTCGGACGCCCTTGCTTACTGCTCCGCGCTTTGCTCTATCGCTTTTACATTTTATCCCCTATTTTTTTATATTTTATTTCCTTTTATCACCTAATTTTAACTTCAGCAAATCAGCACAGTGCTCATATGACAAAGTTTGGATTACTACAAAAACGCAGAATTCTTTTACTCGACCAGCTTACATACCGGGAAAGGAAAACACAACTGCCTAAAACTGCCTAGAAAATGCCTCTTCTGGTTCAAGAATCTACTTGCTGCACCAACTGCCACAGACTTTTACAAAGGATTGCAGTTCTTGAAACAAAGTTACTTACGGGACCACCAAACCAGACGGAGCACACAACAGAGCTTCGTCATGGAAACCCTCAGCATACCGGTGAGTCCCATGAAACTAGTGCTCCTCGACAGGTAGAGAAACAAGCCGATCGACTTACTAATCGATGGCACAAACAGGGAGCTAGACCCAAAGGCACTCGAGACATCAGATTGTCACGAGCATCACATATTGCTGCAGTAGCATCCTCTACCCCAGATACAGCTCGGACAGGGATTGCAAACACTGGTCTCCTACCAACACCTATACATCTTGAGAACAGATTTGAAGTACTAAGGAATGTAAATGAGGAATCTCCAAATGTGATGAATGTGATCGAACACAGACTGAATGGGCCAGTAGCTAACACTGATGCTAACTGGCGCTCAAGGTCGAGCAGACAGCGGCACTCAGCTCAGAGCGCAGCCGAGCCCAGGACTCTGATAGTGGGGGACTCCATAATCAGAAACATTAGCAGAAGGGACACAACTACGTGCTGCCTTCCACAAGCAACAACTTCTGATATAAACAGGGAACTTCAGAACATTCTGATGAAACATAAGACTGCAAATCGACTCATCATACATGTGGGGAAGAATGATATTCATAAAGCGGAGTCAGAACTCCTAAAGAAGGATTTCAATGAACTTTTTGAAACACTTAAAAGACTGAAAGTTCAAACATTCATCAGTGGACCTCTCCCAGCAAGAGGAACAAACAGGTTTTCATGGTTGCTTGGGCTAAATACATGGCTGCAAAAAACCTGCAATATAAAAGGAGTAAACTTCATTGACAATTTCAATCTTTTCTGGAGTCAGAGACAACTGTTTCATCGGGATGGCCATCACCCAAACAAACTTGGTTCAAGAGTGTTAAAGGACAATATCTACTTCTCCCTCAATCATCCTTCTGCAGTGTGTGCCAATCAACTCAATCTGAACAGCACACACACACATGGACCCAGTATGAATGACCACGGGACTTCACTTCAGCATCAAAATGGACATGCGGTTGACATATCACACAAGGACAATGCTAACACCACTCCGCCACAACAACCTCTGCTCACGGACTCAATCTCAGCTGAACCCTGCCCACAGAGCTCACCACAGACAGACATATTAGAGCTGCTCCAAGATTCAGCACACAAGGACGACTTCCTGGAAAACAGCCAGGGAAGCCAGGACAGCATATTACAGCCTCCGATAACACCAGAGCAACAGCCCCTTTCACCAGACACTTTTTCCCTCTCTCCAGCATCGCCACTTCTGTGCTTCTCACAGAAAATGGAAGAACTGGTGTATGCTGGAACCAAACTATCCCACTCTTTTGCTGCAAGCCCCCAGATACCAACCAAAAAACGGCAGGCACCATTACCACCAAAGCCTGCGGGCCCAGCTCGCCCTCCCCCTCCTCCTGTGAGAGCTCTTCGGCCTCTGCCACAACGCCAGGGCCCACACCCTCCTCCATCTGCTCGAGGTGAACCAAAAACAACTGATACCAGCTCTCAGTGATATGTGTCGGGTCCCCGCTCTGATAACAGTAACTTTCTCAAATGTTTACAAAACAAGCGGGAACCCAGTGTGCCTGTATCTTTCTCTATTGCTGTTCTAATACAAGATAGAAAGTCTAAGGCCTTCAATAGCCGTACAGCAAACCCAACTAATCTGGTGCCTATTACACGTCAAACTAATATTGCTGTGGGGAAAAGTAAGTCTGTTAAGTTAGCACTTTTTAACATTCGGTCACTTAAAAATAAATCACTTCTAGTCAACGATTTAATAACCACAAACAACCTGGATTTTATGCTTCTAAATGAAACCTGGCTAGAAGACAGCTGCAGTGCAACAATTCTCAATGAAGCAGCCCCTCCTAACTTTACTTTATGAGTATCTGCAGAGCTGTTAAGAGAGGTGGGGGTGTAGCTGCTCTTTTTAAAGATATCTATCAATGTAAGCAAATATCATTTGGGAATTACCTGTCTTTCGAATATCTGGGTATTGTGTTGAAAGGTGCTCCACGCATTTTACTTATCATTATTTACAGGCCTCCAAAATACTCTCCAGCCTTTGCTGAGGACTTTACAGAACTATTATCAACAATTACCTCAGAGTTTGACTGTTTTGCCATTGCTGGGGATTTTAACATTCACATAGATATTGCAGAAAACAATATGGCAAAAGAAATCAAAACTGTTTTAAAAACTTTTGATCTGACTCAGCATGTACATGGACCCACACACAATCGTGGACACACTCTATAGATTTACTTATCAGTAAGGGTCTAAACATTTCATCGATTGTTATTAAGGATGTTGCACTGTCTGATCATTTCTGTATTTTCTTTGATATATTGATCTCTCCTGCCACTGAAGCTAGATCTGTGTCTGTCAAGAAGAGATGCTTAAATGAGAACACTAGTGTACTATTTATGAAGGCTATATCCTTAACACCAAGCATATCTGCAGACTCTGTTGATTTTCTCCTTGATTCTTTTAACTCAAAAGTTAAAAGTGTAATTGATGATATAGAGTGGCTGGTTGTCTAAGGTGCTGAAACACTTGAGGATCCTTAGGTACACTACTGATGAAATGTCTTAAATATTTCCCTCATATCTCATACCTCGTTTGGAATAGGTCTCCCTATTCCAAACCTTCTTAAACAAATGTTTAAGGGGGAGCCATTGTAACTTCCCCAAAGCCTAACCTAGCCAGAGCCGTCGGACCTGACCTACCTTTCTAAACAAAGGACCAGTTAACCCTCTGGGGTCTAAGGTGTTTTTGGGGTCCTTGAGATGTTCTGACATGCCCTGACATTTGTGCTTTTTTCAGTTGCTTATAAACATATTAATGGCAAAAAAAAATTACACACTATTTAGCACAAACAGGGCTACCATAATATGTGAGCAACAAGAATGTACATGTCTGCATTTTTGAGAGAATAATGTTTATGCATGGTTATTGAAAAAACTAAAAACTAAAGTTTCTGAAATAAGGCCATAAAACACATTCTAAATATGTGCCAATAAGACTTTTGTCTAATGGATGTCATCACCTACAGATGGTGGACAACCAGAATGCCTATTACCGCCGCGCCAGCTGCCGCGGCGAAATCACCGCGGCGAAAATAAACCAGCCGCATTTCAAAGTCGTTCCCGAAATGACCGCCAGGTGGCGCAAAGGGACATTGTGCAAAACAGCAGCAACTGCCGTATTTTAAAATGTAAGTGGGTTAAATATAAAACCCTAAGCCTAATAGGCATATTTTTAAAATATATATAAATAGGCCTATTAGGCTACAACAGAATAGAACCAAAGATAGAATAAATTTTAGAACTGAAAAAATAGAATCAAAAGTTAAAAATAGAGACGATATTAGGAGCAATGACGCTGAATATTTTTACTATTCTATTGAGGAATTAGATAAATGAAGAGCTCTCGTGAGCGATACAATTGCATAGTAATTTATAGTGATTTCAAAAGCAGTCCTTAAAAAAAATATATATATACATGGAGTAGTGTGGCATAATTTTTGAGAGATTACGCGGAACGCGTTTAGTTAAGATCCTGGTTTCAGTGCCCTTAATGTATATAGGCTACTGCTTTAAAAAAATGTCACAACGCGTTTTGAGATTGTTTTGAATTAAACATTGAAGTTTAAAATGTAGTGTTTTGGCACACCAGGCCAGTGGCGTTATGCATTGTTCAAAAGTCAGGTTTTATTCTGGCATGTTGAATTGGCGTTAGAATTTTTTTTTAGATGTATTAGATTTAGATTTTAGATTTCGTTAGATTTATTTTTCTCATAACAGCTAAAATAACTTAATATATGCCTTGTCTTAATATGACCTACTTAATATAGGCAATAGGCATATACTAGCCTATATAATAAATTAGCAAAACTTGGCCACTAAATATTTAATTTTCAATTATTTTAATTATCACAATTAAAGTTTTAATTTTTATTAAATTAAACAAGCACAACAATCAGCATTTAATCAAATATTCTAAAAGATGTATTATTAATAATAATGTTATTTCAACATAATATTTCGTTTTTTCGACATAATATGTGTGCGTGCAACAAGCAAGATGTGTATTTGTAAATCCGGTGACGCGTGCATTGATTTGTCTTAAATATGAATGAAATTTGTGCTAAATAGTGTGTAATTTTTTTTTTGCCATTAATATGTTTATAAGCAACTGAAAAAAGCACAAATGTCAGGGCATGTCAGAACATCTCAAGGACCCCAAAAACACCTTAGACCCCAGAGGGTTAACTGGTCCTTTGTTTAGAAAGGTAGGTCAGGTCCGACGGCTCTGGCTAGGTTAGGCTTTGGGGAAGTTACAATGGCTCCCCCTTAAACATTTGTTTAAGAAGGTTTGGAATAGGGAGACCTATTCCAAACGAGGTATGAGATATGAGGGAAATATTTAAGACATTTCATTTCAGACGAGCGAACACACACTGGAACGTTAGGCCATGTCGCAACGAGTGAATCGTGGCCGAGTGGTTGAACTTACGTTGCGATCATTTAGATGACACGGGTTCGAATCCCGAACTAACTTGGACTACTGATATTTTTATATTAGCCTATTAATGCATTTTATAGTCTATTGTTGATGCAGAGAGATTTGTCTAGTTCTAAAACATCGTTTTTTGCTTATAGCCTATTTACAAAATAAAATCACCATTTATTTCCATTTTACACTAAGGAACAAATATTATTGCAATGACTTTACTTCTGTAGCCTATAATAATTCCAATCGTAATTTCAAAAGCAGTTCTGTTAAAAAAATGTGTGTATATATATATATATATATATATATATATATATATATACATATATGACGTTTAAACGACAAACAATAAAATCAGAACCAGTATTTGCGTTCATGGTTCCAGTGGCAGTAATGCATCCACGGCTTTTCAAAATGTCACAAAGCGTTTTGAGATTGTTTTGAATGAAATATTGAAGTTTATAATGAAGTGTTTTGGCACACCACGACGAGTGGCAAACTCTTTGTTTTGTTTTGCAAACTCAGCTAGCCTGTGGGGGGTTTGGAGAAGGCAATAGTTGCTTTATCGTGGGGGTGCAGGACAGAGGTGTTAATGTTCCGTCTTTCATATGGAGAGTGTCGGAGCCAGCCTGATGAGCAGGCAAAGGCAAAATTCTTTTAAGGATTAATCTCAAAATCTCCAAAAGTCCATAGCCTATGTACAGTAGGCCCAATATCTTATTAAATTATATATTGTAGTTTTATTGATTGTATTTAAAGGTTTTCCACACACAATTTCAATTTAGCAGATACAGAGCTCTTTAATTCGCGACCCACCTCGTTTTATTGTGAGGTGAATTCAGCAAGGCATGTTGTATCTTTGAAGGAACAAAAGCTATTTGTTACAGTTTTTTCTTTCGTGATTTGTGTGGATGACACAGCGACATATAGGCTACAGTATTATCAGCTGTATGGTGGTTTTTTTTACGCTGAAATCATAGACTGTAAAAAAAGAATTTCGAGAAAGACCCGCCGCGCGCAGTGAGGGAGACCAAACTTACTAAAAAAATATCCAGAGAGAGAGAGAGGCAAAGAAAAACGCCTGTTCTTAATTTATGTTGCTTTGAACTTTTTTCGTTTTATACCGTTTTAATTTAGCTGCAATTTCTTTGACAATAGAAATTTAAAATGTTGCAAGAATAAGATTCTGTGTTTCTTATTTTGCATCACAAAGGGAATAAACTCTATCGATGCAACCCTGTTTAAATAAATAAACTGTCCCGACACTTTATTCATACCTTGAAATGTGCGATGGGTTTTCAAACTTAATTAATTTTCTTTTACATTTTCATTGTTTGTTTTTTAATTGAAAGCAATACTGTATTGAAAGTATTTTTCTGATTTGTTCGATCTGTTTTGAAAAATGTCTTCCGTTGCTATGGCCGGGTATTGTCAGTCATCTCAATCTCGTGAATGATTCACACACACAAAAAATAATTTAGCAGATTAAAGACGAGCTTCATCATCTTCATTTTCTGGTGCGATCGACTTCATCAGATGTGTCGTCGCGCCAGCGGCTCAACTGGAATGTAGCAAATTTATGTTGTAATGCATATTTAAGCATCAAGAACGGAAAAACATAAACACTGTCGTCGGCTACACTGAGATTCGATCTCAGATTGTTTGAAGCTCCGAGAGGCTATTTTAAATGCATTGACCACAGAGCTATCGTCTGATTAGCCTACTATTTTCTCTGTTTTAAAAGTTTGTTATATTCTTTTTTATTTTTTTAACATTGGCAATTTACTGTCTCGAAATTATGTGTCGAAAAAAAAAAAAGTGTTTTTACAAGACCTTGTGCTGTTTATTTATTTATTTATTTATTATTATTATTATTATTATTATTATTATGCAGATGTTAATTCAGCCATTCTGTTGGATAAAAATTGTCCCTAATGTAAAATGGAAATGAATGGTAATTTTATTTTATAAATATAAAATATTTAATATAGGCTATAGGAGAAAAAAACAATATGGTGTAGCAATATTTTAGAACTATCAAATCTCTCTGCATTAATAATAAAAAAGTAGCCCATGTTTGTTCGGGATTTGAACCTGTGTCATCTGAATTATTGAAACGTAAGTTATAGCCTACCACACGGCTACGAATTTGTTTTGTTTTATTTTGTTTGAAATGTATTTTTACATATTTTGCTTTTTTAATGTTAACCAATTATGTTGTAGCATAATAGGCCTATATTTGTTCCCTACAACTTTGTTTTATTCTCTGCTTTGTTTGTTTATATTTTTACATATTCAATCAGTCTCATTTTTGTTCAAATAATGAAAAAGTTTTTTTTTTTTTTTTTTTTTTTTTTTTTTTTTTAAATAAACAGATAGGAAACTTACCTTTTAAAATGCCGCAGTTGCTGCTGTTTTGCCCTGTCACTTGCGCCACCCGGTATAGCCTAGTCATTTCACGAACGACTTTGAAATTCGACTGGTTTATTTTTGCTGCGGCAGTAATAGGCATTGTGGTTGATTATTTATAAAAGAATTCAATTGATAATCATAACAACATGTAAGCCTATTTAATTCTGAATATAACAAAGAATGCTTAAACCGACTAACATCGGTTAGTAACTGCAAGTCCTGAAAATGTTTTAATTTTACGGTAAATTATTTTAATTTATTTCACTGTTATGTTTCAGTTAATAAATCTACAAACACATTAAAATAACACGAAATAAATGACAAGTAACCTATTGACATAGCCTTTCTAAATTATAGAAAAACTGGGCACACAATGTTAACGTGTGTCTACTTCGTTTAAATTTAATGAATTTGAATTCGTTTAACCACAATATTTATCTTGAATTTATCTGTGACCTCAGCTCAGATTACTGCCGCGGCAGATTACGTCATAAAGAGAATAAACTGACACTTTTCAAAGTCTGTGATTACAGCGCCACTCAGCGGTAAAAGGCAGCAAATACACATCCCAATTTTGCCGCCGCGGGAACGGCGGCGGTAAAAGTCTCATTCTGGTTGTCCACCATCTGTAGTGTTTTTTCTTCAAAATGATGTGAAAATCACCCTGCCTTATCATTCACATAACACAATACATTGATTTGAATTTTGCAAAGCACTTTCTGTTTGGAAAGGCAATATGCGGAGTGGGCATCAACGATTATGCATATTTAGTGGTTCACACCTTAGGAGACAATGGGGCCTGCATACTTAATTAGCCATTCATTCAGGTGAGTCACTGAGCCACAAGAATGCAAGAGCAACAGTTGGAAGCATCTCAATTCTTTTTTATTTTTCCACATATTGTGCTTGCAATTTGGCCTATAATATCCAAGGAAAACATGTCTAGTAATTGTGCAGTTAATTCTCATACTGTATTTTCAGTTTTGGAATATTTATCCTCTCCCCAAATTTGTCACTAATAAAACACAATAAAAATTATTTAAAGAAAAGGCTTATATTTACCTTTTAATAGTTTGTTTACATCTACCTTGTAAATATTTTTTTTATTAAAAAGGTTACAATTACAACAACAATTCAAGTGTAATCTTTCTTTGTAAAAACTAAAGTATACATTTTATCATACATATTTCAAAGTTAAGGATTTGATTGATTATTTGATTACTTTATTTTTGACAAAACATACTATATTTAACATGAGCAAATATTGGCAAACAAAAGCTTATTTGAGGTGGCAGATATTTTACAGTAAAAATGTATAATCTATCCAAAACTAATCAACGAAATGTTGTCTTTCGTATGTCTGTAACATAGGTCTTTCATTTTTATTATAAGAAATATAAATGTTAATTTGCAGTTTAATACGTTGCTTATACAAATACATTTTATTTCAACATATTTCAGTCGATTTTTACTCAGTATAGCAATACAGTTTGCTAAAACCGAAACATTCATTCACAAACAGAAACGCCTGACTTTAACGTTGTTTTTATGAAATATTAGGGCATATAAATGTTAATTTTCAGTTTAATACGTTGCTTATACAAATAGCCTACATTTTATTTCAACATATTTCTGTCGATTTTTACTCAACTCAGTATAGCAATACAGTTTGCTAAAACATCATCATTCATTCACACAGAGACGCAATTTAAATTTAAACTGTCTTTTTGCGAGCTGTGATAAACAGCGCGCATCTCTGCGGCTGCCGTTCATTCATTCACAGAAACGCGATTAACTTGAGAAGGAAAAAAAACTTACTACATATTCGGATCCTCTCTCCTGCAATACCCGCACTCTGAGGTAGATTTTCCATTATTATTATTCCTCACAGCGCTGCCAGATGGTGTAAACAGTCGGCTACAATGATATGATTAAACTTGTGTTTTCTCGAGCTGATATGGGGGCGTTCACAGGTTTGCTTGGATTGCCTCAGTAATTTGCGTTTGAATAGCACGCGCTCTCCGTGGGCGGAGTCACATTACATTTGAATTAGCTCTAATGAGCTCGACTGGAATCGCTCTCTTTTAATACAGATTTCACAAGATGAGAATATTTGTTTTTTATATAAATTACCTCATTTAAAAGAATAGAATTCAAGCTTCATGCCTGTGTGTCTGTATGCCTGTTTGACTGAGTATTCGCTGAGTTATAGTTCATTTTCGGACGCGTTTCAGAATGGTCTTCACTGACAGAGAGAAGGCAGAACTCGCATCACGTTTATTTTTCTTTATTTGGCAAAAAGCACAACACTTTGTTTTTATTGTGAGTATACACAAACATAATACACATTTAACAGAATCGATTGATGTATGAAACTTGTTTGTAATATCAAAGTCCACAGAGCAAAATTAATTTCTTTTGAACTGAACTGAAAAAAAGCGAGCTGGTATCGCCGGCGATACCGTCGACCCCAGGGGGTTAAAGACCAATTTTTATCTTCAATCATATTAAGAAAACCAATTTCTAACCATAGAACATAAAACAACTCATCAGGAATATGTACACCTACCTTAAAGCTAAACATTCACTTAAAGATTGTGACCATGAGGACTTAGAAACAATACAAGCAGATATTAAGACCACTTCCAGAAATCGCTGGGAAGAGGCCTGGCAGATAGCCACTAAATGGGCAAAACGTGATATCAAAAACCTACAACAATTCACTATTGAACAAGCCTCTCAGAAGGTTATAATATTTATGACTACACAAAACGAGACTGGAAACAAACCACCTCAACATGCCCAAAACCCAGAAGCTCAAACTAACAAACCAACAAAAAATCTAGAATTAATCGGAACAAACAAAACAGTAGTAAATCTCTCACAAATTTATATTTTATCACCTGAGGAAACATCATTACTTAACAAAAATGTATCCTTCATCCCTTCCCATTTAACCAGAGCACAGGACAGGCATACGGTATATGCGGAACTAAGCAGTTTCCACCAAAAAATGGAAAAAGCTATATTTTTCGGAACAATTAGCAACCCAAAACAAGCAACCCCCTTTAAAGGCCGATCAAATTGGAGACCCCCACCTCAACAATTACCAAATAAAATTTGGGACTTCTTTGACGAGAACAAAAAACAATTGAAAAAACTAACTTCCAACTAGAGCCCGACCGATATATCGGCAGGCCGATATTAGGCATTTTCAAAACTATCGGTATCGGCATTTATAACGGCCGATAAAATAAAAACGGACGAAACACCCTTCAACCATGTTATGAGTGTTGACGTTGTATAGTTTGTCCACCAGAGGGCACTTTACACCGTCCCTGTTGGCAACACTCGTGTATAACGCGCCACACATTCTGCAACCTGCTGATCCAGCCAGAGTCGGGCAGAGAGAACCACGAGTGAGATCATCGGTGAAGTGTGTTCATGGTGAGTTGGTCACGACTCACGAGACATGCATTGCTTGAATAACAATTAAAGGTGCCCTAGAATGTGAAATTGAATTTATCTTGGCATAGTTAAATAACAAGAGTTCAGTACATGGACATGGCATACAGTGAATCTCAAACACCACAGTTTTCTCTTTCTTATTTAAATCTCGTTTTTGAAAAACACCCCTGAAAAACAGGCGAATCTTCACATAACACCAACTGTGACGCAACAGTTGGGATCATTAATATGTACGCCTCCAAAAATTTGCATATGCCAGCCCATGCTCAGTGCCAGGCGGAACTGCGCAGCCGAATCATCAGAAGTTCTGCAGGTGAAGAAACCGTTTATATACGGTCTATGGAAGAAACAAGCAGGAGGAGGATCATAGGGAAAATGGCAGATCTGTCTATAATCGGATACCGCTACAGTTTAATTCGAAGTTGTTAGTTGCTCTGTCCATTTCACCACGGACTGTTTTTCTAACCTGGAACAATATCAAGCAGCCAGGCATCTCTCGGCGTCTCAAACGGACGAAGGGGGCAATTTCAACTAACGTTATATTCCCGCAAGCGGTAAGTAGTGATTTTATTAACGATAATTTACACTGCGTTATCCAGCGCGACATTGTTTTTTCCTCGAGAGACATCGTGGCTTGCAAACGAGCGAACGAAGCATGGCAGTTGCTCAGTGTTTGTGTACAAATGAACACAAAAATATATTTTTAGCTCCTTCATCCGAGCCTCTGGAGAACCAGTGGGTTATGTGAATTTCTGATGTGTAATTGTTCAAGTTCAGACAGATAATCTTTCTCTCAAAGTCGTTCAACACTGTTTATGCATCAGTAAATCGCGTTGCAGTGAGAAGATCTTCATTCACGCGATCAACAGTCTGTCATCTGCTCAATGGTCTCATCACTGCAACCTTTTATGTGATGGGAATAGATCTAAATACTTAAAAAAACTTCTCATGATTCGTTAATCACGATAGCTGTAATAGTAAAAACGTATAAAAGCTGTAATAGTAAAAGTTTTCCAGATAGCTCTACATGTAATGCCAGATATTTCATATGCAAGCATGTCAGCCAATCACAGCAGAGGGCGTTTACACTGAAGTCTCACAGCAGACACGCCCCTTCAAACAGAGTGTTCAATCCAGGGAATGAAATCAGGCTAGGAAATATGCCTTTTATTTCTAAATTATAACAAATTTTGATCTAAAAAACATACTAACATTATAAGGGCACTCCAGGAAACATTATAAAATAATAAAATAATCCATTCCAGGGCACCTTTAAAAGAACATCCCTATCAGTTCTCTTAACTCAAATAAGGATGACAAAATTCGTGACTATCATGTCCAGTTTTGCTGCGGTTAAATAAGCCGAGAGTGAAGCAGAACAACGCGACGTAGGCTATATTCACATAAAATGTTAACACTGCAGTTCACAAAAGTTCATAATGTGCATGTGCTTTAATGCTTTGTCGGTTAAACATTTAATTTTAAATGCTGATGCGCTGTTCTAACGTGTGCGTTTCTCAGCGCGTACATGTGAAGCTCACATGCACTAAAAGCCTTTCTACCAGCGCCTGGATACTGGACTAAGTTATCTTTCGAGTATTATTGTGCTAATACTGTTAAATACACACAAGATTTACATAAACAAAGTCGGTTGTCTAAAGTGAAGGCAAAATTGAGAGAAAATCTGCTTGTCAAATGCGTGTACATTAGACGTGTCGTGCTCAGCTCTTAAAGAGACAGTAGCAATTGTAAACACATTGCCGCTTGTCCTTAAAGGGATAGTTCACCCAATAATAAAAATGATCTCATTATT
Organism: Squalius cephalus; assembly: GCF_949319135.1. Taxonomy (NCBI): domain Eukaryota; kingdom Metazoa; phylum Chordata; class Actinopteri; order Cypriniformes; family Leuciscidae; genus Squalius; species Squalius cephalus. Next base: position 572,531 of record NC_137135.1, on the reverse strand, counting down.
TACGCACTCTAATGTTGTTCCAACTGTATTAATTTCCTTCTAATATTTTTCTAATATTAATAGTTTGAAGAATGTGGGTAACCAAACAGTAGCTGGTCCCCATTGACTTCCAAAGGAGAAAAATATACTATGGAAGTCACTGGGGTACATCAACTGTTTGGTTACCCACATTCATCCAAATAACTTATTTTCAACAGAAGAAAAAAACAACTTGAGAGAGTAAATTATGACAATTTGAATTTGTTGACAATTTGAATGTGAAATTGTTGTTTTTGTTCAAAGGACTAAACGTTTAGTCTTAAAAAAAAATCTTAAGTTTGTATTTTTATACATTTTATTTATCAGAACTTTAATATATTTTGATGTTCCTCTGTTCTGTTGTGACAATAAAAGAAACAAGTTTCTTTTTAAAATGCATTATCATATTATTTTAGTTAAAACTCATAAATAACTACAAATAACTAATGTTAGGGAAATCTGTTAATGTTTTGTTGCGCGTTTCTGAAAAAAATAAAATAAATATCGGCCGATATATCGGAATATCGGATTTTAAAACCAACAAATATTTGTATCGGTATCGGCCTTCAAAATCCTTTATCGGTCGGGCTCTACTTCCAACCCTCAATCACCAGAACCAAACTTATCTCCCCAAGAAATAGAGGCCCTAAACACACTGACCCGGAGAATTGACCCTGGTCATAAAACCAGCGGACAAAGGAAATGCAGTGGTGGTTATAAATAAAAACCCACGTACAACAAGGCCTACAACAATTACAGAATTCAAACTTTATAATAAAATTCCTAAATTAATTTATCTAGAAACTGTCCCTCAAATTAGACAAATAATAGAAAAAAACAGTAAAAGAGGGCTTCTTACAACCAAAACAAATGATGTACCTATTAGGAGAGCACAATCCAAGACCTAGAAGGTTTTATTTACTACCCAAAATTCACAAACCAAGGGAAGAATGGCCAACCCGTACATGCCTCCTGGACGCCCTATAGTATCCGACTGTGGGAGTGAATCCTACAGGATAGCAGAATACATTGACTACTACCTGAAACCCCTATCGACTAAACATAACAGCTATATTAAGGATACGTGTGATTTCATAAACAAAATCAAAACTTTACAAATCAAATCAGAAGCTATCTTATTCACAATGGATGTAGTTGGTCTATACACAAACATTGAGACCAGATTGGGACTCCAATCAGTAAAGGAAATCTTTTAAAAAAACAAAGATACCACTAGACCAGACAAACTAATTATCCAATTACTAGAAATCAGTTTAACATGCAACGATTTCGAGTTTGCAGGAGAATATTACCTCCAGATTAATGGCACAGCAATGGGTAAGAAATTTGCCCCCTCATGTGCCAATATCTATATGGCGGACTGGTGAAGAAACAGTCTTCCCTAAATGTACCAAACTACCAGTCGTATACTATAGATATCTAGACAACATTTGGGGGATTTGGGAACACGGGGAGGAAAGTTTCGAGGAATTCATACAAATCCTAAATGACCACCATAGGTTAATCAAAGTAAAAGCAACCACAAACCAGACGGCAATTAACTTCCTGAATACTACCGTCTTCAAAGGCCCAAATTTTAATACGACTCAACAACTGGATTCAAAGGTTTATTTCAAATAAACTGACACACATGCCCTACTCCATCACAAAAGCTTCCACCCAAAACACATCTCTGAGGGAATAGTCCAGGCACAACTCTTGAGATTCTCCAGAATCTGTACAAGGGAAGATGATTTCCAGGATGCCAAACAAACTCTCTACAGATCCCTCCGTACCAGGGGATACTCAAAATCGGAATTTAAGAAAATATATGAACTTAAGAGAATATATAAAGAACATTGCGATAAACAGACAAATCCGGGACGACAACAAATTTCAGACAAACAAGTGGTAGTTCCGGCCATTTTCACCCACACATCAACCTCAATTAAACTAAACTAAAAAATTAAAGACAACTTCTTAAAAACATTTGATGACACGCAAAACATAACCATTATAGCGGCATATAAACTGGTATGGCTTTATCAATTTAGAACTAAGCCTGTACCAACTCCTGCTCTAAACCTACCCATAGTTACCTTGTGGTTTATACACTGAGTGGTCTTAATAGGATTTGGCTTCGCTTTATCAATTTAGAACTAAGCCTGTACTTACTTCTGCCCTAAACCTACCCACAGTAGCCCTGTGGTTTTTACACCTAGTTTTGGAGAAACTCAATCTCCTTTTTAAACCCTAGCCCCAAAGTTCTACTTAGAACAGACTCCAAGCTGGGAGTGATGGTATAATCTAACATGCGTCGGCCAGTGCACTCCTCAGTCTCCTAGACTAGTGCCAGGAGGCGGGAGCTGTTGTAATTTCTCAAAAAACCTAACCAATAATAACCCCTGAGGTTACACCTAACCGAACCCTAAACCTAACCGATAGTGACCCCTGTGGCTACACTAACTCTAGCCTTAAACCTAACCGATAACAGCCCCTGAGGCTACACTAACCCTAACCAATAGTAATCTGTATGGCCACACGAATCCTAACCCTAACCCAACCTAGCGAGTGCCTTCGGACCTGGGGGGGCTGAGGAAAACCAAGTATTGCAGTGTGATGTTATGGTAGACTAGGGAGATGCTGCCTCACTTGGTTCTGAACCGGGTGATCCGGGTGGGAATCAAGTGAGGGAGCGAGAACAGGAGGCCAAGTCAGGCACCTGGGGGAGTCATGCGCAGTCTCGGGGCTCTCCCCAGCTCGTGTTTTCCACATAAGGTTCAAATTAAGCCCGGGCCAGCAAAACTGGCTGGTAGTCGTTCTAAAGGCCTCATTATACTTCTGCGTCGGACCTACGCCGGAGCCTATACGCCGTAGGCAACGTGTTGGTTTTAATTTATATTTCTGTGTCGTTGTCCGCGTTGACGCGCACCTAGGGAGCATGTGAAACCCCGAGGGAGGGGTTCTGGCAGACCAATCACCGCGCTTGTGTCCGCGTAGAATTGACGCGTTGTTACATTTTTGGAGAGGTGCACGTCAGGGTACGCCGTAGGGTACGCGCGCTACACACAGCCTACGACGTAGCTACGGCGGCAGTTCGACGCAGAAGTATAAAACAGGCTTAAGTCCATTGGATTAGCAGGAGAGGGAATAAGAAAGTCAATCATTTTCTTGGGAGTGCGGTGCTTGGCCAGGATTATTGGACCATGACCCCTCGGGGTATGGTCTGGTTCGCTGGTCAGGAGTAAACCAATTATGAGGGTTCCGTACTCTTATGTATATATGGTACCAGGGGCAGATATATTGGTGTAGGGGTATATGTATGTATATATGTATATAGGTACATATATGTACATATATATATACTAAAGATTTTTTCTCTTTTGGTTGGTACAAATGGTAGAAACAGATAAAGATGAGTGCTTCAAGCACATGGTCAGATGCATCCATAAATATATTAAGACTACTCATCACCTGTTCAATCTACGGGAGATGGAGGAGGAGCCAGGGCCTAGGTCACTCCAGAAGGTAGCTAGGTGGCTGGGGACAGTGGTACTGCCAGCGGGCCCGACATCCGTAGTAAATTGGAAACTTCATGGCTGCGCTAGGAAGTGGTTGTGTGAGAGTCTAGATATCCTAAAACAACACTATACCTCGATCCAGCAGGAAATATTGGCCCAACTGAGAGAAATGGATCTGGAGGGGGGTGAGAGGGCCCTGGAGTTAGCAGCCAGATGGGCTTGCAGGAATCTAAAAAACATTCTGGGCAATACCATAAATGTGGCTACGGGAGAGATTAGACAACTGTGGAGTGGTGAGGACCTGGACATAACAAGACCCCTTGATCCGCCGGTGGTGGTACCTTTGGGCAGTGCCTCGCAGGTGAGACAGAAGAGGACCCTGCAAGAACAACGGGTTCAGGGCTCAATAATAGCTGGGGCTGAGCCCAAAGATAACATTAGACAGGACTCGAAACTGAAAGTCAAGGAACATGAGATGGGACAAGGAGTACGGACAGCACAGATCATTGACATTACGGGGGAGTCGGAGGAAGATGAGCTGATCTGGGTAACATTGGATGAGGTGGCCGGCAGCGGTACATCACAAGGTACACAGGAGAAGGATGTGGGGAGGAAGAGGAAGAGAATGGAAAAGGATGAGAGTGAAGAGTCACAGGAAGAAGAATTACCAGGGAAGGACAAGGAAATAAAGTATTGGGACGGTTACCATAGACAGGAGCATTTCGGTCAGAAACTCAACAACTGGTCTCTGCAGCCGAAAAGAATCTAATTATTGGGGACTCTAACATGGCGAGACTACCGAGGGTAGGGGATCAGAGGATCCAGCTGGTTTGTTATCCCGGGGCAAGCTGGCTCCATGCACATAACATCATTCAGAATAAGACCCCTACGACGGACATGGTCACTAAAGTCATACTATCATTTGGTATAAATGATAGATCCTATGACTCTACTGGATTGGTGGGAAAATGGATTAAGAGAACCTTGGTGGCAGCAGAATCCACTTTCCCAAATGCACAGATCTGCATACCTATCATCAATTTTCATAAGTTTCTTCCCAAAAAACAAATATCAACACTCAATCAGATTAATGCACACATCATTAATACAAAGAAAACCATTGAACCTCTGCCCCATCAGTATTTTCGCACGGAACTGGACTTAACACATTGGACTCGCAGCACGGGCTGGGCAATGTGGAGACATTGGCTGCAGCATTTAAACTAGTAGGGGAGAGGCACCCGGTCGACCAGAATCCAGGGGCCGTGGTGAACCTCTCCCTAACAAGAGTTTTAAACAAGGTGGAAGCAGCAGTCCTGCAGAGAGGATTATCCTTTGTTCCCAGAGGGACGGGGATAGGAGGGAGGGCTTTGAATAGGTTAGAGGCGGAGGCCGGGCTCACTGAATATCACAGACAGCTGAAGCTAGCGGCCTTTTTTGAAGATGGAGATGAAGGACAGAGAGCCCTGTTTACACTAAACTCGGGATGGGAACCTAAGGGCAGCCAGGTAACAAAAACAGTCCAACAAATCATAAAAGATGACCAAAGGGTCATGAAAGGGATAAAATTAGCAATTTTATTTTTATTTTTCATTACTTTTTTACTCTATTTTTATTTTTGAACTATTTTCTATTATTTCAGCGTTTGGAGCAGGTTAATTTTTATTTTTGCATTTTTTTATTATTATTTTATTTCAGTTTTTGCAGAAAGTTTGTTCATTTTGCACTATTTTCTATTATTACAATGTATTCATGATGTTTTCTTTTTTTAATGTTTCATTCTTTGCAGCAGATACATTTTTGCATTATTTTTTATTATTGTAGTATTTGTTTTTAATTGCAGCCAATAATTTATTTTCTATTTTACATGACTTTTTATTATTGCATGACTTTTATTTATTTATTTTTTAATAGACAGTTGGTTTGTCCTGCATGAACTGTCAGACGAGCACCACGCCTTTCTGGAGACGTAATGCCGAGGGAGAGCTGCTCTGCAACGCCTGCGGACAATACATGAAACGCCGCGGGGTGAGACTCCATTTACTCCATTATTATTATTTTACTTTGTCCAATGGCAGAACAAACACACACCTGAACAAACACACAGAGAGAGGCTGTAGTAACACGTGTAACCAGCAGATGGAGACAGTGAAACACAGTGACCCTCAGTTATGCATTATGTTTTACTATTGCAGTGTTTGTTTTTAATTACAGCAATTTTATTGTTTATTTTTCATTACTTTTTTACTCTATTTTTATTTTTGAACTATTTTCTATTATTTCAACGTTTGGAGCAGGTTCATTTTTATTTTTGCATTTTTTTTTAAATTATTTTTATTTCAGATTTTGCAGAAAGTTTGTTTATTTTGCACTATTTTCTATTATTGCATGACTTTTTTCTTCTTCTTTTTTTTTAATAGACAGTTGGTTTGTCCTGCATGAACTGTTAGACGAGCACCACGCCTTTCTGGAGACGTAATGCCGAGGGAGAGCTGCTCTGCAACGCCTGCGGACAATACATGAAACGCCGCGGGGTGAGACTCCATTTACTCCATTATTATTATTTTACTTTGTCCAATGGCAGAACAAATACACACCTGAACACACACAGAGAGAGGCTGTACAGAGAAACACAGTGACCCTCAGTAATGTATTTGTGTGTGTGAATATGTGAGTGTGTGTATATGTGTATGTTTGTATATGTTAAAGCTCTGTAGTTATCAAATGTTCACACATGCAGAAAGATTGCTCTGTACCAATGTGTCCAAAACATTTTTGTTCAGTCTGTAGGCTACAATTAGTTTGTGGTGCTGCAAATATTTTTACCCATGGCCGTACCTTTGATTTGAGTCGAATTCAAAATCGTTTTTCGTCAGGTTGATTTCTAATAGTTTTAAAATGTGTCCACCAAATAACTCGGGTGTCTGGTGGAGAGAGGATTGAGAAAGTGGTCCAAAAATTCTGCAATAAAGTACGTTTCACTGTTGCAGTCAGATACAATAGGCCTTCCTGGACGCACTGAAATGGGATGCTCCAACTCTTGGGCTCTTTGTGGATTTTGGGAGCAAGTAAAACCTTCAGGGCCTGGGTGGGCCGTCACCTGTCAAATACTTTTTTTGTGCACCATTATATTTTTTGAACACATCTCTTCCAAAATCTCCTGTACTTCACTGATGGTTTGAGGAAATATCAGTTCCTCTAGTGACCGATAATGATCGCTAACAGCTAGTTGTCTCTGTCCCTCCCAGATGTATTGGTCTCTGTCAAGAATAACCGTTGCATTCCCTTCGCACTTCGACTCGGCGCAGTAAAAAGTCACGCCTGAAAAATCCTCTCCCTCTCACTTCTGTCATTAGAACCAAGGTTTTACTGCGCCGAGTCGAAGTGCTCCCAGTGCTATTCTGCCATACATTATAGTTATCCTTTTTACCCACTTAGAAAAGTGCCACGTTTTATTTTGTGTCACCATACTTGGTCGTGTAACTACTCGTGTAACTGTATTTAAATAGGGAAAACGTGGAGGAATCCTGCCAACATGGCGGAGAGGGTGAGGATCCCGCAAGATACCGTGATATTGAGGGGAGGGGCTCTGTACCATGACGACGACAACTCACTCTCAATAAAGTAAATATTCAACAGATGTGTGTCAATAACACGTAAGAAAAGTGTCAGGAACAGTTGTATATATTATGTGTGTGATTTTAGAGATTAAACTCACCTGAAAGCAGTGAAAACAACAGCGAGAGAGAGAGTTTGCTGCTTATCAGTTACGTTGCTGTGCCGTTTCCATGGCAACTCTGCGCCGCTCCAGGGTTTGAAAGCTACTCGAATGTTCAACCCGCACGCTCATAAAACACGTCAGTCACGCAGCATTTACATAAATAAACATCTAGAATTAACATTACATAAATAAAAATCTCATGAATTTAAAACTCATTTTGAAGTTCTTCAACCCGCTCAGATGTGCAAAATGCCACTCCTCCACGTGAAGTGGCACTTCTATAATTTAAGATTTTTTTTAATTGTTGTTTTTACGAACACCCAACCTCCTTAATAATAATAATACTTATTATATACAACGTTTATATATATATTTAACGTTGTACATAGTCTATATAACGTTTATATTTATGACAACGTTGTGAGGACGTCGTGGTAAAGTTCAATTTTTTAGAATCTTGGCTAACGTTCCAGAAACGTTGTGGGCACATCCTCAACAGACGTCGCTAGTTTATCCCATGGAGAACGTTGTAGAGACGTGGTCCACTGGTCTAACCCTGACCCTAACCCTGATTATGTAATCCATATGAAACCGAGAGGTACAGAGGATCTACTCTAACATGTTTAGCTATCATGTGAGCGCTTCCCAATGAGGAAAGGACGAGGAAAGGGTGAAAATCTCGCTCTAATTAAATAAATCGCCCTGAATTAAATTGTAAAAACAGATCAAATTAATGTATTTGTCAATGTTGCGATATTGTTTCATTTAAGTTCATAATGTCACGGTTCATGAATTCATTGTTTCCTTCTTGTCTTGTGTTATGTTATTATGTGTGTGTGGGTGTGTGTGGATGGGCGTGACCGACCCATTCAGCACTGATCAGTCTCCAGCTGATTTCACTCACTCACACCAGCTGCAGCCAATCTACTCTCCTTTATATACTCACCGTTCCAGTTCGTGTTCTTGTGGATTGATTCGTGTCAAGAGTTCGTCTTCACCTTCACCAGTGCACCTCGTCTCTGCACATCTGATCATCGAAGTCCCTGCGTCACAATCTAGCTGTTTCTCCGGGACATTCTATGACTTTCTTCTTTATATATTAAATAAACATTCTGAGTTACTTGCAACATTGCTTCCGTGTTTCTGTCATGACACATAATTATTCTATAAATGTTATTTAGTTTAACAGCAGCACGAAGCACTGGTTCGAGATTTATTTGAATAAAATAATAAAAAACTTTATTCACGATTCAAAGATCCCTGTGGAATTTAATATTGAGTTGAACATTTTGTTCATGACAACAAATGAACATGCGTTTGAAGACTGTATTTAGTTTTGCTTGAAATTTTTTTTTCGTTTTAATTCTTCAATTATTGAAATAGGCCTAATTAAATATTTACCGGTAGTAATAAACATTTATGACAGAAATATTACTACATAGCCTAAATTATTTAATTCCTTCATTATCGACACTTGAATAGCCTATTGCTAATGTCTAGCGATTTAAGTGTGAATTGCAAACTCTTTGTTTTGTTTTGCAAACTCAGATGGCCTGTGGGGGGTTTGGAGAAGGCAGTAGCCTATAGTTGCTTTATCGTGGGGGTGCAGGACAAGAGGTGTTAATGTTCTGTCTTTCACATGGAGAGTGTCGGATAGCCAGCCTGATGAAAAAACCTGCATGGTTCATATACAGCAGCCATATATCTTCCTTACTTAAATCGGCCAGAATGACCTTCTGTGTTTCATATAAGGCCAACACATGTCCTATTCAAAATCAGACCGATTATGGCCCCTTTCATACTAAATAGCACACATACAACTTGTAGGGGATTTTTGCGTTATATATGAATACTGTAAAAAGTCTTATATGAATTTTACATAAAAGTATGCAAATGTGTATGGAATTAGTAGAAATATATAAAACTCATAGAAAATTCATATATAAATCATTTAAAGTTCTTATATTGAATCATATGCTAGTCAAATTAAAGTCATATAGAATTTATACACATTTTGTGTCATTTGTTTATGTGTTTCATTCAGATTTCATGTTTTGATGTCCAACATCTGATTCACTTACATGCAGTTGGCAGATTTGTAAATTGTACAGTGCAGAAGCCGGTTCGAGGATTACTGTCAGAATATCACTGAGCTTTATGAGGACTGATGATGAATATCACTGAGCTTTATGAGGACTGATGATGAATATCACTGACCTTTATGAAGACTGTTCATTTTCCTACAGGATTTGAAAAAGCAGTTATAAAGCAATGACATTGTAAGACTGTATTTACATTAATTGTAATGTAGTCTGAGCCTGTTGTTTGTGAACAAATCATAACATATTATTGCAAATGAACAAAGTTGAGTCAAATATGTTTCTAGAACAGTGATTAAAATGTTGAAAATTGGCTGGAATATGTTTTTGTATATGTGACATGAACTCTGGTGGTGATGCACTCTAAAAACTTTTAATATGATTTACTCAATATTTTTGGTGAAACATTTTTACACTTAGAATATTGATTACATTTTTAAGCAGTGAAATCAATTACATACACTGTATTAACTGAGTAAATGTAAGTAAAACAAATTAAATAGATCTGAGTAACTGCATTTGGTACATTAACAAATAAAATTGAGTAGAAATAATTGGGGGGGAAACATTTAAAAACAAATATTTATGAGTAATATTAACTGTTTATATGCCAGTAATATTAACTTTTTTCCTCTAAACCTTTGTAAAAATATTCCATACAACCACCAGTATAACTACATGACATTGGCCTTTATTGTCGATGAGTAGCCTACAGCAATACAGCATATTTTATACTATTTTTACCACGTATACAATATTACCTACATTTAAACTCATGTAAGAAACATTTTCGAAGTAAAAATTAAACATATTTAGGCCTAAACATTCAAGTAATTCAAGTGTAATCAACCGGTCTGTTATCCAGTATCCACCGGATCAGCGCTGGTTCCCAAGCCGGAGATGGACTCGCCTCTGCGGGGGAACTTCTAACTTTACACCGCCGTTCTGCGTCACTCACAGCCGAAAGATGCTGCGACGCGACTGACTCTATAACCTGCCAATAAACAAACAGTGCACAGTTCTGAGGACATTTTATCATCCAAATTAGTTATATTCATTATCTTTAGGAATATAGTCGTGTGTTTTTTATGCAAGGCGTTACAATCATGCGAAAACACAGGCGCGAGTCGACACTCGTTTAAAGGAGAACTCCGGTCAATTTTAACATTGAGCTCATTTTTTTGTACATTTGGAGTGCTGTCAATACAGAGAACAACGACAGAAATCGGTGTTGCCTACACAGAGTTATTCTATTTTTAAAATTTGCACCCTGTTGACTTCAATGGGGCAAGTACTAAACCTGCTTTAGCCTCTTAACATCCTTGATGTGTCATTACAAGTGCACAGAAAATGTGAGTGATTCCTTCTGAGTGAACACGAGTGAGTCTGACTGCAGTAGATGTGAAAGATATGTATAAAAATGATGTTATTTAAGCCAGCGCAAATACCTGTGTTTACATCCTGTTTTCGGTTGAAGTCCAAAGTAGTCGATTGCCGAGTTCACGCGCGTGATCATAGGTAACTAAACCTATGCACGTGAACTCGGCAATCGATTACTGTGGACTTCAACTACTGTGGGCTATTATTCATTTATATATTAGCCTACATTATTCTGCAACATTTTGTAGTTGTAATTAAATTATTGTTTATTAAACCGTCGTAGTAACTTAATATCACATTTTAATCATGCTGATTTTTGGAGGAGAAAAACTGAAATGGCACTCTTCGTGTGATATTGATTAACTAAGTTACATAAAATTATATAAATATATACATTTTCTAACCCCCATATCTTGAATTTTGTGATCATTCACATGCATTCATAAATGCAATTGAATACACTGAATAATGCAGTGAAAGAACGCACTCAAAATGCACATGCGCACTAGTATAACTAGACTTCATCATGTAACTTTACATTAGCCTAAATGCGTGCACTCTGTAGGCACGATTTGTTTAGTTTTTGAAATATACTTGATAATGTTAAAGCGCACATCGTTAAAACAAAAAATATGATATTATCGCAGACGAGTTAGCTAGGCCTATATCGCACACCCCTATGTTGACCTTATCGTCATCATCATCATCATCATCATCATCATCATCATCATTATTATCATCATAACAAGAAATTACTCAGAACAAAAACAAACATAAGGGCTCATTCTAAGCCATTTATAGCTGAATAGGCTTTCGTCTTGTCTTACTTAGCCTTGTTTGCTGCTTTTTTATTTCATTCTTTATCATTTATGTGAAATTATTGTACCGCAACCATAGACTAAACAATTTTGCATTATGGATTTAATTTTTTTTATCTGTTGAACAGCAAATATAAACAAAAAGAAGTAATAAACTCATTATTTTCATTAATTTTACAAAGTAAACAATTTGTTTGCATTTGCGCGAGCATATTCACGCAGCGCGGTCTCGTGAGTGCAGCAGTGCACGTCGTTTTTGAATGCCAGCGGTCGAGAAGAGACTGATCCCCGTCTGCTGATTTAAATTGATGGTCTGACGGAAATATTGTTGTGGTAAGTCAGAGAAATACATCGATTTTTTAAGTAGTTTACTTGTTATAAGCTTTAAACCCATTAGTAATGAAGTTGTCAATGTTTCTACAGCGGATTTACACTAAAACACGAAATAGCCTGAACCGCGACAGTGTCACAAGTTGCCTTACATCGGTAAGTTTTGTTGTGCTTGTTGCAAACTGTTAAATTTTGTGTTTTCTGATCCTAAGCTTAGTTTTTAACTGCAGATAGTGCTCTAAGCTAGTTTTTGACCGCACACTCAAATGGTCATTAAGAACAGCCCTACAGAACAGAACGAGCGCTTGTGCGTTCAGCTTAGGGGCGGTTCTAGACCCTTTTTTAGGTGGGCTTCAACCCCCATATTTTTCGTCTCAGCCCCCATAAAATTATAATCAGCTATCTAAACGATAAGGTTAGTGCTGCTTCTTCAGTAAAGTTTATCATTTTCACTTCCACCTTTTAAAACTTTATGAATTCCATTTCCAATTCCATGAATTTATGAATTGAATTTTATGTTCAAGTCAAGTGGTGTCTAAGGAACTGGAAGCAGGCCAGGGTATGGCTGTTTCTAAAGCACACACAGCTTAAAGGGATAGTTCACTTTAAAATGACAATTCTGCCATCCTTTACTTCTAAATATTTATCCTTATATGAACTTTCTTTTGCTCATTTCAGCAAACAAAAAGAAGCAAGACTGCAAACTTTCCAGTACTCCTGTGTACTGATAATCCGGTTTCCACCCAGTCAGGAGGTTTGTCTGTTTTAGCTTTCTTCACTAAAATGTCTTAAAATTGCTTGGTTATTGACCAGTAATGTATATAGAAATCCCTATATACAATAGGAATTTTGTTATTTGCTACTTTTTTCAGATTATATTAAACCTGGAAAATATTGGAGAATATCAATGAAGTTTTCAGGAGCACATTACTGTGATAAATGCTGAACTACGTAAAAGACAACCCGACTACACCAACATAAAAAATCGAATGAGATGCACTCTTTTTAAAAGAGTCGATTTAATGACAAAATCAACACGAGAGGTCATGGACATGTTCCCATTTCTTCGGGTTCCACAACTTGTATTTGTTTTTAGTGTTGTTTCCTTTGAGTTTAGTATTTACACTGCATTTTCAATTTTTTTGTATGAATAAAAACATTTTATTGTTTATTATTATTATTAAAACATATTTATGTTTTAATGAATTTCTTTCTTTCTTTTTTCTTTCTTTCTTTCTTTTTTTGCTAGTTGCTGCATGAAGTGAAGATGCGGTTTTTGCAGGGACGTGCACAGACATTTTGAGGGGCAGGGGCTCAAGTAAAATAAAGGGCACTTCTCATAATTACGTATTTTTTTCTTTTTTTAAACAAAAAAGTATATTAACGCAACTCTGACTTCCTTTAAAAAAAATATTTTAAAAATTAATTCATTTTAGGCTATCTTCCTCAAACTCACGCAATTGTTTCATTTTCAAAAGATGTCAACAAAATAATCAGTTCACACAGAAACCATGGTCTCCTTAGTATTCACTAGGTTTATAGAGCAGCAAAGGAAACCATTCCACAATGTGCATGTTTTGAAAACATTTTCTATAGTTTCAAGTATATATGAAGAGTTCAGATGCAAAAGCCTCTGTGCCATCTGAAATTTTCTTCTAAAATGAGCATTTTTTTTTTCAAGCTCGTATATTTAAGTTGAGTAATTTAACTTAAATGACAATTAATAGGTAATTTTCATTGCCAGTATGTGAAATAAGTGAATATAAACATACAAGCTTGATAAAAATGATAATATTGAAGGAAATTTCAGATGGCACTTGGCTTTTTCATCTGAACTCTTCATATTTAGAATAACCTAAATAACTGCATCAAGCAGAGGGGCGTGTTTTACTAACAATTTGATTATTTTTGCACAAGGCACTACATCGTTTTAATTATTTTGGTGTTATCAGAATACATAACACTTTCAAATTAAACTTACCAAAATACAAAAAAAACAATAAAAGCCAATGTCATATATGTATTTGTGGTTGTATGGAATAGCCTACTATTTTATAAAGGTTTAGAGGAAATAAAAAAAGTTAAATTACTCATAAATAAAAAGTTAATTTATAAATATTGTTATTTTTAATGTTTAATGTTAACTTATTTCTATTCAGTTTTATTTATTAATGTACCAGATGCAGTTACTCAGATTTACTACATTTTTTAGAGTGTATCCTCCATCTGTTTGCATCTGTAGATTTCTTCTAAATTCACCAATTTAGATTTCTAAATTTCAGGGGGAAAGACTCTTGATGTAAGTCATTAACTGGGGACGTTCTGTATGCAAATTAGGCGTCAACTAGTAAAAATGCGCACATTTGCATCTAATTGACAGGGCAATGCAGGTAAATAGGATAAACAAAATAACTAAAGCATATCACCTGGTGGTGATATATGCTTGTTTTATTAACTTATTTTATTACATGGCTTGGTTGAATTCCAATGTAGAATGCGGTCTGTTATAACCAACAGACCGCTGTGCGGAGTATAACAGAGCGTTGCCATGATAAACAGAGCGTTGCTATGGACTCACAGGATTCTAACCGTAGAGACGGAGCGTACTATTTTCTTTAGCGGAAGCTAAATCGGGTTTAACAATCGGGGGAGAGGGAGCGCTTCAGAATTTCTGACCTGATACTATTCTTCAATAAATATATTTGTTTGACAGGGAAGCTGTACGCAAACAGAAACATATATTATTTTTCGAGAAAAAAAAAAAAAAAAAAAAAAGCACCCCAGAAAAAAAGGGCACTTTCTCTCCAGGAATAAAAAGGGCAGGTGCTCAAGCCCCCTTTCATGTCTATGTGTGCACGTGCCTGCGGTTTGGGAAGGACCTTCATCTTAATCTAGAGACTGCTCTTCAAGTTCTGGCCCCAAACATCTTAAATGTGGCTAGACATGGAAGTCAGAGGGATGTGCTGAACAGTTTACTTCAGCATATTGACACAAACACAAAAAGTATGTTCTTTTTTTCCTTTTGTCTGAATATTTGATTCTGATTGGCTAAAAGGTGTACATTAAAATAATTAGATTCACAGGTAGTTCCAGTCAGTTTAATTACAATTAAAGTTTAATGTGCTGCTTTTCAATGACATACATGCACACAAAACACAGTATGCTATCCAAGCTATTTTATTCATGAATATTGCATTGATCTTGAAAAGAAGTTTCTGTGCTCATGATTGTTTGTGAGTTGTGTGTGCAACCACGCCAATTACCAAAAGTATGCAAAGGCAGTTAAACATGACTAAGGCTATCATTTTGCCTTTTGTTTTTCACCACAGAAAAGTCATGCAAATTTTGGGCAAAATGGGGTTGACTAAATGATCATTTTTGATCGAATTTTAACTTTTGGGACTACTGTATTCTAAGTTATTTCACAAATAATGTATATGTTTTTCCAACTTGCAGGAATCAGTAAAGCCAACTCCGACTATAGTTTTTCATGAAGCTTCAAACCCCCTCCATGCAAAAAGAGCCAGCATCAATATGGAGGGTGTCAACATTGTGAGCGCAGAAATGGATGTGATGGAGGCAATGGAGTGCCTCTTTGCTACTTATTTCGTATTCAGTGTGGAATACCCCAAGCACATCACTCACACAATGAATTTTGTTGAGCACTACCTGTTTAAACTCTCCAGCAGCCAAAAAAAAAAAAAAAACGGACTGTCCCAGTGCTCAAAATGTATAATCAATTATCATAATACTTTGATATGTCATGAATAGTGCTAATGTAAATTTGTAAATATGAGGCGATTGATGTTATTCTGAAATGCTGATCTGAATTTGAATCGGTAATTACAATTCTTTATGAGTGATATTAATGTAAATTTGTAGATTTGAAGTACTTGATGTTCTGAAATGCTGATCTGAATTTTAATCTATGTATTCAGATTCTTTATGAGTGATATTATTATGAATTTGTAGATTTGAAGTACTTCTATATCTGTATATTTCCATTGTGAGTTATATTAATATGGATTTGTAGTTTTGAGGGACTTGATGTTGTTCTAACACTGATGGGAATTTAGGTGAATCTGTATATTTGCATTATTTATTAGTGATAGATTAATGTAATTGTGTACATTTTATGGACATATTTTGTAATATGAAGATGTAGGTGAAACTATTTTTTATTATCTATTGGATATTTTTTAAATGGTTGATGTTTTAATGTTGATTTGTACATTTAAAGCCTTGAATACTTGAAATTACAGTAGCATTCTTTCAGTAATAGTAATTATTTTTGTTAATATAAATAAATGACTAGTTCTATGCACTTTGGGTGTGCTTTGTTTTAGTATTCATGGGTGACTTTTTTATGTGAATTACATTTTAGTGTCTTGATGTTTGTCAATAATATGAAATATTAAATCCGGAAAGGACAAAACAAATGATATGAATGAACCCCTAAAAGGTTCCATATAGAACCTTTTTCCTGGTTATAAAGAACCCTAAAGGGTTCTTTTGATTGAACCCTTAAAAAGGGTTCTATATAGAACCTTTTAGGGGTTCCAAATACGTAGCGCCTGATAGAACCTTTTCTTCTAAGAGTGTACTGTGATAAAGTTTAGAGAAATTGTCACAAATGAAAATGAAATCTGGTGATGCAGGATTTAAAATGAAAACTGGTGATATGAGAAAAATGCAACTGTATCTTGTAGAACACACTCTAATAAATAATTTTGTAATTAAAATGTGTTCTTGTGTGTGTAGTTTAAAGGGGGGGTGAAATGCTCATTTTCACTCAATCTCCTGTTAATCTTGAGTACCTATAGAGTAATATTGCATCCTTCATATCTCCAAAAAGTATTTTGTTTTATTATATTAATAACAGAAAGATAGACTGTACCGAGTCTTTCCGGAAAAAAACGAGCGGCTGGAGGCGGGCCCTGTGGGCGGAGCTTAGCTGTGCTAACGCGCCGAGCTAGTGACAACACACAGAGACATTTGTTCAGTTCAACAGTTTTACTCACCGTCCGGTTCCAACGCACGACCGCGAACCTTTATCATTGTGACTGCTCGATCCTTAAGCATTAGACGATCTGCAAATCCGTGGATCTGGGCTTTGTTTATAAAACAATCATCGTCGAAATGCAGGGAACAAAAGTCTTACACAACTCCGTTTATGCTCAGGAAAACAAACTCCATCCACGGGTTCCTTAACGCTGGGTTCTTTGGGAATCTGTGCAGGGTTGTCTTGCCCTGGCAACCAAAAACACACTTCTTTGGTGACATTGACTTCCCTAAAAGCCGAGCAGGGCGCTTTGAGGTAACGTACTGCTTTCACTCTCTTGCTCTGGTCTATGAGTGCGCGCGCGGCCGCGATCTTACCGGAGAAGTGCCCTTAGGACCCATATAAGGAAATTCCGCCCTATCTTACGTAAGACAGAGCCATACTCGAAAAAAACTTTCCGAAACTTGTGACAAACCGGAAGGAGTATTTTTGGAACAAAAATACTCCTTCAAACGTACAACTTAGTTTTTGAAACTTTGTCCATGTTTAGCATGGGAATCCAACTCTTTACCAGTGTAAAAAACTCAGTATGCATGAAATAGCATTTCACCCCCCCTTTAAATGTTGCGTTTCATTTAAGGCTGATTATACAGTATATAACCATGATTGACTACAGGCATAGGGCTCGACTCAGGACAAGATAAGAGTATGAGTGAAGTACAGCCTTATACTGATTGATAAACTGCACTGTGTTTTATACACGTCCATGCTGGACATTCATATTAAATTAGCGTTATTTTCCTATGTTTTTTACATCATAAAAATCTATATGGCTTTAGTTGTATGTAGGACATATGACATAATATAATTAAAAATACACTAATATTATAAAATTTATATATGTGGTTTTTGCAGCATATATGTCCCTTACAATATTCTGTTGGAACATAAGAATCACAGGAGTTTTTAGCAAACCTTTTCCATATGGGCAGCCGGATGAGCAGGCAAGGGCAAAATTATTTTAAGGATAAAGCTCAAAATCTCCAAAAGTCCATATGTAGGCCCTATATCTTATTAAATTATAAATATTGTAGTTTTATTGATTGCATTTAAAGGTTTTCCATTTTTTCCATTTCAATTTAGCAGATACAGAGCGCTTTAATTCGCGATCAACCTCGTTTTATTGTAAGGTGAATTCAACTAGGCATTCTGTGTCTTTGAAGCAACAAAGGCTATTTGTTACAGTTTTCTCTTTCATGATTTGTGTGGATGACACGCATCAGCATATACAGTATAATCAGCTGTATGGTGTGTTTTTACCCTGAAATGTTTAATATCGAGAGAGACCCGGCGCGCGCAGTGAGGGAGATGAAAGAAACTTGCTAAAAAGAGATCCAGCGCGAGAGAGAGGCAAAGAAAAACGGCTGTTCTTAATTTATGTTGCTTTGAACTATTTTCGTTTTGTACCGGTTTTAATTGTTTAATTTTGCTGCAATTTCTTTGGCAATAGAAATTTAAAGTGTCGCAAGAATAAGATTCTGTGTTTCTTATTTTGCATCGTAAAGGGAATAAACTCTAAACTCGATGCAACCCTGTTTAAATAAATAAACTGTCCCGACACTTTATTTGAAACTTGAAATGTGCGGTGGGGTTTCAAACTTAATTAATTTTAGTTTTCTTTTACATTTTCAGTTTTTTTTTTATATAGAAAGCGATACTATTTAGTTAGTCTGTAATTTTTTCAACAAAATCAGTCTTTTTCTGATTTGTTCAATGGATCTGTTTTGAAAAATGTCTTCCATTGCTATGGCCAGGTACTGTCAGTCATCTCAATTTCGTGATTGATTCACAAAACAATAATTTAGCAGATTAAAGACGAGCTTCATCATCTTCATTTTCTGGTGCGATCGGCTGACAATCTCCTTCATCTGTTTTGTCGTCTGTGCAGCGGCTCTACTGGAATGTAGCACATGTATGTTGTAATGTGCCATTGATAAACGCTCGACTTTAAAGGGGGGGTGAAATGTTCAGTTTCAGTCAATCTCCTGTTAATCTTGAGTACCTATAGAGTAGTATTGCATCCTTCATATCTCCAAAACGTCTTTAGTTTTATTATATTTATAAGTGAAAGATAGGCTGTACCGAGTCTTTCCGGAAAAAAACGAGCGGCTGGAGGCGGGCCGTGTGGGCGGAGCTAAAGCTGTGCTAACCCGCCGAGCTAACTTAGTAACAACACACAGAGACATTTGTTCAACAGTTTTCCTCACCGCCTGCGACCGCGAACCTTTATCATTGTGACTGCTCCATCCTTAAGCATTAGACGATCTGCAAATCCGTAGATCTGGGCTTTGTTTATAAAACAATCATCGTCGAAATGCAGGGAACAAACAGTCTTGCACAACCTCTGTTGATGCTTCGAAAAAACAAACTCCATCCACTGCTCCCTTAACGCTGGGTTCTTTGGGAATCTGTGCAGGGTTGTCTTGCCCTGGCAACCAAAAACACACTTCTTTGGTGACATTGACTTCCCTAAAAGCCGAGCAGGGCGCTTTGAGGTAACGTACTGCTTTCACTCTCTTCTCTCTCTGGTCTGCGAGTGCGCGCGCGGCCGCGGAGAAGTGCCCTTAGGACCCATATAAGGAAATTCCGCCCTATCTTACGTAAGACAGAGCCATACTCGAAAAAAACTTTCCGAAACTTGTGACAAACCGGAAGGACAATTTTTGGCACAGAAATACTCCTTCAAACGTACAACTTAACTTTTGAAACTTTTGTCCATGTTTAGCATGGGAATCCAACTCTTTAACAGTGTAAAAAACTCAGTATGCATGAAACAGCAATTCACCCCCCCCTTTAATAGTTAGCTATTTAAGCATCAAGAACGGTAAAACATAAACGCTCCATGTCTCCAACATCAGTTAACAGCATGTAGGCCACAATGTTATCGTCTAAACCAAGCGTGCCGCACAAGCCCTGAAAAGTGAAGCCAAAACGTCTCGATCGCCCCCCGGTGACTGGTCCTAGTATAGGTCATAAGCCCCGCCTCCCCGTGTTATTCAACGGGACGCGAGACCAACTAAACAATTAAATTACACTTCAAATATCTTTTTTCTAAAGGTAGTTTCTTTCATTTGCTGTCGTTTTTATCACGCTGATGTAAGTTCAAGTGTCTGTTTCAAAAATAAGTTATTTTTTAGTTAGTTACGTGATGTGGTGGTGTAACGTCATGATTGACAGCTGTGATTGACAGGTTCTCGAGCGAAGTAGTCACTGAAGCACCAACGGACATTTTTTTCGGGATCTTCGGAGGACTGAGGAGATTGTATTTACTTTATTTTAACAAGCCTCTTGTCGTACTGCAATCAATTTTTTAAAAAGTGTGCAGAATCCACTCTCCCTGAGTGCATTCTGCGAGGGTGAGGGCGGAGCGTTGATTTCGCGGCTTTACTTCCTGCTCACGACTGCGCAGGTCTGGTCCCGAGATCGCTGATCGCTGCTGCGCATGTCTGGTCCCGAGATCGCTACTGCGCAGACTCCAGTTCCAATATGTCAGCGCCATATCGGGACTCTGGCGGCTTCAGTTCTCTTCAATGGAAGAGAGCGAAGGGGCGTCGTCCATCTTTTTTTACAGTCTATGGTCTAAACGCCTATTAATAAAAATGACAGGAAAACACAACAAATCAAATCAAACACAACAAAGCTCCGAAAAGTGTTTTGAATCAAATGAACATTTCAAAAGTTTTTATTTTTGACAAATGTTAAACTAGGGATAAAATTATGAAGATAGTAGAGCTGAGATTCGAGCTAGGAACGGTTGAAGCTCCGCGAGGCGCTTGTTGTGTTGGCCACAGAGCTGTCGTCTATACGCCGTATATAAAATGAGCTTCACGTCTTATAGCCATGAAAAGCCTCATTGATGTAAACTAATATTTTTCTGTTGCAATGTTTTAATTTGAAATGTTTTCATTATTTATTAAAGAAAATTATGCTAATCAGAACAACCTACTGTAAGCCTATTTAATTCTTAATAAAGAAGTTAAAACACAAATGCTGCCGACTAACATCGGTTAGCAAGTCCTGATCAATGTTTTAATTTTACGTTCATTTAGTTTACTTTATTTCCGTTATGTTTCAGTTAATAAATCTTCTGACAAATTAAAATAACACGAAATATAACACACATAACCTATTGACATGCAGAACCTTTCTAAATTATAGAAAAACTGGACACACAATGTTAACGTTTAGCCTACTTTGCTTAAATTTGATGCAATAATAGAAGCCTACATTTGTTTCCGTTCTAAATGTGTACTGTAATTTCAGTATTGTGACTATGAACTTGTTTAATTATAATGTTTCGCTTGAATTGATCTGCTACCATCTCTCAATCGCTCTCAATGAGCCATGGCGCGGCGGCAGATTACGAGAGAATAAACAGACACTACTCAAAGTCTGTGATTGTAGCGCCTCTTAGTGGTTAAAGGCAGCAAACACACACCTGTGGGAACGGCGGTGGTAAAAGTATTATTCTGGTTGAGTACCAACTGTACAGTAGATTGTGTGTCTGTGTTTGTATGTTTGTGATTTAATTAATAAAACTTGTGCACAATACATGTTTGGTTCTGATTCCCTGCTTGCAACAATGTCAGTGTAATGATTCCGGTCTTGTTACACACTCCAAGCGCTGTAAATGCTAAGAAAGAAAACATTTTCTGTGGCCATGAAAAAAAATACCCTATTCTTAGAATTAATTAAAAATCAATACTGAGTGTTCACAGGATGAACTGATCAGTTGATTGTAATGTTAATTAAGCTACATCAAGTTAATCCTATTAACTTATCCAAATATTCATAATCATAACCAGTTATGAATAATTATTCATATTTACTAATTCGCCTCAAAGGCTTGGATGCAGCTGCTCGGCCATGGAAACCCGTTCCCTGAAGCTCTACACACTGTTCCTGAGCTAATCTGAAGGCCACATGAGGTTTAGAGGTCTGTATCTGTTGATGGTCAGTTGCTGTTGTTCCCAATTGCTTCCACTTTGTTATAATACCACTAACAGTTGATCGTGGAATATTTAGTAGTGAGGAAATTTCACAAATAGACTTATTGCACAGGAGGAACCGATCGCGATACCACGCTTGAGTTCACTGAGCTCCTGAGAGCGACCTCTTTCACAGATGTGTGTAGAAGCGTCTGCATGCCTAGTGCTTGATTTATACACCTGTGGCCATGGACGTGATTGAACACCTGAACTCAATGATTTGGAGGGGTGTCCCAATACTTTTGGCAATACTGTGTATGTGTGTGGAAGGCATTTTCCCCTTGGAAATGTACATGTGCACAGCGTGCTTCAGTGCCCCTGCTTTTGGGATTTCACACACGTGTTTCGATTAATAAATGTGAGAGAGGAGTTCAGATAAAAACTGACGGCTATCATTTATTATTTTATTATACTGAGACTAAGTGTTTAGGCGAGCACTGAATAAATGCTTGGTTACATATTTGAGACCTAAATCATTTCGAACATCCCGTTTTCTAAAATGCACATTTTGTCGAGTATCCTCGCAAGCACAGTCTTAAATGAGTTAAATGACGTCTTAAATGAACATAAAGAGTTGAGTGAGAAGATGTGATGCGTGTCAGAGCCGCGTCAGGTCTTAAAGTGACAGCAGCCAAATAAACCTGCTGTTGTGATGTTTAAAGGAGAACTCCGGTCAATTTTAACATTGAGCTCATATTTTTGTACATTTGGAGTGCTGTCAATACAGAGAACAACGACAAAAATCGGTGTTGCCTACACCGTGTTATCCTCTTTTTAAAATTTGCACCCTGTTGACTTCAATGGGGCAACGTTTTTTCTTTTTACTTTTATTATGAGAGCCAATAATAGCATCTGCAAACGGAAAGTCCGCAAGTCACAAGTGTTGCAGTCAAGCTTCATGTCGAACCATTTTCTTTTCACTTCTGGGACTGTTCGATTAACAGATGAAACTCCAGTAACTGCATCTGTAAGATGCTGCCAAGCTTCCTTTTTTTAGGACCTGATACGCCACTATGTGTACGCTTGAAAATAAAATGTGGCGTTTTGAATGAACTTCTCATAATAAAACTTCAATTTCTGCATCTGAGAAATTTCTCTTTTTCATTCGCTTTTGAGAAGACATGTTGAAATCCTTCGTTTGGTGTCATAATATGATGCCCACATATAGTTGTCAGTCGGATTTAATGGGTGGGATGTATGGTAATTGAGAATGAGCGTGCACGCGCGTCCCATTTACAACTGATTGGAATTCATTAACCCCCACACACACATTTCACTATCACATCTGGCGTTTACAAAGTATTTGTGAATCAGGAGAAGAGTTTTCGGGAAGGTCTCCTTACACGCAAATCACTCACATATTTACTCGTATATTTACGAATGTTTCATGAATGAGACCCAGTGAGAGTCACCATGAGCCATATATAAGTGTGTGTGTGTGTGTGTGTGTGTGTGTTTACATGTTCTTCTATCCCGGTGCGGACTGACTCATTGGGACTCGTGTCACCGTGGGGACTTACATTATACATCATACAAAATTAGTTTTTATTGAAACTGTAAAAATGCAGAAAGTTTTCTGAGATGGGTAGGTTTATGGGTAGGGTTAAGTCAAGTCAAGTCAACTTTATTTATATAGCGCTTTTCACAATACAGATTGTATCAAAGCAGCTTCACAGTATTAAATAAAATAGTACATCAGTGTTTGTTTCTAGTGTAAAACGTCCACGTTTGGTAATGCTGATCAATAGTATTGTTGATTGATTAATTAAATTAAGTATCCCCAACTGAGCAAGCCAAAGGCAACAGTGTAGGGGAAGAGAAAATAGTTAATAATAACTTTTATTTAACCAGGAAAGAAGAGTCACTGAGATCTCTTTTATGGGAGTGTCCTGGCCAAGATAGGCAGCTCAGTTTACATAGACAGTTTTTTTACATCAAAGTTACGACACACATAAACATAACAAAAACATCATTACATAAAATTACATCATACAACTGGTTAAAAACATTTACACACCATTAAATTACTCTAACGATTGCTTAATACAAATTTAAATTGACTACAAGACACCAGATTTTTTAGAATATTCCAATCCGAGGCGGCGGCATATTTAAAAGAGGTTTTACCCAGCTCGGTTCTTGCAAAAGGCACACACAGATTGTGGATTGGGTTCGAGCGTAATGAGTAATTACCAGGCAATATCTGTTTAATAAGACTGCAAAGATAAGAGGGCAGATAACCTAATATAGCTTTGTAAATCAACAAATACCAATGCAATTTTCTTCTAATATTCAACAAAGGCCAACCAACCATTTTATATAGATCACAATGGTGTGTTGAAATGGTGTGTCAGTTATAAATCTCAGAGCACCACGGCACAAAGCATCCAGAGAGACAAGAAGACAAGACGGCGTGTGCTGATACACCACATCCCCATAGTCAAAAACTGGTAAAAAAAAAAAAAAGGGTAACACTTTATTTTGATAGTCCGTTTGTTGAGACTATACTAGTTATTAGTAGCCATTCAGTAGCTTGTCAACAGTGCATCAGTTGACGTTCAACTGACTGCCTATAGACTATAAGGTACAATTCAAGTGTTAATCTACAGATTTTACAAAAAAGTGCCTGTTGACTGTCAATATTATTTTGCAACAGGTTATTAACCAATTGTCGACTAACTTTCAATTGTCAAATATCTTTCTGTAGATTGAGTACCAACAACTCCAGATCAATCTGTCAGTTAAAAGTCAACAGTCATGTCAGCATATGAAGTATATGATACTGTATATCCTACTCAAGGGGTCTCATGTGCATCAAATTAATAATTATTTTAGCTGATTTAAAACTGTTTTTAAAAATGTTTTAACCATTTGTAGATAATCTGTTGATAGTCAACTAAAGATTAGATCTGTTGCTTGTCAACAAATAAATTGTTTATGATCAGTAGACTATTAATAGACATTATCCACTAAGTGTTAGTAGATAAATTTTAGGACTATCTAATTAAAGTGAAAAACAGTTTATATCAGTAGAAAGTCTATAACCTATCAACAGATTGAAAACATACTTTTTTTGTACGTTTGGATAGATGCTGAAACATATGATACAGACATGTCTGCAACGTAGAATTATTACGAATTCACAGCTACAAAACGTTTACGAATCATAAAGATATCTGTATCATTTCCCTTATACTGTTTTATAGATAAATGTAAGTTCCCTTAACCCTACTCCCAAACCTAAATATAAATTACTCATCTTATATAGAATATAAAAAGAATAAAACACTTTATGGACAGAGATGTGTAGGGAAATGCCAGTTTTATTAATAACATTAAAATATATTTTGAGCCACTAACATTAATCCTACTCCTGCCCCTAAACCTACCCATAACCATTTCTTAAAACTATAGACCAACGCTACTTTTGCGTCATCGAAGGGTAACGCCCCTTTTTGGGGGAAGACAAACGGATTCCCCTGAGAACAGAACTCGCTCGCTCTAGACCTGCAAAGTTTCTTGATAGCAAAAATCGCACAAACATACACTCTCTTTGGACTATTCAGACATCTACCACTATCTCGTGGAATCACCAAGTAAGTAGCCTATTTTTTTTTTTTTTGTCATTAACACACTCGTAGTATGACAAACTAGACGATGAGGCCATGTCAAGAGGAGTCGGTGGTTTACTTGGATCATATTTCACTTGATTTAAGCTATTGACATAGTTTTGTTGTCAACTAGCTATAACTTACTAGTTAGAAAGACGAAGCTAGCAGCTACGTGATTAACGTTGGCTCTCACTAGGCACGCTACCTTGGCTGTTAACTGATTTTACTGTTGAAATAGTGGCAGGCTAGGACTAAAGTGGACTTGGCTGGTTTCTGCTTGTGTCTAGAAAGTGCTAGGACTTTGAAAGTTGTAAAAAGGTTTACAGTGTACGGCAAAATATGTATGGGACATGTTTTTCTCTACCCCACTTAAGGTATACGGACTATTTATGTTTTTAGCATCTGACATGATTGTTCTGATTGCAGTGTTTGAGGGTTTCTTACTAGTATAGCTAGTCGACAACAAAACTGTCAATAGCTTAAATCAAGTGAAATATGATCCAAGTAAACCACCGACTCCTCTTGACATGGCCTCATCGTCTAGTTTGTCATACTGTGAGTGTGTTAATGACAAAAAAAATAGGCTAACGTTACTTACTTGGTGATTCCACGAGATAGTGGTAGATGTCTGAATAATAGTCCATATTTGGCCACTGCGTGGGGTCATTAATCCAGTTTTCGACCATTTCAAAGGGACACCTCTGTAACTCCCTATCCAGTAGCTTCTTTAAATACCGCTCACGGTCCTCGGCCGGCAAAGAGAGTGTATGTTTGTGCCATTTTTGCTATCAAGAAACTTTGCAGGTCTAGAGCGAGCGAGTTCTGTTCTCAGGGGAATCCGTTTGTCTTCCCCCAAAAAGGGGCGTTACCCTTCGATGACGCAAAAGTAGCGTTGGTCTATGCAGGCTAAAATTATGAAGAAAAACAACAGATGTGTAATCATAATAATTTATTGCGAAAATGTAAATCGGTACCAAAAGTCGCTCAAATGACGATGTGTTGCAGTCCTCTCTGGCAGTATATAATAGTTTTGTATAAGGGACAGAGCAGAATTTAAGTTATTAATCCATGAAAATGTTAACCCAGCTTCCCTCTGCGTGAAGACGGCGCGCGTGCGCTTCTGCATGTCAATGTTGTTTCAACTGAAACACGGCATGCTGCAATCTGTGACGAAGCAGGCGAGAGCCAATGAGCGTTTGATATCACTGCCGTAAAACATGTCGTAACGCTTCTTGAGGGCGCAATTTTTGAATTTAAATTCATCACGAGCCCGGGATTTGACATTTACGGTCTGAGAATGGAGATGGAGATCGCTGGATGTGGATGAAGGGCTGAATTTGGATCTGTTTCTTGCTTGCTGATGGGGTCTGTATAGTTTTTAATCGTACTTTTAAACTTCGGGGTTCGGGTAGTAACACCCGCGCACAGAAAGAACTACAAAATTCGACTGCTTTACGGCATAGGCTACCTCACTTCCCCCAACACGTCCTCACATGCTGTTGGACTTGTAAGTATATTGCTTATATTGTTTATCACTCGGACAAGCTTTCACTCGTTGGTGTGAGCTAAAAAGCACCTGGTGTTCTTGTTGATGGATTAGTAACTTAAACATCTTCGGAGGCTAGCTCGATGTCCAACGATTTGAAACGCGTTGTGTTTATTCCCCAATCGAACTCGTGTAACTGTCTGTCACACGTTTTACCGTCCACAGCATTACTTGATAGACAAAAATAGGACAAGAATGAGCATCAAACAGAAACAACCCGCTTACAGGGTGTTCAAGGCGCACATACAATACAGACTGTGCCGAGTCAGTTAAACAGGGCGCACGCAGCTCTTAAAGGGGACACACCTTATTTCCACTCGTTACAGCTTCCATCTGACTGAACAGGGACCGGTATACAGGGGGGAGGGGTATGGGATATTTATAGTATCAATATCATTAACACGTGCAAGCACACTTATCAATGAACTTGATGCATGTTGCAGAAATGTTTTATCCATGCCTTTCAACTTGCGTGTTCAAAATTCAAAATTGAATGAATGTGAAGCAATTTGTACAAACAGAGACATTTTTGTGAGTTGAAAGGCATGGATAAAACATTTCTGCAACATGTATCAAGTTCATTGATAAGTGTGCTTGCACGTGTTAATCATTTTGATACTATAATCATCCCATAGAGGGGATCAGGCCGTGAGTGAAGAGACTGCTCTGCGTGAGTGGTATTTACGACAGTAACGTTAAATACAAGTAGTCCACAGCGACTCTAGGGGTCATTGTTTGACCAAAACGGAATTCTTACCTAGTGTGGCTTTAAATGAGTAACTGTTATTGTTAAACTGCATTTAATAAATGCGATTTTCTGTAAAACTTACTGTCATGAAAGGCTAAATGTATTAATTAATAATTATTGTTATTTGTCGTTTATAACTTTTGATCTTGGCCTCGGGCATTTGAAATAATGTAGACTATTGAGAGTTTTCTCATTTGGAATGCTCAATATTGTTTTCACATAATCAGATGGTTCAGATGTGATCGTGATATCCTAGTAAATAATGGGTTGTATTATTATTATTTTTTTATTTAATAAAAGTGATTTTTTTTCTCTCTGATGTGCTGGCCATAG
The DNA here is from genome assembly GCF_949319135.1 of Squalius cephalus. Taxonomy (NCBI): domain Eukaryota; kingdom Metazoa; phylum Chordata; class Actinopteri; order Cypriniformes; family Leuciscidae; genus Squalius; species Squalius cephalus. The sequence continues at coordinate 544,356 of NC_137135.1, read as the reverse complement.
TGTTTGTTCTACTTCAGTCAGGTTAGGTATGCAATCTGTTGATAGGTTATAGACTTTCTACTGATATCAACTGTCTTTCACTTTAATTAGATAGTCCTAAAATATATCTACTAACGCTTAGTTGAGAAGTTCTATTAATAGTCTACTGATCATAAACAATTTATTTGTTGACAAGCAACAAATAAGCAACTACATGTAATCTTTAGTTGACTATCAACAGATTATCTACAAATGGTTAAAACATTTTTAAAAACAGTTTTAAATCAGCTAAAATAATCATTAATTTGATGCACATGAGACCCCTTGAGTAGGATATACAGTATCATATACTTCATATGCTGACATGACTGTTGACATTTAACTGACAGATTGATCTTGAGTTGTTGGTACTCAATCTACAGAAAGTTAGTTGACAATTGAAAGTTAGTCGCCAATTGGTTAATAACCTGTTGCAAAATAACATTGACAGTCAACAATCACTTTTTCGTAAAATCTGTAGATTAACATGTGAATTGTACCTTATAGTCTATAGGCAGTCAGTTGAACGTATGTTACTTGTCAGTTGAAACAGTGTTGTTGAATGTCAACTGATGCACTGTTGACAAGCTACTGAATGGCTACTAATAACTAGTAAAGTCTCAATGAACGGACTATCAAAATAAAGTGTTACCAAAAAAAAAAAACTAGCACACACTCATTTCTTCCTCACATTAAATGAAAAGTATGAATTTTTCCAAATTAAAATCCTTTTCTTTTTTTTTCTTCTTTTTTTAGAGTTTTTGCGTCAAATATGTGATATGTGAACCAAAACGTAATGTGTTATCGATAATAATACCAAAGTATTTGTACTCCGATACTGATGTAATCGGAACTACCCTGTGAAGTCCAAAGAGAGATAGAATTTTCAGTAGAAATTTTAGAGTTTGAAAATAACATACATTTCGTTTTTTTTTTTTTTTTTTTTTATTTAAGACCAGCTTCAAAGCACAAAACCTATTTTGGATTATATCGAAAGCAGATTGTAAGAAAGCGATAGATTAGAGGAAACTGAACAATATATAATAGTGTCATCTGCATAAAAGTGAAACCTTGTATTATCAATATTAAAATCATATGCTGAATTAGGGCTGGACGATTTTGGCTAAAATCATAATCGCAATTAATCAAACAAGTTACCTCGATTATGATTATTAAACGATTATTTAAAAAAAAATTCCTATGTCACTGGCAAGGCTTATACTGTAACGTTCACGGTTATTTTTTCTAATGAAAGAGTTAGAGATGTCCCGATACCACTTTTTCACTTCCGATACGATACCGATGCCGCTTTGGCTATTTGCCGATACCGATATCAATCCGATATCTTTATTTTATTCTTGAACTAATACTACTAATAATATGGAAGCACTTTGCTCAATTAGCCACATAAAAACATCTCACTCAAATGGAGAACAAATACTTCTCCAGTATATAGTCCACAACAACAGCTGATTATGAATGTCATAATTCATGAAGCGGAAGCAAATATGCAAGTACTCTTTTATTGAAGGTCAGTAGACACAGGCAAAATACACGGGTGGGCTGGTGGCGCAGGGACTTGATGGTCAGCGTGATGGTGAAGACAGGTGACGGTGAATCCAGTGAAGTGAACATCCAACGCGACGAACACCACGAGAACACCGAACAGGAACACGATCAGGAACAGGAACAGGACTGGAATGGCACACGACGACACACACTGAAGACACCAAAACAACGATCTGACAAAGAAAGGAGAGTGCGATGAGTCTATATAGCTGAATGAATTGGCAGCAGCTGGTGAGGGGAATGAGATCAGGTGGAGCGCTGATCAGCTGAAATGAGCAGCCACGCCCACTCACACACACCCACACACACAGAACAACAAATACACGAGACACTAAGAAAACAGTGAATTCATGAACCGTGACAGTACCCCCTCTCCTAGGAACGCCTCCTGGCGTCCCCAGACTCCCTTACCTGTCGATTGTAATCATCGATAAGAGAGTGATCCAGGATGTCTCTAGCAGGAACCCAACTTCTCTCCTCCGGACCGTAACCTTCCCAGTCCACCAAGTACTGGAATCCGCGTCCCCTCCGCCTTGAGTCCAGAATACGATTAACCGAATACGTAGGTTCCCCTTCTACGAGACGCGGCGGGGGAGGAACCGGGACAGGCGGATTAAACTGAGAATGAAACACGGGCTTAATTTTGGAAACATGGAAGACGGAATGAATCCTTCTGTACACTGGAGGGAGTTTGAGGCGGACTGCCACCGGGCTAATGATCTTGGTGACAGTGAATGGGCCAATAAATTTGGGAGCTAGTTTATTAGAGACGGAATGGAGAGGAATGTTCTTAGTAGAAAGCCACACTTTTTGACCAACGACGTATACGGGAGGCCTAGACCGGTGGCGATCGGCTTTAGCCTTGGTGCGCGCTCCCGCTTGGAGTAGAGTCTCACGGGCTCTAGTCCAAGTGCGACGACACCTCTGGACAAAGGCGTGAGCGGAGGGGACCGCGACTTCAGATTCCAGACTAGGAAAAATTGGTGGCTGGTAACCTAGACTACACTCAAACGGCGATAGGCCCGTAGATGATACTGGTAACGAATTGTGGGCGTACTCCACCATTGACAGTTGTTGGCTCCATGAGGAAGGATTCTTGGAGACCAGACATCGCAACGTTCTCTCCAAATCCTGGTTGGCTCTCTCAGTTTGGCCATTGCTCTGGGGATGGAACCCTGAGGACAGACTAACCGTCGCACCCAGTAATCTACAAAATTCTTGCCAAAATTTGGACACAAATTGGGGTCCTCTGTCGGAAACCACGTCTGTCGGGAGGCCATGTAACCGAAAGACGTGGTTAACGACTGTTAACGCTGTCTCCTTGGCTGAGGGTAATTTGGGCAAGGGAATGAAATGGACCGCCTTCGAGAACCGGTCCACCACGGTCAAAACTACCGTGTTACCCTGAGAGGGTGGGAGGGCGGTAACAAAATCTAGTGCGATATGGGACCAGGGTCTCGAAGGGATCGGCAGCGGTTGAAGGAGCCCATCTGGGGGTCGATTGGAAGTCTTACCAGTGGCACAAACTGAGCAAGCCAAAACAAAACTGTGAACGTCACGAGCCATCAGTGGCCACCAAAATCGTTGCTTAACTAAGGACGTAGTGCGACTGACTCCTGGATGACAAGCCACATTGGAACAATGACCCCACTGAATGACGTTGGACCGTAATTCCTCTGGCACAAATAAACGGTTCGGTGGACAACCGGGCGGAGGCGTTACCCCTTCTAAGGCCGTTCTGACCTTCGATTCGACCTCCCATGAGAGTGTGGAGATAATTAGGGTCTCCAGAAAAATGCACTCGGGAGTAGACGGGCGATCGGAATGGTCAAAAATGCGTGACAAAGAATCGGGCTTGATGTTTTTGTAAGCCCGGGCGGTACGAGAGAGTAAAGTCAAAACGTCCGAAAAAAAGTGCCCACCGAGCCTGCCTAGAGTTCAATCTTTTAGCGGTTCTAATGTATTCCAGATTCTTATGATCGGTCCAAACGATAAAAGGTACCCCCGACCCTTCTAACCAGTGACGCCACTCTTCCAATGCTAACTTGACTGCCAACAACTCTCTGTTACCAATATCATAATTACGTTCGGCAGGGGACAAACGATGAGACAAAAACGCGCACGGATGCATTCTGTCGTCTGTAGAAGAACGTTGGGATAGCACTGCACCTACCCCCATCTCTGACGCGTCGACCTCCACCACGAACTGACGTGATGGATCAGGGGTAACTAGGATGGGGGCTGAAACAAAGCGGCCTTTCAGTTTGGCAAACGCAGCCTCAGCTGCGTCTGACCACCTGAACGTAGTTCTGGGGGAGGTCAAGGCGGTCAGAGGTGAGGCTAGTTGGCTGAAATTGCGAATGAACCGCCGGTAGAAATTGGCGAACCCCAGAAACCTCTGTAGGGCCTTACGGGAATCTGGACTTGGCCAATCCACCACAGCCTTAACCTTCTCAGGATCCATACGCATCCCCTCAGACGACACAATGTACCCTAAGAAAGGAACAGACTGTGCATGAAAAGCGCATTTCTCCGCCTTGACAAAAAGCCCATTCTCGAGCAACCTCTGAAGCACTCGTCTGACGTGCTGAACGTGTTCCTGGAGAGACGAAGAAAAAATCAATATGTCATCCAGGTAGACATAAATGAACTGATCGACCATGTCTCTCAGCACGTCATTGACGAGTGCCTGGAAGACCGCTGGGCTATTGGAAAGCCCAAAAGGCATAACCAAATATTCAAAGTGCCCCCTGGGGGTGTTAAAAGCGGTCTTCCATTCATCCCCCTTCCTGATGCGGACCAAATGATAAGCATTACGTAAGTCCAGCTTTGTGAAGACCGACGCTCCCTGCAACCTCTCGAAGGCTGAAGACATCAACGGCAAAGGGTAAGTATTCTTTACCGTGATGTTATTCAACCCTCGGTAGTCAATGCAAGGTCGCAGAGAACCGTCCTTCTTCCCCACAAAAAAGAACCCCGCCCCCGCTGGAGAAGAGGAAGGTCGGATGAATTTGGATGCCAGAGAATCAGAAATATATTTCTCCATGGCCTCCCTCTCGGGAACAGACAGAGAGTAAAGCTTGCCCTTAGGCGGAGACGTACCTGGCAGTAGATCTATCGCACAGTCATAGGGACGATGTGGAGGGAGAGAAGCAGCCCGAGACTTACTGAACACTTCCTTCAGGTCCAGATACTCCGTGGGCACGTTTGACAAATCCACTGCCTCCTCCTGTAACGCAGAAACAACAACAGACGGACAAGCAGACACAAGACAGGACTCATGACATAAACTGCTCCACTCCAACACTGATCTCTGCTGCCAGTCTATCTTGGGGTTATGTTTGATGAGCCAGGGGTGACCGAGAACAATAGGTGCAAGGGGGGAGTCCAGGATGTAAAATGAGGTAGTCTCTGTGTGATTTCCGGATACTGTAAGTGTAATGGGTCCAGTGGTGAATGAAATGGTAGGAAGAGCTTGACCGTTGAGGGCGTGAACAGCAATGGAGTGGGTGAGGGGTAACAGGGGAACGTGGATCTTGTGAGCGAATGTGTAGTCCATGAAGTTACCTTCTGCCCCGGAATCCAAAAGTGCTAGACAGTCGTGAGTGTTGGCTGACCATCTAAGTCTTACCGGGAGGAGCGTAGATGTTGATGAGGTCTTCTCAGCGGAGATCCCACCCGACAGTAGCCTCAGATTTACTGCCGGGCTTGCCCTTTTACCGGGCAGTTGTACGCGAAATGACCAGCAGTCCCACAGTACAGGCAAAGGTTCTGGGATCTCCGCCTTTCCTTCTCCTCCCGGGAAAGCCGAGCTCGCCCGACCTGCATGGGCTCGTGATCGTAGACGGGGCTGACCGCGTCCCCACCGCTGGCTTGCGTGGTCTCAGCGACTGCAGAAGCCCGAGCTGGTAACTTCATCCGTTCCACTCGGGAGAGACGAGAATCCACGCGAAGCGCCAGATCAATAAGTCCATTGAGTGTAGCGGGTAAATCCAAGGCGTAGATTTCCTTCAGGACGCGGTCAGCCAGCCCATGCAGGAACATGTCCCACTGCGCTTCCTCGTTCCATTGACACTCAGCCGCCAAGGTCCGGAACTCAATGGCATAATCCGATACAGATTTACCTCCCTGCTTGAGGTCCACCAGGGTTCATGCTGCTTCTCTTCCCGCGACCGCGCGGTCAAACACCATCTTCATCTCAGCGGCGAGTGTCTGGAACGAGGCACAGCACGGATCTTGATTCTCCCACACCGCCGTCCCCCATAGAGCTGCCCTCCCAGTCAGCAGTGTGAGCAAGAACGCCACTTTGCTCTGTTCGGTGACAAATGTTCTGGGCTGCAGAGAAAAATGCATTGAACAGCGTGTTAGAAATGCTCTGCAAAAGTTCGGCTCACCACTATACGGCTCAGGAACCGGTAGGCGGGGTTCTGACTGGGAGACGCTCGGTGGTGGTACTGGGGGAGCGGGCGGTGCGGGTGGTGGCGCAGTGGGAGCTCGTAGTTGTTGCAGCTGCTGGGTGAGCTCGGACACCTGCGCCACGAGAGCTTGAATGGCCCGACCCGACTCATTAGAAGTCCTCTCCTGGGCTTCTATCCGAGAAATGGTGGCCCTGATGAAGTCATCCAGAGGAGAAGAGGATCCACTTGCTGCTCCCATCGCTTGGTCAGATCGTTCTGTCATAATTCATGAAGCGGAAGCAAATATGCAAGTACTCTTTTATTGAAGGTCAGTAGACACAGGCAAAATACACGGGTGGGCTGGTGGCGCAGGGACTTGATGGTCAGCGTGATGGTGAAGACAGGTGACGGTGAATCCAGTGAAGTGAACATCCAACGCGACGAACACCACGAGAACACCGAACAGGAACACGATCAGGAACAGGAACAGGACTGGAATGGCACACGACGACACACACTGAAGACACCAAAACAACGATCTGACAAAGAAAGGAGAGTGCGATGAGTCTATATAGCTGAATGAATTGGCAGCAGCTGGTGAGGGGAATGAGATCAGGTGGAGCGCTGATCAGCTGAAATGAGCAGCCACGCCCACTCACACACACCCACACACACAGAACAACAAATACACGAGACACGAAGAAAACAGTGAATTCATGAACCGTGACAATGAAAGACTGCCACCCTTTATTCTAAAGGCCTTGAGATATGTTTGGTAACCTGAATGAATTTAAAATTAATTTGCTATATTTCAGATCAATATATTTGTTTCCTTAAAATTTAAATTAACTTTAACTTCTCATCTGAATTATAAATAATTTATTTCTGTATAAAATAATACTACCATTAAAAACACATTTGATTTTATTTTTTAATCAATGTAGAATGTGTTACTTAAAAATAAAAAAGATTAGTGCTCTGTTTTAGGACAAGAAATGAAAACCAATGCAATATGATGAATGTCCAAAAGATGAGATCATTTTTGCTTTTTTGATAATCATTTTGATAATTTGATTAAAAAAAATGTACACAGTGTGTGTGTGTGTGTGTGTGTGTGTGTGATTTTGGTTGGGTGACAGTTGTAGGTTTCAGTTTGACAAGAGTTTACAGTTTGACAAAAGCACAATGTTTTACACAAATATAAGTAGGCTAGGCTAAAAACACTTTGCAGTTTTAATGATGTCCTGTATGAACAAATTGACGTTGATGTTATAATGACGAATGATGTTTTTATGTTTCCACTGTTAGATCGCGCCCGTGCCTCTCTCTCTCTCCGACACACTCAGCATTGCAATCTTGACATCGCATCCTGTTCATTATGCTGCGTTCACACCAAACGCGAATAGAGCGTCAAATTCGCGTCTAGTTCTACGCTTAAAACATTTTGAATCCATTCGAGCGTCCAAAGCGAATAGGACGCGCGTAAGCGAGCGTTTGAAGAGAAATAGACGCGCGTTCAGAGCTAAGGGACGGGGCGGAGTCACGTGACTACACACGCGGTAATATGTTTTAAGGGGAAAGTTAACACACAGTGGGCGGAAATATTAATAGGATTAAAAAAACGAAATAACCGACTTGGTAAAATTACGTCGGTTATAGGCTCTGAATTTCGGTTTCGATTACTTTTCGATTAATCATCCAGCCCTATGCTGAATAATAGCGGCCCCAGCACAGAGCCTTGAGGGACTCCCTTAACAACCTCCAATGGATCTGAACACATTGGGTTCTTCCCTTTAAATAAGAAGTGAACCATCAAATAACACGTTCTGATAGTCCTACTGATCAAAGCCTTTTTAATAACACATCATGATCCACAGTATCGAAGGCCTTTGGTAAGTCAATAAAAAGACATGCACAGTGTTTCTTGTCATCTAAGATCTCCACTATGTCGTTTAAGACTTAGAAAAAATTACATTATACAACAATTTAAGACTAAAGGAAGCTGAGATATAACCTTTTCTCTTTTCGGCGGGGGCCAATTTGGATTTTATGGATAATTGCCACTAGGGGGACCACCCCAACTTGTATCCATGTTTTTTTAAAAACCTTAGGCCCATACCTAACACGCTGCCAAAAATCAAAAGCTTTTCCAGAAGTGCCCAATCTTCATGATTTTTCACGTATTCCTTCCCAGCTATGTGTGGTGAAAGGTTTGCCATTCTATCATGTTTTCATATACATTTTATTTCACAACATATTGTCTGTGTTAAAGCTGTGTCTCCTTAATCAGGGTATCTTCCGTCCATTTCAAATCCGTTTTCAATTAAAAAACAGAAAACGAAAAATGTAATCGTTTTTCAATTTATTATATCCGTCATAAAATGAAGATAAAAGAAGACGGATTTTAAAAAGAAGAAATTAATACATTTTACTATATTTCGTTTCTCAATCTTACTTCTTAAAACTAAATTGTGAAAAATGAAATAAACAAAATCTTAAAAAGCTACATTTTCCACAACGGAGCTACCTTTTTTCATCAGCATTTGCAAAGGTCAACGGCAGGGGGAGCAAAGACGCGGCAAAATTATTACAATGGCATCTTTAGCAAGGCACGCAGATGTGATCGTCAACATGATTGATGATCATATGACTAATGAAAATATTTCTGCGCACCTATCCCAAATGGGTGTACAAAAATGCTCTGCCAGGAGTGTTCGCAGATTTTGCAAAGAACACAACGTGAAAAGACGCAGCCACGTTGATGATAGTCATCTAGAGCTGGCAGTGGCCAGCGCTATAAATGAGGTAAGTTTATGGACTATTTTTTAAGTTTATTATTCATGTTTATTCATGTTATGTAAGGGGACATTTGTTATGAATGCAGCACAAAAATATTCAACCTGCAAAAGCAAATATATTTGTTATTACTGATAATGATTGTGTCTTCCTTTCGCATTTACATTTATTGTACATCTTTGCCAGGATTAATGAGAAGATCTGGCATGACATGTAATCTCAGATGTATATGTAACACTCTTTGTAAACACACACACACACACCTATCATTAAGGGGACTGTCCATGCATAATCGTTTTTATACTGTACTATATTCACCCCTCTTTAACTTTGGGAATACCAGTACACACACACACAAACACACAATTAGTATAATGCATACTAATGAGTTATATCATAAAAACAACATTTTCTTCTTTGTTCAACAGGTGGGGCCAACATTTGGGCGCACATTTATGACAGGTTATCTGTCATCAAAAGGCATACATGCAGGTGAAGTTCGGGTCGGTAAAGCACTACAACTGGTTCATCCACCATATCATGAATTGCAACATACGGTTGGTTTAACCCTGTCTTTAAGGCCTTTAACTGAGTTATTTAATACAGTTGTCTAATCATTTAAAGTTTATTATTAAATAGTATTATTATTGATTATTCCTGAGTGAGACTGAAATGCAGTTGCAGTTCTGTTATAACAGCTTGTTTTGTGAACTATTAGGGTGTACGCAATCTGAATCCAGTCCCCTACCATGCAGAATACATGGGACATAAACTACACATGGACCAAAATGAGAAGCTGGTGATGTTTGGGGTGACGCATGTTGTGGCAATAGATGGCTTCAGCAGCCAAATTGTGGCTCATAACACCATGCCTGTTAAAAACAACTTAACAATCTATCAGAAAGTTTACAGGTTAATACATGCCCCATTTGTAACGGGAAAAGATGAGGAAGCAATTGCAAGTATACTCATTTATTGAAGTGTGATAAACAGAGAACAATGATCAGCTGAGACACAGGATGGTAACGCAGGGACCCCGATGGTCAGATGTTCCAGTGAAGACGATGAAGTGGTACGGTGAGAATCCCAGGTGACGAGTAATCCAAATCCAAGTGAACACGAACAGGAACAGGAACAAGGCAGGCACAAACTCGACACGAAGACTGGGAACACAACCGGGAAACCACATACAACGATCTGACAGGGGAAATGAGAAAGTGGTGAGTATTTATGGGGTGATGAGATGAGCTGCAGTTGGTGACGGGAGTGATGAGCTTAATTGTTGATGATCGCTGATCAGTCGACCCGCCCACACAATCAATGCACAACACACACATGACAACAGAACACGAGACAAGAAGAAGACAATGGATTTATGAACCGTGACAGTACCCCCCTCCCTAGGAACACCTCCTGGCGTTCCCAGGCTCCCTTACCTGTCGATTGTAATCATCGATAAGGGAGTGATCCAGAATGTCTCTAGCAGGTACCCAACTTCTCTCCTCCGGACCGTAACCTTCCCAGTCCACCAAGTACTGAAATCCGCGTCCCCTTCGCCTCGAGTCCAGAACACGATTAACCGAATAAGTAGGTTCCCCATCTACGAGTCGCGGCGGGGGGGGAACCGGGGCTGGCGGATTAATGCGTGCAAAAAAGACGGGATGAATCCTCCTGTACACTGGAGGAAGATTGAGGCGGACTGTCACCGGACTAATGATTTTAGTGACAGAGAACGGGCCAATGAATTTGGGTGCAAGTTTATTAGAAACGGAGCGGAGCGGAATGTCCTTAGTAGAAAGCCACACTTTGGAACCGACGACATATACGGGAGGCCTATGCCGGTGGCGATCGGCTTTGGCCTTGGTGCGTGCCCCCACTTGGAGTAGAGTCTCACGGGCTCTAGTCCAAGTGCGGTGACACCTCTGGACAAAGGCGTGGGCGGAGGGGACCGCGACTTCGGATTCCAGACTAGGAAAAATAGGTGGCTGGTACCCTACACTACACTCAAACGGTGATAGGCCCGTGGATGACACTGGCAACGTGTTGTGGGCGTACTCCACCATAGACAGTTGCTGACTCCAAGAGGAAGGATTCTTGGACACTAAACATCGCAACGTTCTTTCCAAATCTTGGTTGGCTCGTTCGGTCTGACCATTGCTCTGGGGATGGAACCCGGAGGACAGGCTGACAGTCGCCCCCAGAAGTCTACAAAACTCTCTCCAAAATTTGGACACAAATTGGGGTCCTCTGTCAGAAACCACGTCTGTCGGGAGGCCATGAAGCCGAAAGACGTGGTTAACGACAATCAACGCTGTCTCCTTGGCTGAGGGTAATTTGGGCAAGGGAATGAAATGGGCCGCCTTCGAGAACCGGTCCACCACGGTTAAAACTACCGTGTGACCCTGGGAGGGTGGGAGGGCGGTGATAAAATCTAGAGCGATATGGGACCAGGGTCTCGAAGGCACCGGCAGCGGTTGAAGTAACCCATCCGGGGGCCGATTGGAAGTCTTACCCATGGCGCAGACTGAACAAGCCAAAACAAAACTGTGAACGTCACGAGCCATACCAGGCCACCAGAATCGTTGCTTGACTAAAAATTGAGTACGATTAACTCCTGGATGGCAAGCCACATTGGAACAATGACCCCACTGAATAACGCTGGACCGTAGACCCTCAGGCACAAATAAACGGTTCGGTGGACAACGAGTCGGAGGCGTTACCCCTTCTAAGGCCCTCTTGACCTTCGATTCGACCTCCCATGTGAGTGAAGAGACAAATAGATTCTCTGGTAAAATGCACTCGGGAGTAGACGGGCGTTCGGAACGGTCAAAAATGCGCGATAAAGAATCGGGTTTGATGTTCTTAGAACCCGGGCGGTACGAGAGAGTAAAGTCAAAACGACCGAAAAAAAGAGCCCACCGAGCCTGCCTGGAGTTCAATCTTTTAGCAGTCCGAATGTATTCCAAATTCTTGTGATCGGTCCAGACGATAAAAGGTACCCCCGACCCTTCTAACCAGTGGCGCCACTCCTCCAATGCTAACTTGACTGCCAACAACTCTCTGTTGCCAATGTCATAATTGCGCTCGGCAGGGGATAAACGATGTGACAAAAACGCGCAAGGATGCATCTTGTCGTCTGAAGGAGAACGCTGGGATAACACTGCACCTACCCCCACCTCTGACGCATCGACCTCCACCACGAACTGACGTGATGGATCAGGGGTTATCAGAATAGGGGCTGAAACAAAGCAACCCTTCAGTTTGGCAAACGCAGCCGAGGCTGCGTCTGACCACCTGAACGTAGTACTGGGGGAGGTCAAGGCGGTCAGAGGTGCGGCTAGTTGGCTGAAGTTGCGAATGAAACGCCGGTAAAAATTGGCGAATCCCAGAAACCTCAGTAGGGCCTTACGGGAATCTGGGTTTGGCCAATCCACCACAGCCTTAACCTTCTCAGGATCCATGCGCATTCCCTCAACCGAGATGATGTAACCTAAGAAAGGAACAGACTGTGCATGAAAAACGCATTTCTCCGCCTTGACAAAAAGCCCATTCTCTAGCAACCTCTGAAGCACTTGTCGGACGTGTTGCACATGTTCCTGGAGAGACGAAGAAAAAATCAATATGTCATCCAGGTAGACATAAATGAACTGATCGATCATGTCTCGTAACACGTCATTGACAAGTGCCTGGAAGACCGCTGGGGAGTTGGAAAGGCCGAAAGGCATAACCAAGTATTCAAAGTGCCCCCTGGGGGTGTTAAAAGCGGTCTTCCACTCATCCCCCTCCCTGATGCGGACCAAATGATAAGCGTTTCGTAAATCCAATTTCGTAAAGATAGATGCTCCCTGCAACCTCTCGAAAGCTGAAGACATCAACGGTAAAGGATAAGTATTCTTTACCATGATGTTGTTCAACCCCCGGTAGTCAATACAAGGTCGCAGCGACCCATCCTTCTTCCCCACAAAAAAGAATCCCGCCCCCGCTGGAGAAGAGGAAGGACGGATGAACCCCGTTGCTAGAGAATCAGAAATGTATTTCTCCATGGCCTCTCTCTCCGGAACAGAGAGTGAATATAACTTGCCCTTAGGCGGAGACGTACCTGGTAATAACTCTATAGCACAGTCATAGGGACGATGCGGAGGAAGAGAAGCAGCCCGAGACTTACTGAACACCTCCTTCAGGTCCAGGTACTCCGCGGGCACGTTAGATAACTCCACTGTCTCCTCCTGAAACACAGGGACAGAAACAGACGGACAGGCAGACACTAGACAAGACTTATGACAAAAGCTACTCCACGAAGACACAGATTGTGATGACCAGTCCACTCTGGGGTTATGACGGGTGAGCCAGGGATGACCAAGGACGATGGGTGCAAGGGGAGTGTCCATGATGTAGAATGAGATGGTTTCGGTGTGGTTGCCTGATGTGATGAGGGTGATGTCTTCGGTGGCAAGTGAAATGGTGGGGAGTTCTTGACCGTTGAGTGCGTGTACTGCAATCTGATGTGTGAGGGATCTGAGGGGAACTTGAAACTTGAGTGCAAAAGTGTAGTCCATGAAATTACCCTCAGCCCCAGAGTCCAGAAGTGCTCGACAGTCGTGAAGGTGAGAGGACCATCGGAGCCTTACCGGAAGGAGAGTAGATGTGGATGAGGTCTTCTCGGCAGAGATCCCACCCGACAGTAGCCTCATATTTACTGCCGGGCTGGGCCTTTTAAACGGACAGCTGTAAGCAAAGTGTCCCGCTCTTCCACAGTACATGCAAAGGCCCAGGGATCTCCGCCTTTCCTTCTCCTCCCGGGAAAGCCGGGCTCGACCCACCTGCATGGGCTCGTGATCTTCGACGGGGCTGACCACGTCCCTCTCTCTGGATCGTTGTCCCTCGATCCCTCCCGGGACCCGCTGGGACTGAAGACGTCGATCAGCTCGAGAAAGACGACCATCCACTCTTATCGCCAGGGCAATGAGATCACTCAATCTGGCCGGAAGGTCCATGGCGTAGATTTCTCGTTGGACGCGGTCAGCCAGCCCATGCAGGAACATGTCCCACTGCGCCTCCTCGTTCCATTGGCTCTCGGCTGCCAGAGTGCGAAACTCGATCGAAAAGTCAGATACGGATCTTTCTCCTTGTTGAAGGTCGGCTAATACTCTGGCAGCCTCACGTCCGGACACGGAACGGTCGAACACCTGTTTCATTTCTTCGGAGAGCCTCTGGAACGAGGAGCAGCATTCTTCCTGATTCTCCCACACCGCCGTTCCCCAAAGCGCCGCTTTCCCAGTCAGAAGCGCCAGAACAAACGCGACCTTGGTTCGCTCGTCGTGGAAAGTACGGGGCTGCAGAGAAAAATGCATAGAGCATCTGGTCAGAAAAGATCGGCAGTAATTGGGTTCACCTGCGTAAGCCTCCGGAATCGGCAGGCGGGGCTCTGACTGGGATGGGTCCGCAGATGGTGGTGGGGGAATCGGCGGTGCGGGTGGCGCAGCGGGAACCTGTGGTTGTTGTAGCTGCTGGGTGAGCCCGGACACCTGCGTTACCAGAGCCTGAACAGCGCGAGCTGTCTCATGGAGATTCTTCTCCTGCGTGTCCATTCTCTTCATGCATTGATTCAGAAAATCCTCCACAGGACTGGAGGAACCACTCGCTGCTTCCATGCTTTTTGGTCAGATCGTTCTGTAACGGGAAAAGATGAGGAAGCAATTGCAAGTATACTCATTTATTGAAGTGTGATAAACAGAGAACAATGATCAGCTGAGACACAGGATGGTAACGCAGGGACCCCGATGGTCAGATGTTCCAGTGAAGACGATGAAGTGGTACGGTGAGAATCCCAGGTGACGAGTAATCCAAATCCAAGTGAACACGAACAGGAACAGGAACAAGGCAGGCACAAACTCGACACGAAGACTGGGAACACAACCGGGAAACCACATACAACGATCTGACAGGGGAAATGAGAAAGTGGTGAGTATTTATGGGGTGATGAGATGAGCTGCAGCTGGTGACGGGAGTGATGAGCTTAATTGTTGATGATCGCTGATCAGTCGACCCGCCCACACAATCAATGCACAACACACACATGACAACAGAACACGAGACAAGAAGAAGACAATGGATTTATGAACCGTGACACCATTAACATTTATTCTTTGTGTGTCAGTCTTAACCCTCTGGGGTCTGAGCTGTTTTCTGGGCCCTGGAGGTGTTCTGACATGCTCTGACATTTGTGCTTATTTCTGTTACTTGTGACATTTTCATGGCTAAAGTCTAATTACACTGTATTCAGCACAAACTCTGCTACAATAATATATCAGCAGCATGTATGTAAAAGTTTGTAGTTTTGAGATAATGACATTTATGCGTGGTTTGTGAAAATACAAAAATAAATTCTCACTGAAATAAGGTCATGAAACCCCTACTGATTATTTCTTCACAAGACTTTTGAAAATTGTATGACGTAGCCTAGAATATTTGCTCTAAAACTATGTGAGAATCACCCTGACTGCTCATTCAGAGAAGACAATATATTGATTTAAAAAATTTACGACGTGTTTTGTGTTAGAAAGCAATATGCGAAGGGGCGGATCATCTCATTAATATGAAAGCTTTCCACACCTGAGAAAGACAAAGAACCTCCCTAATGGCCCTATTAGGAGCTTATCAGGGCCCATCATTCTGACCACCCTTGCACAAAGAATGAGGAGATTTAAAAAAGAATGGCTTTTAAAATTGTTTGGATTTATTTACAACACAACATAATCCAAAGATACACAACAAAAAAGCACTTATTGAAGAAAGAGACCTTTGTGCCATTCCTAAAAACATTGTACATACCTTTCATTTTCTAAGGTGTTTGATTTTCACTTTACCATGTTCATGTACAGAGACATGTACTGTGAATGTTGAAGTCAGCAGGACTCAGTGGCATCTGGGCCCTGAAAAAAAAAAAAAAAAGTGCACATACTGATATCAAGAGAAAGGCCTGCACGATTTTGGGAATACATTTTAGATTTTTCTTGTTAAAATTGCTTTTTAAAATTCACAGAATACACACACACACTCACACAAATGTTTCCAACAATATATAATGAACACCAGGTTTGTTGTGCCTTGTAGGTATAGGCTATGCGCAGTGCTGCATAAAATAATAACAATATAGCAGCCTATATATATTTTCAAAAAGATTTCAGTAACAACTAAGCTAGAGAAAAATATATTGATTATCATGTTACTTCAAATGTTTCCATTCGTTATGATGATATGAAATGAGATAATAGTAAAAACATGAAGCCGTTTGGAGCGTTTTGCTTTTCCAAAATATGATACATTCAAACGCGATCGCGATCAAAAATATGATACATTAAAACGCGATCGCGATCAAAAATATGATACATTAAAACGCGATCGCGATCAAATATAAAACATTATGGTTAGGCCTACCATATACATATCTACGTTTGAGCAGATATCCACAAACACAGTAACAGTAAACACGGGTCTAAATATTATAATGTTCACCATATATCTAGCAACAGTTCAACTGCAATGTGAAATGTATGCAACAATAGCAAACTAATATGTAAGAATTTCTTACCTTATCTTTCTTGTCTTCAAATATCGTTCTTCTTCTTCTGATGTAAATCCAATGTAAGCTCAGGCACGTCTTTCAAACTCGACGAAAAGTGAAGTGAAGTGTTTTGTTGTTGAGGTAATGAGGGCGATCGCGTTCCATGTGGAGATTTGCATGTGAATATCTTTTGCGCGAGTGGGTGTGGCCGAATTAAAAATAATTAGGAAGCGTTTGAGAAGCTGGACATCTTGTTGGTTTTATACAAATTACTTAAACAGAGAATATTTGTTTTCGTTTTGAATCCGATCATTTAAAAGTACACACTTAAATGTTTATAAAGGTGTATGGCTCATAAATGTGTGACAAGTATTCGCTGAGTTTTGTTTCAGTTTATAGACGTGCTCAAGAAAAAAAAGTTCACCGCGACGGAGAGGCAGAACGCACACACTGTTTATTTTCTTTATTTTACAAAAGCACAATGTTTTGATTTGATTGCAAGTGGACACATACAAAAGTAGAAATACCACAGATTCTTTTTTTATATTTCTTTTTTCTGTATGACCATAAATGACGGAGAAATTTAAGTTTATAGTGCTACAATGTGGAGAAAATCCAGCAAAACGCGCCGGCGCGTTTGTCGACCTCAGAGGGTTAAATCAATGGTTCTCAATTCCTGACCTGAGTGAACACATCACTGCACTTTTCAGATGTCACAGACTGGAAACATTTTTGACTCCCTGACAAGATATTTCTATGGGCCCCCTACCCATTAAAAACACTATATCACAATACTTTGGCCCTTATGAACAATTTGAAATTGGTGTTAAATGTGACACCAGGTAAATTGGTCTAACTAGAATTGAGAATCATTATGAACTAATTCAGCAAGTTTTGAATATTTAAACTGCACTGCCAGTTTTTGAAGCCTGGATTTTCTTTCAGAGAAGCTGTGACAAAAAACGGCATGTGGGATCAAATCCGGGTGGACCATGGAAAAGAGTTCTATATGTGCCTGTATATCCAAGAGCTGCTGTCCGGACACAGATACAATAAACAGGCAACCATATGTACAGACAAAATCATCAAGGGTAAGTTTTTCCTGCCACATTAAAAACCTCACCTGAAGTCCATCATTTCTTTACACAATAAAATAAATAGTATGATACTGTATCCACAGAACCTCAAAGTTGAGCGAATATGGCCAGAAATAAATAACAGAGTCAACTATCCCCTGAAAAAAGCCCTGCTGCAACTTCAAGACCAAGAGGTGACCAACATGGAGGACAACACAACTAGATTTTGTGTATCCAATCTCACTTGTCAGGTTTCCTCAATTGGGCTTGAACGAACTGTGCTATCATGGAATGCACATAGGATTGCAGGTATTTCTAAACATGCATTTTCTTTTTTTGGTTGTAACAATGTAAACATACAAAATTATATACAAATCATTATTTTGTATATAATTGCACCATTGTCAAGCTACATGTAGATTTTGTGTCCTCTCTATGATCGAGATCCGAGCCATTTCATGCTAGAGTTGGCTTTACTTACAACCTTTTTAAACCTTTCTTCTTGTTTATATATTAATTATGGTACTGCTGTTGTAGGAAAAGGAATACCAAACATCTTGGCTGAAGGTGGGTGTCCAGCAAAGATTTCCGAGGAACTCCTTCCACAGGCCTCTGTGGTTGCTGACATGTACCAGCAAGATGTGGGGTCCAGTCTGACAAGAACATCAACATTCGGGACAGATCCTTTTTCTTGTGAGGAAGAATTTGCTGATCATTATCCAGACATTACACGGTGCTTTGATCAGGCTGTAAATTATGACTTCACACCCTTTAAAGAAGCCATATTACATCTCATAAATGTAACAAGACGTTATTCATGAAGATGAAGGTTTCTTTAAGAATACCAGGAACAAGACATTCATCATAAAACTAGCATTTATTACATATTTCTGTGAACAATAATTTTACAAAGTACAAAAATAAACAGCAAGTCTTTTGAACATTGGCATTATCAATTGTATTAAAACAATGCTGTAATTTGAGGTATAAAACTGTCACATTAAAGCTTTAATAAAGTGCTATCCAGTCCTGCATTTTACTTCAAAAGTTGAACTTGACACTTAAACAGTGATATTTGGTATTTAACTTACATTGTATATAATGTAAACAATTACTCTGATTAAAGCAGAAAAAGTGCTGCCTGTAGTGCTTCTCACTTTTAACTTTTTTTATACTGTATATGCAAGAGTATATTTACTCTTAACGTGTAACAAACACCAGAAACTAATAAAGAGCTGCCGTAGTAGTGCCATATTATGAAACTTCTTAACGTGTGACACTTGTAACAGGTATACAGCTTTTTTTCCCACTATTTAATCTTTGATAAGGTCACCAAAAGCAGACAATGCACCATCAATTCCTGTGACTCTGTAGGTGTTTTCCCTTGAGTTGTCTCCTCTGCATTTCACTCCTCTGACTCTGACAACAAACTGCAAAAACAGGATCATTCATGGGTCCTAGAAATTTAAAAAAAAGAAAATTACTTGTTAGTTTTTTTCATAATATTTCTGGGATCTTAATCCAGAGAGAAGAGAGGAAAGTATTACAGTTTAATTCACAAAATACTATCCTGGCTATCAACAAATCTTATAGAGACTAAATTATCTTGTTAACAAACCTTTGCAAATTATGCAAGCAAATGCATTTTTAATAGCTGCACGTTCTTCGTCCGTGAATGTGATAAAACGTCTGCGTGCCAACGTCAGCTCAGATAAGCCTCTGATGGCCTGTGCAACCTCTGGCAGTTCTTGGGATGCCAACACCACCTCTTCAATTCTTTCTAAGACCTCTGGTAGCTGGCTGTCATCATCCCGTTGGCTGAGGAAAGAAGTTACAATAAGCACACCATGTTTTTCAAATATTTAAGTCGGTTACATGTTAGTAACTAACATGCTCCAAATATCTGCTATTTTACCTTAATCTTCTCCTTTTGGATCTCATATCCAAGAACTGTTGTTCAGGCACAGCAAAAACCTTCCTAGAATTTTGTTTCCAGTAAGCTGACCCTGCGGAAATCATTCGTATTTTAAAAGATGAATAATGTCAAGATTGAACAAGTGAAAATTTTATAATAGGAAAACAACACTACTAAAATGCAGACCATACATGCCAACCCTCCCGATTTTTCCGGGAGACTCCCGAATTTCAAAGCCCCTCCCGAAAAGCTCCCGGACCGACCTTTCTCCCGAATTTCTCCCGATTTCCACCCGGACAACAATATTGCTACACCATCCGTCACTGGGCGCCGTCTCAGACCAAACGCTTGCGCTCCCATGGCGTCTGTCGTTGCTATGCAACCAAACTGCGCTCTCCATGATGACGACGAAGAAGTATCAGCAAAGGCTTAATTGATTCCTAGCCCTCGCATTAGCTTTACTACTAGATATATTTCTGGAGATAAGAAGGAAAAACCCGCCTGGAAAAACTAGCGCACGTTGCTTCCATTATGAGCGTGCTCACCGCGGCCGCGCGCCTACGGTTGAAATAACGACCTTGAGCGCGGAAAAGACGCGATATGTGAACGGCCCCTAGAAGCAGATGTCTGAAATGAAAGGCAAGAACAGCTATTTATTTAGCTTTAGACTGTTACATGAAAATTTTAAAATGAAATGTCATAATTATAATGTTTTGAGAGTTTACCTATGTAATGCATTAGGCTATGAATTAATAAATGTTTATTGATAAGATCTAGCTATTTAATGTCTTTTCATTTACAGTAGCATGAACCACGAGTAGTCGAGTAACTCGACTATTGTTTTGATAAGAAATCGACTAGCAGAAATCAGTAGTCGTGCAACCCCTAGTAGAGGAGTGTTGTTGTTATTGTACAAATTAGGGTCTAACCTCCTGGAGAGAGGCCTTAAGGAATTGAATTTGTCAAATAAATTAATTACATTTTTCTTTGCGTTTGTGTGTGTGATATATATGACGACATATATTCTACATGTTCGAATCAAGCGTGCCGCACAAGCCCTGAAAAGTGAAGCCAAAACGTCTCGATCGCCCCCCGGTGACTGGTCCTAGTATAGGTCATAAGTCCCGCCTCCCCGTGTTATTCAATGGGACGTGAGACCAACTAAACAATTAAATTACACTTCAAATATATTTTTTCCAAAGGTGGTTTCTTTCATTTGCTGTCGTTTTTATCACGCTGATGTAAGTTCAAGTGTCTGTTTCAAAAATAAGTTGTTTTTTAGTTAGTTACGTGATGCGGTGGTGTAACGTCATGATTGACAGCTGTGATTGACAGGTTCTCTGAGCGAAGTAGTCACTGAAGCACCAACGGACATTTTTTCGGGATCTTCGGAGGACTGAGGAGATTGTATTTACTTTATTTTAACAAGCCTCTTGTCGTACTGCAATCAATTTTTAAAAAAGTGTGCAGAATCCACTCTCCCTGAGTGCATTCGGCGAGAGTGAGGGCGGAGCGCTGATTTCGCGGCTTTACTTCCTGCTCACTACTGCGCAGGTCTGGTCCCGAGATCGCTACTGCGCAGACTCAAGTTCCAATATGTCAGCGCCATATCGGGACTCTGGCGGCTTCAGTTCTCATCAATGGAAGAGAGCGAAGGGGCGTCGTCCATCTTTTTTTACAGTCTATGGTTCGAATATATACATGTATACAATATCCAAAGACCACCCCATCTTCCTATAGCCTAGAGTAGACCAAGGGAGAATGCAATGCCAACATACAGTGTAGTCACAGTATATTTCTGGCTTCAATAATTCAGGCAGACATACAAGTTGTTAAAAAAAACCTTGCTATTATTAGAGAACTGACAGTGAACTGATAACATATGCCATTTGCTAAGGTCTTCAATTTTTCGTTAAAACTCAAAAGCATCAACTAAAACTGTCATATAATAATATTGTTCCCATAGGCAAAACATTTGTTGAACTCACCGTTGAAAAGGTTTTGACATACTGGCCCTGGCGCAGACAAAGATGCCCGCAAAGCAGAACCAGCGGCCGCACTGGGTCGTTGAAAGGCAAAGCGCACAGACTGAGATCCAGCAATGGGTCGAACACTTGGGTCCAGTGACTGCACCTCGGCAGAATCTCCGTGAACTTCGTAGTGTCCTCTTGCAACAAGATCGACACTACTAAAAAATCCACTCGCTCCAGCGAAGATAGCGACGTTGCTATCATCTGTGATGTAAACACTGGAACTACACACCTTAAATTAAAATTGATAGTTGTCTATAAGATTATATAGTTTTGCTTAATTGTAACATTTTCTAATAATTGGCACAGATGGGAAAATTCGGCCCTGCAGGCTCACTGTCCTGCAGTTTAGACCCAACCGTGATAAAACTCGCCTGCCTGTAGCATTCCAGGTATCATTAAGACAGAGATTAACTGGCTAAGTTGTGCTTGATTAGGGATGCAGCTGAACTTTGCGGGACATTGGCCTGGATAAGGCGAGTTTGCCCATCACTGCAGTGGCATATGATATATATATATATATGTGATACGTTTTATCTAAAAAAAATTACCTGAAATATACGGCCAATCTTATCAGTTGTCATGTCTTCGTCCTTTAAAGTTACCCTCTTAGGACCCTTGAAAAGCGTGTATGTATCCATGGCTTGCTTGAAGGAAGTTTCGCGACTGAATTCGGCATCCGCACTCTTCCGTTTCCATTCGTCCCGGCGCGTGAACTTCCAGGTCACAGCAGCTTAGTTAAAAAATCAAAATGTCATATTCCATTTTTAGGCCAATATTCTGAAATCCATTATTTAGAGTAGATTATGTGTCTGGCATAATAGAAAAATATAACTTTAAGTAAACATTAAACAAAGGCAATAAAATGATAAATTAAAAAACGATTAGTTTTTTCGTTTTCTGTTTTTTTGATTGAAAACGGATTTGAAATGGACGAAAGATACCCTGATTCTCCTTGTAATATAATATAATAATCTACAATGTACTATATCAGTAATTTGGGATTCATTTAAATGTAATTTGCATCTTTGTTTTGTCTTATCCTTCATAATGCACAAGAAACGCTGTGATAGCACAAGAGTGTAATGGCAAGGTCACTCAATGGGCATCTAGGTTTACAGATATGTCCAAAATAATATCAGTAGAATGCCTTTTTACCATTTTTTTTTCAGGTGTGCTGAAACATAAACATTGATATATTTTACTGGCAAATTGAAAGTTTTAATGTGTTTTGTGACCCTTTTCAGTCTACAGGACACAGTACAGACAGCTGTGTGCTACGCGAGGGAAGCTTATCTATGGCCGATATGTCTAGGTGATTTTTTTTTTCATCAGTCATTTGTTTACTTAAGATGTCATTAAATTCAAAGTTAAATTATTTTGTTTTCTAATTGTTTTGCTGCTTTTTAATAGTGACGATGATGTACTCCAGTGGCTTGCAAGCCAAGATTTTAAGACCTGCATCACCCGGGACAACCTTTCCCAGAGAGGCCCAATTCAGTGGCAGAGACAGAAGAAGGGCTCACCTGTCAACAAACTCAATGTGACTTTCATTGGCGAAGCTGGAATCGACACTGGAGCCTTAAGCAAAGAATTGTTGACTAATAATGTATATTTAGGACAATCTCTGGCACCAAACACTACTGAGATCAGGTTCATAGGTGCAGTATTTTTTATTTACTGAACTGTTTTCTGTCATTAATTATTGTGTTTAGAAATGATGCATGGCACTGAGAGGCGACTGCTTTAGGGCAGTGGCAAGAAGAGAAAGAGTCCTGTCTACTCGATTTGTGACCTAGAAAATGGTTTCTACATGTTTGCATTGTTTTATAGTTGTCCTACATTATGCAGTTTATGCAAGTAAAAGTACAAAGTTGCAATTACAATGTCTGCACTGTTTGTTGATGACATGCAGAACTGCAGGAGAAGTGTTTTCTGTCAGCCTAGCTCAGGGCGGCCCAGCACCATGCTTCTTACAACAGGGGACTTTGATGCTCTGCAGCTGACCAAAGGTGATGTGGATGATCTTGAGTATGCTTTACTCATAGAAAGGGTGAGTACATCTGCTATGAACAGCCGTGCAAAACCATTAAAGGCTTTTCTTAATGTACAGTATTTCATTGCTATACTGTTAATGCGTTTGTTGTAATTTTAGGTGGAGGCAGCAACTGATCTGACACAGTTCACTGATGAAATCGAGAGTTGTGGTTACACAGGTTTGCTTAAGTTGGACCAAAAATGTCCGTACTTATTTTCCAGAGAAACCATTTTTATATAATTAATTTTGATGCACACAGCATCAGTAGCCACTTTAACAGCATAGTAGTATTACTGTTTTTAGAAATGCAGCATTTGAACTTAAAATATAAATTTGTACAGCCTTGTCTTAGTCTAATTTAGTTGTGTGGAAAACAGCATATTTCCCTTTATTTATGAGTCTTCTGCAAAACTTTGTTCCCTGTTCTCAGTAGAGCCATTGTTCTGCATGCTACAATGCGTCTGACTCCCATGCTTCAGCAAATTAGAAATGGGATGAAGGTCTACAACCTTCTGGATGTGATTGGGAAGCATCAAACTCTCTGCTCAAACCTGTTTGTCCCCAAAGAGGATGATGACAGAGTCAGGATGCTGGACATTAAATCATCCTGATTTGCTTTACTGCTATATACTTGATGATAATCTTAGAAACCCTACAGGATGTAGTAGTAGAGCTGTATCTCTTTATGATTGATACTATTATTTTTTGTGACTTTCTGTTATTGCTTTACTTAACCTTGTTTGTTTTGGAAGAATACAAAGTCATATGTGAAGTGGACTGTGGTCTTTCTCTGTTTTTGTACTTAAAAATAGTCAACCCTCCTCCTTTTTTCCCCTTTTGCCCCACCACCCCAGCCGGATGAGTATCCTAGTCCCTGAGCTGAGTGAGAAGGGAAGTCCAAGGCAAGCAAGAGAAAATGCCATCATCAACGTCCTCCAGGACTCTCTACAAGACCTGGAAATCACAGGTTTAACTTAAACTGTCTTTATCACATGTTGAAGTACTATACAAATTTGCCATGCAAACAGCTGTTACCTAAAATAAGTAGAGCAGAATGTGATTCCATGTACATGACCTACATTTGGTTCTCAGTCTTTGATTAGTGAGCTGAATATTAGCACTCCACCAAAAAGGACCATCAATATATTTCCTTTTAGAAACATTAATGTTGTGGGTAGTGGCGGGTGGCAATGCTTAAGGCAAAATGGTCCAGGTTTTAAACTTCACTAGAGACTTTCTGGACTTTGCCCAGAAATTTAAGACATAAGTCATAGATCAAAATACATGTTTCTTTAAAAAAAAAAGACATTTCCACCATAAATTCCCAGAATACAGGAATATTGTTTAAGCTTAATGTGTCCCCTCCAATGTTGAATGGAAACATATGCCTGTAGTGACAACATAGTATACTACAAATGTAATCAAAAGATTTCATACTGTATATCTGGTATTCTTTGGATAACATTATTCTAGGACTATTCCTATCATTGTTTTTTTTAGTTATTTCACTGTATATTAAACAGAAATGAATGCAGCAAAGTTAGTTGAAATATGTCTTTGGGATAAATCGTGTATATTGGTAAATAAGGTTGGCTTCTTGCAGTGTTGGATTTTTACACCATTGTACTCAACTACTCTGATTTGTTTTATCATGCAGGTCAGAATGAAGATCAGCAAACGTGTGAGCCTCTGACCCAAGAGGAGCTGCTAAGTCAAGAACGGCACTGGAATCGACAAACACACGTGAGCCTGTCTGTAGGTTAACAGTGGTTAACTGGACAAAGGCACAAGCCCCTTCTTCCATCAGAGAGCGCAGATTTTAAAATAAATCAAAGATTTGAACACCACTGTAATGAAAAAATGCCAGGTCACCACATTTGTTTCCCACTTGTAAGTGCCTGCACAAATACAATAACTATTCCTGTTGAACATATGAAAACATACAACAAGTTCAGAGATACAGCGGGGGAAATAAGTATTGAACACGTCATCATTTTTCTCAGTAAATATATTTCCAAAGGTGCCATTGACATGAAATTTTCACCAGATGTTGGTAACAACCCAAGTAAGCCATACATACAAAGAAACAACCAAAAATAAGTTCAGAAATTAAGTTATGTGTAATAATGTGAAATGACACAGGGAAAAAGTATTGAACACATGAAGAAAGGGAGGCGCAAAAAGGCATGGAAAGCCAAGACAACAGCTGAAAACTTACAGTAATTAAAAAGCAATCCAGCCCCCTGTCAGTGGAAATTAATAACAGCTGGTTCAGTCCCAACGGATGGCCTACAAAAAGGTCTCATTGCCAAGGTGTCACACAAGACACATCTCATGATGGGTAAAAGCAAAGAGCTGTCTCAAGACCTTCGCAACCTAATTGTTCCAACACATAATGATGGCACTGGTTATAGGCGCCATTCTCAGCTTCTGAATGGTCCAGTGAGTGCTGTTGGGGCCATAATACGGAAGTGGAAAGACAATCATTTCACCATAAATTTGCCTCGACCAGGTGCTCCTTGCAAGATTTCTGATAGATGAGTGAAAAGAATAATCAGAAGAGTTGTCCAAGAGCCAAGGACCACTTGTGGAGAGCTTCAAGAAGACCTGCAGATAGCAGGTACTGTGTTCTCAAAGAAAACAGTAAGTAATGCACTCCACCGCCATGGCCTGTGTGCACGCTCACCACGCAAGACTCCATTACTGAAGAAAAAGCATGTTGAAGCTCATTTAAAGTTTGCTGCACAAGATTTGGAAAAGCCAGTGAAATACTGGGAGAATTTAGTGAAGTCACATGAGAGCAAAACTGAACTGTTTGGATGCCATAATACACACCATGTTTGGAGGAGAAATGGCACTGCACATTACCCTAAAAACACCATACAACTTGGTGTTGGCTCTTGGACAACTCTTCTGATTATTCTTTTCACTCCTCTATCAGAAATCTTGCGAGGAGCACTGGTCGAGGCAAATTTATGGTGAAATGATTGTCTTTCCACTTCCGTATTATAACCAATGGCATCATTATGTGTTGGAACAATTAGGTTGCGAAGGTCTTGAGACAGCTCTTTGCTTTTACCCATCATGAGATGTGTCTTGTGTGACACCTTGGCAATGAGACCTTCTTGTAGGCCATCCGTTGGGACTGAACCAGCTGTTATTAATTTCCACTGACAGGGGGCTGGATTGCTTTTTAATTACTAATAGTTTTCAGCAGTTGTCTTGGCTTTCCATGCCTTTTTGCGCCTCCCTTTCTTCTTGTGTTCAATACTTTTTCCCTGTGTCATTTCACATTATTACACATAACTTAATTTCTTCATAACTAAGCTTCTTGTACTTTACTTAAACTTTATATAGGCTATTATTGATAAAACTGAAATTTTACAAAAATAAATATGGTTTCTTGTCATTTTTATTACAAGATTATCACTGATGTTTATTGCAACATTTGTACAAATGCATATATTGCCTGGAATATGTTTATTTTATTTATTTTTTTAAACAAAAAGAGGTAACGTTGTGTTTTAAATTTCGTTTTGTTATAAATAGAATAACGTATAACGTGCAGTGAATAATCAATATGCGTTGCGCATGAACCACATTTGTGTCCCTATAATGTTTAATTTATTTAAATGAAAACGAAAAGAGGCAGAGTGGTGTTTTATAACATATTTCGTTTTATTGTTGCTTAAAATGTACATACAGAGTAAGTTAACAGAGATAACCGGAGTAGCAGAGCGAGCTGAGTGACGCTTTTAAGAACGCGCTGTAGCCTACCATGTAGGAGTCGCACATGGCAAGTAAAAACTTTGCGTACTTGATATTGAGAAAAGCCTATAATGTCGGCGCTTGTCTTCTTGTGACAAACATGTCGAGAAGCAAGAACAAGATCTGCTCTGCTGTATGTCATCCATTGTAGTTTACTATGTTCTTCTTCGCGCGAAAATGACGTCGATCGAAACTCCACGCCTATCAAGTAAGGGTACTGTTGGCAGTGGAAACGCTAGCCAGATCATGGTTAACAGACCCGAACCGTACCGTACTGTCCCGTACCGTACCGTACTGCTCAGTGGAAACGAGGCATTAAAGGAACCACGCACCTATTACGAACTAAATATTTAGCATCTTAATTAATAGAAATCAATATTAGAAGAATAAATTAATGAAATATTAAAAGAATAATTCCAGAATACAAAATAATGAAAGAAATATAACAAATGAATAATAACAAAGGGAGAGAACTTGAGTGAAATTAACAAATATAACACCCATTACATTAAGCTAAATAATTAATATAATTTTGATTATATTTTAGCATACATTTCATGTTATTAATGTATTACCATGGGGTGCCAGATTTAAAAATTCAGATACAATTTTATAGCTGATATATTTTAATTATTTAGCTGACTTTCCTCACATTTTGCTGATTGTTTTCCACATTTTAGACAGAAATTTGTGTAAAACATGTTCTTTTGCCATTGTCAACAATATGTTTAAAAAAATAAAATAAAATCTAAATATTAAATCCAAATATTAAATCTAAATATTAAATCTAAATCCCAATCTTAATATTGTCCTCAATATGAGAAAAAAAATATCTAAAGATGAAGAAAGTGACCTAAGTAATAAAATATATCAGCTTTAAAACTGTATACATACTGTATTTTACAGAATATATTTGTTTCCCCTTTTATGTCAACCAGGTAGAGGTAATATGCACTTAAAAAGCACTTTGCTCATTAACCCTTATCTGGCCAAACTGCCCTTCATTGTTAAGTGTTACCAAATCATTTTGAGCTCATTTTATATACATCAGGTTAATAGGCATTAAAGGTTTTTGAAATTGGTATCTATAGGGTTCTTGCCAATGCCCACCGATGAGCGCTGCTGAAAAGCAGAGGAACTACCGTGCCAGGCGTGATGCAGACAAACAGAGAAGACAGCAGTACTTACAGAAAGAGAAAGAGAAGTGGATTAAAGATATAGAGACAGGAAAGAAGAATGTTCAAAAAAGCCGCAGTGATAGGGGACAGCGTGCTCAGCGCAAAAAGTGGAGAGAGGCTTATAAAAGCAGGAAAGAGATTCATGAAAGAATTAAAACCCCTTCTCCCATGTCCGATATTCCAGTCAGACCAGCACCTCAACCTGAGACTTATTTTAGGCAGCGTGATCTTGGGAGAAGAAATAGAAGGGCTGCCAAAGCAAAATTAATCAGAGAAATGCAGAAACTACAGGATCAATTAAGAAAAGCAAATCAGAAAACAGAAAAATAAAAAAAGCGACTCCAGCGATTGAAGAAAGACCATCCATCTCCAAGATCTAGAGTCAACAAGTTGCTCTGTCATGTCTCGCACACATCCCTAAGGAGAACTCTGTTGTTTCATACAACAGTATCTGAGGAGATGCGTACCAAGTACGCAAATTCAAAGAAAGAGAGTTACAGACAAATTATTGCGGGATTAATCTCCAGCAAAATCCTGAAAAAGTACAAGCTACAGAAATTGGCCCAAGAGGTTTTTGGATTTTCAAGAAGGAGGTGGAAAACAAATGAAAATGGCTGCTGCTACAAGAGAAAGGAACACAATGGGATTGCTGCCATACTGAGATCCAATGTGAGGTTGTTCTTTTTACGTGACGATGTCAGCAGGATCACAACTGGAAAAAAGCAAACATTGACCAAAGAAAAGAAGAAAATGCAGAAAAGATTACTTGTGGATTCAATGAAGAACCTCCATTTGAAGTTCCTGGCTGAGCAGATCAACCACCGTTTATCATACTCCCTGTTTTGCACACTTCGCCCCTACTGGGTTGTGCATCCAACGTTAGCAGATCGCGAAACATGTATGTGCAAACAACATGAAAATCTAGGCTTTATCGCAAAAAAGCTCCACCAGATGCACATCATTGACACATTTAATTTGGAGATCCTGACACAAGCCGTCACGTGTGACACCACCAGCAAAACATGTATGTATGGGGAATGTGAGGAATGCAGCAGTAATTCCTATCCACTCACAAGCCACTACAGAGCCACTGATCGTGTGTCCTACCTTCAGTGGGCCACTGTAGACAAGGTGCACAAAAATGATTCTGGAGCAACTTCAAAGATCACTTTGAAAAAAGAGTTTGAATGCTCCCAAGAGATGCTGGTGGAAATATTTGTCACTTTGCTACAGAAGTTCAGACGCCATCTCTATAACATCAGGCAGCAATATGCATTCTCACGGACCCTGAAGCTGAACCTTCCTGCGAATGAATGTGCAGTCCACATTGACCTCTCAGAGAACTACGGCTGCAAATATAGTGCTGAAGTACAATCCGTCCATTTTGGTGCGTCACACCAACAGGCTACTTTGCACACTGGGGTTTACTATGTGAGGGGAACATCTCCCAGGTCCTTCTGCAGTATATCAGCCTCCAGGTTGAAGGGACCATCTGCAATATGGCAACACCTGGAACCCCTCCTGAAAGAAATTAGAGAGAAATACCCGGATATGACAACCATCCACTTTTTTAGCGACGGGCCCTGCACACAGTACAAGCAGCGGGGCAATTTTTACCTCTTTTGTACAGAAATCTTTAAGAAGGGGTTTACACTGGGAACCTGGAACTTCTTCGAAGCCAGCCATGGCAAAGGTGCCCCAGATGGCATAGGTGGCACACTGAAGAGGAGGGCTGACAGGCTTGTCAGCCAAGGAGTTGACATACCAACGGCATTGTCCCTGTACCAAGCTGTGAGTGAGGGAGAATCAAAGGTGACACTATATTACATTCAGGAGCAAGATGTGGAGGATGCAGTGAAAAAATGCCAGCTGACCTTCCAGCTGTTCCATCCACAATGAGACTTCAACAGGTGGTCACTTTTTCCCCTGGAAAAATAATCTACCGCGATGTCAGCTGCATGTGTTCTGCAATTGGGAATCTGGAGTGCGGTTGCCAAACAAATAAAAGCTTCAGCTTTAATCGAACAGATGACCACACAGAAGAGAAAAGCACACTAGAAGAGCAGTGGCACAATCCTGAGGTTGTAGGGAAATGGTGTGCTCTGGTGTACGAACACACCATCTACCCAGGGATCATCCAAGATGTGAATGAGACGCATGCCCATGTTAAATGCATGCACAAAGTGGGGGGAAACCGTTTTTTCTGGCCGTTGAGGGATTATCTCCACTGGTATCCCTTTGAAGATGTGCTGAGAGTCATTCCTCCCCCTGAGAATGTTACCTCACGGCACATGGCCATTGCAAAAGAGGTATGGGATACCTTGGCCAGTCATCAAAATAAAATCTGAAGATTTCTGTGATTGGCCACAGCCATGGTCATGCCCCCTTGTGGAGTGTTAATCAGTTCTTCCCTGACCCATTTTCCCACTATTCTGCAAATTCATTAATACTTAATGTAAATATTTTAATATACTGCACACAGACAGACAGACAAACTGACACAGACTGACGGATGGACTGTTATAAGATGCTATTAAATGTTATTCAACAATGTTCCTGTGTTTCCTGAGCATTTCTCACATTATTGACCTGATCTTTAATCAAAAGTAATCTATCTATCAATCCCTGTAGCTTTTTGCAACCCTGTTACTTAAATTTCAACCCTGTTACCGTATAATCTTTATTAAAATAATAATAAATTACCTTTTTTAGCTCACAGGGGCTTGAGCTATTGTCCTTACCGTAGTTTGAAGGATTATATGCATTATGCATTTTAGCAAATACTTGAAAATATATGCTGAAATCAGTCAAATTAAACATGTCAAAAGTTAAAAATTTGGCAATGGAACTCAAAAGTTACTGAAATGAATTTAAATCAAGTGATATCTAAAATTAAATATTTATATAGAGTGATTGTGACTTTCTATACCTAATGGCAGGAAATTATATTTAAAAAAATCAATAAATATACTTTTTAATATACCTGAGTATTGGTAACAGGGTTGCATCGAGCACCAAAAAAAATAAAATAAAGAGTATTATAAAAAGTGTGCCTTTGATACCTGAGCTGGACGAATCAAATTATTTAATGCAATGTGAAATTTATGCAACAATAGCAAACTAATATGTAAGAATTTCTTACCTTATCTTTCTTGTCTTCAAATATCGTTCTTCTTCTTCTGATGTAAATCCAATGCAAGCTCAGGCACGTCTTTCAAACTCGACGAAAAGTGAAGTGAAGTGTTTTGTTGTTGAGGTAATGAGGGCGTTCGCGTTCCATGTGGAGATTTGCATGTGAATATCTTTTGCGCGAGTGGGCGTGGTAAATTAAAAAATAATTAGGAAGCGTTTGAGAAGCTGGACATCTTGTTGGTTTTATACAAATTACTTAAACAGAAAATATTTGTTTTCGTTTTGAATCCGATCATTTAAAAGTACACACTTAAATGTTTATAAAGGTGTATGGCTCATAAATGTGTGACAAGTATTCGCTGAGTTTTGTTTCAGTTTATAGACGTGCTCAAGAAAAAAAAGTTCACCGCGACGGAGAGGCAGAACGCACACCCTGTTTATTTTCTTTATTTTACAAAAGCACAATGTTTTGATTTGATTGGAAGTGGACACATACAAAAGTAGAAATACCACAGATTATTTTTTTATATTTCTTTTTTCTGTATGACCATAAATGACGGAGAAATTTAAGTTTATAGTGCTACAATGTGGAGAAAATGCAGCAAAACGCGCCGGCGCGTTTGTCGACCTCAGAGGGTTAATGTAACCAACTGCGGGTAATGCTCTAAAAAATGGTGCTTTAGAATCAGTTTCCCTTGTGGAAAAACACTGAAAAATCTGTGTATATGCTCAGCAATAAGACTATCTAGGTGACCAATGCTTTCATCCGTGTGGGTAGGTGACATAACCAACTCAACAACATCAACAACTGCCATGCCTGTTCCTCTTCCTGTACTTTCCAGCCAACCATGAGTGGAAGCAGCCTCGGTAGGCACCAATTTTCATGTGCGTTACCACTGATGGTTTTACGGGAGGCAAAGGTTGCTGGTGTACCTTGGGTACAATTTGTCTCATCTTTCCACTTATATGGGAACTGTTTTAAGACTGCTCTTCAAGGGAAAAATATCTTTTACATCTCATAACATAGGAGGCCTTCTGTTTTTTAAAAAAAAGACTGCGCGCAGATTCAAATGCACTTTGCTTTTCAGATTAAAATTTACTTAGTATTTTTAGGCCCTGTCCACACGGACACGGGTATTTTTATAACCGTGACTTTTTTTACGCGGTTTGGCCATTCGTCCACACGGAAACGCAGTATCAGGTCACTGAAACCGAACATTTTTGAAAACCCCTGCCAGGGTGAGGATTTTCAGAAACGCCGGTTGCAGTGTTGTCGTGTAGACAGTAAAACCGGGGGTTTTGGTTCTGATTCAGGCTTCTGATTGGCCAACATGGCTTTACGATCGCCGCCTGCTGGTGTGGCATGCTCTTGACAGCACGTGATAGCGTGTTTTTTGCGTTTTCATGAAGCCAGAGATTTCTTTTAAACCGACCATGTGTGGACGGGATTTTTTTTTTAAACGCAGGAGGAAAAACTCTGTTTATAAAAATACCCGTGTCCGTGCAATAACTGCTCTAGAACTTTCGGGTGCTCTTAAAGCGATGCAGTCTGGCAAATGTCCAGGGCCAGATGGCTTTCCTGTAGAGTTTTATAGATGCTTTCAAAACAAAATAACCCCGGTTCTGACTGATATGTTTAATGAATCTTTTCAGACTGCTAAACTTCCCCTACACTTAATCAGGCTTCGATTTTTCTCTTATTTTGAAAAAGGACAAGGACCCTCTTAGTTGCTCTTCGTATAGACCAATTAGTTTACTAAATGTTGATTTCAAAATTTTATCTAAAATGCTTGCTCTTCGTTTGGAAACTGCTCTTCCAGATATCATCTCTCCGGATCAAACGGGGTTTGTTAAAAATAGGCACTCCTTTTTTAATTTGAGAAGGCTCTTTAATACTATTTATAATCTTCCGTCAACAACCCTACCTCAAGCAATTATATCGTTAGACGCGGAGAAGGCCGTCGACCGCGTGGAGTGGGCATACTTATTTTATACTTTGGGGAAATTCGGCTTTAAGGAAAATTTCATTTCTTGGGTGAAGCTTTTATACCCGTCGCCTTTAGCTTCAGTTAGGACAAATTCCTCTTTATCGCTCAACGCGCCAAGGGTGCCCTTTAAGTCCTCTTTTATTCGCTGTGGCAATAAAGGCATTGTGAGTTGTGGGCAAGAACAGAAAGTATCTCTATATGCTGACGATCTTATTTTATTCATTACTGACTTCTCTGTGTCAGTCCCAGCTGCACTCTCTGTTCTTCGTTCATTTGGGCTGCATTTACACTGCAGGTCTTGATGCCCAATTCCGATTTGCTGAATATATCCGATTTTTTTTACGACCTGCTTACATCATCTTTTAAAAGTGACCCGTATCCGATATTTGCATTTACACTATACACTGCTAAAACAACCAAATGTAGACGTTCTGGCCCGGAAAATGAAGTAAAACATCTCGATATGCAATGGATGCAGAAGCAGACAAAATTATTATAGTGATGCGCGGATCGCGGTCATATCCGCGGGGGCTCTGTGGATAATCCGCGGATCTGGCGGGTCAAGTAGAGGTTAATAAAATAAAAATAACATTTGGATTAATTTCGGGTGGATCGCGGGTGAATATGATAAATCATTATTAACGAAAATATTAACTAGCCTCAATTCTCTAAAATATGAGCATGTTCCAATCCAGTTTAAGTTTCAAGGGAGTAAAGCCTGTTTATGCCATTAAGAAAATGAAACTGTCAAATAAATTTTGTTTTAAAATGTTCATTAAAAGCAGCGCTCATTCATCATTGTAGGCTATATGCGCGCATCAACCGTCGCCTCGAGTCCGCTGTTGAAGGTGATGATCATCCATTTATCCTCACGCGTAACCACACATAAGAATAATAACTTTGACCATCGGGTGCGGATACTTAAATCAGAGAGAGTTATCGGTGCGGGTACAAGTGACGGGTGGATGATTTGTTTTTGGCTGCGGATTCGGGTGACGTTGGAGCTCATCCACGCATCTCTAATTATGCAGTGTTAATTGCTTTCCGCACTATTTTCAAAGGTCAGCAAAACATTGCTCTCGTAAGGCGGAGAAAAAATTACTCCACTGTGTTGAGCCTTTGTCCTCCATCGCACCTATAATAAGTCATGTGATCGCAGTTGGTGTCCACTGGAGTTGACGTCACTTTTTTAATGACGTACGACTCGCATTTACTGGGGAATATCCGATTTGTCTGCTTACATGGCACACGCAAATGCACGTATCCGATTCATTACCACATATGAGTGAGGCCTGAATCCGATCTGAGAAAATCGGAATCCATGCTTTTTTTTCCTGCTTGCACGTTCACCGGTCATATCCAATCTGTGCCACATGAGAGGAAAACATCGGAATTGGGTCACTTGAACCATGCAGTGTAAATGGGGCCTTGGATCCATATCTGGTTATCTTCTTCCTCTTAATAAAGCAGCACATGAATACCCACTTCACACCCTGTCGTTTAAAGTTGCTCAGAGAGTTAAAATATCTTGGGATTCAGGTTACTGCTAAATTCAAGGATCTTTATCATGCTAATTCCACTACTCTTCTGTCTCAAGTACAAAGCAGTTTTAAGCGTTGGTCAGTGCTGAACTTGTCTCTAGCTGCTCGCATTAATAGCATCAAAATGAATGTCCTTCCCAAGTTTTTATATTTGTTTCAATGTGTACCGATTTTCCTTCCGCAAACCTTTTTTCTTAAATTAGACACTACTATTTCGGATATTGTTTGGAACGGGAAGCCACCAAGATTACGCAAACAGTATTTGCAGAGCCCGAAGAAGCTAGGAGGAATGGCCCTACCCAACTTTAAGTTTTATTACTGGGCGGCTCACCTTAAAATAATTCAGTTTTGGCTGCATTCTGGTTCACAGTTATTATCATCAGTCTGGTTGGGAATGGAACAATCTTCCTGTACGCCTGTTTCACTTTCAGCTTTGGCTCATTCGCCTGTTAAATCACCTATCACAAGTTACACCAAAAATGTCATTAATAAGACAACTGTGAAGATCTGGAATCAGTTTAGACGTTCCTTTGGTCTTCAAACATATTCTATTTTGGCACCAATAACAGCTAATCACTCCTTCCCTCCATCGTTAATTGATCGTGCAGTTGAAGTTTGGTCCAATAAGGGTATTAAAACATTTAAGGATCTCTACATTGACAACACTTTCTCCTCATTTGAACAGTTGTCCAAAAAAATTCTCCCTCTCAAATCAACACTTTTTTAGGTACTTGCAGATCCGTAATTTTGTTTTTCATAGGTTCCCTCAGTTTCCTTCTATACCCTCTGACACACCCCTTGATACTTTTTTAAAACCAGCTCCTGCTTTGAAGGGTATGATTTCATTCATTTATGCTCAGATCCACTCACTCACTCACACTGGTTTCTTTGTGGTCAATTAAAGCGCTATGGGGGGAAGATCTGGGGATTGGGTTCACTGAAGATATGTGGGGGAATGTTCTTGACAAAGTACACCACTCTTCAATTTGTGCCAAACATGGATTGATCCCGTGTAAAATTTTACACCATACTCATTTGTCTAAGACCAGGCTCTCTAAGATGTACATTGACCTCTATTCAGCAGCAACACATATACATATGTTTTGGTCTTGTCCTGTCCTAACAACTTATTGGCAAAATATTTTCGATTCTTTGAGTGAGGTCGCAGGGAAGAGAATAGTGCCTGATGCTGTCACTGCACTTTTCGAGGTAATTCCGGTCACATTGTCGTTGTCTGCAGAGTCCAAGATGTTCATAGCCTTTGTTACTTTGTTAGCAAGGCGTTTGATACTTTTGCAATGGAAGTCTCCTACACCTCCATCGCACATTCACTGGATTAGGGATGTCCTTTACTTTGCCAAACTGGAAAAAATTAGGAATTTGTTAAGGGGCTCCCAGGCTAAATTTTCAAAGACGGTGATAATTCTATTTTCTATTTTACAAAATAATTCTATTTATGTGATAATTCAGTTGTTCATTTATTTTTTTTTATTTTTTTTTTGTGAGAAATGTGAATGGGTAATTTCAACAAAAACTAATTAACAAGGGATCAGAAAGAAGTTCAACAGGTTTATATTTATTTAACATCCTACCAGTCACAACCTCCCAATAAACAGCTTTGGTAATGTCAACGTTTGTAACATATTTTAGTGTTCTGATTAAAAACAGTTTAAGTCTAAACATGTATTTTTAACTGTTTATTTAATGGCTGTTTATGTTGCAGCTCTATAAAACCATGAAGCTTCATCAAGAACATCAGAGCTTCACACACTGACTCTATGAACAGTCCAGCAGATTATTACCTACAGTAACACTACAACAACAACAGAGACAAAC
Source organism: Squalius cephalus (assembly GCF_949319135.1). Lineage (NCBI taxonomy): Eukaryota > Metazoa > Chordata > Actinopteri > Cypriniformes > Leuciscidae > Squalius > Squalius cephalus. The sequence goes on along the minus strand of NC_137135.1, from coordinate 507,510 downwards.
ACCACCTAAACAAAGGCCATTAAACGTAAAAAAAAAAAAAAAAAAAAACTTATAAGAAGAAAAAAATATATATTTAGGCAAAACCAAAAGTAGGGGACTGGAGAATGCCTGACTCCAAGAGTCGTGCAAAGGCAGCCTCAGTGTGACGTCACGTGTGTCGGCTTCAGGGAAGATTCGCACACCGTTGTCTTCAGGATGGAGGAACTGGATTGTGGGTTGTTACATCCCTGCCCCTGTTTTTTTTATCTCTTATCTTTTGTGAGAGGACTGACTCCTCCTTGGTGGGCGGGATTGCCCTAATGAAGACCAGCTGCACCTGTGGAAATCTATTTTAGGAGCTCCTGGATTTTGCCTAGTTCTCTCTCATTTGTGTTTTGTGACTTTGTTTGAAGAGTGGGTTCTTGAGTTTGTGTTCCCATATGATTTCCACAACTCCACCAACCTCATTTCCAACTGTTTATTGATTTGATTTTGTGTTGATATTTACTATAATTATCTTGTGTTTGAACCCTAGACATTATTTGTTTAACTTTAAATAAACTTACAATTTCTTTATTTGAATTCCTCTATATGTTATGACTTTGAGCCGGGTCGTAACATGGGTTTGTATGGAAATCCCCAAGGTGGTGTGTTGTCAGCAGCTGAGGTGAAAATTAGGATTTGTTGAAGACTCACAGGCCTGCTCTTCCTAAGAAAAAGAAAAAGAAAAATATTGATGGGACATTAAAAAGACATTTGATAATATAACTAACCTAAAATTGAAGGCTATTCGAAATAAACAAATTGAATGTAAAAAACTAAGAAACCTACATTGGAAGTAAAAAATGCACTGGTCGAGCGTGAATAAATCAGAACCAGATGTTTTTGGTTCACAACACAAGATCGGCAACTGGCTGTTTTATTTTGGCTAATCCCTATTCCGGACTTGCACACAGATTGTATTGCAATCCCTTCCTAAACTGATCTCTGCACAGTCTGTGTTGATGTTTCTTTTTCATGCTAATAAGTGCAAAAACCCCACATTAAAAGGAACACTGAACACCAGTAATGTATTGCAGTTTGATAAGAGAGTATATTCTGCAGGCACCCTTTCATATGCATGCTTTGTGTGTTGATGCATTGAGTTATGCCAGCAAAAGAAGAGGCGATTTGATTGATGTATTTGACCTTTTACACGCCCCCACGGTTTATAATCAGTCGGTGCAATGTGTTGAACTACGGAGCCTGAAAACTCACCTACATGAGAAAAAACAAGAAAATCCATGGCCATAGTTTTATATAGTTCGACCAATAGTCTGCTTACTTTTAAACTTTAAACCGCACTCAGAGATTCTTAAATTGTTCCTTTGGTTTAACAAATCCCGGCCACGGATCAATAAACTGTACCCACAAATGTCCAATCCGTCCACTCAGATTTGTAAACCGTACCTTTGTTTTGTCCTCAAACCATACCCACACTTTCACAATCTGTTCCCATGGGTTTGTAAAGTGTACTTGTAAAAAGAGCAGAACGAGCTCCCAGTTAGCGTCTGTGGTTAATTAATATTACTGTATATATTGTTTTTGTGTAATATATAATATGATTTATTGTATGTAGGCCTATGTCTAGGTTAAAAATGCTGAAAAAATGTTTTGTTCATGGTTAGTTTATGTTAGATAATGCATGAACTAATGTTAACAAATAAGAAGTTATTGTAAAGTGTTGTCAATACTTTTATGATGCAACTATTAGGTCTTAAGTAAACATATTTATAGTTATAATAAAAAAACAACAACAATAATAATAATAGGCCTAATAATAACAACAACAAATAAACAGATGGACAAAATTAGGCTACATCATTACATTGTTGTCTATTCCACAAAGACAGGTTGATGCACTGCACTTAATAATACACAAAAACTATAAGATTCGTGAACAACATGGGCTACCCGTAAGCTTTTTCTGTCCTTCTGTGAGTAAAGTTTGCAAACCCATGGGAACATATTATCAATTTGTGGGTACAGATTGAAAAACCAAACATAATTAGCTAATTTGTGAGCACGGATTAGGAAATTTACAGTTTATTAATCCGAGGATAAAATGATTAAGATTTTGCGAGTATGCATTATAAATGTAAAAAAACAAAAAAAAATCATTAGGTAAAGTAGGTATTTTATCGCCGCTCCTCCCCATCTCTCGCTCATAGTAAACTAGCAATCGGAGGGGAGTTTTGAGGATAAAAAATAAAATAATAAAAAATTAAAAAACGACAACCATTATCAGAATCAGCCAGTTTGCTTATTAAAACATTGGATTCGGCCATGAAAAAGCAGGAACATGCATCCCTAAATGGACTGAGTCTGAAATATATTTTTAAACATAACACAAGGAGGACAGTACCATTAGAATGCATCGTTAAAACACAAACCCCCAACTTCTATCAGCCAGTCCCTCCAGAACATCACTGTCTGGTTCTTCGCCTGTTACTGGACGACTGAAGCTAACTCTGAAGAGTCCCAAATGTCCTCTCCCTCAAGTGGCTTCGAACCCCCGATGAACAGTGGTTTCATGACCTCGGGGTATGCCTTATGGCATCAGCTAGACTAAGGCTCTTCAACCCCTCCGTCAACCTAAAACAGATAAAGAAGAACATTTTATATTGTAACAGTTTTTCATTCAAGCAAAACTCAAAGCCAGGCATGTGTTCAGTTCAAATAAAATAAGAAGGAAAATCTAAAGTACCAAATAACAACATTTACTTTTCACCACATTTCCCAACTGATAATAGCATTATTTTCTGCGCTTCTCATTTAAGCTGCACAACGCGGACCATTTATCAGTTTGGATCAATAATAGAAATGCAGCGATCTCTTTCATGCCACACAGTTACTGCACAGCGCTGGGAGATCCAGTTTGAAAGCGCTTGAATTCAGCATTAATTACATCATGGAGAATTCTCTGTTATAACCCATAGATATTAGATCATACAGCACTGACGTGGAAACCAAGAGAAACACCATGAATGACACAAGTTAAGGAAGGCTTCCCTGTCCACAAATTCATTCACCATGGATTTAATGTAGTGACGCCAACTGTAACCATGGTATTGTGACAGAAATAGTCAAATGTTTTTTTATATTATTCAGGGTTCATGCAAACCTTTGAGAGTGAAATTTAAGCACTTTTCAAGAGTTTAAGTGCTTCACATGTTTCCAGCTCCTTAAAGCTCTAAATATTATTCAGTTTTAATGTTATTTTTATTGTTATGATTTTTAAAACTAAACGTTTAAAGATTAAGCAAAACTAACAATTCGTAACACTTTTATAAAACAAATACATGAAATTTCCACTGTAACCTGTAGATGGTGGCAGAGGAGCACTTATTGGCTTTTTAGCCATTTCCACTCTCTAATATCAAAAAAAGTAGGAAAAGTCACATGAAAAACAATAACTTTTCATCTTCAAATTGTGACTGAGTTACACAGAAAGCAAGTAAAGTGCACTTTTATATCAACTGAAACTGGCGGTCATTTCAGTACTTGTAGCAACTAGCAATAACTCCACATAATGTAATAAGTATTACATTATTTTTGTAATGTTCATAATTTATAATATTTTTTTCAGAATGTATTACAATCTTGAGCTCATAATGTAATGTAATTTTTTCATGAGGAATTTATTACATAAACTCACCAAAAACGTGTCAAATTTTCATTACTGTAATAGCTTTTAAAAACTAAAAAAATATTAGTAGTCCCTTACAGTACATTTTAAAAATCTCAATCCCGTCTTAACCTGCCTTCAAAATCCACCAGATCACTGATAGTAGTAGTAGAAGGTGCAAACCTTCAGATTTTATTTATTCATCTGGATTTAGTGTAATTTAAGAGACGATTTAAAAACACAAAGGGATTCAGCTTGCCCAATCTCAGCTGGCAGGGAATACCAGAGTTCAGGAGAAACAGCCCCATCACCCATGGGTTTTAAACGAGTCAGTGGAACTATTAAAAGGCAAGCTTGCGAGGAGCGGAGATCACGTGCTGGTGTGTACGGGGTTAAAAGCTCAGAGAGATAATGATGTGCCAGGTCATGCAAAACCTTGTAAGCAAAAGCACGAGGATTTTGGTGAAGCACCTTCGCTATCACATTCGTTCACACTCTTTCTCTGTTACTCTGTAATAAAGTTTTATAAATACACGTGCTCTTCTGCATGCATGCCCGACTTACCGGTCCGCTGACGTGTTTATCGTCTTCCGGTGTCGCTCGTTGTGCATGTCGCACATGGTCATGATGCGGCTCACCGGGTGCTTCATCGCGGCTGGCGTGTGGCAATGGGGCGTCACAGCGTAGAGCTGCACAAAGCTGACCTTGACGTCTTCACGCCGGAGCACCCCCATGAGCCTCGGGTCCACGTCCATGGGCAGGTGGTCGATGTTGCTTTGGTGGTTCACCGTCTCGGTCATGGAATAAGAGGGGAACAGGGTCCCCCGCTGACCCACCACCTCCTGCAGCCCACAGCGTGACCACAGGAGGGCGACAGATGCACCGCTAGAGGGGTGTGTGTTGACGGCTGCGTGATAGATGTCGGCGACTCCCCGCGTGTCGACCAGCCGCCTCAGGTCGAACCACCCTCTGTCCCTCTGCCCGAACTTTGTCAGCGTCAGGTATATGGCCATGTCCACGTCGACGTTCACGTCTTTCACAGAGCTCATGAAGAGGTCCAGCAGGAACCTCTGGTCGCCGGCCAGGACGTTCATCCTCGTCAGGTTGCCGAGGTCGTTCTTCATCACGCTGGGTCTGGCCAAGTTGCGCGGCGGCACGCCCTTCAGCCGGGCGGTGAAGTTTATGAAGACGGCGTTGATCATTCCTATGGCGTGCGCCTCTGCCATAAGGTCGCTCCGGAACATGGGGTGGCAGTTGTTCGGGTCGACCGGGACGCAACTGATGTTAAGGAAGTAGTCGCTGTCGACAAAGGCTAAAACGCAGCGCATCGCCCTGAGGAAGGACTTGACGCCCTCCGCAGTGTAGACGGTCAAGTCCAGGTGCTTTCTCAATATGTGCCAGTGGTTGACCACCTTCGATGGGTCAACTTTGCCCACAAAGAGGTAGTGGAGCCCAGCTTTCAGGCAGCTCACATCGTCAAGGTGGATGACGACCCCGTCGAAATCGTAGGAGTACGTCACTACCAACCGGGCTTCGTCCAATACGGTGGCAAAGACGGGGATCCGCACTTAAAAACTCCGGCACCCTCGGGAATTTCTTTAACTCTGTCACTAACTAAGGCCGCGGGTGTTCTCCACGCATGCTACTTCGAACGGCTCAAATTCCTCACTGAAAAACCCCAAGAAAAAATGCAGATAAACTACATGGTTTGACACAATAACACTATTACACGTCACAGATTAAATATATAAACACTCACATGTCCATTTTTGAAACTTTTCGTCTCTGGAGTGTAGCGTCTGGACCAATCAGACACACACTAATTATGCATCATATTTAATCAATAATCCAGCAAATTCACTCTTCCAACAAAGGCCTGTGAAACTTCCCCCAAAACTAACATCACAAGTGAAGCGAACACACTGACTGTCACGGTTCATGGATCCGTATGCTCGTTTCTGTGTGTGTGTGTGTGTGTATGTCCACTTGTTGGGCTTGTCAGGGTTAATTAATCACTGCACACCTGATGAGTTAATCAGAGTGGGCACAGGTGTAACTCATCTGCACTGTCTTTATCTGTTATCGGATCGTTGTTGCTCATGTCTGGTCTTGCTCTCTGTCAGCTCTTCTAGTGACTCGAGTCTGTGTTCAACTGCTTGCTGTTCTCTCATTCTCTGGATGGTGAGGACTGGATGAAGTTATTCCTTGTCTTTGCTGAAGACTTTGCACGGCCGGATTTATTCTGCACTTCTACTGAGACTGTGTGTTTGGAGTTGTCTAATAAAGACTTAATTTGACTCGCAATTCAATCTTGAGTTTCTGTTTCATGACACTGGCAGAACGCGGAGTCCTGTTACAGGACACACTGAGACTGATGAGAGTTTTACGACCCCAAAAGGGAATTTGCAGAGGGCTGTGACGCTCACTTAATTCTTGCTGAGGATTTTAAATAAACCATGTTGATCCTATATTTTCTATATATCAGGGCCGTGCAGAGACCTCTGGAGGGGCAGGTGCTCAAAGTATAAAAGGGGGCACATGGAGCAAGGCTTTAAATAGGGCTGTGTTCAAAATATCAATACAGCAATATATCAATACGGATGATTCTGTATCGATACGGCAGCGAATGCATTGATGCAGTTCTGAAAAAGAAACAGATCAGAAAAGACAAATTTTAAGTTTAAAAGTTAAAAAAATAATTTGTGTGCACCTGTTAATAACTCTGGGATTAGAAACTGAAGTATCTTAAGTTGTCCCAACCTGATGACTTTTTCCTCTGTTATACAGAATAATAAAGAACAGCTGTTATAGTAAACTGTGTAGGACAAAATCAACATGGCCCATGTTTCGTACAGTACAGTATAGTTTTATTTAATGTAGAGCTGGGCGATATATCGCATGACATTGTTATGCGCATCTCGTCAGTAAAGCCGGTTCCTTGATTAGTAGTAAATCGCCATCGCCTGCTTTCAGATGGAGCAGCATTCACTACACAGAGCCGTAGTTCACTGACAAGCTGAGCCATATCGCATTAATTATCACAGGCGATACATCCGTGAAATTTAGTTAAATGTTTTTCAAGATCATGTCATATGACTTTATTTTGATTAGACTCTAAAATGCTACTGATGTTTAGTCATCATCTATTCAGTCTTTTGTCTCTATTGTTTTGTGGTGCAAACGAGCCCCATTCAGTCTCAGTCTCTCCCTGCACACATTCACACCTCTCCAGCCTGGTTATGGCTCGAAATATGCATTTCATAGGGTTTCAATCCCTGATTTATTTTATCAAAGTTCTCACTTCACATTTTAAACTGTATCAAATGCCCTTCTGGAATAAATAAACATTTCAGTAAGCATTCCTATTTAGAAAAAAAATCATAAAAGAATAACTGCTAACGTTAGGTGGCAGGTGCACCCAGGGCTAGCTAGCATGTTAGCTTAGAACACCATCAATACACGACAATATATAAGATTAAAACCATGTTTGTGCTCCAAACTTACTTTATAACGCAAGTCGAGTGTTTTAAATAATCTTCTGTGATCTAATTTGGCTTCAGATAAAAAAATCAGACAGAAAATATATTATGTTATAGTATTCTGCACGATGATAAAGTCTATATCGATTAGCATTACATTATAAATATAATCTATTATTATGAAAATACCTGACATGACTCGAAGAATACAGGTAACTCAAATATCATTGCAATCATGTTTATTGTCTTCAAAACATCTTTATCTGCATGTTACAGCGATCTCTGTAGCTGTGTATGTGTTCGTGGCTTCCTGGAATGTCACATGATCATGGCTCTTCTTCATTTACATTTACATTTATTCATTTAGCAGACGCTTTTATCCAAAGCGACTTACAAATGAGAACAATAGAAGCAGTTAAACTAGCAGTAGGACAACAAAATGCAAGTGCTATGACCCTTCTCAGTATAATTCAACGCAATTTTTTTTTTTTGTTTTTTTTTTTTGTTATAGAACAGAATAGAGTAGTAGAGAGAAAGTGTTAGTATTACTGGATCAAGTGCTGTCGAAAAAGAAGTGTCTTCAGCCGTTTCTTAAAAGTGGCTATGGACTCAGCAGCTCTGGTTGAGTTCGGCAGATCATTCCTCCAGCAGGGAACGGTCATGGTAAAGGTCCGAGAAAGAGATTTTGTGCCTCTTTGAGATGGCACCACAAGACGCCGTTCACTTGCAGAGCGCAAGTTCCTGGAAGGCACATAAGTCTGAAGTAAAGAGTTAAAGTAAAAGGGAGCAGAACCAGTGGTTGTTCTGTAGGCAAACGTCAGTGACTTGAATTTGATGCGAGCGGCAACTGGCAACCAGTGCAATTTTGTGAGGAGAGGAGTGACATGTGCCCTTTTCGGCTCGTTAAAGACCACTCTAGCTGCAGCATTCTGGATCAGTTGCAGAGGTTTGACTGTGCAAGCTGGAAGACCAGCCAGGAGAGAGTTACAATAGTCAAGTCTGGATAAAACAAGCGCTTGGACAAGGAGTTGAGTAGCATGTTCTGATAGGAAGGGTCTGATCCTCCTAATGTTGTACAAGGCAAATCTACATGACCGGGCAGTTCTTGCAATGTGGTCTGTGAAGTTCAATTGATCATCAATTACCACACCAAGGTTCCTGGCTGATCTAGATGGAGTTATGGATGACGAGTCTAGCTGAATGGTAAAGTTGTGGTGAAGTGTTGGGTCGGCTGGGACCACGAGTAGCTCTGTCTTCGCAAGGTTTAGTTGAAGGTGGTGGTCCTTCATCCAGCCAGAAATGTCTGTCAGGCAGGCTGAGATACGATCAGCTACCGTCGGATCGTCGGGCTGGAATGAGAGGTAGAGTTGTGTGTCATCAGCGTAGCAGTGATAGGAAAAACCATGTTTCTGAATCACAGATCCTAGTGATGTCATGTAGATGGAGAAGAGAAGTGGTCCAAGCACTGAGCCCTGAGGCACTCCAGTAGCTAGATGTTGTGTCTTAGACACCTCACCCCTCCACGAAACCCTAAAGGACCTACCTGAGAGGTAAGACTTGAACCATTGGAGTGCGGTTCCCGAGATGCCCTTCGTCTTTAGGATTGACAGGAGGATCTGATGGTTAACTGTGTCAAAGGCAGCAGATCCAGCAGGATGAGAACTGAGGATTTGTAGGCTGCTCTTGCCAGTCTCAGAGCTTCAATTACTGAGAGCAGGGCCGTCTCAGTTGAGTGTCCACTTTTGAAACCAGATTGATTGTTGTCCAAGAGGTTGTTCTGTGTAAGGAAGGAAGAGATCTGGTTGAAAACAACTCGCTCAAGTGTTTTTGCGACGAATGGAAGGAGAGATACCGGTCTGTAATTCTCCAGATGTGCTGGATTTAGAGTGGGTTTCTTAAGCAGTGGGGTTACATGAGCCTGCTTAAATGCTGTGGGAAAGGTACCAGTGTGAAGAGAGGTGTTTATGATGTGTGTGAGTGTGGGTACAACCGAGGATGAAATGGCTTGAAGTAGGTTAGTGGGAATAGGATCAAGCGGACAGGTGGTAGGGCGATTGGAAAGGAGGAGATTGGAGACTTCTGTCTCTGAGAGTAGAGAGAAGGAGGGTAGAGAGTGCGTGTTAGCTGGAAAAGTGTGTGTGTCAATTTGTGGATTGCTAAATTGGCCGCTGATGGAGGTTGTTTTATTTATAAAGAATGTAGCAAAATCGTCAGCTTTTAGTGTTGATGAAGGAGGAGGAGGAGGAGGGTTGAGAAGAGAGGAGAAGGTTTTGAAAAGCATGCGAGAGTCTGAAGAATTGTTAATTTTGTTGTGATAGTAAGTCATTTTAGCAGTAGAGATATTATCAGAGAAGGAAGAGAGGAGGGACTGATAAAGACCAAGATCAGTAGGATCTTTTGATTTGCGCCACTTCCTCTCTGCACCCCTAAGTTTCGAACGATGTTCCCGGAGAACATCAGATAACCAGGGGGCAGAGGGTGTGGCGCGGGCTGGCCTGGAGGAAAGGGGGCAGAAGGTGTCCAAGCAGGATGTTAAAGTGGAGAAAAGATTATCAGTTGCACTGTTAGTGTCTAGTGTTGAAAGCTGATCAGGTGGAGGAAGTGTGGATGAGACCAGAGAGGATAGATGAGAGGGTGAGAGTGAGCGTAGGTTTCGCCGAAAGCTGACCTGTGGAGGAGTGTGTGTTGAGTTCTGTGGCAGGTTGATGTTGAGAGTGAGGAGGAAGTGATCTGAGGTGTGCAGTGGAGTGACCAGTGTATGGTCAGTGGAGCAGTAGCGTGTGTAGATAAGGTCCAATTTATTACCTGATCTGTGAGTAGTCGCAGTAGATACTCGCTTGAGGTCAAATGAGGCAAGCAGAGTGTGGAAATCAGCAGCCTGAGGCCATATATTCTTCATGTTCCATATATGGACTATACTGTGCATATAGCGCCCTCAGGCTTTTTATTTGAATTCCTTTTTAATAAATGTCAAGTCACCTTTATTTATACAGCGCTTTTTACAATACAGAGTGTTTCAAAGCAGCTTTACAGAGATAACAGGAAAATAATTTGTTTCCAGAAGAAAATAGCTTCACAGTTCAGTGGCGATTCATTTTGTTGTATAAATAAATAATTGTAAATGTGTGTATATATATATATATATATAGCCACTTTGGAGAAAACCGTGATGTCATCGTCCAGCTCAGTTCAGATCTCATATAATAGTGTCAATGCAGGAGATCAATAATAGTGTTGAATATTAAATGAAATGTCCCCAACTGAGCAAGCTAAAAGCCAATGGCGAAAAAGCTGACAAATGTTGTTTTCTGCAATTTGTAAAACTTCACAATAAAATTTGAGATATTCTGAAATGTTAGATGGCTTGGTCATTCAAAACCAAGATGGCGGATTAGGTGAACACTCCTGAAGCACCTGCTCGTCTGCAAACAAAACTGCGCTTTAAATGGTATTTAGTTGGCATTTACATGGGCAAGTTGAAATATAGTCTAAAGTAACAGTAGAGCGTATGGACGCTCCTAATATCACTAGAGGAGAGAAGAAAAAGTTGAAAGGAAAAGTTTCCGCGTCGCTTCAGGAACAAGTAGGCATGGGGACGCCGAGGGCTGACAACACTGCCTTGATTGCTGAATTAACTGAAGTTATTTCTACACTAATGGACGATAAGCTAAAAAAAATCACTCATAAACTCACAATTGTAGTGGCACAAAATGAGCAGAGACTTCAATCGGCAGAAGAGCGGATATCAACTGTGGAAGATTCCGTTAAGATACTTCAAACTAAAGTGGCTGTAATGGAAACACAGCTGAAAACAGCAAACGACAAAGTGATCGATCTGGAAAGTCGAAGTCGTCGGGACAATCTCAAAATCCTGAATCTGAAAGAAGGAATTTAAGGGACTGACCCGAAAATATTCCTTGAATCTATGCTCTCGAAACTATTGGGCCTCCAGACTGGCAAGAGCAGGGTGAAGATTGATCGGGCTCACCGCGTTGGACCCAAGCAGGATGATAGACCGCGAGCGATGATCATAAAATTACACAATCCCAGCGACAAAGACAGGATTATGCGTGCTGTGAAAGCCAAGGGGTCACTGATGTTAGAGAATAAGAAGCTGTCCATCTATCAAGATTTATCCCCAGCTGTCCGTGAACAACGACGGGGTTTCAATGAGGTGTGCGAGGCGCTGATCAAAAAGAACATCAGATTCAACATGAAATTTCCCGCAATTCTGTGCCTGTCACACGGAGAAGATCGCCGCTCATTTAGAAGCCCAGCTGATGCACGTGAATATTTGACCACACTCAAGGACTAGTTTATTTTTATTTATTTTTTCTCTCTCCGCCGATGGGGCTGACTTTTACACTTCTTGGATTAGACCTACATTTCTTATTTATGGATCCACCCGAATTGAAGGGGGTGTCTTTGCTGGAAAGGTAGGACCCCCTGTTTGGGTTATATAATTTTCTATGCGTGAACTTTGAATTTTCTGGATGAAAATTTGAAAAAATCAAGCTCTATTTTTTCTTTTAAACAAAACCTCAAGAAACAATTACTAAGCTTGTATACATCTTCCTGATGTATCTACGTACTATTTCTCACTCTGCATGTATGTCAGTATTTATTTTTTAACCTCAAGGTAAACTGTTAAACAAAATTGTATCTGTTAAATGGGATCTCCTACTTTTTGTTGTATGAATGAGATGTATGAAATGTATTATATGTAGGCCACACATTTTTCATCTTTCTTTTTTCCTGGTTTGTTATGGCCCCCTAGTATAAGCTTTAGATAGCTTCTTTGGGGACCAGTTCACATGCATGATCATTTCTTTGTTCTTTGTTTTATCTCAAGTGCATATGAATATATGTATTGTGTATGTGAATAAACTTTCTTTCTTCTTAAAAAAAAATGTTTGGTTCATTTTTCTTTATTTGTTCCATTAAATTCCTTTGTTTATTTCATTAAATATTCAGATGTTTTTGTGAACATACATATGTTCAGACGGTGTTTATTTTGTCCTGTTTTTATAAAAGATATTTGATTAAGAGACTCTTTTTAATGCAGTGGTTTTAAGGCCCTGACACAGGCGACGTGAGCCAGCCCTAGAGTCGGCTTCAGTCATCGCTAGTTCTGACGTCGGTTTTGTGTTTCAGGGCCTTAAGAATTTATTTATTGTTCTGTACAGTAAGCTTGTTTGCTGTAGCCTGTAGTAATCCAGAGATAATGCTCAATCCTGTAGTCCTCCTCTGAGAACAGCCAGCACCTTTAGTGTCAGTCATTAACATATGAAGGTCTACACCCCTAACAGTCGTCAGTCCTCTCACACCCAGCAGGGTTTATGGCCGTGAACTTTCACCGATTCCTGTGTATGACCGCATATGTGAGGTTTCCGGGTTTGTCTGGAAATATACTGTCCCACGTTACTCTGATCCGCTTTTCCCACATACATCCGGCAAACATCAAATCACACAGGAGTTTACCATGCCCGTAGTTAGCCGGATTTGAGTCTTTTCATGCAGTGTTTTTCAAGCCAACTTAAAGTTTGCCTACAAACCTTTTTTTTAATCTACTTATGTAATTTTTGTAATTATATATATTCATTATGCTTGTGCAAAATTCATAATTCAGCCTCCGACTCATGAATTGGATGTTGTTGTTTTTTTTTAATTTTTTTTTATTATACTTTTTTTGACATTTATTTATTTATAAATAAAATAAATTTATACATTTAAAAAAAATATGTCATCTGCAAATAAGACAAATTTAAGAAATTCTGATGTTTTACACAAGTAGAGAATAAAAAGAATTGGCCCCAACACTGACCCCTGGTGGAAACCTCAGTAATACAACTAAATACAATTACATTAATTCTGTAATTTAATAGCATAGTTTCATTACACATGACTCATCTATCCTCAACCCTGCATACATTTTTTATTTCTAAAATATAGATAATGATCAAATACAGATAATGATCAAGTTCTTGAAATAAATTACACCCTCAATGTTGCTTAATTAGTTTTGTTCCAAAGTTATTTTCATTTCAAAGTAATCAAATGACACAAAGTTGTTGTAAATGCAGTGACAGCTGACATATACTGTAGAGCAGAGGTCTCCGACCCCGCTCCTGGAGGGCCACTGTCCTGCAGAGTTTAGTTCATACCCTAATCAAACACACCTGAGTCAGCTCATCAGGATGGGTTAGGGTTAGGTGTGCTCAGACTGGACAGGACTGAAGACCTCTGCTGGAAAGCTTCACTGTTAAACACTTCACTTAAAATATGTATAGGAATTTGTTTAAATATTCATTGATTGATTGCAATTCTGCATTTTGGCCGCTAGAGGGAGGGAGAGTAACCTTTACAAAACTGATGCTTTTCTGTTCATCATTTCACTATAAATGCATTGATCTAGTTGAGTTATGTAAATATCGTGTACTGAGAGTATTGTTTTATACAAATATGTACATAGAATCTGTGAATGATTATGGATTATCAAAAGTTATAGCATTTATAAATATGTATATAAATACATTTATAATGAATAAAAGTTATATATATATATATATAATATATATATTTTTTTTAACAATTAAGGAAGGGTAAAGGATCCACACAGGGTTGGTAATCTACAGGTTTATTTATAAAAAAATAAAAATCCAGGTAGTGCATTAAACAAATATAAATATACAATAAAAAAAATGTAACTTTCAAAATAAATATATTGGATAGAAACGTGCACTACCTTCCGCTGGAAACGTAACAAAAAAACATTAGGGAAATAAAAAAATTAAAATGGGCTATTTTCTAAAAAAAAAACTAAAAAAAAAACCCGGAGCTTGGGCTAGAGGCCTATTGGCCAAGCCATTCCCGTTCCAGGCCTTCTCCGTGGAACGACTCGCGCTTCACCAAGCTCTGTGTCCACGGGGATGTCGAACATTGCCCTGAACAGTGACGTCACTGTCTCTGCCGTCAAGCTTCATGACGCACCGGAAGGGCTTGAGGTTTGAGGACTTGCTGGAGTGGTTGATCCGACGGCCAAACGTGTCTGAGTCAGGGTGGCACGCGCAGGGGAGCGCTTGTGCATCCACATCTTTCCTCCGGCCGAATCGAAAAAGAAGAGGTAGCCTGCCTCGTCATGAAGGCGGCTCAGAACGGATTTCTGGTACAGAAAATATACAATTATATTTGTATTTTCTGGCCTTCAAAAAAAGAAAAAAAAAAAGAAGCTGAAAGTAGGGATGCACCGATACCAATTTACATTTATAAGTAAATGTATCTAATTAGTGAAATATCAAGCGTAATATAGTAATGCCTATATAGCTGAAGTGCGCGAGCTGAAACATTAGCAGCACTCGCAGACTGAGGGAGACAGCGCACTTCTGTTGCTGCTCTTGAGTGTTGCTGGTGCTTCACTCAGCAGTGTCATTTGGATTAAAACTAAATTGAATATGTAAGTAAAACATGAACTGTTACCTGATTATTACAGGATGTTTTCTGTCCACAAACGTCTGAAGCGCTGCCTGAAAACATGAGTCTCTGACTGCGCCAATACTGAACTGAACTGTCTTTCACGTCTCGCGCTGTACGGACGAACTCACTCAAGTTTATCTAAAAACGCCCGTCTTGGTGAGTCTCCCAGCACACAGAGTCAGCTATATCTCCAGTGAACGTTCATATTGTACACGGCCTTAAAAGGACAGCATTATTATTTGTGCTATTTATTTGATTGTTTCTCCTTGTTTTATTACTGACTGCTTACTTGTATTTAATAATATTTTAATATTTTAAGTTTACATTAATTAGGATAGTAGTTTTGCAGTAGTATCAAAATTGGAATAGAAATATAAAATGGAATAGGAATACAAAATTTGCTGAACGAATTAAGCCAGCTAATGCAATTCGTATTCTTTTGGTTTCCCTACCCAATGCATTTAAAAATTACTAATGCATGAAAATACAGGTATCGGTCACAGGTATCGGTCACAGGTATCGGCGAGTACCAACGATGAAAGTATCGGTATCGGACTCGGTCTGGACAAAAGTGGTATTGGTGCATCCCTTTTCTTCCCAAACCCTTTCGGCGGGCCAAAGTCCTTTATGGCGATGCCTGTCCAGGTCTGCTCAGCGACGTGCCGGATCACACCCGGCTTCTCCAGGGCGGTTTCCACGCCTCCACGATCTCGTCAGGTTGCGGGCAATTGCCTCTCCACCCGTCCGGGGAAATGAGCCACGCCACTTTTCCGGCCGAAGGTCTGTGCAGGCTAAAGTATCCTGGAAGACAGAATGACAAGACTTTACTCGTGCGTGTCGTTTGTCACTGTGAGTTAATGTACAGTTAACGGGTGTCAGCGCTGTATTGGCGGTGTTGGAGACTTACCGGGAAGGTGCTCTCTCCTGAGGGCATGCTGGGAGAGGCGCCGCTTGTCGTAATGGCGAAAGGGCGGTCGGTGCGCTGCAGCTTCGCCGGAGACTGGCCCTGCAGAGACACCGCAAACATCTCCAGGAACTGGGTGAAAGGCCACCGCGTGCCGCTTTTGGGAACCGCCAAAAGGAATACAAAGTTTACAGTGATATAAGATAAACGTGGACAAGTTGCTAATCCGCTGCACAAGTGGTTTGTGCTACGTCCTAGTAAACGAAGAGACACACACGGCCGAGGAGTGCAACAGCTGGTCCACCGGGTCCTCGTCGCGGTCCTCACCGCCGCGACGGCCCAGGTAGGCGTGGACGATGTGCTGCTGATGTGCGGTGAGCTGCTTTGCTTCCTCTCCGACGGCCCTCCGCACGTCCATGCTCCTCCACGTCTCCAGTTTGTACCTGTAAAAATACAATATAAAAGGAAACGTTAATCATGAAATGACTGTGACTGAAAAGATGTAACCGAGAGCATGTATTCACATGTGTGCGTGGAGGTGTCTGTGCAGGTATTTACATGGCGTGAAAGTTGTGCATGTCCTGGGAGACGCTGTGCACGGCCTGACCGGACCCGGAGATGAACAGCCGGTTGGAGCCTTCATCTGGTCGGAGACTCTCGGTATGGAGCGAATTATGTGCCATAATTAAACAAACAAATCCAGCATTTTGCAAACAAACTCGATCTGCTTTGCAAAGGAAAACTCGACTCGCAAACAAACGGAAAGCAATGTTCAAATACAAAGGTCAATTAGAGTGAAAACGCAGTGGAGTAATATTGTGTTTTACAAATATAAATAAATGAGCCTACAAATAAATACAAACCATCCTACAAATTGCATGTAACCTTTGAACAAATATCAAATCTAGTGCATACAAATGCATACCTGTCTGTTACGATTGTGTGACACTTGGCTTTTTATGAGATCTCTCGGCTCAATTTTCTCACAAATGCAGCTGAGCAACTTCCTCTTCTAAAACAGTAGATGGCGCTAAGCTAGGGGATTAATTTAGCGTTAGTCTTTCATCTACAGCCTTGGCCTTCTTCCAGCAGTCCATTTCCACTGAGGTATTTTAATAAACAACTAAAACAATAATAGTTGCAGCAACATCTAAATATGAAATACATACATGCATACATAGGTGTGTTTATACACTGCTCAAAAAAATTAAAGGAACACTTTGAAAACACATCAGATCTCAATGGGGAAAAATATCATGCTGGATATCTATACTAATATGGACTGGGTAATGTGTTATGAACGAAAGGATGCCACATCGTTTGATGGAAATGAAAATGATCAACCTACAGAGGATTGAATTCAAAGACACCCTGGAAATCTAAGTGAAAAAATGATGCAGCAGGCTTGTCAATTTTGCTGAAATTTCATTGCAGCAACTCAAAATGGTACTCAGTAGTTTGTATGGCCCCCACGTGCTTGTATGCATGCCTGACAACGTCGGGACATGCTCCTAATGAGACGACGGATGGTGTCCTGGGGTATTTCCTCCCAGATCTGGACCAGAGCATCACTGAGCTCCTGGACAGTCTGAGGTGCAACCAGGTGATGTCAGATGGACCGAAACACAATGTCCCATAGGTGTTCTATTGGATGTAGGTCAGGTGAGCGTGGTGGCCCTTCAATGGTATCATTCCTTCATCCTCCAGGAACTGCCTGCATGCTCTCGCCACATGAGGCCGGGCATTGTTGTGCACCAGGAGGAACCCAGGACCCACTGCACCAGCATAGGGTCTGACAATGGATCCAAGGATTTCATCCCGATACCTAATGGCAGTCAGGGTGCCATTGTCTAGCCTGCAGAGGTCTGTGCGTCCCTCCATGGATATGCCTCCCCAGACCATCACTGACCCACCACCAAACCGGTCATGCTGAACGATGTTACAGGCAGCATAACATTCTCCACGGCTTCTCCAGACCCTTTCCTGTCTGTCACGTGCTCAGGGTGAACCTGCTCTCATTTGTGAAAACCACAGGGCACCAGTGGCGGACCTGCCAATTCTGGTGTTCAATGGGAAATGCCAATCGAGCTCCCTGGTGCTGGGCAGTGAGCACAGGGCCCACTAGAGGACGTCGGGCCCTCAGGCCACCCTCATGAAGTCTGTTTCTGATTGTTTGGTCAGAGACATTCACACCAGTGGCCTGCTGGAGGTCATTTTGTAGGGCTCTGGCAGTGCTCATCATGTTCCTCCTCGCACAAAGGAGCAGATACCGGTCCTGCTGATGGGTTAAGGACCTTCTACGGCCCTGTCCAGCTCTCCTAGAGTAGCTGTCTGTCTTCCTGGAATCTCCTCCATGCTCTTGAGACTGTGCTGGGAGACACAGCAAACCTTCTGGCAATGGCACGTATTGATGAGCCATCCTGAAGGAGCTGGACTGCCTGTGCAACCTCTGTAGGGTCCAGGTATCGCCTCATGCTACCAGTAGTGACACTGACCCTAGCCAAATGCAAAACTGGTGAAAAACAGTCCGAAAAGATGAGTAGGGAAAAAATGTCAGTGGCCTCCACCTGTAAAACCATTCCTGTTTTGGGGGTTGTCTCACTGTTGCCCATCTAGTGCACCTGCTGTTAATTTCATTAACACTAAAGCAGCTGAAACTGATTACCAACCCCCTCTGTTACTTAACTGACCAGATCAATATCCCAGGAGTTTAACTGACTTGATGCTATTCTCTGATTAAAAAGTGTTCCCTTTATTTTTTTGAGCAGTGTATATATATATATATATATATATATATATATATATATATATATATATATATATATATATATATATATACACACACACACATGTGTGTATCAAGTGGAAAATGTCAAGTTTAAATGTAGAGGAACACTCACATGTGTGTACTGTATGAGTGTGTGTGTTTAGTTTTTCGGTTAACCTGCTAATTCTAGCATTAAACAGTATTGAGCTGAAATTCCACATGCTGCAGTTTTCAGTTTTATTTGGGTGTTTAAATAAAACCTCCATGCATGACCTTAAAGGGTTAGTTCACCCACAAATGATCATTTAGTCATCATTTACTCAGCCTCATGTCTTTCCAAACTGAATGACTTACTCTCTTCTGTGGAATATAAACAATGTGTTACTAATAAAACAGTTCCGATTCCCATTTATGGACCAAAAAGTCAATGGAAATCAATGGGAATTTCAACTGTTTTCTTACTGACATTCTTCAAGATTCTTCTTTTGTATTCCACAGAAGAAAGACAGTCATGCTTTTAACAACATAAGGGTGAGTAAATGATGAAAGAATATAATTTTTGGGTTAACTATCCTGACTATTCTTATATGAAGTAACATAAAAAAGGCTTCGACAGGAAATTGTTGTAAATTGTTATTTTTAGCATGATTAGCGTTGATCAATTCTTCTTCAGAGTAAGAGGTGACCGTGGCGTAGAGAACATCGGCATAGCACGCCTGGTGTTCACCGTACGGGGCACAGGAAGGTCCAGCTTTATTAGCTTTATAAAGAGTGTCCACAATCAGAGGCTGGTAGTTTTTCGCTTCTCTTCAAATGTATTATGGTCTTTTTTGTTGCTTTAGATGTTTGTAGGACTTGTCTATAGGATACTTTTGGTTTAAATATCCATTGCTTTTAAATGGCAGATGTATCAGATGTATTGTGTTTCCTAACATTAGATTAGTGTTAAAACATAATTCTAATGAGAATAGTAAAAGTATATTTGTACTTTTTTCACTGTTAATCACTTTTTAAAAAAATGATAGTGGCCCTCTAAAACCTGTGCTGTTGATTATTTGCCATTGCTTTTTTTGTTTTTTATTAATGATGCATCTACATGAAACAAAATGTTTGAAATAAGACTAACTTCATTTAAAAAAATGTATACATTGAAAATAATATTTATAAAATATCACTTTTTCAGGATTGAGAGGCTGTGGAGAGACGTGTGCTGTAACCACCATATGCTATAGTGTGCTGCACTCACTGGAAGACGATGATGGGTTCTCTGACCTATCTAACAACATGCATCTCTTTAGTTGCCATTATGTGTTCTTGCCCAGAATACAAGCTAGCCTGGACGCATTTCATGATGGATGGGATAACCACCCAATTCGAACCGAGGGGAACATGACACCCAGTCAGCTCTGGGAGACGGGAAACATTCAGCATTCGGTGGCAGAGCCAGAGTTTGGAAACACTGAGGTAAGAAAATGTCATCAAACAGATCGCTGCAACAACATTAGGAAGTGTAAGCTTTCTTTTGTTGAAGACAGAAATGTGACCTTGCTGACCCAGCTGTTATTAAAATATTTAGTGAAGCTATGTTATATAACTTGCTGATATAAAGAAAGCATATAACTTTAAAGGATAAAGTAATTTAATAGTAGAATTTATAAATAAAATACTGATTAATCTGTTTTAGGAACTGTACCTTCAGCACCTTGACTGGGAAGATTGTGGCCTGCCTTATGATTCACAACATGGAGTCATTGTTCCCACAGCGGACGGCCTGTTGAGCCCAGAGGAGCTCGCAGGACTTCAGGCAGCCACTGATCCCATGGGACCCTCAACGTTATTCTAATGATATCAGATATCTATCTGGCAACCACTCACTACATACTGCACATACTGGGCAAGCAGTGAAGAACAGTTTTATTTTTATTCTTTTCGACCTCTTGTCCATGTTGAACTTTATGTAAGCAAAAGGAAAAGACTGGCTGTATGTACAAATACAAACACTTCAGTTACATTATATGAACAGGTTGTTTAGCACATATCACTGCATAAACAGTGAAGAACAGTTTGGTTTTTATTCTTTTCAACCTCTGAAGTGCTTTTATTTTATTCAGTGCCTAACTTTTGTCTCCTTCAGTGTCTGCCAATTTTGCAGGTTTTCCTACTGTGGTCAGTGTATCAAATACTGTGTTTTATTATCGAACTTAAAAACATCCTTGTGTTGTACATGATTATACATTTAGCATTGAAAGGTTGCCTGTTTATAGTTCATATTTCAACATCTTTCTGTCTATTTCATACATTTTAGTCTATCTCATACAATGAAGGGGATTTGTTTAATCAACAGAAACTCATACTATTATGTTATCTGAACCACATATATTAAGTTGATTTGACAAAGGAAAAAATGTTGTGATAAGGCATGAAAATATATTTTTTTACAGTGTAGTTAATTGTTCTGAGTGAAGAATCAGTTGAAAATATTTTTCTTATATGCATATGAGAACTGATTATAATCAAAATATCAGTTTTTGTTTGACATTCGTGCACTAAAAGTATAGTCGTATGATTCTGTTTATACTTTGATTCCACCCTCCATTTTCAGTGTCTGCGTCACAGGGGAGGACATGTTCAACCGAAGCTTTACACAGTGGAAGCGGCAGAAGAAGTTCAAGTAACCTTGTGATAAGTAATCACAAAATCAGAGTTTGCTTGTGCCAGTGACAGAGGAAAAGGTTGGGGCTTTTGAACCAATTGAACCAATCATATTGAAGGTGACATGTTAGTCTTATTTGTTTTCTCGATTCTATAAAAAACTGTTGTATTCGTGTTTTCTGGTGGGATTCTCAATGGAATTTGTCTGAGATCCTCCGGCCTTGCTTCTTGGGAGAGATTCCCTGAGAACTGCTCGAGAAACTCTCCTGGCCCTGATTAAAGCATTTAAAGGACATTTGCTTGAGTCTGTTTGTCGATTATTCCTGCGCAGGAAGCTAGTTTAGAAAGCTAGTTTAGGGGAACAAGTTAGTTGTTAGGTGACTATTATTGAAAGGGGACGTCGATTTGTAGACGAGACCCAGATAGTTAGGTTTAGGGAAAAATCTACCACAGTACACAGAATAGCTCCACTCAGAACCTTTTGGACAAAAATGTCCCCATTGAAAGCCATTAAAACTACAATTTTTAATCCCAGGGCCATTTAACTATAAAATGATGCAATCTTTCTTAATAGGCTTTCATTTTGTTGACAAGGCATCTTTTTGTTGCTTTTTTTTTATTACCTGGGGCCCGTTCTTCGTACGTCGCTAACTCAGTTAGCTGGATTTGATTGTTGGCGATTTGGCATGATCTTGGATTGTTTGGTTCTTCAACGCTCATCCTGGACTTGCTGTCATAGCAACATGTGCGCAAACTTAAACCTGTTCGGGAGCAGCTTATTTCATGTTAACAGGATTAGATCCCGGCTTCATAAGCGGAGCTGATACGGGAAGTCCAGCGCAGCGCGATAGTGCACTTTCTGAGATATATATTTTTTCTCGTGATTCGTGAGATTGTCGTTTTTTTGTCGCTTTTATGTTTAAAAGACAGTTTTATTTATTTATTTATTTTTCATGGCATTTCCAAGCCACTTAAGACCCAATGTTGTAAAGCAGTGTTTTTTTGTTTGTTTTTTAGGCTATCATAATTTTTTATGAAGATCATGCAATCATGACCATGCCGATTACAGATATGTCACTCAGGCTTCACTAACGTGATTGGTACCATAGACTATAGGCTACCATAGACTGCCATCAAGGCCTCAATGAAGGGGATTATGTGAACAGAAAGGGGGTTCACAATGTAAATGTGCAGCCCAGTTATTCTTGATTCTTAATATTCCAGATTAGTAATATTATATCAAATAAAAAAAGGCAGTTGACTAAAATCTTCCATATCACAAATGTGAAAGCAAAATGGCCAGGATCTGTGCATGACTTAAGAATTTTCAGAGATTCACATTTATGCACATTATTTGAAAGTGGTGAGGAAAGTTCCACAATTAAATATCAAGCTCACTGTATTACATACACTTATGCTGATCCTTACAGAACTGCATTTTTTCATAGGTGATTATGACATGTTCCTGCAGACAGGTGTTTTATGACCCCATTCCCTGACCCAAACCAGTTACAATGCAGCTCTAGCCAGGACAAGGGCACACAATGAAATGAGCTTTGGCTAACTAAAGGGAAGATTTCAGTGTCTGAGAAGTCTGAGGGTTGCACACCTGACAGGGCCTGGGACATTGTTGCATGTGCCATATTACACAACATTGCAAAAAAAACACTTTTCATTAAATGTTTAATAAAAGACAAATATGCTTAGTTCCTTGAGTTTTATTTCAATTGTTCTTTGTAAAGAAAAGCCAGTGGTCAAGTGCCTGCAACAAGAGATATTAGACACATGCCTCATGCAACAAATAAAAAGGAAAAGTTGGCTATACACTGCCCACCTGTAGGCCTATGTCTCCTCTGTCTGTGCAGACTCTTCTGTAGGCCTTTCTGTAGATGTGCAATCCTGCAACTTATATAGCAGCCATAAAGCATACAAGTATAAATGAAGTAAAGTTATTTATGCACTTGCAGGTAGGCTAGTTCCTCCATATGACAGTTATCTGAGAGGGTTTATTCACTGTCCAGTGCAATGGAAACAAATGGACATTACAAAGTCTTTCACTTTCTTTTCTTTTGGAAAGTTAGAAAATGTCCACTTACTGCACATATTTCAGCTCCACTTTCTTGGGAACAGATACAAGTGTTGGTGTATTATGTAAAAGTGCACAAAAGAGGAAAACACAATGTCATTACAATGAACTACACTGGGGAAAAATGTGATCAATAACTCATGGCAAAATATGTGTACATTAACATAAGTTTATCAGTTTTCACTTTCACAAGTCAAATCAATTCATCATTACTCAAGATTTAACAGTTGAAATGACTATATGGCCTTAATTTAATGCAGCAAAAATGATTTTACAGTGTAGGCTACTAAGATCTTTTCTTTTTTTTTTTCTCAGCCTTTTTCTTGGTTGCTTTTATAAACAGACAACCATTTATTTAACAGTGCCTTTTATAAAAGAGACTATATAACTAAAAATTACCATTATGTAAAATATTTTTGTACTTCACTTTTATTTGTTCCCATGTTCTCGTGTGGTGACTCTGACATTACAATGAACAAAGTAATTATACAATTATTAAAATACAAAAATATAGGCTATTAAGTGATAAAAACATCTGACATGGCCACTTCTAACGGATTTAAATTGTCTGCTACTTTTTGCCAGCCCTCTCTCCTGGCTTTTGCAGACTTTGAGGTGTTCCCTGGCGTTTTGATTAAACATTAAAATTCCGAATAAACTTCGACTATTAGTTCTTGCTCTGCTGAGGAGAAAAACTGAGCCGCTCTTTGGCCACGCTGAGCAGCCAATAGCAGCGTTGCTGATCAATGTTTCTACTATCGATACATATCCCCTTTTAACCAGCGCATGAACGCGCAATTATCTCAGATAACTCAATCCAGCTATACTAATCATATCCGGCAAGTGTGTTCGAAGAACCGAGTTAGCCAGATCATGATTAGCACGATGATATCATCTTGGATGTGTCATTTGGCGCATGCGCACGCAGCGACTGGCAGTGAATGAGTGTTCGGCGTCCTCGTGTATGTTTGATGACGTTTCTTTGTTTTAGTGTCTTAAAAGTTTTTATCCGTTTTTATGTTTCTACTGAAGGAGTGCTCTTAAAGTTTTACATTTGGTCGAAATGGATGCTTTTTATCTTTTTGCGTTATGGCTTGTGATGTACTGGATGGCCGCCGGTAAAACTTGCGGGGCTTTATGCCAAGGGAGGACAACATATACGAGAGAGACATTGTTGCAGCTCAAGAACAGTAACCCAGCTCGGGAAAATCTAATGTTGAATGTACCCAATTCGATTCGAAGGGATTACCAGGAAGCAAGGGACACGGTAAAGAAAAGGAAAAGGGGCAAACGAGGCGGCGTAAAAACTCGCCTAAAGAAACAGCGTTTCAACCGGGCTCCATTGCCTTCGATGATTATGGGAAATGTACAATCACTAAGGAACAAAGTGGATGAGCTTCAAGGAAATGTCCGCTACCAAAAGGATTTTATGAACTGTTGTATTATGGCATTTACTGAAACATGGCTCACAGAGAGTGATCGGGACGTCGATTTGTGTATGGATGGATTCGGAGCCCCTTTTCGTTTGGATCGACTATCAAAGGTGACGGGGAAAACCCAAGGAGGAGGGGTATGTTTGTATGTCAACAAGCGATATTGCTCATGTGTTACTGTCAGAGAGCGTATTTGTACGCCTGACATAGAACTTTTATCGGTGTCTCTGAGACCGTTTTATCTACCTCGAGAGTTCCCTCAGATGTTTATCACAACAGTTTACATTCACCCGAAGGCAAACTCCGCGTCGGCTACTAGTACAGTATTTGATGTTGTACAGAGGTTACAGTCAATCTCACCGGAGGCACCAAACCTCATCCTTGGTGACTTTAATCATGTTTCCCTAAAACAGACTCTTAAAACTTTCCATCAGTATGTCTCCTGTCCGACCAGACGGGGAAAGACTTTAGATCTGTGTTATGGATCGGTGAGAGGTGCATATAAATCTATTCCTCTGGCTCCCTTGGGCTCGTCAGATCACAATTGTGTCCATTTGCTGCCCACATATAAGACACTTTTAAAAAGGGAGAAAACAGTGACTAAGGACATCCGAGTGTGGTCAGAAGATGATGTGTCCTGTCTACAAGACTGTTACAGCTGTACAGATTGGGACATTTTTAAACAGGACTGTGGTGACGATTTGGACTTAATGGTTAATGTTACATGCTCATATATGGCTTTTTGCAGGGACATGATAATCCCATGTAAAAAGGTCAAAATCTATTCCAACAATAAGCCCTGGGTTACTAAATCAGTTAAGTCCTGTTTACAAAGGAAAAAATTTGCATCTAAACACGGAACAACCATGGACTTACATGTGGCTACTAAGGATTTGAAGACTGAAATCCTTAAAGCTAAACAAAGCTATAAGGAAAAATTAGAAAATAAGATGGCATCCAAAAATCCTGGCTCAGCATGGGCAAATATGAAAACCATAGTAGGCCTTCAGAACTCAAACTGCAGCAATCAGGTTACTTTAAATGGTTTTAATTCTGATTTTGAACTGGCAAATGCACTCAACTATTTTTACTGTCGTTTTGACAATTTGGACTTCAGTAAAGAAATCCAGGAGTTGAATTTTAAACTAATGGATGATCAGCATTTTAACATCGACCTTCAGGAGGTTGAAAAAGCTTTTAGACTTGTTAAGGCAAATAAAAGCCCAGGTCCTGACAGCATCTGTGGCAGACTATTAAAGTCATGTGCAAAAGAACTGAGCCCTGTATTTCATGAGATTTATAATAAGTCTCTGAAGACACAACATGTACCGATCCTGTGGAAGGATGCGGTGGTCATCCCTGTCCCTAAATGCAGTGGTCCGAAGATGATTAATGATTTTAGGCCAGTTGCTTTGACTTCCGTTTTAATGAAAATCTTTGAGAAATTAGTGCGGTCTGAGATCCTAAGGTTGACCGAACATAAATTGGACCCTATGCAGTTTGCATATAGACCTCACAGAGGAGTACAGGACGCTACAGTCACAATGCTAAATTTGCTATTAAGACATTTGGATGGCCAGAGGACACATGCTAGACTTTTATTTGTTGATTTTTCTTCAGCCTTTAATACAATTCAACCACACATTTTAATCAAGAGGCTCTTAGATCAGTTTGCGTTAAGCAATAATTTGATGGGTTGGATTTTGGATTTCTTAACTAACAGAACACAGAGAGTCAGAGTAAATGGTGTCTTATCTGAACAGAGGAGTTCCTCTACAGGGTCTCCTCAAGGATGTGTGCTGTCTCCACTTTTATTTATTTTATATACAAATATGTGTCAAAGCTTGTATGATAACAGAGTTATCATAAAGTATGCGGATGACTCAGTTATTTTGAGTTTACTTAAGGAGGATGAGACCTCACATGGCCCAATTATTGAGGATTTTGTCAATTGGTGTGAGGAATCTTACTTACAGCTTAACATATCAAAGACCAAGGATATGATCATTGATTTTAGGAAAAGTACTCATCCAAGTGAACCTACCTCAATTAAAGGACAAACAATAGAGTATGTACAATCATACAAATACCTTGGGACTATTATTGATGAGAAACTGAATTTTGAAAAGAATTGTGAGGCTCTGTGCAAAAAGGGGCACCAGCGTTTGTATTGCCTAAGGAAATTATCTATGTTTAATCTTGACCGAACAATAATGAAAATGTTTTATCATGCTTTTATTGAATCTGTGTTGTCCTTCTCCACTGTAGTATGGTATGGTCATATATCTTTAAAGGCAAAAAATCAGTTAGACCAGATAGTAAAATGGTCTGGCCGTTTGATAGGTGAGTCTAAACCAGGAGTGGCATCCCTGTATACCAAACAGTTACAAAGGATGGCCTTCTCAATCTTAGATGATGACTGTCACCCCCTGCACACTGAGTTTCAGTTATTGCCGTCTGCGAGGAGGTATAAAGTTCCAAGGTGTAGAACGAAAAGATATAAGAGCAGCTTCGTACCAAATGCGATTAATGTGATTAACAAAATGTAGAGGTGGTTCTCAGTAATGTTGTAATAGGGTTTTATGAGTTTTATCTGTTTTTATTTTAAATTGTTTTTTATTGATTTTTAAGTTGTTTGTTTTTAGGTTCTTCTTACAAAGACCACATTTAATGTTTTGAGAGCATTTTCTTTCTTGAGAGCACTTTATTCAGTATGAGTATTTAATTATTTGTTCCTATGTATTGTGGAGTGTTCTATGTTGTGTGTTCTTGTATTGGATGCCATAGTCATTGCACTGTAAAACAAATTTACCTACGGGTACAATAAAAGTAACCTAACCTAACCTAACCTAACCTTGATCTCGGATGTAATAAGCAACGTACGAAGAATGGGCCCCAGATGGCACCATTTTCTCATGTTTGGCCTATAAAGAAAATACTGGCTTTATTCCCGTTTTCTGCTTCTGCATATTATAGAGCCAATTGGATAAATTGTGCAGCTATAATTGTGTGGTTGTGTTAGTGTGGAAGTCAGATTGTGGTTTGTATGTTTATAATAAAAAAATAGTGTGTGTGTCTGTGTGCTTGTAATATTTGAGAGAGGAAAAACTCTACTGCAAATCCCAAATCCAGCCACTGTGTTCACCAGTGGAGTTTTCCTGGCATCCAAGGGGTAAATCTGTTACTGCGCCCACACAAACTCTTACCAAAAGCTCATTTTTTGAGATCTCAACCTCAAATTTGGAACATGACTTGTTTAGATTTTTGGCTTTTATTTTCTAGCAGTTTTAGAGTTAAACAAGTTTCATAAAATATACATTTTATATAAAATATTCTTCATAAATATTTTTCATAAACGTAATATAACTTTCTAACTATAACTTTTTTTACTTCAACAATGATCTGCCACGGGTCTTCTTTAAAATCTTTTTCTTTAAAATGAGACCAACCTTAAGTCTGTGCTTCCAGGCTTCAAGTTTTTATGACAGATTTTGACACTGGCATTTTTGTCCATTATGGACCTTTGTGTCACTTTTTTTATTTGATACTCAAGGATTAATGTTCTATACTCAGTCTCTTTTGTTTGAACCAACCACTTTTATTAACCTTTATGAACACAAGTTCTTTTTCTTGTACATTACTGTTTTCCTGGATGTACAGTATGCATATACAGTATACAGTATGGATATGCAGTGCTGTTG
The DNA here is from genome assembly GCF_949319135.1 of Squalius cephalus. NCBI lineage: Eukaryota > Metazoa > Chordata > Actinopteri > Cypriniformes > Leuciscidae > Squalius > Squalius cephalus. Next base: position 479,369 of record NC_137135.1, on the reverse strand, counting down.
TCCTGTGTTCTTCTGTGTGAATCCTCCAATGCTACAGCAGATGTGCACAGGATTGGAGCTCTATGGCCTCCATGAAACAGTGAAACAAAATCAGCCATTATTTGTTCCTGGCCATTTTACAAAAGTAAGTGTTGTTACTTGCATTTTTTTATAATGGCTTTTGAGTTGTGCCCAATAAAAGGTTGTTCTTTGCAGCCTGATGCAGATTTTCTCACGATGGTCCTGTCACCCATTTTAAGTGTGGTGTGTTCAGTAAAGCGGCAGAGGGAATCAAGTGTTGTGAACTACTTGCAGGACTTCATTCAAAGCCTTGAAGACAGAGGTAACATCTCTGAATACTCTGAATTATATTTAAATTACATCAGTTTGAGTATGTTGCCCTCAGTCACTATAATTTAAACAAGTAATAAAAACTCAGTGAGTGTTTTAGCGCAATTTTCTGACGTCATGGGATTACAACACTAAGAGATAGTAAATCCTTTCATGGATTTTTTTTTTTTTTTTTTGTGCGTTCCCGAGATTAGACCTTCCTTAACATAATGCCGAAAACCCGAAGTCTCTAGGTGGTCTGGTAATGGAGTAGATAGAAGTACAAGATTGGTGCGCACAGACAGAACAGAAATCATGAGTTAACAATCGCAATTTTGTCCGGTGGAAAATTGCGCTAAAAATACAATGTCAGGTATTGTAAATAGAAGTAAAGGTGCAGACACAGAAATGGCTGTGATGGTGTTCTTGCAGAGGAAGGGCGCAGTGGTGGCGAGAGCCGAGGTGAGGAGGACACAGAGGACTGCACTAAAGGAGACGCAGAGCAAGACCAGATCAGAGGCTTCATGCAGTGGCTTACTGGTCAGGGACGTGTTCCCATTACTGCTGCACAGAGAGAAGCATTGGAAATACACACAGAATGTGATCAGGACTGTCAGCTATGATATGGCGAGCACGATTTATGCTGCTCTCTTGTAAATGCATGTTCCTGTACTGTGACCTTGCCTACACGGCACCTGGGGAACCGAGGTCCTCCACATTATGAGGCCGGCTGTGGGCAATAGCAGAGAATTCAGCCGATCATGAGACGGATTCCTCATATAGTGTTTACTCCTGTGCTGTGTTCTCTCCGCTACTGTTATAGTGTTAGTATTTTAAAAGGATAGGGATGCAGTAGCTTTTGGATATTTAAATGTAGTTTTTCATTATTATTTTTTTACTCTTGTTTATCATTGACATGTATTGCAAAAAATGCAGAAAGATTGCTGCTAAATTGTTACAGAAATGAAAATGATGTATATCAATATACAGTAAGCTTCTATGCAAAATAAAGTCGCTATGCAGTCCTGTCTTTACGCTTGCTTGGTGCGTGTATTTTTTTTAATTACAACATATTTGTTGAAACAAACTCCCGACCAAGCAAACACAGTTCTCTGACAGGGATATTAGGACCAGTTGAATTCAGCAGGTGTTCGAGAGCCCTCGGCCCATCAGTTCGAATTCAGGAACAACGACTCCGAAATCCTCACCGGCATCATAAGAAGCTGCTATGTCCCAGTCTATCTGGCTCTTCCATGTCCTGAAGGTACGAGTAATGCAGAAACAGCAGTGTGGTGACAGAGTAACTAAAGCAGAGTCATCATACCTCGTATCTCTCCGACTGGTCAATATCTGTGTGTCTGCCACAGCTGCTCTGGACTTGGATTGCCCTCTGAGGATTACATGATCTACAGATTATTGAAGTTACGAAATATAAATGAAGTCTTTTCATTTTAGAAATTTCAGACAGTTGTAATTAACCTTTGATTATGGACACTTTTCCCGGATATGAGACTTCCTCGGTCAGCTCCTCTTGAAGAAAACATGAACCTGGCTATCTGTACATTCTCCACTGCTTGGTCTCCCCTGACCCTGATTTACTTGTGTATTTTTTAATATTACAATACATTTCCAGACATAAAATTCAAATGCGTTTACTTTACTGTACTCACCTAGATGGTAAGCCAAATGTTAGGAGTGCTTCAGAGAAGTGTGTGTGCTGTCGATGCCCGGTTGTTACTTGCTGCATTCAAGTACATGACCTGCAAATACAAGATGCAACAGTAAGTAAATATAGGTAGCAGAAAATATAACACACATTGGAAATGAATGTATTACATGCTAATTTTCAATAAACAAGAATATTTTTATGACTTTGCATTCCCATTTTGCTCTATTTCTTTAAAATATTTTAATGCAAATAACAAAAATCATAGTGCTATAAATATAAAATGTCTAAAATCATAAACGTTCTGGTAGATTTACAATCCGAATAACCATGGAAATGTGTCATCACAGTCTGTAAATATCTCTTAGCAACACAATAATGCACTCACTAGTACCGCTAAGACTAGTGTAGTATCTAGTAAGAGTCTATTCTATACTAACCATGCATTAATTCACATTACACAATAATAAACAGCAATAAATAAATGAAGTGATAACTCACATGCATCTGCTCCGTTGATGAAGCCATGTCTCAAGTCAAGTGAATTACGGGTCATCTTATAACAGGTGTCCAATCACAACTGACTTCCGGGAAAGGGGAAGTAACCAATGACATTTGAGGTTATAAAACAGTAAGCCCCGCCCCTCGTCTGCCAAAAATAAAAGTGTTGGAGTGGGCAGAAGCAGCAGGCAAGAGGAGATCGAGCGCGTGGGAATGATCATGTCCAAGCGCGGGCTTGTATTGCGTGCAGAGATGTCATGCGTGCGCGTAGGGTTTGAATGAGCTCGCGAGTTCCCGTTTCCTCACGCGCAGATCTGTAATCCTCTCGCGGAAGCAATTTAGCACCCATGCTAGCATCATTTGTGCGCTCGGTTAATTTTGTCATTAATTTTTCGCCATAGAAATGCACCTCAAGCTGTTTGCCAACCGCCAATAAAACACAGAAGAAGAAGGGCTAGGGTCTGTGTGATGCTGCCCCATGGCTGTCTGAAACCTTTCTTCCAGTCCTGTCTGAGAAACTGTTTATTGCTCAAACACAAGTTTATTGTTTGTATGCGTTGCTCTGGTGAACTTAAATGGAATTTGTTTAGTTTATTTGGTGTGTTTGAGGTTTTCTCTAGAGGATTTGTTTATGATGTAGCTTTTGCTCATCAGCTGTGGCTAACGCTACGTGTTTACATTGCTGAAGCAACTCTCTCGGTTCGTGTGCTGTGAAAACACTGCAATTGACCAAACATCCCAGCGTAGGACAACAATCTACTACATCATCATCAACCTATGTAACTCTTCTCATCTACAGATAAAACCCTAACCCTCAGATAAGACTGGTTTCCCTCATTTTCTGAACTGTTTATGCTCTCACACAGCAGTGGACTGTGCTGGATATTTCGGTTCACCACACACGGCAAAATCATTGAATTGTATATATTTGTATATGACATGCAATATATGTGGTTTGTGTCAAATGAATGTGTTAGTTTGAATACATGCTGAAAGAAACACCACTCTTGTTTGTTAAAGAATTTATTAATAGACTACTTTCATCTTTGATCAATTGAAGTATTTGCACAAAAGGCCAAATAGAGAGCCAACCCACGCCAGCACAGCTGCACCTCTCTCCCGATGAGGAGGAATGTGTGAGCTACTCCCAGATACTGTGGAGACACTTCAGCATGTCATGTTCAGAGGGAGACACTAGACTTCAGGAATGAGAGGAAACAACAAACACTCCGGCATTCTGGGCTGGAGTGGAGAAATACAGGGATTCAGCGGCATCAAGTCAAATAAAGCCTTGGCTTCTGCTGCGGTTTCTGTCCTCTCCCTCACACAGTCAAACATTGATGTAAAAAGCCATTAAAAACACACTCAGGAGCAGCATGTCCCTGCAGACCCTCAGCTCAGCTCTGTAGATTGATGTGGTTTGGTGTTCTGGAGATGTTACGAGCACACACTGCAGATGAAGCTCGTTCTCTTCACTCCTGTCCTGGTGTCGGCCACAGGAGGAGAGCACTGAGGCTAAGAGGAGTTCTGTCTCTTCACTCCTGTCCTGGTGTCGGCCGCAGGAGGAGAGCACTGAGGCTAAGAGGAGTTCTGTCTCTTCACTCCTGTCCTGGTGTCGGCCGCAGGAGGAGAGCACTGAGGCTAAGAGGAGTTCTGTCTCTTCACTCCTGTCCTGGTGTCGGCCGCAGGAGGAGAGCACTGAGGCTAAGAGGAGTTCTGTCTCTTCACTCCTGTCCTGGTGTTGGCCGCAGGAGGAGAGCACTGAGGCTAAGAGGAGTTCTGTCTCTTCACTCCTGTCCTGGTGTCGGCCGCAGGAGGAGAGCACTGAGGCTAAGAGGAGTTCTGTCTCTTCACTCCTGTCCTGGTGTCGGCCGCAGGAGGAGAGCACTGAGGGTACGAGGAGTTCTGTCTCTTCACTCCTGTCCTGGTGTCGGCCGCAGGAGGAGAGCACTGAGGCTAAGAGGAGTTCAGTCTCTTCACTCCTGTCCTGGTGTCGGCCACAGGAGGAGAGCACTGAGGCTAAGAGGAGTTCAGTCTCTTCACTCCTGTCCTGGTGTCGGCCACAGGAGGAGAGCACTGAGGCTAAGAGGAGTTCTGTCTCTTCACTCCTGTCCTGGTGTCGGCCACAGGAGGAGAGCACTGAGGCTAAGAGGAGTTCTGTCTCTTCACTCCTGTCCTGGTGTCGGCCACAGGAGGAGAGCACTGAGGCTAAGAGGAGTTCTGTCTCTTCACTCCTGTCCTGGTGTCGGCCACAGGAGGAGAGCACTGAGGCTAAGAGGAGTTCTGTCTCTTCACTCCTGTCCTGGTGTCGGCCCGCAGGAGGAGAGCACTGAGGCTAAGAGGAGTTCTGTCTCTTCACTCCTGTCCTGGTGTCGGCCCGCAGGAGGAGAGCACTGAGGCTAAGAGGAGTTCTGTCTCTTCACTCCTGTCCTGGTGTCGGCCGCAGGAGGAGAGCACTGAGGCTAAGAGGAGTTCTGTCTCTTCACTCCTGTCCTGGTGTCGGCCGCAGGAGGAGAGCACTGAGGCTAAGAGGAGTTCAGTCTCTTCACTCCTGTCCTGGTGTTGGCCGCAGGAGGAGAGCACTGAGGCTAAGAGGAGTTCTGTCTCTTCACTCCTGTCCTGGTGTCGGCCGCAGGAGGAGAGCACTGAGGCTAAGAGGAGTTCTGTCTCTTCACTCCTGTCCTGGTGTCGGCCACAGGAGGAGAGCACTGAGGGTAAGAGGAGTTCTGTCTCTTCACTCCTGTCCTGGTGTCGGCCACAGGAGGAGAGCACTGAGGCTAAGAGGAGTTCTGTCTCTTCACTCCTGTCCTGGTGTCGGCCACAGGAGGAGAGCACTGAGGGTAAGAGGAGTTCTGTCTCTTCACTCCTGTCCTGGTGTCGGCCGCAGGAGGAGAGCACTGAGGGTACGAGGAGTTCTGTCTCTTCACTCCTGTCCTGGTGTCGGCCACAGGAGGAGAGCACTGAGGGTACGAGGAGTTCTGTCTCTTCACTCCTGTCCTGGTGTCGGCCACAGGAGGAGAGCACTGAGGCTAAGAGGAGTTCTGTCTCTTCACTCCTGTCCTGGTGTCGGCCGCAGGAGGAGAGCACTGAGGCTAAGAGGAGTTCTGTCTCTTCACTCCTGTCCTGGTGTCGGCCACAGGAGGAGAGCACTGAGGCTAAGAGGAGTTCTGTCTCTTCACTCCTGTCCTGGTGTCGGCCACAGGAGGAGAGCACTGAGGGTACGAGGAGTTCTGTCTCTTCACTCCTGTCCTGGTGTCGGCCACAGGAGGAGAGCACTGAGGCTAAGAGGAGTTCTGTCTCTTCACTCCTGTCCTGGTGTCGGCCCGCAGGAGGAGAGCACTGAGGCTAAGAGGAGTTCTGTCTCTTCACTCCTGTCCTGGTGTCGGCCGCAGGAGGAGAGCACTGAGGCTAAGAGGAGTTCTGTCTCTTCACTCCTGTCCTGGTGTCGGCCACAGGAGGAGAGCACTGAGGCTAAGAGGAGTTCTGTCTCTTCACTCCTGTCCTGGTGTCGGCCGCAGGAGGAGAGCACTGAGGCTAAGAGGAGTTCTGTCTCTTCACTCCTGTCCTGGTGTCGGCCACAGGAGGAGAGCACTGAGGGTACGAGGAGTTCTGTCTCTTCACTCCTGTCCTGGTGTCGGCCCACAGGAGGAGAGCACTGAGGCTAAGAGGAGTTCTGTCTCTTCACTCCTGTCCTGGTGTCGGCCACAGGAGGAGAGCACTGAGGGTACGAGGAGTTCTGTCTCTTCACTCCTGTCCTGGTGTCGGCCGCAGGAGGAGAGCACTGAGGCTGAGAGGAGTTCTGTCTCTTCACTCCTGTCCTGGTGTCGGCCACAGGAGGAGAGCACTGAGGCTAAGAGGAGTTCTGTCTCTTCACTCCTGTCCTGGTGTCGGCCGCAGGAGGAGAGCACTGAGGCTACGAGGAGTTCTGTCTCTTCACTCCTGTCCTGGTGTCGGCCGCAGGAGGAGAGCACTGAGGCTAAGAGGAGTTCTGTCTCTTCACTCCTGTCCTGGTGTCGGCTGCAGGAGGAGAGCACTGAGGCTAAGAGGAGTTCTGTCTCTTCACTCCTGTCCTGGTGTCGGCCACAGGAGGAGAGCACTGAGGCTAAGAGGAGTTCTGTCTCTTCACTCCTGTCCTGGTGTCGGCCACAGGAGGAGAGCACTGAGGGTACGAGGAGTTCTGTCTCTTCACTCCTGTCCTGGTGTCGGCTGCAGGAGGAGAGCACTGAGGCTAAGAGGAGTTCTGTCTCTTCACTCCTGTCCTGGTGTCGGCCACAGGAGGAGAGCACTGAGGCTAAGAGGAGTTCTGTCTCTTCACTCCTGTCCTGGTGTCGGCCGCAGGAGGAGAGCACTGAGGCTAAGAGGAGTTCTGTCTCTTCACTCCTGTCCTGGTGTCGGCCGCAGGAGGAGAGCACTGAGGCTAAGAGGAGTTCTGTCTCTTCACTCCTGTCCTGGTGTCGGCCACAGGAGGAGAGCACTGAGGCTAAGAGGAGTTCTGTCTCTTCACTCCTGTCCTGGTGTCGGCCGCAGGAGGAGAGCACTGAGGGTACGAGGAGTTCTGTCTCTTCACTCCTGTCCTGGTGTCGGCCACAGGAGGAGAGCACTGAGGCTAAGAGGAGTTCTGTCTCTTCACTCCTGTCCTGGTGTCGGCCACAGGAGGAGAGCACTGAGGCTAAGAGGAGTTCTGTCTCTTCACTCCTGTCCTGGTGTCGGCCACAGGAGGAGAGCACTGAGGGTACGAGGAGTTCTGTCTCTTCACTCCTGTCCTGGTGTCGGCCACAGGAGGAGAGCACTGAGGGTACGAGGAGTTCTGTCTCTTCACTCCTGTCCTGGTGTCGGCCGCAGGAGGAGAGCACTGAGGCTAAGAGGAGTTCTGTCTCTTCACTCCTGTCCTGGTGTCGGCCACAGGAGGAGAGCACTGAGGCTAAGAGGAGTTCTGTCTCTTCACTCCTGTCCTGGTGTCGGCCACAGGAGGAGAGCACTGAGGGTACAAGGAGTTCTGTCTCTTCACTCCTGTCCTGGTGTCGGCCGCAGGAGGAGAGCACTGAGGCTAAGAGGAGTTCTGTCTCTTCACTCCTGTCCTGGTGTCGGCCACAGGAGGAGAGCACTGAGGGTACGAGGAGTTCTGTCTCTTCACTCCTGTCCTGATGTCGGCCACAGGAGGAGAGCACTGAGGCTAAGAGGAGTTCTGTCTCTTCACTCCTGTTCTGGTGTCGGCCGCAGGAGGAGAGCACTGAGGGTAAGAGGAGTTCTGTCTCTTCACTCCTGTCCTGGTGTCGGCCGCAGGAGGAGAGCACTGAGGCTGAGAGGAGTTCTGTCTCTTCACTCCTGTCCTGGTGTCGGCCACAGGAGGAGAGCACTGAGGCTAAGAGGAGTTCTGTCTCTTCACTCCTGTCCTGGTGTCGGCCACAGGAGGAGAGCACTGAGGGTACGAGGAGTTCTGTCTCTTCACTCCTGTCCTGGTGTCGGCCACAGGAGGAGAGCACTGAGGGTAAGAGGAGTTCTGTCTCTTCACTCCTGTCCTGGTGTCGGCCACAGGAGGAGAGCACTGAGGGTACGAGGAGTTCTGTCTCTTCACTCCTGTCCTGGTGTCGGCCACAGGAGGAGAGCACTGAGGCTAAGAGGAGTTCTGTCTCTTCACTCCTGTCCTGGTGTCGGCCACAGGAGGAGAGCACTGAGGGTAAGAGGAGTTCTGTCTCTTCACTCCTGTCCTGGTGTCGGCCGCAGGAGGAGAGCACTGAGGCTAAGAGGAGTTCTGTCTCTTCACTCCTGTCCTGGTGTCGGCCACAGGAGGAGAGCACTGAGGCTGAGAGGAGTTCTGTCTCTTCACTCCTGTCCTGGTGTCGGCCACAGGAGGAGAGCACTGAGGGTACGAGGAGTTCTGTCTCTTCACTCCTGTCCTGATGTCGGCCACAGGAGGAGAGCACTGAGGCTAAGAGGAGTTCTGTCTCTTCACTCCTGTCCTGGTGTCGGCCACAGGAGGAGAGCACTGAGGGTACGAGGAGTTCTGTCTCTTCACTCCTGTCCTGGTGTCGGCCACAGGAGGAGAGCACTGAGGCTAAGAGGAGTTCAGTCTCTTCACTCCTGTCCTGGTGTTGGCCGCAGGAGGAGAGCACTGAGGCTAAGAGGAGTTCTGTCTCTTCACTCCTGTCCTGGTGTCGGCCACAGGAGGAGAGCACTGAGGCTAAGAGGAGTTCTGTCTCTTCACTCCTGTCCTGGTGTCGGCCGCAGGAGGAGAGCACTGAGGCTAAGAGGAGTTCAGTCTCTTCACTCCTGTCCTGGTGTCGGCCACAGGAGGAGAGCACTGAGGCTAAGAGGAGTTCTGTCTCTTCACTCCTGTCCTGGTGTCGGCCACAGGAGGAGAGCACTGAGGCTAAGAGGAGTTCAGTCTCTTCACTCCTGTCCTGGTGTCGGCCACAGGAGGAGAGCACTGAGGCTAAGAGGAGTTCTGTCTCTTCACTCCTGTCCTGGTGTCGGCCGCAGGAGGAGAGCACTGAGGCTATGAGGAGTTCTGTCTCTTCACTCCTGTCCTGGTGTCGGCCGCAGGAGGAGAGCACTGAGGCTAAGAGGAGTTCAGTCTCTTCACTCCTGTCCTGGTGTCGGCCGCAGGAGGAGAGCACTGAGGCTATGAGGAGTTCTGTCTCTTCACTCCTGTCCTGGTGTCGGCCGCAGGAGGAGAGCACTGAGGCTAAGAGGAGTTCTGTCTCTTCACTCCTGTCCTGGTGTCGGCCACAGGAGGAGAGCACTGAGGCTAAGAGGAGTTCAGTCTCTTCACTCCTGTCCTGGTGTCGGCCGCAGGAGGAGAGCACTGAGGCTATGAGGAGTTCTGTCTCTTCACTCCTGTCCTGGTGTCGGCCACAGGAGGAGAGCACTGAGGCTAAGAGGAGTTCTGTCTCTTCACTCCTGTCCTGGTGTCGGCCGCAGGAGGAGAGCACTGAGGGTATGAGGAGTTCAGCCTCAGCATCTGGAGTCACAATCACACATTCACAATCACACATTCACAATCACTAAAAGGTTTACAATACTGTTTTCCCCCCATATAATGAATTTGCTTCGACGTTGTTAGGCAGGCTAAAAATATTTACAACTCCTTTTGTATCTTTTTTATTTGCTATATGCATATTTGCGGCACTCGTGTCTGCCAAATTATCACAAAATACATGCATTGTAATGTTTTCCCACACTCGTTATGGGGTGCCAGAAAAGATTTCAGTCATTAATTTAAGTTTCAGTTGAAGAAAACGTACAAAGATCTTGTGTGGTCTGATTTCTCTTTCACTAAACCCGTCACTTAATGAGATAAGGATTTACACCAGTAATCAATAAATAATACATGTAACAATAATACCCATAATAATCACTCTTAAATAGAACACAAACCATTCAATACGACAGGACACATTTAATTGCAATCAATTATGTATATTCACAAGATGCATAATCTCAAGTGTTTCAAAACTGGCTTTTTTTTTGTTAGAGAGGAAAGAAGAAAAACAAAAACAAAAATCTAGCTATTCAAAAATAGGCAACAAAAAGTTAACAAATGTAGTCCAGTTCAAAAGACAATCAGTTTTCCCAACAGTAATCCACAGCAAAAATAGCTCAAATACTCAGTAGGAGAAAGAGATGTTAAAAGAAAAATGTCCCTATCACGAACAGTCAACAGTTATCCAGTGCAGGCTAAATCGTACTCATGACTCCTTTTATTAGTCTGGTCCACATTTCCCGGTATTTCTTAGACGTGAGTATATAGGCTGGAGACTCCCAATCCTTCTTTCCAGTTCAGGTTTTGGAACCACCCACTCGCATTGTTGTCCCTGCAGAGTCCTTTTTCCTTTCCTTTTCGTAATCTGGAGCGCGACCCATTAGAACGCCGACGATAAACACTCGCGGATAAAACAGTAAATCACCGCGGGAGTCTTCTAGAGGAGCTCAATGCCTCCCGACAGCCGCCGCCATCTTTCCATGAGCGACGCGCCTCATCCACAACTAACTAGGGGTAACTAGGGGCTGGACTACAGACGTCGCCATCTTGATTCGGGCACTTATCTTATGATGACTATAGATTCATATAATATAGACATTTTTTATATTTGTGGATAAAGATCTCAGGATTTATTTTGCAGATGAATGATGACTGATAAATGCAGGACAAATAAACATTTCATTGTTTCACAGGTTTCTCCACTAGGGGGCAGATGATCCTCATCATCCCTGAGTTCTCCCTGGATGTATTAAAGGGTTCGTTCACCCAAAAATGAAAACTCTGTCAGTAATTACTCTGCCTCATGCTGTTCCAACCCCGTAACCCTTTCATTCATCTTCGGAACACAAAATAAGATATTTTTGATGAGATCTGAGAGCTGTCTCACTGCAAGGCTGCAAGGTAGTTTCATTCTGCCGGCCAAGAAAAGTTAGTAAAAATATTGTTAAAATAGTCCAAGTGACTATCAATCTGGTAGTGTGCTAGATCAGTGGTTCTCAAACCCTTTAGAGGCGTACCTTTACAAATACCTTTATAAAATATTGCTTTCAATAAAAAAAAAGTTCTATAGAGAAATATGCAATGATGGTAAAAAACAAAGTGATGCTTTTAAATATTAAATTAAAACCACCAGTAGGTGGCGGCAGGTCACTGTCTTTATGAGTGAGTCGTCGAGCCATTCGTTCATTCAGTAATGAAGCAGGAGGCTGTAATTATGAATGAATCATTGAATCATTGACTCACGATTTGTTCAAAGCCGCAGATTCGTTCACGAACACTGCTGTGTGCTTCAGTTCTGCTGTGGCTGTCGTTGGAGCTGTTGTTTTGATGCAAAAAAATACTGACAATACTTGTTTAAAATGAACATCACTTAATATGATTACCAATATGATTAATATGATTCATTTGTTGAGCTGTTGGATAAAGCAGTGTCACATTTGCAGTCGTGTGGATATTCGTATAATATGATCAACATTAAACACAGGACCTCACACAGGGTCTTAAAATCTTAAGACACATTTCTGCACAGTCTTGTGTCTATATGTGTTCTTCATGCTAGTAAGTGCTAAATCTCCACATTTAAGAAGGTCCATCGTTGAGAACGGCAGTAAAGCACCAAGCCAGCATCATGTGCACTCGCTCATCTCCACGCTGCTGGTGTGAGTGCAGTCGGAGTTGACCGCTGAAGATGAGGTCATCTGATCGGATGTATTTACAGCACTGACGCAATCACAGTCTTGCTCATCCCGATTTAAACCCTAATGTTTGACATGATCGGGGCGGGCTGATTAGTGTGAGAGCAGATCGAGAGGTGAAAGATTCGGTCTGTGAACGCCTCAAATTACCAGATAATCTGTGCTGAACATCGGAACCGATCGAGGTCCTCGACAAGACTTTTTCTCCGACTCTCGGGAGGGAAAAAACGAGGTTAAATGGGCCTAAAGCTCCTGTAGTGTGAGCCAGGCAGAGAGTGTGAGACACGTGTACCTGGCAGAGACACACAGTGGTGTGAGTGTTTAACACACGGGGGTTCTGGGTACATAGCAGCAGGTAAATACAGATAAAAAAAAACAAAAAAAAAACACATAACTTAATATCACTAAAATGAAATAGAAAGCTGCGCTTACAGATGCTCACATTCACACATGTAAACACACCACTGACGTCTTCACTTCCAGGTGAAGAAGCTGTCATTCAAAATCTCATTAGCCAATGACAACACACTGCCACTAGCCCCGCCCCCACGAGAGAAATGTGTCAGAACGGCGAACGAAAACTCAGAGAGCGTAAACGAAAACTTCAGAAGTGCAAATGAAAACTCTGGAAGCGCATTTGTAAGTTCAGATCAGCGATTGAAATATGAGAAATAGTTAGCAAAACGTGCAGTGTATTAAAAACGAAGTAAAAAAATTTGCCTGCGATTTATTGCTTTTCAGTTTCAAAGATATTTTATTCAGTTTCAATTTATATTTTCATTAGTTTCTTGAAAAGCTACGTTCATTATTATTGGCACAAGAATAATTCCATATATTTGCCCAAAAATCCAGAATCTTGCTAAATATTATATTGGTAATAAATAGGCAAGAATAAACCAGGGGCCCGTTCTTCGTACGTCGCTAACTCAGTTAGCTGGATTTGATTGTTGGCGATCTGGCATGATCTTGGATTGTTTGGTTCTTCGACGCTCATCCTGGACTTGCTGTCATAGCAACATGTGCGCAATCTTAAACCTGCTCGGGAGCAGCTTATTTCATGTTAACAGGATTAGATCCCGGCTTCATAAGTGGAGCTGATACGGGAAGTCCAGCGCAGCGCGATAGTGCACTTTCTGAGATATATATTTTTTCTCGTGACTCGTGAGATTGTCGTTTACATTATTAATTTGTTGGAAACGCACATTTATTTTCGACTTGTCGGAGTCGGGCTTTAACTACAGCACAAACTGTTTGCATTGCCCTAAGATTATTTGCGAGTGGCTCTTTCCTTTACACTATTGGAGATGCGGAGAACTTGATGGAAAGTGCTGTCTGTCGTGTCATTCGGAGTTTACCTGGCGCTTTTAGGTTTGAAAAACAGTTTTAGGATTTTTGTGGCATTTCCAAGCCACTTTAGATTTAATTTTTTATGAAGATCATACAATCATGACCATGCCGATTACAGATATGTCACTCAGGCTTCACTAACGTGATTGGTACCATAGACTATAGGCTACCATAGACTGCCATCAAGGCCTCAATGAAGGGGATTATGTGAACAGAAAGGGGGTTCACAATGTAAATGTGCAGCCCAGTTACTATTGTGATTCTTAATATTCCAGATTAGTAATACTATATCAAATAAAAAAAAAGGCAGTTGACTAAAATCTTCCATATCACAAATGTGAAAGCAAAATGGCCAGGATCTGTGCATGACTTAAGAATTTTCAGAGATTCACATTTATGCACATTATTTGAAAGTGGTGAGGAAAGTTCCACAATTAAATATCAAGCTCACTGTATTACATACACTTATGCTGATCCTAACAGAACTGCATTTGTTCATATGTGATTATGACATGTTCCTGCAGACAGGTGTTTTATGACCCCATTCCCTGACCCAAACCAGTTACAATGCAGCTCTAGCCAGGACAAGGGCACACAATGAAATGAACTTTGGCTAACTAAAGGGAAGATTTCAGTGTCTGAGAAGTCTGAGGGTTGCACACCTGACAGGGCCTGGGACATTGTTGCATGTGCCATATTACACAACATTGCCAAAAAAAACACACTTTTCATTAAATGTTTAATAAAAGACAAATATGCTTAGTTCCTTGAGTTTTATTTCAATTGTTCTTTGTAAAGAAAAGCCAGTGGCCAAGTGCCTGCAACAACAGATATTAGACACATGCCTCATGCAACAAATAAAAAGGAAAAGTTGGCTATCCACTGCCCACCTGTAGGCCTATGTCTCCTCTGTCTGTGCAGACTCTTCTGTAGGCCTTTCTGTAGATGTGGAATCCTGCAACTTATATTGCAGCCATAAAGCATACAAGTATAAATGAAGTAAAGTTATTTATGCACTTGCAGGTAGGCTAGTTCCTCCATATGACAGTTATCTGAGAGGGTTTATTCACTGTCCAGTGCAATGGAAACAAATGGACATTACAAAGTCTTATACTTTCTTTCCTTTGGAAAGTTAGAAAATGTCCACTTACTGCACATATTTCAGCCACCACTTTCTTGGGAACAGACACAAGTGTGTATTATGTAAAAGTGCACAAAAGAGGAAAACACAATGTCATTACAATGAACTACACTGGGGAAAAAAGAGATCAATGACTCATGGCAAAATATGTGTACATTAACATAAGTTTATCAGTTTTCACTTTCACAAGTCAAAGCAATTCATCATTACTCAAGATTTAACAGCTGAAATGACTATACAGCCTTAATTTAATGCAGCAAAAATTATTTTACAGTGTAGGCTACTAAGATCTTTTCTTTTTTTTTTTCTCAGCCTTTTTCTTGGTTGCTTTTATAAACAGACAACCATTTATTTAACAGTGCCTTTTATAAAAGAGACTACTGTATAATATAACTAAAAATGACCATTATGTAGAATATTTTTTTTGTACTTCACTTTTATTTGTTCCCATGTTCTAGTGTGGTGACTCTGACATAACAAATAATAACAAAGTAATTATGCAATTATTAAAATACAAAAATATAGGCTATTAAGTGATAAAAACATCTAACATGGCCACTTCTAACGGATTTAAATTGTCTGCTACTTTTTGCCAGCCCTCTCTCCTGGCTTTTGCAGACTTTGAGGTGTTCCCTGGCGTTTTGATTAAACATTAAAATTCCGAATAAACTTCGACTATTAGTTCTTGCTCTGCTGAGGAGAAAAACTGTGCCCGCTCTTTAGCCACGCTGAACAGCCAATAGCAGCGTTGCTGATCAATGTTTCTACTATCGATACATATCCCCTTTTAACCAGCGCATGAACGCGCAATTATCTCAGATAACTCAATCCAGCGATACTAATCATATCCGGCAAGTGTGTTCGAAGAACCGAGTTAGCCAGATCATGATTAGCACGATGATATCATCTTGGATGTCTCATTTGATCTCGGATGTTTTAAGCAACGTACGAAGAACGAGCCCCGGGCCCCAGGTGTCCTCCATGATTTCTGTTCTTTCCGACAACAAATCACTTGAACACGACACGTTCCTAATAACAACATCAGACATGGGAAGTAGGACATTCCCGATAGCAGCATAAGTGTGTCAGATAAGAGAGACATTCATCACATGCTGAGCGTGGGTTCCCAGGACCAGGACTGAAGACCAGTGCTGTAGATCATCAGCGGGAAGAGGAGTGGGAGACAGTGGTGATGGGATCAGGAGAGTTTCCCAGAGCCACGACCACGCTTCCCTAAAATACCCAATATCAGTCTCAGGGAGACACTTACATCAGTGCTTTCAGCAAGAAGGGTTTGCTGTCTCCAATATCAGCCATCAGTCTTTCTAGAAAATATACTGCCCACAACCCATTGATTATTATACAGATAACTGGCTGTTGCCCACAAGCCACCAGATAGACGTTAAATGTCTTTTCTGTCTTCAGTGTAAATACTGCATTAGTTGAAAAATAGTGTTTTGTATAAATTATTCTAATATTTTCACTGTTTTAAATGGAAATAAATGGTGCATAATTTAGAGAAATATTGTTTAGTACAATGAAATCCCCCTCAAAATACAAAATATATAAAACAAGTATAAATATAACAGAAATAATTATTGAATATTAATTTAATTAAAACGTTACACTTTTTGTAAGGAATGTTTTAAATCACTAAATTATAAACAAAGAAAAACAAAAGCTCAATCAAATGATGCACATTCAGAACACAGTAACGTTACTGTCATTCATTTTAATAATCACATTATAACCTATTAAAGTTATCATTTCAATATCGTTTCTTGCATAAATCTTATAACACATGAAAATGCTATTTTCTAAATGATTGTGCTTATTTCTGTTGAATTGTCTGTTTCACACATATCTTTAAAGTTTGAAGGCGATTCCCTTTAGAGAAATGTAAGCGAGTAATCTAAGTTATATGCTTTTAAACAAATAGGCATATTCTGTTGTTTTCAGTGACATTACTCGGATTCCTTCTGGAGCTTGGCAGGGTGTGGATTATGTTCATGGCCACAAACACGCGTCTCTCCTTTGTGAAGTGTGGGGGAAATGTTATTGGTGCAGAATCTTATCGCTGTAGATGAGTTCATCCTCTGTGTTTGACCAGTCCAGTGCGGGTCAGAAATCCTGCTAGCCTTATTTAGCCATTCATTTTACATGGTCTTTCATTTGTGAGTGTTGGCAACACTGCTCATTCAAGTTCTCGGTTCATACGTGCACATATAGCTGTGTCCGATTGACAGGTCCCTTTACACACGAGTGCTAACCTCTACAAGCTGAACACTCCATCATCACGACGAGCACAACATGACACTGCTTACTAACACATATTAATGTCATGCTCATTTCAGCAGCAGAATATAGCAGAGTAAATATAATCAAATAAAACACCTGATTTATAACCCTGAATAAAACACCTGATCAGAGAGGGCTGTTTAGTGTGAATTGACCAAGTGTCGTAACAGTGACCAGCGTGGGCCTGCCAAATGAACATAACAGAATATTTTTTTTTAGAAAATTAGTTTTACATGAATTCAGTGCATATCAAGAAATAGCTCATCATCATAGCATTTGGAAGCTTGTTTCTGCTACAGAATAAAGCATTTTAAAAGATAATTGCGACATTTTATCTCACAATTGCGAATTTATATCTCACAATTCTGACTTTATAACATGCAATTGCGACTTTAAGGGATGCACCGAGGCAGGCTCCGATACTGCTTTTCTTGGCCGGATCGGGGATCGGTTAGAAGAGGCCGATCCAAATCCGATACTGTGCGTATACTGTGTTATTGTTAAGCCCCACAAAAGGCACACAAACATTATAAAGCACCGTAAAGTTTTCGTGCACTATATCATTAGTGTTCTAAAGCCATTCTATAGTATAATGTGAGGTAGAGATGAATATTTAAGTCGTTAAATTCAAGTTCATGGAAACTCTTCCCTGCGCTGCGGCTGTCAGTCATTCTCCATTCAGCATCAGACGGTATTAAATTACACTGTTACGCTGATGATACACAGCTTGTATCTGCAAACGCTGATTCCCTTCTCCCCCTGCCTGTCTTACCAGCTGCCTTCAAGAAATACAGGTCTGGTTTTCTGCCAACTTCCTCTAACTCAATGGCAGTAAGACTGAAGTACCCCTCATTGGCACTGATTCTACTCTCTCTAGGTCCAGCAGTTTTTCTTTATCCATTGACGCTTCTTCCATTTCTCCTTCCCGCCAGGTTAGGAATTCGGGGGTCATCTTCTACAGCACCCTTTCATTTGAAGATCACATTACCAGACAACACGTTACAACATAACCAGGTCTTGTTATTTTCATCTCCGCAATATTGCTCGCCTCCGTCCATTTCTCACTCCGCATAGTTCCTCTATTCTTGTTCATTCGCTTGTCACCTCCTGCATTGATTACTGTAATTCTCTTTTATCTGGTTTACCACACAAATCTGTGCATAAACTCCAGCTGATTCAGAATTCTGCAGCTCGTATCATAACCCGGACACCATCTATTCAACATATTACCCCATCACTTCAACAGCTACATTGGCTTCCTATCAACTTCCGGATTGAATTTAAAATTATCCTCCTCACTTACAAATCTCTTCATAACCTTGCTCCACCTCTCAGATCTCCTACAGCCCTACACGCCTTCTGGAGCTCTCCGTTCCTCTTCATTGGGTCTCCTCCATACACCTTCTGCTCGCCTAACCACCATGGGCCATTGGGCCTTTAGCTGTGCTTCTCCTCACCTTTGGAATTCTCTCCCAGTCAACATCCGTAATTCAGGATCGACATCTCAATTTAAAGTCAAACTTAAAACTAATTTATTCAGAATTGCTTATTTTCCATGATTTTGTGCACTCAAATCTAGTACTTTTTTATTTTATTTATTTATTTTTTAGTTGTCATGTTTGCAATTGTTGCTCTCCCCTTATTTATTGTTTATTTTATTGCCATTGTTGCTGCTACATGATGTATGGTGACCTTGAGGGATTTGAAAGGTGCCTTTAATAAAATGCATTATTATTATTATTATTATTATCATTATTATGAAAATGTTACAAGTAACATAAAAAAGCTCAAACGTCGGAGCATGTCAGAACACCTCCAGGGTCCAGAAAACACCTCAGACCCTCTGGGGTCGACAAACGCGCTGGCTCAATTTGCTGGATTTTTTTTCACATAGCAGCAAAATAGACTTAAAATGCTCCGTCATTTATGGTCATACAGACATAAAATACATGAAAGAAATAAACTGTTAGATGTCTACTTTATTATGTGTCCACTTACAATCGAAACAAAACATTGTACTTTTGTAAAATAAACAGGTTGTGATTTTTTGCCTCGCCGTCTCTGTGAATGTTTTTTCTGAACTTAAACAGAACTCAGCGAATACTAGTCACACAGACATGAGCAATATATCTTTATAAACTTTTAATTGTCTACTTTTAAATGCTTAGGTTCTTATTAACCCTCTGGGGTCTAAGGTGTTTTTGAAACACCTAAAAGAAAAAAAAAGCCTATGGCTACACCCGCTTTTTTTTTTGTAAATCATATTTTTTTTGTATATAGCTTGATTATATCTGAATTTTACCTGTATATGTTGACATTTACAACTTGTGTTTACATTTTAAACCTTTTAAAATGCTTCATTGAGCATGTTTGTGTTTTTTTCTAGTAAAAAAACTATAATTTTTCTATTCGCATTTTGTGTTTTTTGTGTGATTTTGGGTCCAGTATGTTAATACAGTACATCAAAGTGAAAAACTAATTGTCTGTTCATATAGGTGATGTTGTGCTGAAAAAAATGATACCAAACATTAGCATGGTAAACATTTGTTTATGTCGCAAAATAAAAAAAATAAAAAGTACTCAAAAACAGCCAAAATAGCCCAAGACTCCGAAGAGTTAAAGTTTTTTGGTATGTATCCTAGAGACAAAGACGAATTAATGATATTAAGAAGAGGATCTATGACCTCTGGAAGCATCTCTTTCAGTAAGCTTAGTCGGTATAGGGTCTAACATACATGTTGTAGATTTAGATGATTTAACGAGTTTAGTAAATTCTTCCTCTCCTATAGCAACGAATGAATCAAATTTTCCCTCAGGGAGACTACAATGCACTGCCTGATGCGATACTGTAGTAGACGGTTGCATAGTTATAATTTTCTCCCTGATATTATCGATCCTATAAGTGAAGAAGTTCATAAAGTCATTACTGCTGTGCTGCTTGGAAACTTCGGTGCTTGAAGCTTTCTTTTTCGTTAGTTTAGCCACCGTTTCAAATAAATACCTAGGATTATGTTTATTTCTTCTAATAGGTTTGAAAAATAAGCAGATCTAGCAGCTTTTAAAGCCTCTCTGTAAGTAATTGAGCTCTCTTTCCATGAAATGCGAAATACCTCTAGTTTTGTTTTCTTCCAGTTGCGCTCCATTTTTCTGGCTGCTCTCTTAAGGGCCTGAGTGTGCTCATTGTACCACGGCGTTGGACTATTTTCTTTAATCTTCTTTAAGTGCAACGGAGCAACTGTGTCTAAAGTGCTGGAAAAGAGAGAGTTAAAAGTTTCTGTTGCAATATCGAGTTCTTCTAAGCTATCCGGGATGCTGAGATGATGAAACTGATCAGGAAGATTATTAATAAAGCAATCTTTAGTGGCAGAAGTGATAGGTCTAACATATTTGAAACACGGAGTCGGCTTTGCAGCCTTGGCTAAATGAAGTTTACACAAGACTAGATAATGATCTGAGATGTCATCGCTCTGCTGCAGAATTTCAACGCCATCAACATCTATTCCATGTGATAATATTAGATCTAGAGTATGATTACGAGAATGAGTAGGTCCTGACACGTGTTGTCTAACTCCAATTGAGTTTACAATGTCTTTGAATGCCAATCCCAATGCATCTTTTTCGTTATCTACGTGTATATTAAAATCACCAACAATTAGTACTTTATCTGCAGTCAATATTAACTCTGATAGAAAGTCCGCAAATTCTTTGATAAAGTCTGTATGGTGCCCTGGTGGCCTGTATACAGTAGCCAACACAAATCTCAAACGTGATTTATCGTTTACACTATATATTTTTACATTAAGCACCAATGCTTCAAAAGAATTATATTTAAAACTTGATTTCTTAGTGGTTTTGAAAATATTACTATAAATTACAGCAACTCCTCCCCCTTTGCGTTTCGGACGAGGCTCATGTTTATAACAGTAATCTTGCGGGGTGGACTCATTTAAAGTAATGTAATCGTTTGGTTTTAGCCAGGTTTCTGTCAAACACAGCACATCTAGGTTATTATCTGAAATCATATCATTAACAATGAGTGCTTTTGAAGTAAGCGATCGAATATTCAGCAACCCAAGCTTTAGCATTTGCTCATCTGTATTATAGCTGTTTTTTATTTGTTGAACATCAATTAAAATTTTAACCTTAGATGGGTTTAAACGGTTGTTGGATTTCCAAATTCGGGGAACAGACACAGTCTCTATATGATGATAGCTAGGTGAAAGAGGCTCTATGTGATAGGATTTATCTGACCTGGGTGACGCGAGGCCGCTAGCAGACGGTTGGTTTAGCCAGTCTGTCTGCTTCCTGACCTGAGCCCCAGATTGTCATGTTTGAGCTCTAAGACTATGAGCCATATTACTAGAGAGAAGAGCAGCACAATCCCAGGAGGGATGAATACCATCTCTTTTCAACAGGTCAGGTTTGCCCCAAAAACTTTTCCAATTGTCTATAAATTCTATATTATTTTCGGACACCACTTAGACAGCCAGCCATTGAGTGAACACAATCTACTAACTATTTCATCACTCATGCGAACAGGAAGGGGGCCAGAGCAAATTACAGTGCCTGACATCATACTTGCGAGTTCACACACCTCTTTAATATTAATTTTGGTGATCTCCGACTGGCGGAGTCGAACATCATTAGTGCCGACGTGAATAATGATCTTAGAGAATTTACGATTAGCATTAGCCAGCACTTTTAAATTTGCTTTGATGTCAGGCGCTCTGGCTCCCGGCAAACATGTGACTATGGTGGCTGGTGTCTCTATTTTCACGTTCCGTGTGATCGAATCACCAATTACTAGGGCACAATCAACAGAACTCTCAGTGGGTGTTTCACTGAGCGGGGCAAATCGATTTGTTATGGTAATCGGAACGGAAGAGTGGTTTTTTGATCCGCGACTAGAGCGATCCCTCACTGTCACCCATTTGCCTGGCTGCATGGGCTCTACTTCAGCCAGAACCGACTCATGTAAAGAGTTCACTATGCTAGGCGCATCCAAAGCAGTATTTAAATCTCTTGCACTCTTACTATCCTCAATTAACGTTTGGATGCGTGTCTCTAATTCTGAAATCTTCTCCGTCAACCTAACTGTCTCCTTACATTTATCACACATAAATCCTATATTGCCAACAGAGAAGGCTATGCTAAACATGTGACATGAAGTGCAGGTGACAATAACAGGACAAGACATTACTCACCGTGTTTGTTGACTGATTCTTACTCACCTGAGCTTTTTATGAACTCAAAGGCGCGGGATGTTTTATTACATCACATATTTTAGTAGTTATCATAAATTAGGTATCATTTGAAAGCTTACAAACTCAGAATTCATCCTGTGAAAACCGCTTTGAAATTGGACGTTGCGTTACCACAGAAACGGTAGTCTAAATTCTTTTCTCTGGCTCCACCCCTTTTGGGCGTAATCATGTTTCATAATTTATGATCAAAACCTTTTCTAATCTTGACAAAATATTGTCAGAAAGGTCTGAGTCTCAAGGTTTGATATTTTGTGACAGAAGTGATATTTGGACAGAAATGTATGAATTTGTTACAGCAGAATGCATACAATTAAATTTAATGGAATGTATGTCACCTGGTGGCTATTTCTGGTATTACGCCTAAACAGAATCTCATGGGAACTTCAAGTTTTGTGATATCAACTTCAAATTTGGAACAAAACATGGTTAGATATATGGCTTTGATTTTATATTAATTTTAGAGTAAAAAATATTTAGTACAATAGATATTTTATATAAAAGAATATTAAGTACAGTATATTTGATTTACTGTAAATTTAAACTTCCATAACTTTTTCATACTTTCATTTTTTTAAGTGCTTTAAATCTTCAGAGTGTTTTCTTTAAAACAAGA
Source organism: Squalius cephalus (assembly GCF_949319135.1). Lineage (NCBI taxonomy): Eukaryota > Metazoa > Chordata > Actinopteri > Cypriniformes > Leuciscidae > Squalius > Squalius cephalus. The sequence goes on along the minus strand of NC_137135.1, from coordinate 457,053 downwards.
CCAAACTTAGGTCTATACCCAAAAGCATTCTTGAATTACAACCATTTAAGTTTGAATAGTGAATTTTAATGTCCATTCTCAAAAAGGGGGTGACAGTTAAGGGATTAAAGTACTATTTTTATGGTAACGCAGGGACCGATTTCAAAACAGTTTTCACAGGCTGAATCTTGAGTTCGTAAGCGTTCGAATGATATATAATTTGTCAACATTAGATCAGGAGAAGTATAGGATATAATTGTTTTAAACATGCAATGGCAGTTACAGTTATAGATTTGGTCCTTTTTTTATACCCTAAACAGGCAACGTGACCTGGGAGTCACAACTCATAAAATCCAAAATATATCAAATATTTCAAAAATTATTTTGGATATGTTTTACTTAAGTCCAGATGATATAAAAAATTACATGAAATTATTTTTTGCTTATCATTTTCTACTCTTGCCTGTTTAAGGGTTAAAGACGCATCTCTTTAGCCAAGCATTCACATAATACTTACTTTATACACTTTATACTACAGTTAAATCGGATCGAATGCATTAATATTATGAACAGCAGCTATGCTAATTTTTTTCCATCTGCTTTTCTGTTGTTATCTCGGGACGCTAGTCTCGAGGTAAATAGTTCGTCAGCTCCAGTTTGTATCCAGCCTCTCATGGAGACTATGCCCCAACACCCGTGAAAAGACGACTCGATGCCTGTGAAGAGACGACTCAACGCCAGCGATGTTATGCCCTAAATTAATACATGATTAACTAACTTTATTTTTCTATGTACATTTATGAAATGCACTTTCTGTAAAGCTGCTTTGAAACAATGTGTATTGTGAAAAGCGCTATACAAATAAATTTGAATTGAATTTAATTGAATTTAAATTTTGCAAGACAATATGCGAGTGGGCGTCAACGATCCAACACCATCATGAATATTGAGTAGTTCACACCTGCGGAGACAATGGGGCCCGCATACTTAATGAGCCATTCATTCAGGTGTGTCACTGAGCCACAAGAAAGAATGCAAGAGCAATGTGTGTATATATATATATATATATATTCTACCAAATTGGTTCACAGTTGGAAGTCAATTTCTCAATTTTTTATTATTTTTCCACAAATTGTGCTTGCAAATTGTATAATATCCAAGGTAAACATGTCTAGTAATTGTGCAGTTAATTCTCATACTGTATTTTCAGTTTTGGAATATGTATCCTCTCCCCAAATTTGTCACTAATAAAACACAATCAAAATTATTTAAAGATTATTATTTTATATTTACCTTTTAATAGTTTGTTTACATCTACATTGTAAATATATTTTTTTATTAAAAAGGTTACAATTACAACAACAATTCAAATGTAATCTTTCTTTGTAAAAACTAAAGTATACATTTTATCATACATATTTCAAAGTTAAGGATTCATTACTTGAATATAGCCTAGGCTACATTGGAATAAACACTATAACATATTATTTGATTACTTTATTTTTGACAAAACATACTATATTTAACACATGAGCAAAAATTGGCAAACAAAAGCTTATTTGAGGTGGCAGATATTTTACAGTAAAAATTTATAATCTATCCAAAACTAATCAACGAAATGTTGTCTTTCATATGTCTGTAACATAGGTCTTTCGTTTTTATTATAAGGAATATAAATGTTAATTTGCAGTTTAATATGTTGCTTATACAAATACATTTTATTTCAACATATTTCAGTCGATTTTTACTCATCTCAGTATAGCAAAACAGTTTGCTAAAACATCATTCATTCACACACAGTAATGCGATTCAAATTTAAACTGTCTTTTTGCCAGTTGTGGTAAACAGCGCGCATCTCTGCCGTTCATTCATTCACACACAGAAACGCGATTCACTTGAGAATGAAAAAAACTTACTACAGTATTCCATCCGTTGCTCCTCGAAATACCAGCACTTCTGAGGTACATTTTCCATTATTATTATTACGATAGTATTATTCCTCACAGCGCTGCGAGACGGTGTAAACAAGTACAATGATCTGATTAAACTTGATGTGTTTTCTCGAGCTGATATGGGGGCGTTCACAGTTTGCATTGATTGCCTCAGTCATTTGCGTTTGAATAGCGCACGCTCTCCGTGGGCGGGGTCACATTAAAAATAATGAGCTGAGATGAGAATGACTGACATCTCTCTCTTTTCATACATATTACATAAACTGAGAATATTTGTTTTTTATAAAAATCACTTAATTTAAAAGAAGAGAATTCAAGCTTCATGCCTGTGTGTCTGTATGCCTGTTTGACTGAGTATTCGCTGAGTTATGGTTCATTTTCGGATGCGTTTCAGAATGGACTTCACTGACAGAGAGAAGGCAGAACTCGCATCATGTTTATTTTTCTTTATTTGGCAAAAAGCACAACACTTTGTTTTTATTGTGAGTATACACAAAAAAATAGACACTTAACAGGATCGATTGATGTATGAAACTTGTTTGTAAGATCAAAGTCAACATAGTATTTTGAGTCTCGTTTGAACTGATAAGAAAAAAAGCGAGCAAATCACGCCGACCCCAGGGGGTTAAACCTAACCCTTTCCTGGGTGGAGTTATAAGACCAAATGTGCAAATATGCAAGTCCCATGCAAACGACAGGTTTCTTCTTCTTTTAAAGGAATTGTTAATTTATTTATTTTTTTTAATATAGTTTTTGAACACAAGCCCATCATAAGACCTTAAGACCTAAAAGTAAAGCTCGGTAGTACATTCAATATCAAAAATATAAAAATTTCACTTTTGTAAAAAGGAAACACATACTACCTCACGCAAAAAAAACATAACAAACACTACAAAAAAATGGGCTATCTTTCAAGTGAAAAAAAAAAAGTGTGTAAAAAGTAAAAAAAAAAAAAAAAAGGCTGGGTCTCAAGCGCGTACAAAATTCAACAAAAAAAGGCTGGGTCTCAATCATCCTGCATGAAGCGCTGTCATTTTCGTTTGAATGCACTGAATCCCTTATCCCGGGAGTGCTTGATGTAAGCCCTAATGTGACTCAGCTCGAGGTTGGTCCACCTACTGTTAGAGCTGGCTGGGACGGTCAGTTCAATCCTTGGTACAACTTGCTCCTCAGCTTCTTCCTCTTCCTCCACATCCAGTGCTTCAACCCTTTCCTCCTGGAGGTGGACGTGGACGGGCAGGGCAGGTGTGCTGGGCACAGCAGGTGGCACAACCAATTTGTATGGGATATTTTCATTAATTAAGCCGCCTTACAGCTGGATTTTGCATGAGGAGCAGCTTCGACAGGATCTGCAACTCCTGCAGATGACGCTGAGTGACAGAAAGAGTACGCTCCAGCTCCGCCAGTTTGTTGAACGACACATAATCCCCAGTCTGGATCATGCCAACTCAGCTAAGAAAAGCAAGGGCAGTGGTGGCCCTGTCCTTGGGCATCCCCTTCGGAAGGCGTTCCACACACCGCTCCAGCCAGGGTATCCCATGCTCGCGATATTTCTGGAGATTCCGTGAATAGGAAATGCCCAACTCGTTGATTTTTGCACATATATCACCCAAGTAAAAGGCTGCACGAGCAGCAGCGGATGGGATATCTGCAGGCTGGTGCAGCTCTACATAGTCCTTACAATTTCATTTTGCTTTCATGTGACGGTGTTCGTCCCAATATTTTACGTGTGGAAAGAACTTGTATTTGGACAGGCCCAAGCTGAGGCAGTGGGCGGGATCGTAGCTCATAGCTGTCACCATGTCGACATCACGACCAAAGGAATGGGGTATCCAAAAGCTTTCCTCCCCCCTACTTCACAACTAAACTCAGAGACCGTCCTACAATCCACCAGCCGGCCAATTGGACATGTGCGCCCTTTCAGTGACTCACCAGGCAGGTTGCCATTCCGTTGATAAAGGTTGCACAGCAGGATCCTTACTAGCTGCTCACCGACAATCTGTGGACCTGCGAGCAGGCTATCAGGCTATCAGTTAGTGGGAAAATCCTCAAGACGCAAGCCTTTTGTACTTTTGATCCAGATGTCGAGGGGAGGAGGAGACTCCCCAAGGCTAGCGCTGCTGATGGGCCCCAAGCACAGGAAGCCCCTCATCCTTGTATGACTGTTTGTTGAACTTATTTGTTGAACTTACACCCAGTTCGGATGAGAACTGCCACGAAGATCGGCATAACGGCCGACCAAAAAAGAGCTCTTTAGCTGCGAGCTCGAGCTGAAACGCGTGCCAGCTATTCTCGTAACCTCCCAATCCTCTTGCCTGATGCAACACGTCATGAAGAGCAATGCTCAAATAGGTGGCCACTGATTGGACCACGGAACATTGACCACTGCCCTCTTCATCACCGCGAAAAGGCACCAACATTGGCACAGTCTCGAGAAGTGTATCCATCATGGGCTCAATGAAAAAAATCACTGGCTTGAATCAGTGGATTGAAGTGGGGCGTCAGGTGCTTGCCTGAAGCTGGCGTGTGGCAGGGAGGCATGACGGCATACAGCTGTATAAAAATTAACTTTCACGTTGTCTTGTTGCACAACATGCAGGAGCCTTACATCTGCATCCATAGGTAGGTGGTCAAGATTACTCTGAAAGTTAGCCGTCATGGAGTACACTGGAAATTATGTGTCGTGCCCCCCACTACCCCACCACCTCCTGCAGCCCACAACGTGACCATAGAAGGTACAGGCGACGTGGTACGAGATGTTCATGACCCCCAGCCTCTGCAAATCAAACCAGTGGTGGTTCTTCTGCCCAAACTTCGACAGCGTCAAAACGATGGCCATGTCAATGTCGACATTTACATCATGGACCGAATACATGAATAGATCCAGAATCAGTCGGTTGCAGGCTGCGAAGTTCAGGAAGTGACAATGTGGGATTCACTCTCAAATTGCATTGTTGACATAACCATTGCATGGGACAGTTATGATATGCCAAGTAGTAACGTATTAGCAATGTAATTCAGACAATAGATATAACAGAATGTCAGTCCAAATATTTGAGTTTTTTTCCAAATATCGTAAAATAATGACTCGTAAATCTAAATGTTCGCGGTACATTTCTGTTCTCTTCGTGGATACGTAGTTATACAGCATCTGCATTGAGCACCATCACTAAATTCACAGAACCGGGATGGGCATTCATGTGTAAATATTAAACTTTGCTTAATCTACAAAACATCAAACAATGCTTATTAGTTTGAGAAAGGTGTTTTACAGTCTTCGATGCAGGAGTAAAATACCAGCATACAGCAGCAGTGATACGTATTAAGATAAAACAGCAGCAAGCCTTTTATGTAAGGTTACTGCGACTAAGCATAGTGGACATGAGAAAATGTTCATTAGAAAACATAAAGCCATTTACCTGGTGCTTTATTACTTTATTTACCAACTTTCAACAACACTTACAAGGCTGATGTTATTAATTACTTGTGTGTTTTCAGGCTCGGTGCAGCTGAATAAATGTTTGTCTTACTCCATTATTTATCCGTTGTCCAAATTACTCCACATTTACAAATAGGAGTATAGAGGGTTTGACGATGACGATTATCAAACAATGCTAAATCATAATGCTGTTTACTCAGGTGGTTGCGGGGGGTTTCTTTTCTCATCTCATTAGTCTGCAAGGTGTTATCATTGTTAAAGCCACACATAATGTGAGTTCTAATTGGACATGTTTCAGGTTTCAGTTCAGGCACACATAGTCATAGACCACTAGAGTTAAACAATTTGGCGTGGTAGCCCAGTCACACATAAGCTGTGTCCCAATTCAGGGGCTGCATCCCCCGAAGGCCGTATTTGAAGGCCAATTGCGTCACAGCGGCGCGACAAAGGCTGTCCCAATTCCAACACTGCACCCTTCGAAAGGCCGCATTCGAAGGCAGATTGCGTCACTGCAGTGCTACGAAGGCTGTCCCAATTCAAACTCTGCACCCTTGGAAAGCTGATTGCGTCACTGCGGCGTGGCGAAGGCTGCCCCAGTTTGGAATTTCATTCAAATGCGACGCCAAATGCGCCCTTCGTTTCTCGGGCAAATGAAGGATACAACAATGGACACTTCGCAGCCTACCCTTCCCCAGAATCCATAGTGCATCGTGACGACGCAAGTTTATTAAAAAAAAATGGCGCGTGTTAGTAGTGTGGTGGCCGAGGAATTCACTTATAAATGTAAGTATTGTGTTTTAATTTATTAAGTTTCGTCAGTGGCTGATTGAGATGAAGAGGAGCCAGGCCCAGCCCCACCAGCCCTACCAGCCCCACCAACCCCACCAACCCCACCAACCCCAATTTAAGTTATTTGTAAATGAAGCAAAGCAATTTTTGTACATTGTTTATTTTGGTAATACAAGTTTACATTTGGAAATAAAACAAGTAATTGTTTTGGAAATTGTTTACTTTTGTAATGGAAGTCATTTGTAAATGATAAATTCTTCTATACATGTTTTTTTTTAGCATGTAAAATGAAAATGATTTCAAGTACTTTTAACAAATATTTACAACAGGAAAACAATTCAAATTAACAGTACATAAAACAGATTGGAAAAACGAAGAAAAAAAAGTGGTGGTGCCGCTGGACCGGGATGGGCTCCACAATAGAGACCCTGATAAGGCCTCCTGCTGGTGGGACATCATCTAGGATGGTCTCCAGAGTGTTTGACTGCATCATTTCCACTGCATTGTCTAACAACAGGTTTGCACGGCTGACTCAATCGACGACTGCCATCTCACTGAGATATTTTCAGAAAGAAGGAAGAGTAAAAGAAATAAACTCACATCCTCAAACCAAACCATAAAATATTTCAACATGCAACAACATTCAACTTTTTTTCTTATGCATTGTAACTTTACAATTCTCTTACTTGCCTGTTACAAATAGTTGTGGTCAATTGGTACCTCCTCCAGGGCAGACAGCTGGTCACGCCACGGAGCACCACTGACTGTCTCCAAAACATGCTCCCCCTCATCCTCATGCTCATCCTCATGCTCATCCTCCTCATGCTCATCCTCTGCATCATCCTCCTCTGCATCATCCTCCTCATGCTCCCCCTCATCCTCTGCATCATCCTCCTCATGCTCATCCTCTGGGGCCATGATGTCACCAACCCCAAGGCAGATGTTGTGGAGGATGGCACAGGCTGTGATGACCTGAAATGAAAAAAACAAAACAAAAAAATTATATGGTCTGGAAGAAAGAAGTTAATTATGTTTTTTGCAAATGTATTTTCAATTAACTTACATGAGGTACAAAGGTGTGGTGCACCTCCAGCGTTTGCAGGAAGATGGCCCTGAACCTGGTCTTCATCATCCCAAAAGCACGCTCTATAATGGAGCGTGCCCTGGAATGATGGAGATTAAAACTCTGGGCTCCCACACCTCGTACTGTCCTCTTGTAGGGAGTGATGAGTGGGAGTGGGTGTTGGAGACATGGGTATCCTCCGTCTGCGAGGATGAAGTGCCCTGGAGGAGGGTACACTGACCTCCTGTACAGTGGGCTGTGGCGGAGCACCCGTGCGTCATGCACTGACCCTTGCCAGCCCATGTAGGTGTCAATGAAGCGGCCCTGATAGTCTCAAACAGGGAAGGGATGGACGGGAACAGTTTCCTGTTCCTGTAGCATTGACCATCAGGGCCGCTTGGAGGCTTGATGCGGACATGGCAGCCGTCGATTGCTCCTGCAGCTTTCAAGAAAGCTCTGTGTCTGGCCAGCCCTGCAAACCCACAGCAAACTGCCTCCAGGTCTTCTGGGGTGTTGGGGAACTGAATGACCTGGTGGCAGATGGCCACCACCTCCTCAGTGACTCGGTGGACAATGCGGTGGACAGTGGAACGAGGCATGTCAAACACTCCGGAGACGACCCTGTAGGATGTACCACACGCCAGCCAGAAAAGAAATACCAGGGTCTCTATTGTGGAACCCCATCCGTGTTGCCGGTCACTTCTCAACAGGTCAGCAGCACTCTCAAGGCCTCCCTGCTCAGCCGAAAATCAGGTTGAGTGCCCAAGTCATTAAAAAACCTGTCCAGCACTGGCACACTCAGGTTTATCCTGCAGTACAGGGGTCTGGTCTGATTTAGGAAAAGAAGGAAAAGAGAAATTGTTTAGAGTTGTGACAAAGTAATTGTTGGAAGATATAGTGATACTTAAACTACTTTTAGTAAGTATTAATGGCACATTGGGTAAATATTAGTAGTTATATTTAAAACCTTACTTATGTACAAGTGTTATCTTGCATACTTGTACGTAATTTACTTAAGATATAAAGAGTAAAAGTACAGTTATGTATTCTGCATAAAAAAAAACTCCTTGACAGGGTGCTTAGATATGTTGTTGCATTCATATTACTGCTTGGCTATGTGTATGTTGCATTTTAATTCTGAATATTTATTTATTGTTTTGTGTTTTATGCTTCGACTGCGTTAAAACAAAACACGCTGGAAACATGCCTAAATAAGATGGACTGCATTTACATGTATATAGCGCTTTCAACAGACACATGGCCACCAAGATCACCATGATCAAGAGAATAAACTCCATAAAAATTGCATCTTCGTGAGGTAGCCTATAAGTGAACATTAGAACAGCTTTATGTGTATTTTGTATTTTCATAAGTATCATTACATTACTCAGGTACACCCAATTCTTATGTACATTTTAAGGTGTACTCCAGCAATTAAGAAACTAATTGATGAAAAATGCAACTAGAATTGCCTGTGACAGACTGTTACAGTGTCTTCTGTAACTGGTAGTGAGCTGTTACTCTGTGTTAAATCCTGTAGTAGGACAGTCATTAACAAAAAGCCACATTTGTGTGACAGTGTCCGGGTTTTACACTTGATAAATTAATAAAGCATTAGTGACTAGGGATGAGTCAGGATTGTCGAGAAGCAGACACACTCTGTCAGTTCAAAGCTAGATTAAAGACACATCTCTTTGACCTAGCTTTCACATAACACATCATAGACTTCTATAATTTAATGTTAGGCTGCATATATTAGGTCAGCCGGAACCGGGAACACTTCCCATAAATCCTGATGTACTCGTTACATCATGAGAAGAATGGCATCTACGCTAATTTTAGTGTCTGTGTTTATCCCGAGGTTTTCCTGCAGCCTGCCGGATCCAGGCCGTATCCAGATCTGATGAAGGACCTTCGCCTGGACCCGATGACAACGCAGTGCTGAAGTGCCAACTAGTCTCTCCCTATGGAGGATCCCTTTACCACTCTACAGATAAAGCGTCGTCGGGAAACTCAATTTGCGTATCTACCCCGAATTGATAAAAGAAAAGAAAATTCTATATCAAAAACTATAAGGAAACACCAGTACTTTGTTTAGGCTTGGTTTGTAGGGAATTACAAACCTGCGCACATATATTCAAACACACATAACTATAGAACCCGTTCTTAATGCGCATGTGAACGCCATCAGCGTTTCTCACAGGTCTGCGTTTAAAGTCTGTGTAGAGAGAATGGTGTCGTCTTAGCGGCCCCTAATTTAATAACAAATGATCATTGCGACGGAAGCAAATCAATTAAAACTAACTTTAGCTGGAAAATAGCTTTATTAAAGAACCGCTATAAAGCCAAAACAATCTTACCTTAAATTATACGTTTATCTCTGTAAAGCTGCTTTGAAACAATCTACATTGTTAAAAGCGCTATATAAATGAAGATGACTTGACTTGACTAGTGTGCAGTCTAGTTCAAGTCTCCTTTAGTGTGCAGTCTAGTTCAAGACTCCTTTTGTACAGGCCCATACACAAAATAAATATATTGAAATATATTTTAAAGTGTCAAAAATATATGTGGCATATATTCCAAATGCATTGAAATATATTTGCATTGTTGTTCACTTATATTTATCATTTTGAAATATATTCTGAAATATTACAAAAATATATGATGTTAAGTGTGAAATATATTTACATTTATAACATGTAATGTAAAATATATGACAAAATATATGGTCATAAAATGTTTAGCTTGCTAAAGAAGGGTGGAAAATGTATTTTGATCATAGTAATTCCTCTACCTTTTCCCCTATACACAACAGTAGGCTACCATATTTCACTACTGTATTATGACACACAGCTATAATAAATACTGTACTTACATTTAAATGACTGCAATGTAAAATGACAGATAGTTGCTTTCCTAGGACTATTAGGCCATATTAGTTGGCACGTACCTAACACTAAGTGCAATTATTAGATTTATTGTTGTTTTATTGACATCTTTCCTGAAGTCATTTAAATATTGAAAATATGCACAATATTTATGATGCAAGTACAACAGTGACACTCCAACAGTGAAGTACACCTAAACAATAGATAGAACTCAGTGTCTAACACTGCATACACACACTATTAAATAACTGTATTCAATTCTGTAAAAATAGGGGAAAAAACTCTGCATTCTGTGTGTTATTTCCTACATAAAATTATCATTTTAGGCCAATAAAGTCAGTAAAGGGGCAGCTGTGGCCTACTGGTTAGGGCTTCGGGCTTCGGGCTTGTAACCGAAGGGTTGCCGGTTCGATCCTCGACCAGTAGGAAAAATGTGGGTGGGGGAAGTGGTAGAGCACTGCTCTCCCATGCCCACATCCACGGCTGAAGTGGTCTATCTAAAAAATAAACTGAAAATGTGTTGTTTGTTTGTGAAAATGTTAACTTTTTAAATTTCAAATGAAACAATTTGCAAAAGTTAAACATATATGAAAATATATTTACATATATTTAACTAAAATATATTTATTGGGCCAATTTCAAATATTTGCATATATTCCAAAAATATATTTTGAAAATATATTTCAAATATATTTCTTTTGTGTATGGGCAGACACTGGGAATAAGTTACGTCACCTATATGTTTCTTTGCTCTCAGCTGATTGGTCAAACTTCAGTCTGAGATCTTGAATCCAGAACATAATCTGCCCCGGAGCAGGTTAGCCGTGCAGCGGAAGATACCATGGCGACGAACACCGATTAAAGCCAAGTTACTTTCATAGAACCTAAAACCCAGGGTTGGCGGAAATTAAACTGAAACATAGCTGGCTAGCCACCTAAACCGGCTTCATGGTATCGGCCCGTGATGTACATTGTTGTGTAAGTGTTTAAGAAAATGCAATAAAAACAGTATTACAAAAAAATGCTATTTGTCAATGCCATGTCTGATTGTAGGTGAAGAAGACAAATCAAACTCAGACAGCCACAGGATTCTGGCCAGACTAGACCACCGGCAGGTGTGCATGTTTCTCATGAAATACTGCTGTGGTGTATTCTCTCATACACTGGATAGGGTACAAAAAACTGATAGAACACAAATGGGTGGTATTTCTATTTTGAACATAATTTTTTAAAGTTGGAGAAAAAACATTCTTACAAATATTTCATTTCAATACATGAACACTAATATACCATCTTCATTTGATTGCATTTAGAGTTAAACCAATAACAGTTTCTTCTAGTTAATTTTGTATCCCACAACTATCATTTTTTTGTGAGTAGAAGAAACTTTTAACTAGTTTAATGAGAGTTTAATTTTGCCCTGAAATATATGAATCACCTTGTTTGTTTGTTTTTCATGAATGGCTTCTTATCTCAGTAACATTTTTGTAAACATAACACGATCACAACACTGAGTGAATTCTAGGTCTCTGTGTGCTGTTTACAGATGAGGGACTCAGTTCTTGATTGTGTGTTGTGGCTTCGAGACCCTGCGGACTGGCTAAAGTTACAACACAACTAGTGCACAGAGGACCATGTCAGTTGACACCAGACTTCAGATTTTTGAAAAGAGAAGATGGGAGAAAGTGCCATCACCTTTTTAGAAAATTACAGAATGGTGAAAAAATGAAAAGAAGCTGGCTGGTCTAATCTAAAAAAGCCAGCAGTCTTTACTGCTTCTGTTGTAAGATCTTCTCAAATAGAGATTATAATCTAATTACCAGAGGAGAGAATGATTGGGAAAACCATGAGAGTACTCCGGAACATAGCAGACACATGGCATTGTGGAAGAACTTCAGGATTCGTTTGGAAAAAAAAGGCAATAGATCAGGTGGAAAGATGTGCTTAGAGGATGAGAGAAAAAGGTGGCATTCTCAAAAGATTGGTAGCTATCATTCAGTCTTTGGCAGGGAGACATATGGGTCTAAGAGGAACATCGGATGCCCTGTATGATCCAAATAATGGAAACTTCCATTATTAAAGGGTAACTAAACCCCTGGTCAGAGCCTGACTCCACCCACTGGCAATATTTGAAAAATGCTGGAAAAGTGGGCAGAGCCCAGCGGAGGGGGGGGGGGGGCGTGCATCTGAGACGCGTCTCTCTGTAGGCAAGGGCGTGGTTAGCTGGTTCCCTCTGACGTCACAGGGTACCACAACTTCCAATAGGAAAATTCAACTGCAGTAGCCACTGTTCAACCTGAAGAGGGCAGCACTCAGACGTTTTTACACCATATATTGTTGAATTAAAACACTTTAAACCCAAATGTCAAAAAAATTACTTGAATCAATGAACAGCATTAATAAAGCCCCAGTCTTACAGATCATTAACTAAAAAAAGTTGTTTTAGGGTTTAGTTACCCTTTAAAGTAGTTAAACTCATGGCAAAATTTGACTTTGACCTGTACTGTTTTTTTTTTTTTTTCTCCATTAGGTCACCTGATGGAGTTTTTTCGGTTCCTTGCCACTGTTGCCTTTGGCTTGCTCAGTTGGGGATATTTAATTTAATTAATCAATCAACAATACTATTGATCAGCATTACCAAACGTGGACGTTTTCCACTAGAAACAAACATTTATGTATTATTTTAATTTAATACTGTGAAGCTGCTTTGATACAATCTGTATTGTGAAAAGCGCTATATAAATAAACTTGACTTGACTTGACTTGACTTAAAACATCATATAGGTCTTATTCAAAGTGGAGCCAGCCACACCACATACCTGGGTAATATGGTAAGATAATTATGGAGACAATGGCTAATGAGATCAAATATTTTTCTCTAATTGTGGACAGCACCGCTGATGTCTCACTTACCATTGCAACTGTGGCAGTACACAATGTGGAAGTTAAAGAATATTTTATGGGGTTCCTTGAGTCTGAAGGATCTACTGGAGAAACCCAATCATCCCTCATTCTAAAGACACTGCAGGAGCTCAACATCTCTTTTGAAGATTGCATGGGGCAGTCGTATGATAATGGGGCACATATGAAAGGAAAAAAAGAAAGGTGTCCAAGCCAGACTGTTAGAAATCAACCCAAAGGCCTTGTTGTGCCATGTGCAACACACTCTTTAAACCTGGAGGTAGCGGATGCTGGAAATAGCTCCCCAGAAGCTGCTGCCTATTTTGGTTTCACTCTTTTCTCATCCTCCACACAATATTGGCCTATTCTAAAAAGCCTTGTCAACCTCGCTCTGAAATCCGGGACAGAGACCCGATAGGAGAGTCGAGTGAAGAGCGTGGAAACTGTGAGGTACCAGGCTGCAGAAATTAGGGATGCCCGTCTACAAGTGAAGGAGAAAGCCACTGACCCAGGGGTTAAAACTGAGGCACACACTTTAGCTGAGGAAGTAGGAGCATATCGCTTTGCCATCTGCACTGTAGGATGCTATGACATCCTCATCCAAATACATCATGTCAGCAAATGAATGCAGTCAGGGTCCATGCAGCTGGATGTTGCTGTCAATCTGCTGACGGAAACTGAGCCCTCCCTCAAGAGCGAGATTCGAGGCACAGGGAAAGCTTTAAATACAGAAACTAACATCTTAAAATCAACTCTGCACTGCACCAGTAGCCAATGAAGAGGAGCTAAGATAGGCGAGATATGCTTCCTCTTTTTATCCCAGTTAAAAAACCAGCTACAGCATCCTCTACCAGTTGTAAACGTGATAGTGAAGACTGGTTATTTCCAGCATATAAAGCATTGCAGTAATCAGGAGGAGGACATGATTTAAGAGGGCTCTGGGGCCTCATTAATAAAACATGCATATGCACAGATTTGAACTGAGTGTGCGTACGGAAAAATCCATGGCAAAGTTCATACTTATAAAAACGGTCCCTGACATGGAAAAGCGGAACTGTGGGGTCCCTCCTCTGCAATTCCCACAGTAAACAAGGAACTACTGATCAAAAGGGCATAGTCAACATATTCCGCTAGAGTCTCTAGAAAAATAGCTCTCAGGCATCAGATTAATTAGTAAATCATTTAGTCCATTATGAAAAATGCCTTTTAAGGCCTCATCATTAAAAGGTCACTTGTACCTTAGTCCACAGAACTCCTCTAGGGAGTGATGGCCTTGACGGAGGCGAAGGAGACAGACTTCTGGGTTCATGGCTGGTCGTATATTCTGTAACGCTGCCTGGAAAAGGAGCAGATGAGGACGATGGCGTAGAAGCCCAAGTGAAGTTTATTTACATTTTATATGATCCAAAAATGTGAAACATAAACCATGAACTAAACCCAAAACATGAATTGAAATATAAACATGAAGTTGTACTATGGACTTGACTATAAATGACTTTGCACATGGAACAGCTAAACATACTTCAATACATGGCCAACCAATGTGGCAAACACAAGGGCTTAAATACAGGACAATGGGACAAATCAACCGATGACAACACAATAACAGGAGCACGAATCTTTAGGCTGTGTTCGACTTGATGCAGTGCTGTCTAGATGGATCTGCGTATGCCATCAGAGTACGCGAGAGTGATCCGAGAGATGACGGCTGGCTCATTCTGAGCAGCTTCTCTCTGATGACGGCACAGCTGTTCCACGATTGGCCGAATCCCCCGCATGACAGCGATCACTTATGCTGTGCTTATGTTCAACAGTATTCTTGTACACACAGGCGCTGCATTTAGCAGTGCATAAAGTATCGAATGAAAGTGTTTCTGTTGCTTCATGAAAACTTCTGTGAATTTGCCACATATTGCATTTAACCGACTTCATCAGTAATAAAGTACGCAAACGCAGCGTGAGCATCACAATGGGTTTCAACTCTCCGACTGCAATTAGCAAATCTCACCCATCGATAACATCCTGTCAAAGTCGAACACACCTAATGAGAACATGAGACAAAGATCACATGAGGGTGACAGGGAATCACATGACATGAACCAAACACCAAAATAAAAGACATCAAAACACATGAAACAAAACCTAAAACAGATGTGGCATTACTCAACTTGTTCATCTTTGGACTATAGATTTACTGCGGATGAACTGTAATGTACTGCATTTGTACTATAGATTTACTGCGGATGAACTGTAATGTACTGCATTTGTACTATAGATTTACTGCAGATGAACTGTAATGTACTGCATTTGTACTATAGATTTACTGCAGATGAACTGTAATGTACTGCATTTGTACTATAGATTTACTGCGGATGAACTGTAATGTACTGCATTTGTACTATAGATTTACTGCAGATGAACTGTAATCTACTGCATTTGTACTGTGTTTATATTTCCTTATATTCTACAGTTCTTAATTTTACTTCAGTTATCATTCAGAATATGATAAGTTTTACCCATAATTGATTAATATTAACATTTGGGAAATGAATGTACCAAACATCACATAGTTAAGCTATTCAGTAGTTACACATAATGACATGAACACGGAGTGACTGAAAAATGATAGTGAAATATCTGAGTCCTCTTGGGAGGGGGATCACGCCCCTCTGTCTTACATGTACCATCCTCAGGCCCATTTGTCTTGGGTTGACTGCGTTGGAGGAGGCCTAATTGATATAATCATCGATGGAAGATGACTAGTTAGCTCAGTCTTACTGGTGCCACATGGACAGGGTCTCTGGTTTTGATGGTCCTGGAGTGCTGATTCCACTTGAATTCCGCTTCTTTCTCTGTTCTGTACAGTTTTGATGTCATCTCTGCCTGTTTTGCTCTAATGTCCTACATTTGTTTTCAAAATACATTATTTTCAATAAAATAAGCATTTACATTGATACATCTAAAAGAGCTGTCATAAGTGCATATTAGACAATGAATAAACATTGTACGTAGAAAGCGCTTTGTTTATATATTAAGTGTTCTTTTAAATTGTTAAATAATGAATACCAGACCACATCCAATAACCACTTACTGGGGGTTCAGATATCATAATTATGAAATGCATTTTGAAAAAATGTAATATCCCAAGTATATGTTTTTACCTGCAAATATATTCCCATAATTCTTGAAATGTATATTAATCTAAGTCATGCACAAGATCTACAGAGCAGAATATTTGTCTTAATACTGGAATGTAGTACATAGGAATCTCTAATTATTATTAATACTATTTTGAAGAAAAGCTTTCTTCTCTTTTCTTTTCTTTTTGAAATCTGCTTCTGCTTTTGCTCTACCCAAGTTTGTCTGACCCATTACAGCACTGCAGTTCACTCTCCTCCACAGGCGGGGAGCTTCGGAGAACATGCCGGTCTCGCTGAGTTATAGACATGTTTGCAGAAGCCCTGCGGAAGGTGGAGAGGCGGTTACGAAAGTTCTCTCCAGAGAAGAAGTAGAGCATTGGGTCAAAGCATGAGTTGGCAGCAGCCAGGCAGAGGGTGATGACCACAGACTTCTGCATATAGTTAACCTCCTCGCAGGTAGCGTCTTTGCGGGATTTAAAGTGGAGATGCAGCGTGCGTTGTATATGATAGGGCATAAAACTGACCAGGAAAGCCATCATCACCACAACGATCATCCGAATGGCCTTGTTCCGCGTGTAACGCTGCTTGTTCACACCGTTGCTGTTTCTAAGTAGAGTGCGCAAGATGCCTGCATAACACATCAAGATAACCAGAAAAGGTATAATAAAACCCACCACCAGGGAAAAGTAATTCAGCATGACTAGTTTATCTAGGCTGCCTGATGTTTCTGGTGGTTCGAAACACTTGGTTTTGTTTGTCCTTGGATCAGTATGCTGACCAGAGAGGAGGAAGGGTGAACTGGTGGTGCAAATGAAGATCCAGATGCCCACGCAAACTATCCATGCCTTCTTCTCAGTGGCTAGCCTCAGGTTCTGCACCGGGAACACGATTGCTAGGAAGCGGGTGAAACTCATAGCCATCATGAAGAAGACACTGCAGTAGAGGTTCACATACAGCGCGTAGGAGCTCAGCCGGCAGAGGAAGTCCCCCAGGTTCCACTGGCCTTTGTTGATGTAGTAGAGCACCCGCAGGGGCAGAGTGCTGACACACAGCAGGTCCGACGCGGCCAGGTTCAGCATGTAGATGTGGAAGGCGGAGGTCTGGCGGTAGGTGCGCAGGAGCACGTAAAGGGCAAAGCCATTGCCCATCAGCCCAAAGACAGTGATGACAGAGTATACTGTAGAATAGATCTGGTTACGGAAGTCATCAATTGATGGACACTCTGAATTATTAAACGTAGGAGATGTTATGTTCTGCGTAGCCATTCTTGCACTGGTGTCTGAAATAAGAAAGAAAGAAAGAAAGAAAGATTTTTCAAAATATAAATAATCAATTCATATAACATTAATAAGTGCTCAATGCTTTTTTCTCAACGCCAACCAGGGCCAGTGGTTCAAATTTTCACTGGCCAATCAGAGCAGAGTAGACCAATCACAACAGACTGGGCCATCTGACCAATCAGAGCAGTGTAGACCAATCACAACAGACTGGGCCATCTGACCAATCAGAGCAGTGTAGACCAATCACAACAGACTGGGCCATCTGACCAATCAGAGCAGAGTAGACCAATCACCACAGACTGGGCCATCTGACCAATCAGAGCAGTGTAGACCAATCACAACAGACTGGGCCATCTGACCAATCAGAGCAGAGTAGACCAATCACCACAGACTGGGCCATCTGACCAATCAGAGCAGTGTAGACCAATCACCACAGACTGGGCCATCTGACCAATCAGAGCAGTGTAGACCAATCACAACAGACTGGGCCATCTGACCAATCAGAGCAGAGTAGACCAATCACCACAGACTGGGCCATCTGACCAATCAGAGCAGTGTAGACCAATCACCACAGACTGGGCCATCTGACCAATCAGAGCAGAGTAGACCAATCACCACAGACTGGGCCATCTGACCAATCAGAGCAGAGCAAGTTGTTTGAGAATGAGAAAATGGTGAAAATGAAACAGTGTTTTGAACTTTGATGCATGTAAACCTGTAGTAGGAGACTCCAAAACAAATTAGGGGCCTTTAAAATATCATAAACGGGCATTTTAAACAAATACATTCTATATTAAAGTAAAATTATGTATAGCATGATGTGTGTGTTCGTGTATATGATGGTAACACTTTACCAATAAAGTTGTATTTGTTAGGATAGGTTACTGCATAAGCCAACATGAACAAACAATGAAAAATATAGTTTTTCAGCATTTATTATCTTTGTCAATTCCGACACAGGTGTTCATTTCACTCATGTTACTTCACTGTACATTAACTAACGCTAACAGCAGAGGTCGCGTTAACCAAAAATCTTCCATCATTGACAGAATTTTTTTAGCAGTGATGTAAAAATCTGAAAGCCGTCCCTCATTTTGCCAGATTACTCTGAGAGTGATGTATTGTAACCTGTAACTGTAGTTCTCACTCCTGTCCACTTGGTGGCGAGTGGAAGCTCTTGCTGAAGTTAATGGTCAACGAATGGCTTTTCTGTTTACAAGCGACTAGGACTAGGACACAGGTAAAACCATCTGAAGGGGTTAAGTCTGTGATTGGTGTGACCAGGGACATCTTGGAATAGGTGGAGGAAGAAGTTTGCCAGATGGTAGGTAGTCTCGCGTAGCCAGACCTTCAGACTGACGGCAGAAGGTCTGGACTCTATCGCAGCTTTTCTTGGCCAAGAGGACGTTTGACTGACATATAACGCAACCAATCACAGTTCGTTTTGTTCCGCGTCATGTTTAGGGGCGTGCCAATATAATGTCGATGTCCCTACAATAACAGACCGGCGTGCATTTAATAAATTATTCATTCAAGAACGTTGTGCAAGTTTACTGCAACAATGGAGCCGCAAACTTCACATACTTTTGAAAATCCAGCGTTTAGTTGATCCTGGTGAGCGCTCATTTGTCTCAGTTGTAAACACAACGGCTTTCTTCTTCCACGAGGGGTTTTGGCGTCTCGGCATTTGTTTCCAGACGGACCGTTAAAGAACGCGACACACACGTCTCGCGGACATCCTGTAGAATTCAACCAATCAGGTCGCGACTTCGAAACTCCTGAAGTGTTTCCAGAAAAGTGTGCCATATGCATCAGACGTTTAGCCAACGTTCCGTGGGCGTGACGTCTGAGGCTGAGACTAGATGGTAGGTGGCATGGAGTTTTTGTGATGGCACAATTGGAGCATCGCTGCACAAACTGTCTGACAAACCTTGAGGTCATTAGAGGGGTACACTGAGTGTGTGGAATATACTGGCGACCTGATGGACACCCCGGCGCAGGATTCCCAGAGGCATTGGCTTGTCTCAGTTGTTCCTCTATGGACCATTTAATTGGGCTTCCGATGAAAAAAATGTCTTGGTCAGGATATTAATTTGTATCATCATGAGCATGGATACAAGATAGGAAACCTGGATATCGAAGTGGGTGAAAATCAAAGCCCATTTGGCTTGACAGGAGTTGAGTGTCCTGGCCTCACGCAGATATTCGAGATGCTTGTGATCAGTCAAAACAGTAAATGGATGATGGGCGCCTTCAAACCAATGCCTCCATTATTCAAGAGCCAATTTTATGGCAAGTATCTCTCTATTGCCAATGTCGTAGTTCCTCCCCACCGGGGTAAGCTTTCGGGAGAATGAGTCTGGAAAATGAACTGAAAATCAGCTAATACTTATCACACAAACTAGGGGTGGGGGGAAAAATCGATGCATCGCGATGCGGACGTGGACGATTCTGAATCGATTCACAAATGTCAAAAATAGATTTTCTAAAAAAAAAAAAATTTTTTTTCTAATAACGTAATATTGACGGAACGCAAAAGGCGGAACTCTAAAGTGGACGTGCAGTGCGCGGACAGTGTGTGGCGCGCACATAACAGACGCATGATGGCTGAGCGCCAAATTCGAACGACACCCTCTTCGTTAAAAGCTAACGCATGGAAAATTGGCAATTTCATTGTTACCTATTTAGTATTTTCTGTATGAGAGCTGCTTTCTGTATTGTTTAGTTTTCACATCAATACGCTGTAAACCGATCTGTTATACATACGTTATACTGCCCTGCACAGTCACAGTATCAGTGCAATGCCAGTCACAAAAAGTTACACTTTGACTGTGCTCTCTGCAGATGTTCATTCACTTTTTTGTATAAGCTGTTTTTGATTGTGGTATACAGCAAACATTTGAAGTCATAACTCTTTATTATTTAGTTGTGTATGAGAGCGGCTTTGTATGTTACTAATTATTCAGAATATGCATAAGTCCACAAGCATTATATGAGAGCTGCTGGTACATCATTCTATATTTTTGAACGAGAACTGTGAATTTGCTACAGCAAAATGTTTTTTGTCTAAAGTATTATATTGCTCATTGGAAATAACAGGAGGATGTTGGTTAGAAGTCTATTATTAAATGCTAGAGATTCAGAATATGCTGAAGTTTGTATTAATTTACTACAAGTACGCTGCTAGTACAGGCACACATTTATTTTCCTGTTGGTTCTTTACAATGTTTAAATCACTTCCATTTGTTTTATTAATAAAATTAATATAGGAAGTATTGGAAGTAAGTTCGTTATGGGTCATCATAAATACTTTGCTTTAAAAGTTTACCAAGTAAGTCCAAAAAAAAAAAAAAAAAATCGTTAATAATCAATAATTGTTACCCTCTGAATCGTAATCGAATCGAATCGTGAGGTGCCTAGAGATTCCCACCCCTAACACAAACATGAAACAGAAGTCTAATGAAAGCTTTAAATGTCTACTTTTAAATAAAACAATTCACATTTAAAACAAATATTCTCCTGCAATGTAATCTGTATGAAACTAAAGAGAAGTACAGTTTCTCCTGTCTCGTTAATGTGTTCACACCCACTCGCAGAGCGCGCTATTCATAAGATAATGTGTTGAGAACATCTATGCAAAATAGGTAAACGCCCCCAGCCAAATGCCTTAAAAGCAGCAAGTTTCACAAGTTGACAACCTATTTTATATAAACATGTACATATTTTACTGGTTGGACTATTTCCAGACTTGCCATCCAGTATTCACAGTATTGAAATTTAAAATAGATCTTAATAGGCAAATTTTAGTTACATTTATATGGTCTAGCCTATAGACTATATGCTGTATGATATGTAAAATTATATAAAAAAAATATTATGTATGTATAGATTATATTTTGACTATAGTGTTTAATGCTGCCTCATTATCATGAACGAAGCATGTGGTCGCAAATATCTGTTGTAAATGTGCTGAACTGTGTAAATATGGTTGATGAAGTGTGTAAATGTCTTGATGTTTGCGGTGTGCTAGCTCCGGTAATGGCCCACTGACACACATATACAGCACACGTCTACCGATATTCACATCAGTTATTCATATAGGCTAATGGTACTATACTACTGTACTGAAATATTTATGTAATAATAGTTTTCAACTTTTATTTAAAGGAATGTAGCTGGATCACCTGCACCTGCAACTCGGAGGGCGCGCAGCAACACAGACGGAAATCAGAAAGAGTAAGTACATATTTACCCACTATATTACAGATGTTAGTTCAATTGTTTTTATACTTAGTGATGAAACAATATGTATATGTGCCTGTGTGGCTTTGCAAAAATTGTGTTGTTGTTGTTATGCATGCCCAATATTACAATTAGTGATTGGTAATGTTAATATAAAAGAGCTTATTTTTTGTTGTTTTATCAACATGCTGATTGCCCATCAGTTATGCATGTGCTGGCATAGTACTTTGTCCAACCTTTATTAATATTATTATTTTTATAGGAATGTGGTAGCACCACTCTCCCCTTCACCTCGCACTGGGAGGGCACGCGTGTCGTGTATTTTTTGTGTAGTAAAAATGCTCACAGTTGTTTGTTTGTTTTACAGCTATAAAGATGATGGTGATCGTCCGACACCTGTTGCAAAGAGGGCCAAGACAAACATTCAGACAAGCAACAGAGACGGACATTGATATGGTTCCCCAGACTCTGAGCTTCCTGCCTGCACAGGAACCTGGGCCACAGCTGAGTCCTGCTGACACACACACTCCTCTGAGTCTCTTCAAAATGTTGTATTCTGAGAATGCAGTGTCAACTCTGTGCCACAACTCCAATGCTCAGGCTGCTGGTGCAACTGCAAAGGGCTGCAAATATAAATGGACAGATGTCAGCATCAGTGAGATGTACCGCTACATTGGGCTGCTGTTCTACATGGCCATGGTGAGGGTCAGCTCCATCAGCGACTACTGCCGGCAAAGCAGTGTTTTCTCCGTACCTTTTCCAGCTACAGTTATGTCCCGGGACAGATACCGCACCATTTCATGGAATGTGCACATGAGTCACCCAGATGCAGATAAGGAGAATGACAGAAAGAGGGGCACACCTGAACATGACCGTCTTTTCAGGGTCAAACCTCTCATGGACACTATTCGTCATGCTTGTAAATCCATCTATCATCCTAAAGGAAACTTAGCTGTGGATGAAAGTATGGTGGCATGTAAAGCACACACAGGTATGACAGTACATGAAAGCTAAGCCAACAAGGTGGGGTTTCAAGTTGTTTGTTCTTGCAGACTCATCGAATGGATACACTGTGGACTTTTCTGTGTACACGGGAGAGAACAACTTTCCCACAGGCCATGGACTGTCATAGGATGCTGTAACATCTCTTTTGGACTGTAAAGTTTTAGGCTCTGGGTACCATGTGTTCATGGACAGTTTCTACACAAGTCCAAAGCTCCTAAATAAAATACCTGTTTGCAATGAAGTTTGGTGCATGTGGGACTTACAGGGACAACAGGAAGGACTGCCCACGTGATACAACTAATTCACTCTCTAAAAGATCTGCCAGAGGATCCATCAGGTGGATTCGGGATGGACCTCTTGTATTTGTGAAGTGGATGGACACACGAGAGGTATCTGTCTGTTCTACCATCCATCCTGCTTATACAGGAGACACTGCACAGAGGAGGGTGAAAACACAAGATACATGGAGGACAAAGACATTTCCATGTCCTGCACCTGTGACTGCCTACAACAAACACATGGGTGGTGTTGACCTGTCCGATCAGCTGATACAGTACTACACTGCACAACACAAAACCATGAAGTGGTACAGAAAGATCTTTCTACACTTCTTGGACATTGCTGCCACCAATGCTTCCCTTATCCACAAAGAGCTATGTGGTAACATGACCCATAAAGAGTTCATGGAACGGCTAATTGCAGAGCTCTGTGGTGTGTCACAGAAAGTAGCTCCAAAACAAACCAGCAGTGACCATAAACCCGTTCCAGGAGCGGAGCTGAGCTCAGATAATATTTCCACAGTTGGTCACAAGAGCTGTGTGCTTTGCAAAGTACAGCTTGGTAAAAGGCAGGACACACCTGGGAAATGCCAAACATGTAATGTTCACTGATGTCTTCAGTTGAACAGGAACTGTTTTCAGAAATGGCACAAAGACATGTAACTGTATTCTCAAAACCGTGTGCTGTGAACTGTTCTCTTCAAAGTTTACAAAGCTTATGTGCAATACTATGTGAATGAGTAGGCTATACGCATAGGTGGATGAGTGGGCTCATACAAACCATCCATCTTCAGTAAGACTCTCGTCTCTCTCTGTGTGCACTGAACACTTTAATTATTTTTATTTCTTCTTGCACTGTCTCTGTTTGCACTTTTGGCCCAAATGTTTCTTTTGAAATGTCTTTTGTAAATAAATGCAGCCTTGGTGAGCAGATGAGACTTTTTTATGTACAGACCTAAAACTTTTGAACGGTAGTGTAGGTCTAAAGTTTTTAAGTAAAGTTTTTATGTAAAGATAATGTATTACTACTTTTAACTTAAACTTGATTTTGTGAATAAACTACAAACAATACATTCAATCATTAAGTCTCCTCAAAGTCATTCTCTATAGTTCCCTCTGTCATATTCCTCATGATATTCCCAGGGGAGGGTCTTTGTGTCTTCAGGTGGGATTCACAGCATTATTCATGATGATTCACGCCCCAATAAGTGTCTTACAAAAGTTAAATGACTATATTGTTTGGTATGGGTGAGTGCTCAGGATAATTTTCACATAATTTTGAAGAAAAAAAACAAGATGCAGTTCTGAAAATTCTTGTGCACAAATGTTTACTATGTGTTATATTGTCTTATTTCAGTTTGTATTTTCTTATAAATACAAACATGTGCATACATACTGCTCACATATTACTGTAGCCCTGTTCACGAGTTCACACTTACAAATAAGTCAGATAGAATAAATGCGTATTTGGCGTGCTGTCCGAGGAGAGGGCTCCGGGCTCGGTATTCGGCCCGAACCCAGAGTACTCCCCCCGTATTCCTGACTGGGAAGAACAAGCCAAGAGTGAGGAGTCGGGGTGGTGGAGGGATGCTGAAAACTGTCAAGGAATGTCAGGTGAGTTGACAGAGTGAATATATATATGCTTCCTCTCATGCTGATTAGGGTAGACATGGTAATTGTTAGATGACGAGTTGATTGATTGATTATTTGAACGTGCTCCTCCTGAACTTTGTTTATAAAACATCATTTTGTGCTGAATACAGTGTAATCAGACATTAGGCATTAATATGTTTTAAAGTAGTGGTCGACCGATATGGGATTTTTAATGGCCGATGCCGATATTGAGAAAGCAATCTGGCCGATATGAGGCCGATACAATACATGTGAATACAGTAAATGAGAGACATAAAGAATATTGGTGAAACTAAATGAACATTTATTGTACATACTATTTATGCAAAATTCTTTTTGCAATAAAAAATATTTACTAAGAAGTTAAAATGTAAACAAAAAGGTAAGGTAACACTTCAATAAATAAAGTTTTAGTGCAGCTTCTTGTCTGCTTTAATATTTACAGTCATTTTTTCAGTCACATAAATAATAACTACTGTTTACTGCAGGTTACAAATAACATTTATCATTAATGAACCAATCTAAACAATATTCATAAATTAATGACAAAATAGTATGTGAAATTACATACATTTTATGTACAATACATAGTTAAATATAAATCTCACATAGTTTATTTACACTATTTACTTTAAACAGGTTGTTTTACTTCAAGTATATTTAAATAATAATGATTTATGTGTTTAGTTTTGCTTGTTTGTTTCTTTAAAACGTTGCAAGCCGTCACATGTATTTGCATGACATACATGAACATATGAAAATGTATACTACACACGATATTACGCCAGTCATGGATAAATAAATACAGTAGATAGTGAATAACATTTTCAAGGATTTATTTTCAAACGTAATATTATTACATAGTGTTCTCCTCTCATCCACCTCACGCGACCAACTGATCTGTAATGCACGCGACCCAGCTTTTCCGTGCACGCGAGTCCGTTGGAAAACAGCGTCTAGTTTAAATGTAACCCGAGAACAACGCGCGTATCTGAGGAACAGCCAGTCACAGGATTTTTGACTGTTTGTGAGGTAAAATGTTTTCAGTTTTGTTTGAATTCGTTTATATCACATCTGTGACCCCCACTGGAGCTACCGCTGGGCTGCGGATCTGACATATCACGGTACTGTCTGAATAGACTCTGCTGCACGCCGGAGTGTTTTTGTGTGTAACACAATGTAGCGTCAGGTTAGAAAGCGAATGCGAATGGTCATTTACTGTGTCTGTCAGATGTCTGCTTCACTTCTGAGTGGCTTGTCTCACGGTGCTGGGTGGAGCAGAACGAGTGTATTCAGTTCATTCACGCTCGCTCTGTTCGCGTCAGTGGAAAAAAGCGCTAATGCACAGTCACAAACTGGTTTGAAATATATCGGCCAAACGGAAAGATTTATCGGCCGATGCCGATATCTAAAAAATTCCAAGTATCGGCCGATATATCGGCCTCGGCGATATAGCGGTCGACCAATATTTTAAAGCAACTGAAAAAAGCAGAAATGTCAAGGCATGTCAGAACTTCTCCAGGGCCCCAAAACCCCCTCAGACCCCAGAGGGTTAACCCAGAAAGAGGTCGACTGCACAGTCCCATGGCCTGCGAGGGGGTAATTTGGGTGGCTCGTCTTGGGCAAAAAACATTTCTCAGGAGGCATAGCAGTCAGGATTTTCCACTGATTGGAGTTCGATCAGGCTTTCATTGAAGGTGTAATTCACTTGAAGAGGTTGAAAAGAAATGGGAGACCACAACAGTAAGTCTGGGAAATGGGTAGGAAAACAGTGATCACCCCACTTCAGGATTTCGCTAGAAGTCCAGGAGATGATTGGTTGATGTTTGACAAGCCACGGATGCCAGCGTTGAACTTTTGCAGAACCAAAGGATGGATTTCTTCACGATGTAATAGACCAAGACCGACTTGTATGGAACCAGTGCGGAAGCGGACATTCTCACAGCTGAGCGGTTTTCCAGTTACTGAGCGTACTTGGTAACTTATTTCATTGGCAGTCTTTTGAAGGTTGAGCTGGTGCAGAACTCCCTGGAGATGAAGTTCCGGGCTGACCCAGAGTCAATGAGGGTGACGACTAAAACAAACACATTGGTGACAGTAAAATACAATGGAAGTGAGAGAAGTTGAACTGCTACATAAACTACAAACTATAAACTATACGCTCGTTCCATCCACTTGCAGCAGCCAGCTTGCAGAACTTTAAAGCATAATCAGTGATGGAGCTTCCCTGGGGCTTTCCAAATACCTCACAGAAGTGATCAACAAAACTGTTCAGGGATTGCTTTATGGGTCCCGCTTGTTGCCAGAACGTCTCAGCCGACTGAAGCACTCATCCCGTCAGCAGTGAAATAATGAAGGCCACGTTCACTCGCTCGGTGGGAAAATAATGCGGCTGCATCAACAGGGCCAGTAAACATTGTATCCGCAATCTGTTGCAATCCTCCAGCACACCAGAGTAGGGCACCGGGTTTACCATGGGACTGGAAGTGAATGTCGACAAAGCAGGACGAATTGGTGCGGTGGTGACTGGTGGTGTGAGATCGCGACTAAGTGAATCCACACTATCCTGGAATGGACCCCAGTCTGAAGCAGTCTTGTAGTCTCAATCTGTCTTGGTCTAGTCTTCTGTTAGGATATGACAGATATAAAATATAGAGGTAAACCCTTTTTTGGGCTTCACATGTCACTCACTTTATGTAGCAGGTAGTCAATGGAACAATGGACTTGAGGAATTAACTGAATTGTCGTTTCCTAGCAGGGAATGGAGAGAACGCTGGAGTAAGATGGTAAGGAAGTAATGAGAATTTTAAACAATAGCAAACCCTCTCTGGCAGGGTTAACCTCTTCAAGGGGCAGGGTATACCTTCGTACAGCTGGTAAAGGTAGAATCCATGGTTGAACGGTACTTTAAAGGGACAATGTGTAGGTTTTTATATATTTTATTATCTAAAATCAATATTTTTATTCATAAATATGTCCTCAATGGTGTACAAATACCTCTGCCAATGATCTGACTTATCCTCGTAAACGAAGAATTTATTATCTTTATATACATGGGACGGGTAGGTCCACGGAGGCTTCCATGTAGTTCCGCCATTTTGAAAAACTATAATAGCAGAGAGGGACAAAAAGTACTAGGCCAACACGTTTCCACAACGCGTTTTCGTTCAGAGCCAGCGTCACGTGACTGAAACCAGCAGAAACGGAGGAGCCAAGCAGTGAGAGGCGCTTGTCACTGCACCGGCAAGTTTAAAAGGCAGCACTGCACGGTTATTTATAATGGTGGACCATACAAATGCTGAGTCACAGGATAAGGATTCCTCGAAAAAGTCCAAAAATAGACCATAAAAGGAAACGTGACCGGAGATTACAAAAAACAAGGGTTAATGTCGGGATAGCTAATGCAGGAGAAAGCTTTCAAAAGAGATGCTGAAGTTGCCTGCTTTCTTCTCGACAGGTAAGTCAATGTTACGGTCTTAATTACAAGCTTTTTTTCATTGCTTGGTTGTGTACTTTATTATATAGACAGTAGAACATTTATAGTTAAAAGTTAAACAGGCTCTTTGATGAATAGCAGCTATTGAGTAAAGTAGAGAAGGCCCTAAAAACAAAGTTGTAAGTTTTGTTTGTTCAAAACTGTAACATTCGTTTGTTCGTTGTGTCAAGTTGCAATTTGTTTGAAATAACAAACCAGTTCACCCGAAGGAAAACTTGATGAAGTGCTATTATAAGACATCCTGTCATAGCTTTTTGGTACATAATGGCTACCGTAGATGCAACACGCATTTGAAAAAGCGAGACGCTGGAGAGCACTATTCGTTTTAATGCAAAATACAATTTCACCGCTAGATGGGAGAAATTCCAACACAATGTCCCTTTAATTCAAAAAGAGCTAGAGTAAACCAATTCAACCCCCAGGAAAGGTGGAAGGAAAATGTCTCTTCCCATTCCAGCCTCTCAAAAGCCAAACGCACTAAACTCATCATGTCTCCTTAGTTCACTCTGACTCCCCAACACGACTCAAAGTTGTCATAGGAAAAGTTCAGCAGGGTCTTTGTGCTAGTGGACACTCATACTATGTCTAATGATCAGCTTGCTTTTCCACTCATACTAGGCCTTGATTTCCTTGGTTGATCTAGCCTAGAAATCTAGACGCACCCTAGCGGCAGCAAAATTTATTTTGCAGCCAGGGTAGTCTAGCAACTCTCCGTTGACTTTCGGAGCTGTAAAAACCTAAATTGGGTCAGGCCAATCACGTCGTGTATAGAGTAGGCGGGGCGGGCTTAACATAATGACGACAGAGTTGCGACGGTTCCCTGCTACTTGAAAACAAAGAATGGAGGCTGCTGCTGGAGAACATCTTTCGAATCGGCTTTGGCCGCGACTCTGGAGGATTTGGAGCTTTTCTTTGAGAAAAGAGCAAAGAATGGCACTGAAGTCATTGTTAAAAAAGGAAGATGTGTTCGTAGTTTTGCCGGCCAGATTCAAAAGTTGAATCTATCAACTAACGTTAGCTCCGCTGTTGGGAAAACGCTCTGGTTGGTTGAAGCGCTGTATTGCGTGCAGAGGGAATTTGAAAGACAGCCGTTTATCCCGGCCCTTGGATTGAGCCGTGTCTATGGAGAGTTGCCAGACCTAACATCTTGATGTATGTCTGGCTTGCCAGGCTTCGGTTGATCTGGAGTATAGCTGAATGTGGAAGAATGCAGTTACAAGCTCAAGATTAGGGCTGGACGATTTTGGAAAATAATCTAATTGCGATTTTTTTTACCAATATTGCGATTGCGATTTAATATGCGATTATTTTTTAAGCTCTTTATCTTTTCTATTTTTCAACAAAAACAAGCAATAAATCATTGTAAAATAGGGAAGGGAATCTTTAGGCACCTCATGACCCGATACATTTTTTTTCTTTAATTGATCTTATTAATAAAACTTAAAATATTTAATTACATAATTATAAGTAGGCCTACTTATAATAATTACACATTAAAAAACTAAATTAATACAATTACATGTTAATAATTTTAACAAATATAGCTTCAAAACAAATAACAAAGAGGGGAAAAAATATTAGGCTACAAGCAATAAACAAAGAGTGCTTTCAGTATTTAGGAGTAGGCTGTCTGAACGTGTTCATCTCTTTTGAAATTATAAGATGTGGTTTGTCCTGTTTGTTTAATAACTGACTGTGTCACATTACCGGTAATTTCGCGTCATAAAAGCATTTTGAGATGCAAACGTACATTTAACCACGTAGACTCGCTCACAGCCGCATGCTCAAATGCTCTTCGCAAAACGCACGTGAGTATTTGAAATTGAAAGCAGCTTCTGTCGGTGATTTTCATATTTTTTATATATAAGCCAACTGCATTCCAAGACATAGGCCTAATGATGCCCTCGTAGAGCATTTGTAAGTAAAATACCGGCGGGCGAGACCGCGCACTACTGAAGTAACATCACGCAGACCGCGCGTATCTCATATCTTGCGCAATGAAGCCCGCGAATGTCCTTGTAACTCGCTTCAACTTTTCCGAACTTTATTAAAGATTATTTCTCGTAAGGTTCGAGTGGTGTCGTGTGTGTGTGTGTGTGATAGAGACAGAGGAATTAGAAGCAAGCAGAATACGGTAAAGCACGCGCGTCGTACACGTCTGTGTTTAAAACTAAGCTCAGACATATACAATACAGAATCGTTGGAGAGAATCTATAACACAATATCACCTAAATTAAACAAACTGTTATTTCCTGTAGCCAGGTCTATATGTGTTGCGTGCCAAGTTGATGCTTCATCTGCAATACAGACTGGTTTACTCTCGCTTGTCACGTGACCAGACTATAATCGCAGCTTTGCGGTTTAAAAAATCGCATTTCATCATATCGCGATATTATCGCAAATGCAATTAATCGTTCAGCCCTACTCAAGATTAGACGACGGATTACCACTTTTCCTTTCTTCCACGATTCTCATTTTGAACCAATTTGTATATGGCTTTTTGTATAAGGCAGTGGAAATAGCGATTTGATAAAGTAACAAGTATCAAGTAACTTTTAGAAACCAGTACTAAATTATTAATTCATTTGAAATTCCACCCACAGCAATATTACTGTTGGCCACATGCACAAATCCAACGGCTACACAGTTCAAAAGGAGATGCGCCAAATGGATGTGTTTCGAGGCCTCAGTTAAGTAGAAATTATATTTAAACTTATCAGGCTGACAAAGAATTCATATGCTATAATTATCAATCAAACACACAAATAATATATGTCAATGTGATGTCCATATGATATCGATTTGACATCTAAACCCTGACATTGATTTGATATAAACTGAATGTCAGACATATTGACCTGCATACACTTTAAACCGATTTCAGTGTGGGTATTGTCTTTCTCATTTCACATAATTACCACTGAAAGATATTGCCTTTCAAACTGACATTAAAATGATATGCAGCATCTTGATCAAGTCTTGACTAACTTTTGACGTCAAATTGATATCAAGGTGCCCACTGGGAGGTCTGGCTTACACAGACACTCACGGGGGCAAACATTAATGTACATTAGTGCCAGAGCCAATGCTCACAGTTAGAAAGTGAAGCAGTCTGAGTTGTGTGTTAAAGTAACACATATGAAATACTATTCATATGTGTTAAAACGATGATCCAGTCTCTCTTGTATCACAACTAATAGTTGAATGTGAATCTATGTATGCATTACAGTCTAAATGTTCAGTGTCCATGTTGTAAATTACATGGTTGTAATTACTGTGATTTTTATTATATTGTCATTCTATTGTAATTATTTTACACTCTAATATTTTGATCTCTTATTTGCAATTTCCAGAGAGGAGTGTCCAAAACGAAACCCAGATTTTTCGGGCCACAGAAGTGTGCAAGAAGATAGTTAGCATATTTTCTTACAGCGGGAGAAAACAGAAGGCCCTGATGAGAGGACAGATTGACAGAGGCCTGTGCCTCTTTCACACAAGCTCATCACAGAATCCCCAACAAGGTGGGGATCTCGTTTGCAGATGATTGAAAGAGTCCTGGAGCAGGAGAAAGCAATCACACAAGTCCTTTCAGCAGACAAAAAGACACGGCACCTTGTACCTACATGGCAAGACATGGCCTTGGTGTCAGTCACAGCAGCACTGAAGCCACTCCAGGATTTTACAGATGCCCTGTCAGGAAAAGCATACGTGAGCGTGTCCTATTTGAAGCCTGTAATCTGTTAAATACAGAGGTTCTGAATCCAAAAGAGGGAACTGACCCAGAAGATCAGAGACTATGGGTGTATTCACACCTGACTTGTTTGGTTCGATTGAATCAAACTCAAGTTCGTTTCCCCCCTTGGTGCGGATCTTTTGGGCAGGTGTGAATACAGCAATCACACTCGGGTGCGGACCAGACAACCGAACCGAGACCCGGCTGAAGAGGTGGTCTCTGTCTGGTTCCAAACGAACTCTGGTACGGTTTGTTTAAGGTGTGAACATGAACCGACCCAGCACTCTGCCACCGACCCAGCACTCTGCCTTTTTTGACAGGGTTTAGATTTTTGCTATGTAATTTGGGGTGATGAAATGCCTATACATTAATCTGTGATCCGTCCGGACCAGCTGCCACACAGTTCGGCACGCATGTGATTCACGGATAAACTACTAAATTTAACCATCATAGAGTGAAAGTTTATCATTTGTACGTGTTCAAACAATTTTAAATGCAAAAGAGGCAGATTATACACGCAGAGAGAGAGAGAGAGAGAGAGAGAGAGAGAGAGAGAGAGAGAGGCGCGTTTCAGACAGCGCTCGAACACCGAATGATTCCTCTTTCGTGTTTCCTTGCCCTTTGCTGGATTTTCTTCACATTGTAGCACAATAAACTTAAATTACTCCATCTTTTATGGTCACACAGAAAAAAGAAATATGAAAAAAGAATCTGTGATATTTCTACTTTTGTATGTGTCCACTTACAATCAAATCAAAACATTGTGCTTTTGTAAAATAAAGAGAATAAACAGGGTGTGCGTTCTGCCTCTCAGTCTCGCTGAACCTTTTTTTTCTTGAGCACGTCTATAAACTGAAACAAAACTCAACGAATACTTGTCACACGTTTATGAGCCACAAATCTTTATAAACATTTAAGTGTGTACTTTTAAATGATCGGATTCAAACTGAAAACAAATATTCTCTGCTTAAGTAATTTGTATAAAACCAACAAGATGTCCAGTTTCTCAAGCGCTTGCTCATTATTTTTAATTTGACCACGCACACACGCGCAAAAGAGATTGACATGCAAATCGTCCATGCCTCACACAAACGCGCTCGTTACCTCAAAAACAAAGCACCAAACTTCACCAAAGTCTCTGCTTTTCGTCGAGTCTGGAAGACACGCCGTGAGCTTACAATGGCTTTACATCAGAAGAAGAAGAACGCGATTTGAAGACAAGAAAGATGTAAGGTAAGGAATTCTTAATTATTAGTTAATGTTATTGTTGCATAAACTTCACATTGCAGTTGAACCGTTACTGTGTTTATGGATATCACTCGTTTGAATGTTTCATATTTTGGAGCGTGCTCTGCGTTTGAAAAGCAAAACGCACCAAACAATAGGCTTAATTTTTTTTTATACTGTAATCAATATATTTTTCTCTAGCGTAGTTGTTGCTGAAATCTTTTGGAAGATTTCATTTATTGTTATTATTATTTTATGCAGCACTGTGTGTAGCCTATGCCTACAAGGCACAACAAACCTGGTGTTCATTATTGTTGGAAACATTTGTGTGTGTGTGAGTATTCTAATTTTAACCTGAAAAATCTAAAATCTATTCCCAAAATCGTGCAGCCCTATAGTTTCTCTTGATATCAGTATGTTCACAGTGTTTTTTGTTTTTTTGTTGTTTTTACAGGGCCCAGATGCAACTGAGTCCTGCTGACTTCAACATTCACACGAGTCTCTGTACATGAACATGGTAAAGTGAAAATCAAACACCTTGGAAATGAAAGGTATGTACAGTGTTTTTAGGAATGGCACAAAGGCCTCTGTCTTTGGATCATTGTTTTCAATAATGTGCTTTTTTGTCATTTGTTGTGTATCTTTGGATTATATTGTGTTGTAAATAAATCCAAACAATCTAAAAGCCATTATTTTTTAAATCTCCTCATTCTTTGTGCAAGGTTGCTCAGAATGACAGGGCCTGATAGCTCCTAATAGGGCCGTTAGGGGAGGGTCTTGGTCTTTCTCAGGTGTGAAAGCCATACATATTAATGATGTGTTTACGCCTCCCCGCATAAAGCTTTCTTACACAAAACACGTCTTACAAATTTTAAATCAATATATTGTCTTATCTGAATGAGCAGTCAGGGCGATTTACACATAGTTTTGCAGCAAATATTCTAGGCTACGTCATACAATTTTTTAAAAGTCTTATGAAGAAATAATCAGTATGGGTTTTATGGCCTTATTTCAGTGAGAATTTTTTTTTGTATTTTCACAAACCACGCATAAATATCTCAAAACTACAAACTTTTACATACACGCTGCTGATATATTATTGTAGCAGAGTTTGTGCTGAATACAGTGTAATTAGACTTTAGCCATGAAAATGTCACAAGTAACAGAAATAAGCACAAATGTCAGAGCATGTCAGAACACCTCCAGGGCCAGAAAACACCTCAGCCCTCAGAGGGTAGGCTTAAAGGGATAGTTCACTTTGAAATTAAATGTTGGTATGTTTTAGCTTACCTCAAGGGCATCCAGGATGTAGGTGTCTTTGTTTCCGCAGTAGTTTAAATTTTGATATTTTTAGGTCAAATCGTTCTAGTCTGTCAGTCGTATAATGCAGGTCTATGGTCACTATCTCAAAGAGCATGCACAGAGAAGTCCAAATTAAACAATTCCCCATCGTAAGTACACATTGATGGCCTAAGACACGAAACGAGCAGTTTGTGTGAGAAAACGAACAGTATTTATATCGTTTTTACCTCTTGTACACAGCCACGTCCAAGTGATCTGAGGGCGCGCGCGCTTCCTGGTGTGTCACGTGTGCGCACGTTCTGGCATAGTCTGCGCAAGCGCCGGAAAGCAGCCGGAAGTGATCTCTCGCGCGTGTACGTCACTATTGAACGATATTTTGAGAGATAATCTGTCTGAACTTGAATAATTACATCACTGATCACAGATCAGGCATTAGAATAGACATGACTACTTACATGTTTGTGGCGTTGCTGGCAGATCCATATCATAAAAGTCTGTTTGCAAAGCCTGCGCCGAAATTGACCAAATAATCCACAGTGAAAAACACAGAATACAGACAAATAATGCACTGCCGAGACATTCACATTGTTGGGGGAAAACCCACTATCCTGGCATTAGGATCGTTTGGAAGGTAATGGTATTGATCCTGTGTCGATCTTTTCTCGTTGTGATGTCACTATTCACTAACGCTCCAGTGGGCGGGGCCAAAGCTGCCCTGTGATGTCACTGTTCACTAACACTCCATTGGGCGGGGCCAAAGCTGCCCTGTGATGTCACTGTTCACTAACACTCCATTGGGCGGGGCCAAAGCTGCCCTGTGATGTC
Source organism: Squalius cephalus (assembly GCF_949319135.1). Taxonomy (NCBI): domain Eukaryota; kingdom Metazoa; phylum Chordata; class Actinopteri; order Cypriniformes; family Leuciscidae; genus Squalius; species Squalius cephalus. Next base: position 421,882 of record NC_137135.1, on the reverse strand, counting down.
ACTGTTCACTAACACTCCATTGGGCGGGGCCAAAGCTGCCCTGTGACGTCACAAGTCTCCACTGTTTAGATCCTGTCGTTTGCTGGCCTTGGTTTCAATAAAAGCAGTTTTTGGAATAACAAGAAAGTTTTTAGTTTTGAAACTTACAGGATATTTTTATAGTATAATGAACTCTTAACTGTAAAAGGATCAAGGAGCATTTAAATTCTCAGTTTATGACCCCTTTAAAATAACCGCGTCATCTGCAGCTCTTAAAGATGCCCTAAGTGATGTTGGGTGACGTCACTTCTTGTTGATGCTCGAAGTATTGTCCCTCCCTCCTCCTCCTCCTCATCCTCCTCCTCCTCCTCCTCCTATTCTTCCTCTTCCTCCTATTCTTCCTCCTCCTCCTCCTCCTCCTCTTCCTCCTCCTCCTCATCCTCATCCCGTCCCCTGAAAAAATGTTTCAGCCTAAAACCGCGTGACATCGCTTAGAGCAGCTTTTATGCAGCGCTTTATGTTTCCAGCAAGGGAGAGAGAAGAAAAGTGCACAGAGCAGAAAGGGCTTGAATGAAGCACTATTGACTCTATATACAAATATTATAGATATAGCTCTTAAAAACCATTACCACAAACAACCCTGAGTGCTTGTGGTGTGAACCACTCTGTTGTTTTGACGCACTGCTCACTCTATTCTGTAGAAATGGTAAAATGGCACAATTATGTCCTGCGGTCTGGATGGAACCAAGCCATTGTCTGGATCCGGGCCGCGGTACGCCATTTTTATAACACTGAGTTACACCAATTAGTTACGCTTACTTTTGGGTTGTTCAGGGCACAGGCTATCTTTCAGTGTCTCAGGGACAGGATCGCATGTGCCACTGCCTATCTGGATGATATAATCATTTACAGTAATGATTGGCTGCGGCATGTGAAACTTCTGCTAGCTCTCCTGAGATTACTGAGAGTGGCCGGGCTGACGGCGAACCCGTGAAAGTGTGCGGTTGGGTGTGTGGAGGGGAGGTAACTGGGCTTAGGAGAACAAGACAGGAGATGAGCAGTGAGTGAGTGGTCAAGTGCAACATGACTAACACCTGTTTCTGATGGCAGAGCACACTGACTATCTGGTAAGGTGAGAGAGAGACTACGGCAAATATTTTATTTTGTGTAAATAAAGAGTTTTGAGAGTTCACCCAGCTGACCCTGTCTTCTCCTCCCTCCTTCATACGAACCTCTTCACAGATGGATATAATAATGTTCATATGTATGCGGAACAGATCTGCTACTCCGCTGATGTTGTTGCTGCTGTAGAGCAAGACTTGCTACTGCCAATACATACTCGATACTGTGCTGAGCGAGACATGCTGCTGCTGCTCAGTGCACTCATGAATTACCCAGCAGAGCAGCTGACAATGAATACTGAACAATAGGGCCGAGGTTGTTTTGTTTTTACCAATATTGCAATTGCAATTTAGTATGTGATTATTAAAATCGTTTTTTTATTTAATTTCACATGTAATTATAAGTACTTTATAAAATAATTACACGTTAAAAAATTGCATGTTACCTGAAATATTTAAACTAATATAGCTTCAAAACGTAAAAGCTAGTAGGCCTAAATAATAAATAGGATAAAAAAACATTACAAGCAATAAACAGAGTGCTTTCAGTACTTTAGAGTAGGCTATCTAAACGTTTCCCATTCAACAGCTGTGAGTGATTTTCCTCTTTCTCATCTTTACTGTTTGATTATTATTGATGACATAATAGCGGGAGATCCGATGAGCTGCGTTCACACTAATGCACAGATCTCCTTTGAAATATATATGGTTTGTCCTGTTGTTTAATTCCTTAAGACATAACTGACTGTTTACATTCATTTCATAAAGCCATTTTGAGATGCAGGAGCGCTCCGGCAGCCGATAGAGATGAGAAACGAAACGCCCCACAGCCACATGAGCACATGGCATTAATAATAATCATTAATTATAATCATTTGTTACATTTATTTAGCGCTAAATAATTTAGTGTTATTTGATAATTGTCCTTGTCAAAACCTCTTATTTGTTTTACACCTTATCTTCACACAGAAGCGAGCGGGCTTCCGTGAGTGCGGATGCTTCATTTGCTGCTCAGTAAATAACAGGAAGAATTGCACAAGTGTAACGTAACTGCTCTGAAGCTCAAAGGCTGAGGATCTAAGCACAGTTTAATGGGTTAATCCACAGACATACACAAAGGAAAGGGTCGAAACACAGATGAGCAGTCCAAACTAAGATAATGTCCAGGGCTAAGGCAAAACCAAGTGAGTGAGTGAGTGTGTGTTTTTTTTCAATAGGGAGTTTTAAAGCTGCACTGTGTAGGATTTACTCCCATCTAGCGGTGAAATTGTTCATGACTACCAACTGAATATTACTTTCTAGCCTCCCATTCCGAGGACGCTTTAACTCCTACGGTGGCAGTCGCGAGTAATCTCCCCTCGCATTCGTCACAGCACCACTGAGTGTAAAAGTGCGAAAGGCGAAGCTTGAATTTCCAGGTATGTCCCTCTTTGGCTAATGTATTTTCAAGATGGATGCGCAACATGGCTTCCGCCATTCGAGCGACTCACTCGTGTGTATTCTAAATGGCAGATTATACACTTACGAGAATACTTAATTAGTTGGTTGAAGTGATTACGTATTAATGAGAACGTATAATTTTGAAAGAACAGTGTTTTTTGCTAAAAATCAATTTAAAATATTACACAGTGTAGCTTTAAAACGTGAGATAAGTCACCCTTAACTTTTTTATTCTTTTTTTATTATTATTTAATGGCAGAAACAAGCTTCTACATCTGAGTGACGAGAAACTCGTTTACTGTGAGCGAGGGGTTGAATTAAAGACGGGAATAAAAGGCTAGATCTATTCGCAAGCAGTTCTTCAATGAAAACAAAACCATGGCAACAGATGAAGTGCAGAAAACTGGACTGGAAACTCAAAGTCCAACTCTAACACAGATCAACCGTGACGGTTACACCAATGTCTAAAAGCCTGACGGATTTATGCTACTGTAACTAAAGAAAATACTGCTTTTTCAGTTATATTTGCACATTTCATTAATATGTACTTTAAAAATGACAGTTGAATAAAATATAATTTGATCTGAATATGGAATCCATAGAATTGTAATGTAATTTTCTATATGCAACTTCTCAACTTAATTGAACATAGGGCAAAAATAATTGTTCTTCATTATTGGTTAATTTGCACATTGAACAATGTTTCGCTCCAGGACAGTTTGACTGTGACCAAAAAATAATGAATATTGAACTTAAATCAAGAGATGCATGAAATATATTATTCTATTTCATTATACATTGTTCTATTTCATTGTGATTGTCATTGCTATTTAGAGTCTGCATTCATCATTCACACACACACACACACACACACACACAAAAAAAAAAATATATATATATATATATACACCATAGGTTGTTATTATTAAGTATTTGCATCCATTGCAAATATTTAATTTAAATAATGGTTTTAATATTTTCAAAATGCATTCATTCAGATTCCTTAGAATCAGCATAAATCTGTTAATTATGAAAAAATAAGCAGCTAAAAAGTGTGAATATTGTTAAAATATTGCTAACTGCTATATTTCTAACAATCTATATATAATGTATATATAATAATTTGTATCTAGTAATGATAAATATATAAACCTGGTTATTGTGTATTTAAACCAATTAGTTTAATGTGTTACATTGTTTGACTGATTGACAAATATGCGTCACATTAATTATGTTTGTTTTATTACAACTGAGTTCAGATGGATGGCAATATTGTATTTAAATAAAATACATAAATCTTTAATATTACAGTACAGTACAGTGCTTTTTAAGATGTTGCCTGTAATTAGTTTGGCCAGATGAGGACATAAATTAGGTTAAACTACTAAATGCCTGGCCATAAAATAATCATTAATAAATAAACAAATACAATAACCAACACACAATTATTGATCCACAATGTTGCCACCATGGACAATTATGAATTAAGAACATAATAAAGTTGCGAATGCACAGTCGTTAGATTAACGAATGGCTTTATATTACAGAAAGTGTTTCCGCAGAGAAGAGTCTCCTCATGTTGATCAGCTTTACTTCATATAAAGTAGTTTAATAAAGGGCTGTGGACTTTCATGGCCTCTTATAGCAATTTATTTAAAATGCAGTTCAAATTAAATTAACTTACCATTTTACATATTTCAGTATTACCTTTAAAGATTTTAGTGTAACGTTTAAAGGGTTTAAAATGTCAATTCTGTCATGCATTTCTTTCTGTTGCAGAACACAAAACTTATATTTCAGATTTTCTGAAAAAGATTGGGAATCAAACTACACTGGAGCCCATTGACTTCACACATATTTAGGCTTATATACGATATAAATGTTCAACAGGATGAAGTCACACAGTTTTAAAACAACATGAATGACAACAGAATTGTCATGAGTGGAGATTAAACTATACAAATAAAGGCCAGAGTTACAAACGAACACTGAAATTCAATATTGATAGTGTTTTATGCTTTTCCTTCATGGATGTCAACTGTCATTTCATTACATTTGCAATTTTATAACATTTAAATAATTAGTTCAGAATCTGATCTGAGCAGTAAGAATTGAAATCTAAAATGTGACAATGATATAAAGTTGTTATATCTGTCGCTATATCTTGAGGAGATCCGCGATACTCGGAAAGCACAGCGCCTCTTCAACAGGATGCGTTCCACAGACATCGACACTAATGCCTTCTTACATCTGATAACACACTGTTTCATTCAGACGACATTAAAAGTACATTAGGCTCTGTGATTATTCTAAAACCAGCTTTCATACAAACTTTAAATTCGCGCATTCATGTGTAAATAATACTGCATGCTGAAGAGAATAAGCGAGTATAAAGAGAGTCGGTGTCTGACCGTTATGTGTGTCCGTCTCCGCTCGCTGTCCGTCACGGTCAGATGAAAGTGTCGTTCCTTCCTCATAAACCCTGCCTGGATCTGGATCTGGATCTGGATCTGGATCTGGAGCGATGAGGAGCGCAGCTTGACGAGGGTCGAGTAAGCACTGCCTTCCTTCTGTCGCTCTCAGAGCCTCAGGGCACGTTAGTTTCCGGGTAATGTTTAACTGAACAACTGAACACACCGAGAGCCGAACTAACCCTCAATGTTCAGCTCATTTCTCTTAACCACGAACAGTTAGAGATGGTCTATCCAGCTGCAGAGCCAGCTGTTTCACACTGCTATTCTCCTTCATTAGATATCTTCACGGACATATACAATATTTAAACATTTAAAGTCACTTTGTAGTACAATGAGCAATATTTTAAAACCTGTCCTATTGTCCATGTTTAAAGCTAATGGAGACGAACACAATATAGTTCATTGTTAGTTCAATGATGTATAACTAGCCTATACAACTTTTGGTTTTATTTTAAAATATTAGTAAAAGTCTAACGTGTTGTAAAGTGTTACCTCCATGTTCACGTCGTTACAAATAATACCTAAAGTAACAAAGTATGATGCATTTAATGTCAAATATTACTGTACTTAATCATATGAAAGACAAAATAAACATTTGACACAAAGCCTTGAACAAGTTAAACTTGCATTTCTCTATATGAAAACGAATAAGATATCTTAAAGAAACATAGCTAATAATAAAAAAATACGTATTTAGCTCATACTTTTAAAAAATGCAAACTTTATACAAAAAATATTAAACTTAAAAAATGGACTTTTAAGCCCACATTATGGCATTACTGAAGACCTCAGTTATTTCTGAAAACAAAATAAATACGATTAATATTAATATCTTTGCAAAGTGAAAAAATGGCCGCTCATTACTTTAATTCATGAATTTAATAGTTACTTTATAATGAATTGTGATTAATTGATAATAAATACTAAGCATACAGTAACTCAATTGCAATGCCAATTTACAACACCCAATCTGAGATATTCTATATTATTCTATACAACAACGAATAGACATATGGTTACTTAATAATAATATTTTCAAAATTAAAACTTTAAAAGTGTTTGTTCTCATTAGTTTCATTATTTATGGAGTATGAGGTATCAACAAAATCAAGCGTAGCGTTAGTTCTGGCAGGTCACGTTAGTCAAGCTGGCATCAGCTGACCCACATCTACCTATAGGAATACGACACCTATCACCATATAAGCTCCTTCAGTATTATCAGCAGATATCGCGTTTCTCAGGAGCGAATTAAATGGCGGAATTCGGCAGGCAAACAACATCATCTCACAAGGAACCATGCAATCGGGAATTTAGCAAGAGGAATTGGTTCCCCACAAGGATTTCACCTCAGATTCATCTTAAACTTGAACACGAGATTTGCCGCATTGATCATAAGTTGCCTGATTTGGAAGTGACCTCAGTCTGCATTGCTGGACTACACAGACTCGACGTGATTCATTCTCCATTTATCTCTGAAAGTCTTCACAAAGCTAAGCTAAGTTCCTTTTTAATGCTCATTGCTAAAATCTATCAGGGTTTTGGCAACATGCTTGTTGCTAATGCTATACGTGTGGCCAGCGCCACGCTCCCACCACGCGCTGTGCGTAGGGCACCAAGTGCTGAGGGGGCACCAAAAATAGCCTTATGAAAAAAAAAATTATAATGCCGATATTATTTCATTAGCCTATAGAAATATTATTAGGCACATTTTAGCCATGTATATGTAACAAAAAAAAAATCCCCCGCGTTGGATGGTCCGTGCCGGTTGTTCGCGCGGGCGCCTTTACGAAGGACGCGTTCGCGCGGACGAAGTTTGACAGACAGACAGTAGCCAACTTTTTTGGTAATGGCCCCTAAAAGACAGCAGGAGTTAGGATCTGAGAAAAGAAAGAAGCAGAAGCTGCGAGATGATGCCCGTGCATCACTTTTAGGTAAGTCCATGTTTAATCATTCTTAAATACGGGAAATGTGCTGCATGTGCTGCTGCTAATCGTTAATGCGCTAATGCGCCTCGAACTTGCTGACGTTAATGTTAGCAAACTATGTTATTATAACTTATAACTTCGGTGCAAGCTAAATTGAGATTTTACTGTTAAACATTACCTAATACAAAGCAATACATATTTGTATTAAGCAATACAAATAACTGACGCTAGCTGTTACTTTCTTTAATATCTTTCTTTAGATATTGAGCAGTAGTTTATGGTTTATTTTGACGTGACGGTGGTTGATACTTTCTCAGTAACAGTTAACGTTAGCAGTCAGTGCAGTGCACATGGTAGGCTAACAATTCCTGTTAAATATATAAAAAATATAAAATGTCAATATGAATGATATAAAGCAGACAATACTGTTTAATTGTGTGCATTATTGCACCTCATTCTATTATGCTTTTATATTATATTATATTAGATTTATCAAATAGTTGATAAATAAGGAATAAAGGGGGAGAACTCCTTGGCTGCCATGCTTTCAGTTTTAAATGTTTATCATTTTTTTTCCAGAATGAGATTCTTTGTTTCAATATTTTGTCTAATAAATGTAATTTATTCAAAGTGACATTGAATTTGGGAAAAACATGTCTGGATTATTTTGAGATTTTGTTTTATTTTGCTATTCTGTTTGCTGAATAAAAGTTTGCACTTTAAAATGTGTAGTGTGTGTTGGCTATTCTACATATGTTTACAAAGTCAGCAAAGCTGTGAAGATTTTACTTTCTCTTTTTAGTGTTCTTAAGTTTTATACTGTGATGCTGCTATTGTGTTATTGGTATTGAGTTATATGTTTGGTAATAAAAAGTTAAACTGGCAAAAACAAACGTTTTTTTTTCTCGGGGTCGGGGTGGGGGGCATCATAAAGGAATTATGCTTAGGGCACCAAAATGGCTAGCAGCGGCACTGCGTGTGGCTTGGGCTAATCTAACTTAGTCGTTTTACTTCGCTAGGTAACTCGCTAGGCTCATGCGATCATATTGGCTATGTGCGTTACTATGTGTTGTCATTGGCAACTGATGGCGTTGCACACGCTGTGCTTTAGCACTATACAGCACAGATTAAAGTGCTGTATGGTGGCTGCTAGAGCAATGTTATCGAATATGTGTTTGTTACTTCGGCTTGTGCATACTGTCCTCCGCAACATGCTGTAGTAATCAAGCGTTGTTATGCTATCTGGTTGCATTGGAAAAATACCTGTGCTTTATTCTATCTGATTATTGCAACATAATGTGTTAAAGTTACCACATGCTTGTGGCTAAAGCTATCTAGATATCGGTAACATACTTGTGCAAAATACACAGTACATTCACTGCAGAGGTCTGGTATTCAACAACACTAACAACATTGTAGCTTGATGGTCCTGTGAAGGAGTGTGGGATCATGGGAGTCGTCATCTTCACCTCCACAGCCGAAGGGATCTGTAGGACGGGAGCAGGAATCGTGTTCATGAATGAGGAAGCACACTGTATTCATTGCTTAGCTGCGCAGTGCACACTGCATCTGACTCAGAGCTAGAGGGTGTATGCTTCTCGACCGGACTACACTAGTTTTAATACTAGTCCTATGGTTATACAAACATGCTAGTCGTATTAGTTTTGTTGCCGCTAGTCGGAGCTATTGCTGTAGGGTGTATGCTTCCCCTGCCAAACTACACTAGTTTTAGCAATATTTCCGCGATTATACAACATGCTTGTATCAGATTTTGCTGCCGCTAGGGGTGTAAGCTTCCCCCAATAGATCCCATACAGTTGTTAAATTGGCTACAGCAACACGCTTGTTGCCATGTGTCCTTGCTTGCTCCAGCTTGGTGTGATGCTTCCCCCATTAGATTGGATCTATTATGCTCAATATATGATGCAAACATCAGGATGTAACCATTCTATCAGCCTCAGTCGTGGTGGGGGTAGTGTGTAAAAATTATAATAACAAAATGTGTGTGTATATAATTTTTTATAATTTTTCTCTTTTCTACAGAAGTAACCTACAACCAACTACATCCAAATTGCGCTGTCAGTTGGTTTTGGGGGATATTGGCATATGGTTTTGTTTTGGGGGTTATTGCTGCTCTCCCGGCTCTTATCCATGCTAGGCTTCATGGATGTGCAGGGAGTTCTCGCCCAGAACAGAACCATACCGCCAATCCAAACTGTATGCAAATTGTCAATCATATTTGACGGTAGTTGTCCTGACAGAAATATTGTTTTTATTACTCATTAATATGATTATTATATATATACATATTGCTCATTGTACATCATGATATTGTCAGCCAGGGTTGAGGACAGGAACACGAAGATGAAGATTTAGGTAAATATGCTTTAATTAGCTTCAAAGATACAGCCAATTACAGGTAACCAAAGAAATACGAGCGCTGACGTAAACGTAGACCGGACAAATGCCAACTGAAACAGACTGACATACTATACTGAAGGAAATGGGGTGAGCACAGCTGAAATTATTGACAAATCATAATAGATTTTTAACTGAAGTTGGCTAAACTCCATGAAAGTGAAATTAAGAACAAACATAACCCAATATCCCTGACAGAACGCCCCGCGATGGTGGGCGCTGTCCTCTCTTCGTCAGGCTCTGGCTCGGACGCTTCCAGGCTCTGGCGTAAGATCCGTGGGTCGGGCTCGGCTCTGGGTCGGGGTGTGGAGGGTGTTTGGATCGGGGGGAGCATGCGTAAAACCCCACAAAACATCACTGATATGATTCAGATGGAAAAATAAATAATGAAGTTATCGCGCAATTCTTCTGACAGGATCATTTTATTCAGTAAAATATCTCAGCATTCACTGATGCGGTCCAGGTCGCACACAGTCTCCATGTGTTTGGTGTAAAACTGCTCTCATGTATTGCAGCAGGACAGCAAATGTGAGTGAATTCTGTCATCTCTGCAGGACTGTGATATGAAGAGTTTGCAATGTACGTTCGTTTTCAAACGAAACCGTATTAGCGTGGACATGGCCTGAGATCACCCCCACGTCATCCAAGATGTTCTTCTTATATGTCTTTCTTACTCAGTGGAAAAGCACCTGCCAGCATAGTGACAGTGACTGGAGTAATATCAAATTTGGCTATGTAAATAAAATTGAAAAGTCTCATTACATTTGCAAACAACAAAAGTCCTGTTGAGTGCAAGCTTATCATCTAGATCTAAATGAACCAACAGTAGTGTGGAGAGCTGGTGGAAGACAGCAACTGTCTCTAAAACCTTCAGATGACACACAAGCTCATTCCTGTGTCTCTGTGAATTACCAAAACCACACATGCAAACCCACAACAACCCACACTTTTTTCTCTTTTTCTTTGCGTTTCTGCAATTTGGCATCAACCCTGAACAGGGCTCAAGAACCAAGAAAGGGAAAGTGACTTCCAAGACTGGCAACATTGTGCGAAACAAGCAGAACTGAAAAATATTTTTTTAAATGCATTTGGGAGAATGGAGAAAATACATGTACTCTATTGTTCATTGATAACTGTTTACTGCACTTTAAATGTTTTTAAATATTGACATTTCAGCTTATGTGTTCATAAAAGGCATTTTTCTGCTTTTTTCCTTAAACAAATAAAAATTTAATAACAAAGAAATATTTTAAAACTCAGTGTATGTTGTTTTCCATTTCCTTTGCCATAACAAATAACATTATAACATATTTATAAAATAACAAATTCAATATAAGTACAGTTTGGAAAGCAGTAATTACTGTATATCCTGTATAAATGCAGTGAGTTGCTGTATATGAGTGCAATACTGTAAAATACATGTTATGGAAGATACTGTATTTTGGTAATAACAGTACTATACTGTAAATGTTTACTGTAGTAGTCCTGTAAAACCCAGCTGCCAATATTCTACTGCACATGTAAAATGAAAAGTTTGGCTGTTTCTACAGGCAGTTCCTTTGCCCTCATGCCTTTGTGTTTACTCTGATAAGCACTCTTTAGCTGTTTTTCAGTGTAATTTGTCACAGGAGGACTTCAAGTATAGAATTTCTGAAAGATGAACCAGAGAAATGAACTAGAACTCAAGTGTCATGCAAATTAAAGGGTCTGAGTATTTTCTGAATGCACTTCTGTAGAGTTTTGTAGGTTTTAAATCTTTCAAACCTGAATGACCTGTTCTGCATTATGTTTGCTTCCCTGTAGGAGAGGGATCTGATGTGAGTCACACACTTAATACACACACGTTTTAAGACTCATAATATCATGGTTTAATATCATAAACCAAAGCACATTGCATTTTGACTTGTATATATACGTACAAATTTGTAAATAAAATTTAAAAAGTAAATTAAGCATACACTATTAATTTTTTTTTCATCATTTGCTATATAGAGCAAAGTATACCATCAGATTGAAGGGTGATACTCTCAAAACTGTACTTACTGCAAGCTTTTTTTCAAGGCATATTTAGTGTCTTTCCAAAAAAGAACACTTGAATGCATAATTTTCCTGTTGATCACTGTAAAGCTTCTTTGAAGCAATCTGTATTCTATATAAATAGAGGTGGCTTGACTTGATTTGAAGACTCCAAAAAGAGATCAAAACACCAAATGAATATAAGGAATCTATATAATTTGTAAATGTATGAATACCAAAACACACATGAAATAAAACCATTATAGTTTTTTTTTACAACCATTACTCCATTGCAATTACCAATTGCAATTCCCAACAGGACCAATGCCAAAAAAAGTCTAAAAACTAAAAACCTTCTTTGACCTGGCTGCATATACCTACTACTGTACTCAGAGCCATTCAGGATCTCTAAACACAGCAACATACACATGAAAAATCAAAACATTATCCTAAATGTGTGCAGAAACATCGTGAATGTACTGAATCTTGTCTGTGAATAAATACAATGTGCGACCAGTAGGTCGAGAGCGCACATACAGGGTTTGTTTGCACATCAATATAGCGGACTCACACATGCTTACTGTACAACTCCTGTATGTCAATCGTCTTGACCTTGATTGCAATCCGCATCCATCAGAACCTTACTAGCGAGACGCTGGTTTGCTTTATCCAGTAGAGAAACATAGTTTGCATATCATCTGGTCATACAGCGTTAGGAAATGAGATGAAATGACAAGCATGACAAATGTCTGTAATATGTTCCTTCTTTACTCCGTCATTTGTTTGCTTTTACGTTTTTTTTCCTTGTACGCTGATTCGCTAAGCTGAACAGCCAATCAAACTGATCTCTCTCACTGATGAGCTCCACCACCAATTCGGCAGAATCGGCCGAAAAAACACAGACTGTGTCCGACTAGAGCCAACAGTGCAGGACACAGAAAAACTAAGCCGACCGGCGCTCAAAACGGCCCAACATTCCCGACGTCTGACTGTCCCAGGCTTTACATTAGCGCTGTTTTGGACTGATTGTATAAATGAATTCGCTTACTGGATCACTGGACTGAAAACTTTCCCAGAGTTTAGCGGCTTAAGATGATCTGATTGCAAACAGAGAAGCAAAATTGTATTAAAGGGTTTGAATAGAAATTTCTGCTTGGATGCTCAGTGTGGATGTAACGGGTCCCGGCCAGGGGTCCGCTAGCAGATCTATGTTGATAATCCTGGTCGAAGTGCTCTGGAAATATTGGAAATATTACACAGTTAAATTGATGACGCGGGACAACAGTTGCTCTTTTTCCATTCAACCGGATTATGAGCTTGTTTTCCTCTGCGCCTCGCTAAGGGTCCCAGAGTGACGCGGCTGAAAGGTACTGCCACCTTGTGTCCGTTCTGTGAAACAGCATGTCATAGTGCGCTTCTGTGTATTCTCTCAATAGAATTTAATTTGTAATAAAGGCAAAGAAAACAAAAGATAAAATTCTCAACAAAACTATTTTTGTGAGTGTCACATGGAAATACTAACCAACTGCAGAACCGCAGAGCCATATACGTCACTCACAACAGTCTGAGAACAACAGCACCACGCCGCGAGATCACTGGGACCCCATCAGCCACCAGTACCGTACATCACATGCCAGGCAGGGTTTGTGCACGGCCTGTTATTAAATAGAAATGCCCAATGTACTTTATCCTCATGAATAAAAAAAATATATAAATAAACATATTGACCATAAACGTACAAATCTTCTTTGGTTTGATTTATTTATTTTCTTTGATTTTGTATTTTTATTCATTTACTTTTATTTATTTATTTGGAGAAGATACAGCTATTGGGCCCTATTTTAACGATCTGAAATGCAAGTATCAAACGCGAAACACACGTAACTTTGTGGGCGGGTCTCGGGCGCTGTTGCTATTATACCGGCGGGATAAATGATTCTCCGACGCAAATCTAAAATGTGTTGGTCTGAAGTAGCTTCATTACTCATAGGTGTGGTTTGGGTGTAACGTGAAATAAACCAATCAGAGCGACATCGAACATTTGTTAATAATCTACTTGCGTTAGAAAAAAAGGGAAAATAAAGTAAAATACTTTAAAAAACAACAAAAAAATCTTCACTTTGAGGTAGATAGTTTTGCAAAAACGGAACCATTTAGAACATGAAAAAAAAAGATGTGTGTGAATCACACATCTGACATCAGACGCTGGCGTTTTCTTTTAAACGCACTGAACGTTCGGACAGCGACGGAATTTTCTTTGCAGCGCCTCATGTACTCTTCATAGGCTCTGATGTGGCTCATATCAAGGCTCACATTGCTGTAGACAGTCTCCAGCTCTGTCCACCTGGCATTCGCGCTGGCAGGAACTGTGGATGGCTGGATCCTTTCGATCAACTCCTCTTCGGGTTCCTCATCAACCTCGAAGTCAGCCACTTCTCTTTTTTCCTAGGCTACAGGAGGACGTGGATGGGCACAACTGGAGGCAGGACCAGCTTTCTAGGGACTGAGTCGTGTAATCTCCAGATTGCAGGAGACTGCAACAACAGAAGTTGGGAAAGGATGCGCAACTCCTTCATGTGCCTCTGGGTTACGGGAAGCTGCCGCTCCAACTCTCCAAGTTTTTGGAAGGAAACAAAGTCCCCATTGTGGATCATTCCAACAGAGTCGAGGAAGGCCAGCACCGTCATTAGTCGGTCTTTGGGCAAACACTTAGGTAGCCTCTCAAGACACGTCTCCATCCATGGCATCCCATGCTCCCAATACTTCACAAGGTTCCTTGAGTAGGAAAGATCCAACTCTTCAATCTTGGCGCACACGTCTCCAAGGTAAGCTGCTGCGCGCGATGCAGGAGATGGAACTTGAGTAGGACGGTAGAGTTCGACAAAGTCCTTGAAGTTCCAGCGTGCCTTCTTGTTCCGGTTCTCATCCCAATGCTTAATTTTTGGGAAGAACTTCAGCTTCGACAACCCGACCTCTAAACAACGGACTGGATCTAAGCTAAAGGACGTCACCATTTCCACAGCCCTGCCAAACGTGTGTGGATAGCCGAACCCTTTACTTTCGCAGACCTCCCTTGACAACTCAGCAACCGTCCGGCAGTCGCTCAAACGCCGGATTGGACGGTCAGGCCCTTTCCAAGAGTCCATCGGAATCCGGTCATTCCTCTCATATAGGTCTGAGAGAAGGATCCTCACCAACTCTTCACCCACCACTTGTGGGCCGGCCAGAAGGCAATCTGACAGCGGAAAGAGGCGCAGAACTCTTAGCCTCTGGAGTTCCTCCTTAATCCATGTCTCCAGGGGAGGAGGACCTTCACCCACACTTGCTGATCCGATCGGACTGAGGTCTAGCTGTTGGAATTATTGGAACAGACACCAAGGGGTGAGGCATACTGCCTCGATGTTGCACACATGGGCCGTCCAAAAAAAAATACTCAAGGGCCAGTTCCAGCTGGAAGGCCTTCCACGAACTTTCAAATCCACCGAGCCTAAGCCATCCTCGTTGTCCTTAAAAGGAATGAGCATCGGCACCGTCTCAAATAAAATGTCCAACATCATTTGGTCAAAAAAACTGATGGCATCCACAACCTCAGGAAAGCCACGACGAACAAGGAAAACACCCTCCAGCCTCACGAAGGTCCTTGCATTGGTTTTGAGTGCCAGATCATCCATGTGGTCCACATACATTTTGGCATCCTTGAGAAGCATCCGCCGATGCTTCTCGATATGAAGATCATATGTCGTTATCACCCTACTGACAGGGTGCTTAGCGGGGGTGGCCTGGTGACAGTGCGGAGTCACAGCATACAACTGCAAGAAATTTACCTTGCAGTTGTCATGACGCACAACCTGGTCAAGAATATCACTGACATCAAGTGGCATCTGGTCAAGGTTAGATTGAAAATTGGCACTTTCAGCCATGGAGTAGACAGGGAACAGAATTCCACTTTGTCCAACCACCTCCTGGAGACCACACCTAGACCACAAGAGGTCAACACTTGCGTCCTGTGAATGTATGTTGCAGCAGGCAACATGATTTGACACATTGACAATGCCATGTTGATGAACCAGCTTGATCAGATCGAAGCAGCGATCATCCTTTTGACCAAATTTGCTTATGGTCAGAATTATCACCATATCGATGTCTTCATTGACAGCCAGTAGAGATTGATGGAAGAGCCGGAGGATGAATTTCTGGTCCCCATGCAAAATGTTCATCCTGCCCAAGTTTGTGAGATTATTCTTTTGTATAGTAGGTCGCTCCAGATCTTGTGGCGGCAGACTTCTGAGTCTCAATGAGAAGTTGTTGAAGAGTGCATTAATCAGGCCAATGGAATGGGCCTTGACAACCATCTCACTCCTGAACATAGGGTGAGCACTGTTCGGGTTAGCTGGGACACAGGTGAGATTTAGGAAATATCCCCCATCCACAAAGGCCAGGACAATCCCCACACTTTTTCTCAGAGCACTGACCCCGTCAGCACTGTAATGTTGAAGGTCCAGATGCTTCTTTATCAGGTGCCAGTGGTTGCATACTTTGGACCCATCGACTTTACCAACAAACAAGTAATGAAGTCCAGCAGTGATGTAGCTCACATCAGCTAGCTGAACCACAATGCCATCAAAATCATAGCTGTAGTACAGTGACTCAGAAGCATCATCTACTATAGAGGCAAAAAGTGGAACCTGGACTGAATCATCCCTGAGAAATTCTTCAGTGTGTCTGAAGCTAAAGTATGATGTCATCAATCCTTTCGTGTTTTCTTTGGAAGCCACATCAAACGGCTCATTTTCGTCGCTAAAGGACAAATTAAACATGAATTAAGTCAAGTCAAGTCATCTTCATTTATATAGCGCTTTTAACAATGTAGATTGTTTCAAAGCAGCTTTACAGAGATAAATGTATAATTTAAGGTAAGATTGTTTTGGCTTTATAGCGGTTCTTTAATAAATTTATTTTCCAGCCAAAGTTAGTTTTGATTCATTCGTTTCCGTCGCAATGATCATTTGTTATTAAATTAGGGGCCGCTAAGACGACACCATTCTCTCTACACAGACTTTAAACGCGATCATGTGAGAAACACTGATGGCGTTCAGATGCGCATTAAGAACTGGTTCTATAGTTATGTGTGTTTGAATATATGTGCGCAGGTTTGGAAATCCCTACAGACCAAGCCTAAACAAAGTACTGGTGTTTCCTTATAATTTTTGATACAGAATTTTATTTTATTTTATCAATTCGGGGTAGATACGCAAATTGAGTTTTCCCGACGACGTTTTATCTGTAGAGTGGTAAAGGGATCCTCCATAGGGAGAGACTAGTTGGCACTTCAGCACTGCGCTGACATCGGGTCCAGGCGAAGGGCCTTCGTCAGATCTGGATACGGCCTGGATCCGGCAGGCTGCGGGAAAACCTCGGGATAAACAAAGACACTAAAATTAGCGTAGATGCCATTCTTCTTATGATGTAACGAGTACATCAGGATTTATGGGAAGTGTTCCCGGTTCCAGCTGACCTAATCTATGCAGCCTAACATTGAATTATAGAAGTCTATAATGTATTATGTGAATGCTAGGTCAAAGAGATGTGTCTTTAACCCCCTGGGGTCGGCAAACGCGGGGGCACGTTTTGCTAGATTTTTTTCACATAGCAGCAAAATAAACTTTAAATACTCCGTCATTTATGGTCATACAGACTTAAGAAATATGAAAAAATAAACTGTTAAATGTCTACTTTTTTATGTGTCCACTTACAAGCGAAAAAAAACATTGTGTTTTTGTAAAATAAAGAAAATAAACAGGGTGTGCTTTCTGCCTCTGCGTCTCGGTGAACTTTTTTTTTGGAGCACGTCTCTAAACTTAAACAAAACTCAGCGAATACTATTCACCCAGGCATGAGCAATATATCTTTATAATCATTCAAGTGTGTACTTTTAAATTGTCTAATTTTGTGTCAAAACAATCAAACGTACAGAAGCTTCACTACAGATACTTTGGAGTGTATTCGCCAGTGGCCTCTCATCACTTCGCGGAGAAAACGCAGGAGGAAATGCGGGAGTCGGGGTGGACGCATCATCAGATTGAAAGCACATCTTCAAGCTGGGATCGATCTAAATCCGCATTGTATGTCGCGTTATGGCGGATATGTTGCCTGGCGACTGCGAGCGCTGGCTCATCAATGGCTTCAACCTATTATTCCCTTGCGCCCGTCTCCTGCCTATTTGGATGGCTTCCCTCGGATCGGCTTTTGCCATCGGCAAAATGGCGTGACTCCTGGAAATCTACGTTCATTGAGGAAAGCTTCGTTCTCCCTCGATGTTATTCCTCCGCCTAAAATGGCTCTGATCAACGCCCGATCCTTGGTGAACAAAACCTTCCTGCTCAACGACTTTTTCTCCTCTCATAGTTTGGATTTTTTGTTCATCACTGAATCCTGGACTAAGGTTGGTGATCTAACCCCTTTTTCTGAATTAGTTCCAAATGACTGTTCGTTTTTTAACTCCCCCCGTCCAAACAGACGTGGGGGGGGGGGGGGGGTAGTGACTATTTTTAAAAACTCATTCTCTGTGCGATGCCGGTCAGTTCCTTTCAGTGCATTTTCTAGCTTTGAAGCTCAGCTACTTCATTTAGACTGGAATGGCCCTATTTTATTAGGGGTGATTTACCATCCTCCACACTCACTACAGGACTTCATTCAGCAATTTACAGAATTCATTGGTAATATCACCACAACCTATGACCGTTTTTTATTGGTGGATGATTTTAATATCCACGTTTGCTGTCAATCGAACACCCTATCAAAGGATTTCCTCAGGGTCCAAGATGTGACCCTGAATGTGAGTGGAGTCATTTATCCACTCACATTCAGGGTCACATCTTGGACCTTGTACTTTCCTATGGGATGGCAATCAGTGATGTTGTTATATCTGATTTTATGCTTTCGGACCATAAGCCGATATTATTTTCTACATCTCTTCCTTGCATTTCTCACTCCACTATTGCAGATGTAAGACTGTCTCGGTCCTATTCCCCTCAGTTTGGATCAAATTTTAATGAGCACTTTATGAAATCCTCCTCACATTTGCTTTTGGATTCACCGCTATTGGACCTAGATGCCGACCAGCATCTTGGTCTGTTAAACTCTGCTTGGCTGAATGCCCTAAATGAAACTGCTCCGCTTAAGCCTTATAAACCTAAACCTAAATCTGAACCTTGACTCAACGTGGATATTCGTCAACTAAGACAAGTTAGCAGAAAGGCTGAGCGCAAATGGAAAAAGGACAAGTTACATATTTCACTCCAGCTGTTCAAAGCCAGTTTGTCGACCTACCAGAATGCTGTAAAGTCGGCAAAAGCCACATACTTCTCTGACATGATTATGGCAAACCACTCTAGACCAAAGGTTTTATTCTCTGTTATCAACTCTGTTTTACATCGTCCGGTAAATACAATGCTTGGTGCTTCTGATGAGTTATGTGAAAGCTTCTTGAGATTCTTCATTTACAAATTATCTAATCTGAGATGCAAAGCTAGTCCCTCTCATACTGAACACTCTAGTCAGTTGTTGAATTCTGTTACCTGGGATACTTTTGAGCCAATCACTCTGAATCTCCTCAAAGAAATTATAGCAAATATGAAACCTTCGTCCTGCTCTCTCATTCTCCTAAGTTTCTTAAATTAATTGTTGATTCAGTAGGGCCAGGATTGGTGTCATTTGTAAATAAGTGCCTCCTCATCGGCTCCATCCCTGCTGCCCTTAAGGTGGCCACGGTCACACCGTTACTCAAGAAGCCTTCACTGGATCCTGCCGTGCTAAATAACTTCCGTCCTATCTCTGCATTACCTTTTGTTTCGAAGGTGTTGGAAAAAGTCGTTCTTGGCCAACTCCAGTTTTTCCTAAAGTGCAATGATATTTCTGAAAAATATCAATCCGGTTTTAAGTCTGCTCACAGTACTGAATCTGCCCTGTTGAGAGTTTTAAATGACATCTATTTATCCACTGATACTGGTGACTCTGTTGCTCTTGTCCTTTTAGATCTATCAGCAGCTTTTGATACTGTCGACCACTCTATCCTGATATCCAGATTAGAGTATTATGTGGGGCTAAAAGGTATCGTCCTCCAGTGGTTCCAGTCTTACCTCTCGGGTCGAACTTTCAGAGTAAAGTTAGGAAATTGTTCCTCTTCCGTTGCCCATCTAACCTGTGGTCTTCCTCAAGGATCTATCTTAGCGCCGTCTCTTTTCTCTCTCTACATGTTACCACTGGGCACTATTCTAAGAAGACATAGGGTATCCTTTCACTGTTATGCAGACGATACACAAATGTATGTACCAATCAAGAGAAACGATCCTTCCGCCCTTTCATCATTATTAAGTTGTCTAGATGGAGTTAATTTTTTTTATTTCTAAATGAAAACAAGACCGAGATCATTGTCTTTGGGTCCACTGTTAATCCTCAGGCTGCCACTCTCGACCTAGGCAGACTATCGGCTTTTAGATCCTCACGTGTACGGAACCTGGGCGTTCTACTAGATGAGTCTTTAACCCTCTGGGGTCGACAAATGCGCCGGCGTGTTTTGATGGATTTTCTTCACGTAGTAGCACAATAAACTTAAATTTCTCTGTCATTTATGGTCATACAGAAAAAAGAAATATGAAAAAAGAATCTGTGATATTTATCCTTTTGTATGTGTCCACTTACAATCAAATCAAAACATTGTGCTTTTGTAAAATAAAGAAAATAAACAGGGTGTGCTTTCTGCCTCCCCGTCATGGTGAACTTTTTTTTCTTGAGCACGTCTATAAACTGAAACAAAACTCAGCGAATACTTGTCACACATTTATGAGCCATATACCTTTATAAACATTTAAGTGTGTACTTTTAAATGATCAGATTCAAACTGAAAACAAATATTCTCTGTTTAAGTAATTTGTATAAAACCAACAAGATGTCCAGCTTCTCACGCGCTTGCTAATTATTTTTAATTTGACCACGCGCGCAAAAGAGATTCACATGCAAATCTCCACATGGAACGCGAACGCGCTCATTACCTCAAAAACAAAGCACCAAAAAACTTCACAAGTGTCTGCTTTTTGTCGAGTTTGAAAGACGTGTCGTGAGCTTACATTGGATTTACCTCAGAAGAAGAAGAACGCGATTTGAAGACAAGAAAGATGTAAGGTAAGAAATTCGTACTTATTAGTTTATGTTATTGTTGCATAAACTTCACATTACAGTTGAACTGTTGCTAGATATATGGTGAATATTATAATATTTGGACCCGTGTTTACTGTTACTGTGTTTGTGGATATCTGCTCAAACGTAGATATGTATAATATGGTAACCATAATGTTTCATATTTTGGAGCGAGCTCTGCATTTGAATGTATCATTTTGGAGCGCGATCGCGTTTGAAAAGTAAAACGCACCAAACAAAGGCTTCATGTTTTTACTATTATTTCATTTCATATCATCATAACGAATAGAAACATTTGAAGTAACATGATAATCAATATATTTTTCTCTAGCGTAGTTGTTACTGAAATCTTTTGGAAGATTTATATGCTGCTATAGGTTATTGTTATTATTATTTTATGCAGCACTGCGCATAGCCTATGCTTACAAGGCACAACAAACCTGGTGTTCATTATATTATATATTGTTGGAAACATTTGTGTGTGTGTGTATTCTGTGAATTTTAAAAAGCAATTTTAACCAGAAAAATCTAAAATTTATTCCCAATAAATTTTAGACCTATATTCCCTATAGTTTCTCTTGATATCAGTATGTTCACTTTTTTTTTTTTTTTCAGGGCCCAGATGCCACTGAGTCCTGCTGACTTCAACATTCACATGAGTCTCTGTACATGAACATGGTAAAGTGAAAATCAAACACCTTGGAAATGAAAGGTATGTACAATGTTTTTAGGAATGGCACAAAGGTCTCTGTCTTTGGATCATTGTTTTGAATAGTGTGCTTTTTTGTCATTTGTTGTGTATATTTGGATTATGTTGTGTTGTAAATAAATCCAAACAATCAAAAAGCCATTCTTTTTTAAATCTCCTCATTCTTTGTGCAAGGTTGCTCAGAATGATAGGGCCTGATAGCTCCTAAAATAGGGCCATTAGGGAGTGTCTTTGTCTTTCTCAGGTGTGAAAAGCTTACATATTAATGAGGTGATTACGCCCCTTCGCATAAAGCTTTCGCACACAAAACACGTCTTAGAAATTTTAAATCAATATATTGTCTTCTCTGAATGAGCAGTCAGGATGATTTTCACATAGTTTTGGAGCAAATATTCTAGGCTGCGTGATACAATTTTCAAAAGTCTTGTGAAGAAATAATCAGTATGGGTTTCATGACCTTATTTCAGTGACAATTTTTTTTTGTATCTTCACAAGCCACGCATAAATGTCATTATCTCAAAACTACAAACTTTTACATGCATGCTGCTGATATATTATTGTAGCAGAGTTTGTGCTGAATACAGTGTAATCAGACTTTAGCCATGAAAATGTCACAAGTAACAGAAATAAGCAGAAATGTCAGAGCATGTCAGAACACCTCCAGGACCCAGAAAACAGCTCAGACCTCAGAGGGTTAAACTTTGATAAACAAATCTCCTCTGTAATAAGCTCTAGTTTTTATCAACTTCGTCTGCTGTCGAAAGTCAAACCTTTCCTTAATCACAAAACTCTTTAGATGGCTATTAATGCCTTTATCTCCTCACGTTTAGACTATTGCAATTCACTTTACTGCGGTATTTCGAAAACTCAAATTGCTCGTCTCCAAATAGTGCAAAATGCTGCTGCAAGATTCCTCTCAAATAGTCGAAAAAGTGACCATATCACCCCAATTCTGAGGTCTCTTCATTGGTTACCCATTAATTTCAGAATCGATTTTAAAATCCTTTTATTTGTATATAAATCTCTATGTAGCCAAGCACCAAGCTACCTATCTGAATTGTTACAACCATACACCCCATTAAGAAGTCTGAGATCGAGTGATAAGAACCTGTTATTAGTCCCACATTCCAGACTCAAACGCAGAGGTGATCGAGCTTTCGCTGTGGTTGGGCCTCGGCTGTGGAACAATTTGCCTTTAGTAGTTAGGACAGCCCCTTCCGTGATTTCTTTTAAGTCACTTTTAAAAACGCACTTGTTTTCCCTGGCCTATAATTAAGGATGGTTAGTTTTACTATTTCTCTTTTGAGTCTGATGGGTTTTTATTTTTGTTTTTCTAAGTCTAATACTGCCATTTCTGGGGTTTTTTTTTTTTCATTGATTCGTCTGATATTGTTTTGCCATTTCTGTTTTCTTATTTCTTATTTTTTATTTTTGAAGTCCGACAATGCTTATTCCTGCTTAAAGTAACACTAGGTAACTTTTGCTCTCGGGGTCCCCCTACAGTTGGGAAACAGTATTGTCCTCTACTACTGTCGTAAACTCTGTCATCCTACATGCACGTGCATTTGTTGACAACCATGATAGCCCTGAACACTGTAGGAGGAGTTCACATGCAGGTGTTCTGCTTGCGTCGCGTGTGAAATGTCTTCATCCCAGGTACAGTGGCATATATTTCAGCATGTCATATGAATATAATTTCATGTGTTTTTTTTTTTTTTCAAACGCCAAATGATCGCGATGCTCACGTTTACAAGCCAGCGTCATTATAGTAGCCTAGTCTATTGGTTACCGTTTTACTGAATCTATATGATACTTCAATGCAATGTTTGAGTGGTAGATAATAACCATATATCGTCAATATTATAATATCAAGCTACCATAGATGAATCTGCAAAATTTACAAATCGATTTGCATTATAGCTTGAGGCAAGACAAATAAACAAATATCACAGACATGTTAGGTATCCTAAAATATGCTTTTGTACATCTTATATATTTACTTGCAAGAATGTAGCCCCTACCAAACTTGTACACTCAAACATTTGCTATTTGCATTTCATCGATTGCAAAGTTCAAATCAGAACGAGAATGCTAGCGATAGCTAACCATCAAAAACTAGAATATCGTTTACTAGCTACCAGATTGATAATTCGCTACTCTACTATCATTACTTGATTCATGAAGATAAACGGAGGATAAGATAGCTTCCGTAACATAGTCAGGCAGACAACAAAATAAAAAAAAAACAAGAGATACTATGCAAGCAATATACTTACTAGTCCAAAAGCATGACAGCCAAGTCCGCATCGGTCGGGCACCCCTCCTCCTCCTTCAGCTCACGCCAGCGAGAAAACACTGGCCCAATGTTGATCCTCGTCCTGCCTTTAATGCGATCACTTTCTCGTTTCCTCTTTTTGCTCTCCTTCGAAAAAAAACTTTGCTTTCTTGCTTTTCTGTGCTGCTTCGGCCATGACTATAACATTTGGCAAACAAACGCTAGTTGGGCTCGCACGTCCGAATTTAAGGAAGTGGGGGTGGTGGTGGAAGTGACGTATATGCCGTAAAGCAGTCGAATTTTGTAGTTCTTTTTGTTTGTGGGTTACTACTCGAAACCCTAAGTTTAAAAGTACGATTAAAAACGATACAGATCCCGTCAGGCTATGGCAGACGTGTCATTCAACCTACTGTAAGTCGATGTACCATCACAAGAGACTTGGAAATATATTATGAAGGTTGAAAAGTTACCTAGTGCTGCTTTAAGGCTGCTGTATCTGTGCTGTGCTCTCATGTATGGTATTATTGTTTTAATCTTGTAGTTCTGTAAAGCACTTTGGTCAGTCAGTGGCTGTTATAAAATGTGCTATATAAATAAAATGAACTTGAACTTGAACTTGAACTAATTCAAAACTAAATCAAATATTCTCTGTTTATGTAATCTGTATGAAAAGAGAGAGATGTCAGTCGTTCTCATCTCAGCTCATTTTTTTTAATGTGATCCCGCCCACAGAGAGCGCGCGCTATTCAAACGCAAATGACTGAGGTCGATCCATGCAAACTGTGAACGCCCCCATATCAGCTCGAGAAAACACATCAAGTTTAATCAGATCATTGTACTTGTTTACACCGTCTCGCGGTGCTGTGAGGAATAATACTATCGTAATAATAATAATGGAAAATGTACCTCAGAAGTGCTGGTATTTCGAGGAGCAACGGATCGATATGGAATACTGTAGTAAGTCTTTTCATTCTCAAGTGAATCGCGTTTCTGTGTGTGAATGAATGAACGGCAGAGATGCGCTGTTTACCACAGCTCGCAACAAGACAGTTTAAATTTGAATCACGTTTCTGTGTGTGAATGAATGATCCGCTTTTAGCAAACTATATTGCTATACTGAGATGAGTAAAAATCGACTGAAACATGTTGAAATAAAATGTATTTGTATAAGCAACGTACTAAACTGCAAATTAACATTTATATTCATAATAATAAAAACGAAAGACCTATGTTACAGACATATGAAAGACAACATTTCGTTGATTAGTTTTGGCTAGATTATACATTTTTACTGTAAAATATCTGCCACCTCAAATAAGCTTTTGTTTGCCAATTTTTGCTCATATGTTAAATATAGTATTTTTTGTCAAAATTAAAGTCATCAAATAATATGTTATTAGGCTATAGTGTTTGTTCCAATGTAGCCTAGGCTATATTCAAAGTAATGAATCCTTAACTTTGAAATATGTATGATAAAATGTATACTTTAGTTTTTACAAAGAAAGATTACACTTGAATTGTTGTTGTAATTGTAACCTTTTTTTAAAAAAATATATATTTACAAGGTAGATGTAAACAAATTATTAAAAGGTAAATATAAGCATTTTCTTTAAATAATTTTTATTGTGTTTTATTAGTGACAAATTTGGGGAGAGGATACATTCCAAAACTGAAAATACAGTATGAGAATTAACTGCACAATTACTAGACATGTTTACCTTGGATATTATACAATTTGCAAGCACAATTTGTGAAAAAAAAAAAAAAAAAATTAGATGCTTCCAACTGTGAACAAATTTGGTAGAATATATATATATATATATATATATATATATATACACATTGCTCTTGCATTCTTTCTTGTGGCTCAGTGACACACCTGAATGAATGGCTCATTAAGTATGCGGGCCCCATTGTCTCCTCAGGTGTGAACTACTCAATATGCATGCTGGTGTTGGATCGTTGACACCCACTCGCATATTGCCTTTCCAAACAGAAAGTGTCTTGCAAAATTTAAATCAATGTATTGCTTTATGTGAATGATTAGGCAGGATGATTTTCATATCATTTTCAAGAGAAAACTCTAGGTGACAAAATGCATTATTCAGAAGTCTTGTGGACACATATTTAGTATGTGTTTTGTGGCCTTATTTCAGAAACTTTAGTTTTTAGTTTTTTCAATAACCATGCATAAACATTATGCTCTCAAAAATACAAACATGTACATACATGTTGCTCACATATTATGGTAGCCCTGTTTGTGCTAAATAGAGTGTAATTATACCTTTGCCATTAATATGTTTATAAGCAACTGAAAAAAAGCACAAATGTCAGGGCATGTCAGAACATCTCAAGGACCCCAAAAACACCTTAGACCCCAGAGGGTTAATCTAGCTTTGAACTGACAGAGAGTGTCTGCTTCCCGGACAATGGTAGGAAGACTGTTCCAGAGTTTTGGTGCTAAATAGGAAAAGGATCTACCGCCAGCAGTCGATTTTGAGATCGCAATAGACGTGAAGGACTATAATGCGTTAAGAGCTCGCTCAAGTACTGCGGAGCTAAACCATTTAGTGCTTTGTAAGTAATCAGCAATATTTTAAAATTGATGCGATGTTTAATAGGGAGCCAGTGCAGTGTTGCCAGAACTGGGCTAATATGGTCATACTTCCTGGTTCTGGTAAGAACTCGAGCTGCTGCGTTTTGAACTAGCTGTAGTTTGTTTATTAAGCGTGCAGGGCAACCACCCAGTAGAGCATTACAATAATCTAGCCTTGAGGTCATGAACGCATGAACTAATTGTTCCGCATTTGTCAATGAGAGCATATGGCGTAATTTAGATATCAACAACAATTAACAACAAGTGTTGTTACACTACACTATTACACATCCAAAATGCAACAAAAAACCCACTAAACATTTAATTTTTAATGTTAATCACCCTTTGAAAGATTGCTGATATGTTTACTTTTACTTTCGTTTTCAATTTGGGGTTAAATCAACACAAACCACAGAAAAACAGCTCATTTTCATACATAAAACGCAAATTAACCCCCTGGGGTCGGCAATCACGCCGGCGTGATCTGCTCTTTTTTTCCCTTATCAGTGCAAAAGAGATTCAAAATAATCTGTTGATTTTGATCTTACATGCTTGTGTTATACAACAATCGATCCTGTTAAGTGTGTATCTTTTTTGTGTATACTCACAACAAAAACAACGTGTTTTGCTTTTTGCCAAATAAAGAAAAATAAACATGATGTGAGTTCTGCTTTCTCTCTGTCAGTGAACTCCATTCTGAAATGCGTCCGAAAATGAACTGTAACTCAGCGAATACTCAGTCAAACAGGCATACAGACACACAGGCACGAAGCTTGAATTCTCTTCTTTTAAATTAAGTAATTTTTATAAAAAACAAATATTCTTAGTTTATGTAATATGTATGAAAAGAGAGAGATGTCAGTCGTTCTCATCTCAGCTCATTATGTTTTAATGTGACCCCGCCCACGGAGAGCGCGCGCTATTCAAAAGCAAATAATCTGAGGCAATCCAGCAAACCTGTGAAATGCCCACATCAGATGGATAACACACACCGCGAGTTCACTTTTAGACTCATGTACTTTACGACGCTGTGAGGAATAATACTATCTTGATAATAATCCTGGAAAATTTACTTCACAAGTGCTGGAAGTTTCATTTCGAGGAGCAACGGATCCGGCTGAGGAATAGGTCAGTTCTATATTTGCTTTGTTCTAATTGCAAGTGTCTGTACAAGCAAAAAGACTGTTTAAATATGAATCGCGTTTCTGTGTGTGAATGAATGAAAGCACAGATGCGCGCTGTTGTGTAGCTACTAGAGCTGGCAAAAATACTGTTTAAAAATTAATCGCGTTTTTGTGTGTGAATGAATGAACAGCTTTTACCAAACTCTATTGCTATACTGAGATGAGTAAAAATCGACTACAAAAATGGGATAGATTATAAAGTTTTTACTGTAAAATACTGCCACATCAAATAAGCTTATAATGTTGCCAAATTCTGCTCATATATGTAAGCTATATTCAAACTAATGAATCCTCAACTTTTGAAATAAATATGATGAAATGTACACTTAAGTTTTTACAAAGAAAGATTACACTGGAAATATTGTTACAATTTTAATTGTTGTTGTAATTGTATAACCTTTTTAATAAAATAGCAAATATATAGATAGATAAGGATAGATGTAAACAAAATCTTAAAAGGTCAATATAAGCCTTCTATTTAAATAATTTTTATTGTGTTTTATTAGTGACACATTTGGGTAGAGAATATATTCCAAAACTTTCTGAAAATACAGTATGAGAACAATTAACTGCACAATTACTAGAAATGTTTACCTTGGATATTATACAATTTGCAAGCACAATTTGTGAAAAAAAAACAACAACTGTGTTTCCAACTGTGAATATATATTGCTCTTGCATTCTTTCTTGTGGCTCAGTGACACACCTGAATGAATGGCTCATTAAGTATGCGGGCCCCATTGTCTCCTCAGGTGTGAACCACTAAATATGCATGATGGTGTTGGATCGTTGACGCCCCTGCGCATATTGCCTTTCCAAACAAAAAGTGTCTTACAAATTTTAAATCAATGTATTGTTTTATGTGAATGATTAGGCAGGATGATTTTCACATCATTTTTAAGAAAAAACTCTAGGTGACAAAATGCATTATTCAGAAGTCTTGTGGACACATATTTAGTGTGTTTTGTGGCCTTATTTCAGAAACTTTAGTTTTTAGTTTTTTCAATAACCATGCATAAACATTATTCTCTCAAAAATACAAACATGTACATACATGTTGCTCACACATTATGGTAGCCCTGTTTGTTCTAAATAGAGTGTAATTATACCTTTGCCATTAATATGTTTATAAGCAACTGAAAAAAGCACAAATGTCAGGGCATGTCAGAACATCTCAAGGACCCCAAAAACACCTTAGACCCCAGGGGCCGTATTCACAAAGCATTTTATCTTACCACTAGGAGTACTCCTAAATCGCACTAAAAGATTTTAGCTAGGAGTTTTCTCTTAAAAGTTATTCACAACGCCTTTCAGACCTACTCTTAGTAAAGAAAAATGACAACTCCTAAACTAAGAGTGAGTCTTCGTTGCTATGGATGACGTCATTACACATGCACGAGCTTGACTGAAGTGACCACCTTGATTGGCTGATGATTGTAACGCGGGAATGATTCCAAACACCTCCCCTACGATGATGAGTGACAGGTGACAGGTCTGAGAATGCGTGCGCTACACAAGTAGTGCGAAGGACGTAAGATGATGAATAACTGAATAAATAGCCTAAATGAATAAAGAGTAAGGCAAAACAAATAGCCTAGTAGCCTAATGAAACATATGGATTGATGCAATATCTTTGCAACATTATTGAATTAATCTGTCACTATATGCCTCTGCCTACGTTTGCAAAGAGAAGAACATTTTAATTTGATTCACAATGAAACGTTACAAATAGTTTACATGCAATGAGTAGCCTAGTTTTGGTTGTTGTTGTTGTTTTGTTATTGCATCCCTAGTTATGCCTACAATGCAAAATTGTTCCCTCGCGATTGGAAGCTCCTGTAGCCGCCGTATACGCATT
The DNA here is from genome assembly GCF_949319135.1 of Squalius cephalus. NCBI lineage: Eukaryota > Metazoa > Chordata > Actinopteri > Cypriniformes > Leuciscidae > Squalius > Squalius cephalus. The sequence goes on along the minus strand of NC_137135.1, from coordinate 392,692 downwards.
TCAAAACACTGCAACGTGAAATGCCACAAAAAGCGGTTTGTGAATAGGTCTTAGTGAGTTAGGCGTCCTCTCGACTTCTTTTAAGCTGTCCCAGGCTTAGGTGCTACTTTTAGGGCTAAAATGCTTCGTGAATTACTCTTAGTCAAAAAAATTAGGAGTCCGAAAGTTACGAGTTACACGCCCATTATTTTTAGGAGTTGCTCCTAAATTCGCCAGTTAGGAGCTACTTTTAGCCTTAAAATTCTTTGTGAATACGGCCCCAGAGGGTTAAACACGAATTAACAACTAGGTTTGTCACACTACACTAATCCTAACCTTAAACTTTTAATTATTGATGTTATTCACCCTTTGAAAGATCGCTGATATGTTTAATTGTAATTTCGTTTTCAACTGAGTTGGTCACAATACACTATTACACATGTTATTGCACTACAATTAAGCCTAAACAGGCACCTTTCCATCCACTGAGCCCACATGGTGATAAAATTATACCCCATCATTTAATTTTATCATGAAAAAATTCCTGCACACTTTGTGTCTTGTGTGTATGGCTTGGGAGTTAGAACATGTTGGCACACTTTGACACGTTAACACAAACAGTTTAGACAGATCTGGATAAATGTTGTGTCCCTCAGAGAACCCAGAGTTCATTTCAGGGTGAACATACTCAGAGTTTTCCCTTAGCCTCCTTTCTGAAACGCACCTGAACCAGCTAATCAAGTCATTCAGGCTTATTTGGGAACTACAGGTATGTGTGTTGGAGCAGGGTTGGAACAAAACTCTGCAGAAGACAAATGCTCTGTGTACCTAAGAACGATCTTTGACGATCTGCTGACTGAACTTTGGCTGGCCTTTGTACATGGGAACAATTAAGAAGCCAAGACATGCCAAAGTTGTGCTGTTGAGTCTGATGCAGTTCTAAGGAACTTTGAGGCAAAACTATCAGCAAGATTTTATGAGAGGACTACCCAGAGAGCTTGTGGAAAACTGAGCAATTTCAAAGAGCCTTTTCTCGAAACATTTAAATCATTCTTCACAACTGCAGTAATCTACATAAAAGCAAGGGGCAGGCACACAGAGAAGTACACAGACAATCTCAAAGACCTGCAATGTCTCCTTTTGAAAAAGCAAATTCAACATGGAGAAATTCAGAAAGCAGCAGCCACACTTCAGGAGAAATGCCCTAATGTGACCGTTAATGAGGATGCACTGTTTGATGAGGTCACTAGCCTGCAAGAGTTCTTAAATTGGGATCACTTGAAAAATGTAAGAAACAAAATGAAACAACACTGTCAGAGATGGAGCACAGTGTTCATCTTCTTTCAAGACAATGCCATCCAGCATACTAACCTGTCTAAATTATCATCAGTTGCCATGTGTTTGCCTGGAAGTAATGCACCAGTTGAGGGGGTGTTCTCTCAGATGAATGATACATGGACAGCATCAAGAAATAGATTCACTGTTTATACTATCAAAGCCATGCTTATTGTGAGGACAAATTTTATCCTCCCCTGCCTGGTGTTCACGGAGAAACTGGCCAAAGACAGAGCAATCCTGAGGAAAAATACATTCATCTGAGAAATATGCAGACTAGGTTTCCTTATTAGGGCCCAAGCCCTGAAAGGGCGAAGGCCCTATTGTTTTCGTAAGGATTATTTTTTTTCTATTATTTAATTTTTTTTACTTTCGGACAATTTTGGGGCCCTTAACATGCTCAGAAACTCTTGAAACTTTGCACACAGGTCAGAACCCGCGGCCATCAGGGCCGGGCTGAAGCTGGTACCCGGGCGTGGCAGGGGGGCTCGACAGCGCCCCCTAGAACGGGGTCTGAAAACTTGGTCCATAGATCAAACATGCTTGCATGAATTAATATGAAACTCGGTACACATATAGATCTCATCGGGCCGAACAATGTTCGTGCTCTAAGTTTTACGCCAGCCCAACAAGAAGTCAGCTATTATGGGTTGTTTGAAAAACGTACGTTCTGGAATTTGAAATACTCCTCCTAGAGAATTCATCCGATCGCCACCAAACTCAGTCAGCATGAAGTGAAGACACTGAGGATGATAAATTGTGGAGGGATTTTTGATATCTCGAACGGTTTGGCCGTGGCAAGGAAACTAATTTATAGCAAGAAAAGAGAAACAGGAAGTGTATTATAACTTCTGCATACATTAACTGATCTTGATGAAACTTCAGCAGTGTGTTCGTTGTCAGAGGCCGATCACATTGATGTGACTATTGTGAGTCAAAGTTATAGCGCCACCAACTGGCAGCAGGAAGTGTGTCACTTTAAAAATGCTTTGAAATCACCCTCTTATTTTTACCCGATTTGTTTCAAACTTTAGGTGTATAATGTAAACACACGGCAGATGTAGACCTGTGAAAGGATTATTGATATCTTAGATACTGTTGCCGTGGCAACACATCAAACTTTAATATTTAATTTTAATTTTAACTTTAACTTTAATATATCTTTTCGGATGCTTTTGAGACTCTTAGCATGCTTGAAATTGGATGAAACTCGACAGACACATCACATTTATTAGCCAGTAGACATGTGAAAAGTTTCAGAAACGGGCGTGGCAGGGGGGCTCAACAGCGCCCCCTTGAACGGGGTCTGAAAACTTGGTCCATATATCAAACACGCTTGCATGAATTAATATGAAACTCGGTACACATATAGATCTCATCGGGCCGAACAACTTTCCCTCCGTCAAGTTTTACGCCAGCCCAACAGGAAGTCGGCTATTATGGGTTGTTTGGAAAACGCTTGCTGTGGAATTTGAAATACTCCTCCTAGAGAATTCATCCAATCGCCACCAAACTCGGTGTGCAGGAATTAATGACATTGAGGATGCTAAATTGTGGACGGATTTTTGATATCTCGAACGGTTTGGCCGTGGCGAGGAAACGAATTTTCCTCGAGAAAAGAGAAACACGAAGTGTTATAACTTCTGCACACAAACTGATCTTGATGAAACTTCAGCCGTGTGTTCATGGTAAGAGGCCGATCAGATGGATGTAATTATTGTGAGTCAAAGTTATAGCACCACCAACTGGCAGCAGGAAGTGTGTCACTTTCAAAATGCTTTTGAAAAAAGTGGGGGGGTTAGTTTTACCCACAGTTACAAAAATCAGTACGTATATTGGTCTCATCGAGCCGGACAACTTTCTGATTTACAGTCATTAGCTCCGAGCAACAGGAAGTCAGATATTTTGGTTTGTATGTGGATTGTTTGGATATTTCAGACTCTGAGTTTTTAGCTACTCCTCCTAAGTGGTTTATTTTATTCACACCAAACTTTTTCAACATGATGAAAATACATTAAAGATGCTAAATTGTGAACGGATATTAAATATCTCAAACTGTTTTGCTATGGCAAGGGATTAACCTGTTAAGCTGCAACGCCACTTTTGAAAAATCCCCAGAAATGACATACCCAAACTTAAACAGATACAGTTCATGAACCCTTTGTACTAAAAGCACAAGTATGATCTCATTTGAAAGCTGACACCTGGCAGTTTATTGTAAATGTAGAATTAATTATTGTCATAATGAAAAAAAATTGTTATAAATAGCTTCAAAGTTTTGTAAAGTTATTAGAAATTAATTTTTATGAAACATCCTCATGAAAATAAAATTGAAGTTGGCACTGTAGCAATCTAGAAATGCACTACAGCTAAAGCCACATGTCTAAACATTTTATGTTTAAAATCTGAAGATAATAAGTCCAAAACTCTGTATTTAGTTACATGTTTTCCAAGACCATGTCAAATGACTTTATTTTGATTTGACGCTAAAATGCTGCTGATGTTTAGTCATCTTCTAAGTCATCCATTCAGTCTTATTGTCTCTATTGTTTTGTGGTGCAAACGAGCCCAATTCAGTCTCAGTCTCCCCCTGCACACATTCACACCTCTCCAGCCTGGTTATGGCTCGAAATATGCATTTCTTTTGTCTGCATTATAGTTACTAACGACTGGCTATTCACAGGCTATTCATAGGGTTTCAATCCCTAATTTCTTTTATCAAAGTTCTTACTTAACATTTAAAAACTGGATCAAATGCCCTGCTTGAATAATGAAACATTTTAGTAAGCATATTTAGAAAAAAATCATAAAAGGATAACTGCCAAATGTGGCAGGTGCACCTAGAGCTAGCTAGCATGTTAGCTTAGCACACCACCAATACACGACAATTTATGAGATTAAAACCATGTTTATGCTTCAAACTTAATTTATAACGCAAGTCGAGTGTTTTAAATAATCTTCTGTGATATAATTTCGCTTCAGATAAAAAAATCTGACAGAAAATATATATATTTTTTTTTATTCTGCACAATGATAAAGTCTATATCGATTAGCATTACATTATAAATATAATCTATTATTATGGAAATACCTGACATTACTCGAAGAACACAGGTAAACCAAATATCATTTCAATCATGTTTATTGTCTTCAAAACGTCTTTATCTGCATGTTACAGCGATATCTGATAGCTTTGAATGTGTTCGAGACTTCCTGGATTGTCACATGATCATGGCTCTTCTTCATGTTCCATATATGGACTATTATTGTGAATGTAGCGCCCTCAGGCTGTTGGTATGGATTGAAAACACAATATATCACAGTATCCAGCGCTCATAATGATTACATTGACGCATTTGGGCATAAATTCAATAAATATTATTCCTGTCTATAGAAATCTGATGAAAACTTATGAAAATATATCAATATTTCTCCAAATCTGCACATTTTTGAGCTAAAGCCCGGAGGGACGTTGTTTTGTGTATCGCTGTCATGACGACAGCACGGGAGTTTTTTATGAATGAAAGCGGCTGACGGTCATAATTCATATTAAAGGTATCGACTCATTTTTTCATTTCATAACTCCTGACACAAATTAAGACATAACTGTCACTATAAGTTTTTCAGAATACAATAGTGGTCAAATACTGAAACTTGAGTCTTATATCTTTTTAATGATGTATAGTTTGTCAATGTATAACATTAAATCTGATAGTAATTTTTAACTAAATAAAAAAAAAAAAACGCTTCAGTGCGCCGACGCACTGGTGAAGCTTAACAGGTTAAAGTAATGTCAAAAAAGGAAACACTAAAAGCCTCATATCTTCTAAAAATGTAATTGTACGCCATTTATTTCTATATAAAAGTATACAAATATCACAACTAAACCCATTTTATTCTTATTTTAAAAATAATTTTATTCTAATTTTATTCTAAGTTTAAAAACAGTAATATACACAATTTAACTATACTGCCCTCTTGTGTTCACATTTTTGCGCGTGTGAAGAGGATGATTTTTTTCCGTCGATATTGGAACATGTGAAGTACAAAGCCTATTATAAAGAATAGTTTAGCATCCAAATACATCGCAAATGTTGAAACATTTTGATTCTAATGAGAGAGTTACGTGAGTCCAACACTGCTTACTTTAGTTTTTATTTTTACATTAAATTTAAAGGATTTGTTGTGGAATATTTTGAGTGTATCATAAAATCAGAATAAGGTAAGTCAAGTAATATTTTCTGTCTTTTATTTATATATATATATATATATATATATAAATATATAGCTGCGAGCAGCGATGAAGGGCCAAAGCCGGCGGCACCGCCACCCCGGTGCCTTTAGGTAACTAAAGGCACCGGGGTTGCGGTGCCACCGGCTTGGGCCCGTAATCGCTGCTCGCAGCTATATTCTTACAATTACTTCTTGTTTAGTAGGGCAAAAGTCAACTAGTGAAGTGAACTGATCAAAACATGATACTGAGCATATTTGTTTTGTGCATTTTCAAACCTTTTATTGTAAATATGTTTACATGTTCAAGCCATATTGAAGCCTTGATGACTGCTCTGTCAAGCCTTCGTCGTCAGTTAGGAACCTGGGTGTGCTCTTTGATACCAATCTTTCATTTGAAAGTCACGTGTCTAGCATCTGTAAAACTGCGTTTTTCCATCTTAAAAATATGTCTAAATTACGCCATATGCTCTCATTGACAAATGCGGAACAATTAGTCCATGCGTTCATGACCTCAAGGCTAGATTATTGTAATGCTCTACTGGGTGGTTGCCCTGCACGCTTAATAAACAAACTACAGCTAGTCCAAAACGCAGCAGCTCGAGTTCTTACCAGAACCAGGAAGTATGACCATATTAGCCCGGTAAAATACTTCAGATTACTTACAAAGCACTAAATGGTTTAGCTCCACAGTACTTGAGCGAGCTCTTAACGCATTATAGTCCTTCACGTCTATTGCGATCTCAAAATTCCGGCCAGTTAATAATACCTAGAATATCAAAATCGACTCCTGGCGGTAGATCCTTCTCCTATTTAGCACCAAAACTCTGGAACAGTCTTCCTACCATTGTCCGGGAAGCAGACACACTCTGTCAGTTCAAAGCTAGACTAAAGACACATCTCTTTGACCTAGCATACGCATAATACATTATAGACTTCTATAATTCAGTGTTAGGCTGCATAGATTAGGTCAGATGGAACCGGGAACACTTCCCATAAATCCTGATGTACTCGTTACATCATAAGAAGAATGGCGTCTACACTAATATTAGTCTCTCTGTTTATCCCGAGGTTTACTGCAGTCCGCCGGATCCAGATCTGATGAAGGACCTGCACCACATACACTCACACACACACACACACTCCAGATCTGATGAAGGACCTGCGCCTGGACGCGACGACAGCGCAATCCTGAAGTGTCAACTAGGCTCTTCCCTGTGAAGGCCTCCTTCCCTCCCTTTACCTCTCTACAGATAAAGCGTTGTCGGGATAATTCCGGTTCGCGTGGCTACGCGGAAGCGATAAAAATTCTGTATTATAAATTTTAAGGCCAGACAAGTAGTATGTTGAGGGTTAATTAGTAGGGAAGGACTACACGCCTGCGCACATATATTCAAACACACACACACCTATAGACTGAACTCGTAATACGCATGTGCATGCCATCAGCGTTCTCACTGGTTCGCATTTTTTGAAGTTTGCGCAGAAAGAACTTAAGAGTTTTCTGTTAAAACGGTGTCGTGTTAGCGGCCCCTAAATTAATAACTAATGATCGTTGCGACGGAAGTGAATCAATCAAACTAACTTTAGCTGGAAAATAACTTTATTCTAGAGCTGCTATAAAGCCTAAACAATCTCTGTTACTGTAATCTCCTATTATCACTGTAAAGCTGCTTTGGAACAATCTAAATTGTTAAAAGTGCTATATAAATGAATATGACTTGACTTGACTTGAATGTATTGTAAAACTAAACATTTATTATGATACTAAAACATTATTTTCAGGAACAGCTAATTTAATTTCTAAGTTGATATAAATCTTTGACGTAAACTCTTGCCAAGGTTTTAAGGGTGCTTAGTAAATATTTATAATGTGTTAAGCAAAACATAACGTATTAAACGTACTGGAGACATGTATTGACTTTTTAGTTTTGTCGACTGTATAGTAAGGTTTCAGCAGTTCTAAGCTCAGCACACACAGGCCTACTGCAACAGAGTTTCTCCAGTCAAGACAAGAACTGTTGCTGCAGCAGTTCTCGAATCACCAGTACAGAACCGAGAACTGTTTCTTTCGGACACGTTCGATACAGAGAACCGATGAGCTGGAGATACTGAGCATGCATGATAGCACAGTCTCTGAGCCGAACTTTCTTTCGGCCAACTGCATGCTGTGCTGATACATGAGCACGGGTGAACTGAAGACTTAAATGAGGGGCTGAATTTGGTGAAATGTAAGTTTATTTAATAACAAATAAAATAAAATTCATGAAGACCAGTTTATTCACTTTATATCTTTAAGCCATGTGAAACATCCGCATTTGCTCATCGCCTGTAGGGTTCATTTGCAAAACGTAAATGTAAGAAATTTATCCAAGATAATTATGACGATGATTACAATTATTTAACTGAAGTTATGATAACAAATGCCTTTATTTGAATGTATTTTTATCTGCCGGGATATTAGAATTTGACGCCATTACGTGAGGACGTAAAAGAGCTCGTGAACTGTTTTTTTTGAACCGGTTCATTGAAACGAACTGTTTCGCATACTCTTTCATTAGGTATGGGAGCAGAGGGTATGCAGGATCTCCAAGTAAGTACACTGGTATGGCCTCTTCATCCTCAACTATTTGCTTGGGACATGGTGGGATTTTTCCATCTCTCAGATGGCCATTGAGTGTGGAATTCGCAAAAATGCGGGCGTTGTGAATGCTCCCAGGCCATTTAACTACCACATCAATGAAAGAATATTTTTAGTCACAGATAGTCACGTTCAAACTGAACCTCCCTTTTCTATTGACATAATCTGTGAAATTCACAGATGGCTGCTTTATTTCCACATGTGTCATCCACAGCACCTATGCATGGAGGGAGGCCGTGCACTTCTTCAAATTTCTGCACTAGCTGCTGCACAGATTCTTCGGATGTGGGCAGTTGTATGTACATAGGACCTAAGTAGACAGCTATTGCCGCACACACTTCCCTTACTATTACTGACACGGTCGATCAAGACAGACCAAAAGTGTTGGCTGTCTTACGCAGTCTACCCTCGTCAGACAGGTAATACAAGGTGCAGGCAACTTTTGTTATGACACCAACAGGGGACCGCATGACGGTCATCTCAGCCTCGATGTAGGAACGCAGCAATGGCCGTGACATCCTAAAATTTTCACGCCACTCCTCTGGGACAACCACTTCATTTTCAAAATGAATTCATTTTGGCTCGTGTTGGAGGCTGATGTGATGACTCCAGCCCCTGACCAGAGTCCAGTGATGGCTCCAGCCCCTGACCAGAGTCCAGTGATGGCTCCAGCCCCTGACCAGAGTCCAGTGATGGCTCCAGCCCCTGACCAGAGTCCAGTGATGGCTCCAGCCCCTGACCAGAGTCCAGTGAAGGCTCCAGCCCCTGACCAGAGTCCAGTGATGGCTCCAGCCCCTGACCAGAGTCCAGTGATGACTCCAGCCCCTGACCAGAGTCCAGTGATGGCTCCAGCCCCTGACCAGAGTCCAGTGATGGCTCCAGCCCCTGACCAGAGTCCAGTGAAGGCTCCAGCCCCTGACCAGAGTCCAGTGATGACTCCAGACCCTGACCAGAGTCCAGTGATGGCTCCAGCCCCTGACCAGAGTCCAGTTACAGCTCCAGCCCCTGACCAGAGTCCAGTGATGACTCCAGACCCTGACCAGAGTCCAGTGATGGCTCCAGCCCCTGACCAGAGTCCAGTGATGGCTCCAGCCCCTGACCAGAGTCCAGTGATGGTTCCAGCCCCTGACCAGAGTCCAGTGATGGCTCCAGACCCTGACCAGAGTCCAGTGATGGTTCCAGCCCCTGACCAGAGTCCAGTGATGGCTCCAGCCCCTGACCAGAGTCTTAGTGATGGCTCCAGCCCCTGACCAGAGTCCAGTGATGACTCCAGACCCTGACCAGAGTCCAGTTACGGCTCCAGCTCCTGACCAGAGTCCAGTGATGGCTCCAGCCCCTGACCAGAGTCCAGTGATGACTACAGCCCCTGACCAGAGTCCAGTGATGGCTCCAGCCCCTGACCAGAGTCCACTGATGACTCCAGCCCCTGACCAGAGTCCAGTGATGGCTCCAGCCCCTGACCAGAGTCCAGTGATGACTCCAGCCCCTGACCAGAGTCCAGTGATGACTCCAGCCCCTGACCAGAGTCCAGTGATGGCTCCAGCCCCTGACCAGAGTCCAGTGATGGCTCCAGCCCCTGACCAGAGTCCAGTGATGGCTCCAGCCCCTGACCAGAGTCCAGTTATGGCTCTAGCCCCTGACCAGAGTCCAGTGATGGCTCCAGCCCCTGACCAGAGTCCAGTGATGGCTCCAGCCCCTGACCAGAGTCCAGTGATGGCTCCAGCCCCTGACCAGAGTCCAGTGATGACTCCAGCCCCTGACCAGAGTCCAGTGATGGCTCCAGCCCCTGACCAGAGTCCAGTGATGACTCCAGCCCCTGACCAGAGTCCAGTGATGACTCCAGCCCCTGACCAGAGTCCAGTGATGGCTCCAGCCCCTGACCAGAGTCCAGTGATGACTCCAGACACAGACCAGAGTCCAGTGATGACTCCAGACCCTGACCAGAGTCCAGTGATGGCTCCAGCCCCTGACCAGAGTCCAGTGATGGCTCCAGACCCTGACCAGAGTCCAGTGATGACTCCAGACCCTGACCAGAGTCCAGTGATGGCTCCAGCCCCTGACCAGAGTCCAGTGATGGCTCCAGCCCCTGACCAGAGTCCAGTGATGGCTCCAGCCCCTGACCAGAGTCCAGTGATGACTCCAGCCCCTGACCAGAGTCCAGTGATGGCTCCAGCCCCTGACCAGAGTCCAGTGATGGCTCTAGCCCCTGACCAAAGTGCAGGATTCATATTTAAACAGTCTTTTTGCGGTTTAAAATTCACAGACACTAGTCCATATCTTATTAGGATAAAGAACTTAAGAATAGACTTACCCATCACAATCCTCGGCTTGCCTCAAGTTGCTCCTCGAAATGAAATGTTGCGCTCTTCTTCTGAGTTAAATTCTTGCAGCATTGTTCCTCATTACATCTCAAAACAATGTAAAGTATGTGAGACTAAACTAAAAATGTGTTTTTTCGAGTTGATGTGGGCATGGCCACATTAGGATAATGAGGTGACTCACGAATGACTGACATCTCTCTTTTTTCAAACAGATTACATAAACAGAGAATATTTGTTATCAATTTGACTAACATTATTTAAAACCTGGCATTTCAACGTTTTTTTAGACATATGTCACATGTTTTTTGTGACAAGTATTTGCTAAGTTACAATTCATTTTCTGACAAGTATCAGAATGGACTTCATTGAGAGAGAGAGACGGCATATCACGCATCATGTTTGTTTTCTTTATTTTGCAAAAAGCATAACATTTTGTTTTTGTTGTGAGTGTACACAAATAAAAGTAGACTTGACAGTTTCGAATGACGTATAACAGTTATATATATATATGACCAAAATCAATGGAGTAGTTTGAGTCTCTTTCACACTGATTAGAAAAAAAGCGAGGTGGTCGCGACGGCTGAACCCTGGGTGTTAAAGATTATTCCAAACTTCTTCGTCATGCGTGTATTATACACAGCTATTCCATGACACTCCTGTGCCTAGCCCCATATTATATAATATTCCAGTTGTTATACCAATGTCAGTCTTTATACCACGTAGTAATTCACCCATTTAACCAATGCTGAAGTCATCAAGATCACATCTGAGTAGATTTCCAGCATATTACATCACATGTTTTTATGTCATGTTGGTGGTGAAACGTGAATGGGATTAATATGAATAAAAGACAGAAAGCTCTTTATTGCAAAAGGTAAATATGTTATTTTGACTAATTTAACAGGTGTCATGTGTGAAAATGGCTTGACACTGCTATATCAACATGGGTGGTGTGCATTGTCACAAGTCTGGAGGCATTTAATTCCCGTTTGGCACTCTGAAACATGTTGTCTGTGTCAACTCTCTATGAAAGGAAGCAAGCAAAACGTGTTAAAACACAAATAGAACTAGAATATTTGCTACAGTACATGTTTACAACGTTTACAAGATATTGTTGACATTTAGAAGGCTGCTATAGCTCATATGATAAAAGGATACATAAACATGCCTATGGCCACAACTGTGACTACACAACACAGACTTGAGGATCTTCAATATATATATACCTCGACACAGATCCTCAGCAAAGCCCATGAGAACCAGAACTGGGCCCTCATTAAATTATGGATTAAAAAAATAATAATAATAAATAAATAAAAAATAGGCCTATTTGTGGAAAAAATATGTAATATTTGAGTTACATAAAAGCTTTTTATTTGTATTCTTCCTAATTGCCCTTGAAATAGTGGCCAAGAACCCCCCCACCCCCCAACACAAAAATGGTTTGGCCACTGATCAAAATTTGATGTTGTCACTTGATTTGAAGTTCAGTAAGCTCAAAATGTCCGGTCAGCACAAGTCCGGTGCTCAGAAAAGAGAAGAGAAGAAGAAAATAGAAGCCTGGGAGATTTTCTAAACAAATATTTAAAAAAAGGTGGTGACGGTGAAGCTGGAACTAGTAAAGTCAACGTAGAGCAAGGTAAGAAACAGCGCAGCCAACGTTCACGAGCCTTGTCAGTAGTTTTCCTGCATTGAAATTTTTTTGCCGGCTGCCAAAGCAAATTTTTGTCCCGCCAAAGCCTTATTTGATCGGTAAGTGATATAGAATAGAATGACTGCTGCGCCTGATAGGGTGCATAACGAGCAGAGAGAGAGAGAGAGAGAGAGAGAGAGAGAGAGAGAGAGAGAGAGAGAGAGAGCTGGGCCACGCGCGCCACTCTCACGTCTTCAAACAACACGTCGAGCGCTGTCTCCCTCGCACATATTAATCAAAGTCAATTGACACGATAGTAAAAGGTCGGAAGACCGCAGTTTCACGTGGAGCATTTTCTCCTGAATTACCGCGGGGTGTGAATTGTACTAAAAAACCGTTGCCTTATCTTCTCTAAAAAGCGTGCCGCCCATTCAGCTGACATAAACCACAATTTCAGTAAACGAAAAAACCTATCCAGTGATGAAATGTTTTCTGTGTTGACACAAATCTTGTGCGATGTCCTAAACTGCCGAGATAATCACACAATGCCTGCCATAGGCTAAACGTCTGCTAATGTCCGATACACATAATACGAATGACTCCTTTGAACCATTCACTTTAATGAAGGGTTAAAACAACTGATCTGTCCAACACTGAATTGGTGTATAAAAAAAAAGAAATTAAAAAAATCGGTTTCACTTTACAATAATCTTCCATTTATTAAACTCTAGTTAACTACATTATTTAACATACTATTAATAAACTGCACTTCTATGGCATTGTTAATATTAATTTTAATATTCAGGCTTCTAATAGCCTACATTATTAGAGGAAGAGCAAGGGAAAAGGAGAGATCTGGGTGCGGGGGGGCCTCATCTAAGATTATCTCGTCCCGGGCCCAGGCAAGACTGTCAGCTGGCCTGGTTGTCACGGTTCATAGATCTGTGTGTTCATCTTGCGTATCTGTCTGGTGTGTCTGTAGGTGTTGGGTCTGTGTGTGTGGTGGTGTTTGTTGCCTAGTAACCAGCTGATCACTCAATCAGTCATTCAGCCGCCGATATCTAGCTGGAGAGAGATATGCTTGGTGTCGGTTCGTCACTCTTGTTTTGTTCTCTCACCCACTTCCTGTGTCTGAGTTCCAAGTCTTTCCTGCATCTCGTCTGTGCTTCCAAGCAGCTCGGAGATCGTTCTAGAGTTTTCTTCAACCAGCTGTCCGGTCTGAGTTACCACGCTGTGTTTGATTCCTGTCTCTGCACTGAGTCTGCCAGCCTGATGACTGTTCTTTTCAATGTCCTGTCTGTCACAATAAACTGCTTACTTGCAATCAGATCTACGACTCTCATTCTGACAATTGTTTCCTACATTCTGTTTGGTTATATTGCCACTGGTCAAAGCACACACTTTATCGACTCCAGAACTGTAGCATTATTGAACACTATTGTTCACTAAGTAGGTCTCTAAGTGGACTGAGAGCTTCAGACCGAGTGAATTAATATTAATGATTTAGGGCAAAAAGATGTTAGAAGGAAATTCTGTTGTGAAGAGATAAACAAGTATAAATGTAGCTGTGTCACAGACCGGCAACGTCAAGATGAACATTAAATAAAGTGTGTGAATGATGGAAATTCCCTAAATGAATGATAGTGAATTCATATTTTGTGTCTGTGTTGCTTGTGGGCTTTCTCAGAAAGTCTCAACCTGATTTTTAAAAAGCATGAGTGGTTCTTGCCCTTGCGAAACTCACGGTTACTAAGGTCGTCAGTGTTATAAAATTGTAGGAAAACTCACACTTATTTAAAAATAAAAAATATTAAATTACCATTGTAAACAGTGGGTAGCTTCAGAGGACGCTTACTGGATATTTTCAGTCCCTAATATCCATTTTTTTCCACTCATTTTGCTTTTGAATTAATTTGAATACATTACAAATGATAATAATTAAAGTTAGTTAGCTCAGTGCTTTATTATCAGGCATTATAATAATAATAATTATTATTATTATTACTATTAACTATTAATAATAATAATTAATTATTATTATTATTATATATTATATTTAATTATTATTAATAACTACCCTTTTTTACAACTTTTTTACAATTACTCGCCCTCATGTTGCTCCAAGCCCTGAAGACCATCATTCATCTTCGGAACACAAATTAAGATCTGTTTTTTTATCAATCCTCCATAGGCTGCTAGGTAATTGCATCTGCCGGCCCAGAAAAATTAGTAAAGACATTGTTAAAATAGTCCAAGTGACTACAGTGGCTAGTCCAAGTGACTACAGTGGCTCAACCTTAAATTTATCAAGTGACGAGAATACTTTTTGTGCGCAAAAAAATGCAAAATAACGACTTTATTCAACTCTTCATGTTCTTCTGTGTGGGCCTCTGATGTGAGTTCACGAGAGCCACGTCACATGCGCGAGTGTCTGTAAATTAATTAAACATGGATGTTTTTGGTAACTGCTTTAAAAATATTTTGTAATTTTAGATTTGCTAAACATGTCCTCTGAGTACCAAAGGAAGTGGAGATGACGAAGGGCAAGGGTTGATGCCTTAGTGCAGCGGTTTTCAAAAGGTGAGGCGCGCCTCCCCTGGGGGGCGCCAAAGAGCCACAGGGGAGGCGCGGGCGCAACACGCAAAGAAAAAATAACTAGGCTATTCAGCTCTATTGATATCGGTAATTGTGTGTGCGAGAATTATCTTTAAAATGCGTTGTTTCCTTGTCCCAAGTCAACAGACGCCAGCATCAAGGGAGGAGACAGGACCCAGCAAAAAACGTAGGAAAAGTTAGGTTTCACCTGGTCGGGGTCCGAGGCTGCACCTCTGCCGCAGTGTGTGGTCTGCAAAGAGGTGCTAGCAAATGATAGCATGAGACCATGCAAACTTCAGCATCACATTCAAACTAAGCACACAAATTTAATGAACAAGCCAGTTGAGTTTTTTTAGATGAAACGTGATGATTTGCAGTCACAAAAAAGTATAATAAAGTCGTTTGGCACTATTAACATGAAGGCGACAGAAGCATCTTATCGTTTCACGCTACGTATAGCGAAGGCAGGCAAACCCCACAACATTGGCAAAACATTGCTACTCCCTGCAGCTAGAGATATGTGTTCAGTGATGCTGGGAGAAGCAGCTGCTGCTAAACTTGACACGATCCCTATCTCTGACAATACCATCCAGCGACGAATATCAGACATGGCTGGTGATGTCAAAGAGCAGGTCCGGGACTGTGTTCGTGAAAGCCCCTTTCACGCTATTCAGCTGGATGAGTCCACTGACGTCGCACACTGTGCTCAACTGATGACGTTCGGTTTATCAAAGAGCACAGTGTGCAGGAAGATTTTTTGTTTTGCGTTCCTCTACCCGCCCGCACAACAGCTGACAAACTTTTCAAGGCCTTGAATAACTTTTACCAGGCTAATTGCCTTGACAGGGGCCGGTGTTGTGGGATATGCACTGATGGGGCAAGAGCAATGACTGGCCGTCACAGCGGTCTGGTAAAACAGGTGCAGGCAGTTGCCCCTGCGGCTGTCTGGAAGCACTGCATTATCCATCGCCAAGCTTTAGCAACAAAAAGGATGCCCCAAGAATTGCGTACCGTTCTTGATGAGGCTGTCAAAATTGTCAACCTAATTAAATTGCATGCCTTAAACGCCCGTCTGTTCCCAATCCTCTGCAGTGAGATGGGCGCTAACTTCCAGCAGCTGCTCCTGCACTCCGAGGTCAGGTGGCTCTCTCGGGGCAAAGTCCTCACCAGGCTGTGCGATTTGCGCGAAGAAGTCCTCCTCCTCCTCACCGAGATTAACTCCCCACTGGCAAAACATCTGGCAGACATGAACTGGCTTGCTAGGTTGGCCTATCTCTCCGACATCTTCGATAGGATCAACTCCCTCAACACCTCTCTCCAGGGTAAAGAGTGCCATGTCTTTTCGGCACACGACCAAGTGTCTGGGTTCAGGAAAAAGCTGGACTTGTGGTGTGCTCGTGTTGAACGAGGTTCGGTGGAAATGTTCCCAACCCTGGAGGATGTTGCGTAGAAGACAGGGCTGCCTCATAACTCTGTCCAACCGGTCATCACTGCGCATTTGAATGGGTTGCGTGACCAGTTTGGTGAGTATTTCGGAGAGGATGCAATGGGAAATCAGTGGGTGAGAAATATGTTCTCTTTCCCCCCCACACCCCGTGATGGACTGAGCCTGCAGGAGGAGGAGGCCCTGGTCGAGCTCAGCACGAATATGGACTTGAAGCAGAGACTGGGAGAAATGCCGATCACACGTTTCTGGTTGTCGGTGGAGAGCGAGTTCCCCCAGATCTCCACTAAGGCTATGAAAGTCCTAATTCCCTTCACCTCCACCTACTTGTGTGAGTGTGGGTTTTCCGCACTGACCCTAATTAAAAACAAATACAGATCAAGGCTGCAGGTGGAGGACGACTTGCGTTTATTTCTCTCTGAAGTGCAGCCCTCCATCTAACACCTCTGCGCATCAAAAGCACGACCTTATTGTTCCCACTGATATGGACGGTTAAATTGAAAGTCCGTATTACGGAGCCCGGGAAGTCACCTGTGGGCGAAAAAAAAAAAGAATCTGTGGCGACGGTCATGCAATCCGTCCGCTCAATTTATAAACCGTACTCACGAATTCTCAAACTGTTCCCTCTGTTTAACAAATCGTGCCCACGAGTTTCTAATCCAGATTTTTAAACCGTGCCTTCAGTTTTTGCAATCTGTACCCACAAATTCATAAACCGTGCCCACGCTTTCGCAATCCGTTCCCACGGGTTTGTAAACTGTACTCATGGAGAACTGTGGCTCGCCCTCATTTTAGAAGAACACCAGGAGACCACTGTTAACGAATCTTATTGTATATTGTTTTATTGTGTATTAAGTGGAATACATCAAAATGTCTTAACAGCGTCTGCATGCTTAAAGTGATTCTCAAATATAGCGGGTATGGGGTGGAATATACGATTTAATATGAATGATGTGCATCAAAATCTTTTGTTTATTTGTGATAATCTTAGCATTTCATTATTATTGTTTAACCTGTAGACTGATATTTGACTAATTGCTTTGTTCCTTTTTTTTTGTAAGTTTCGGACAAAAGCATCCTCTAAATATGTAGCCTAAAATGTAATAATAATAATAATAATTATTATTATTATTATTATTATTATTAGAGTTTATAACTATAAATGAGCTCACTATAAATGAGCTCACAAAATAAATGAATGCTTTATTTTTAAGCAAAAATTATGCAAAAAATGTTGGCCTATTTTATCCAAAATTGTAAAAGGTTAGATTATAGCCTTTAAAAATAAAGCATTGATACATTATTTTATGACAAACATATTACTGTATTACTAAGTAAACTCATTTATAGTTATAAACTCAAATAATAATAATAATAATAATAATAATAATAATTATTATTATTATTATTAGGCCTACATTTTAGGCTACATATTTAGAAAAAGCTTTTGTCCAAAACTTACAAAAAAGGAACAAAGCAATTCGTCAAATATCATTCATAATACTGGTTAAACAATAATAATGAAGTGCTAAGATTATCAAAAATAAACAAAAGATTTTGATACACGTCATTCATATTAAATCGTATATTCCACCCCATACCCGCTACAATTGAGAATCACTTTAAGCATGCAGACGCAGTTAAGACAATTTGATGTGTTCCACTTAATACACAATAAAACAATATACAATAAGATTTGTTAACAATGGTCTCCTGGTGTTCTTCTAAAATGAGGGCGAGCCACAAATCCGTGAGTACAGGTTACAAACCCGTGGGAACGGATTGCGAAAGCGTGGGCACGGTTTATGCATTTGTGGGTACAGATTGCAAAAACTGAAGGCACGTTTTAAAAATCTGAGAGTGCGGATTGGAAACTCGTGGGTACGGTTTATTAATCCGTGGGCACGATTTGTTAAACAGAGGGAACAGTTTGAGAATTTGTGAGTATGGTTTATAAACTGAGCGGACGTCTCTACGGATGTTTTTTTTTCTCCCACAGGTGACTTCCCATAGCCTGGTAATACCAGACTCTGCTACTTCGCTTTGCTTCGTAGACAGAGTCTGGAATAGCATAATAGAGAAGTGTTTTCTCTCTCGCGGGGGGCGCTTGTCTGAAGTTTAAAATCATTGGTTACCCGTAAGCCAATCACATAACGTTTGGTTATGGCGTGTGTTATGCGCAAGCTCAGCCGCATCTAACTTCCACTGTAAATGCATGTATGATGCAAAAACTAAACCATCGAGCGAAATACCGGAGTGAACATGGCTGTGAACGACTTTTGCAGATTATGTGAAGTAAATCTACGCATCCACGGTACAATCAGCGTCTACGTCACGGCTCTCAGCCCGCCCTCTGTTCGTTGATTGGCCCGGCTGTTTTCAGGCCGGAGGAAAACTGAAAGATACGCTGCTATCTCAGAATGACTACAGGAGCGAAATGAAATTAGCAGAAGTAGGAAGTCTGACGTAGTCAGGCTAGACTTCCCAGGCTCCATAGCCTAATAGTAGCACGTTGTGTTGTGTTGAATGCATAAATTGGTTGGGTCGTAGGGTTGATGTCGCTCTTGTAGCGCAAATGACGTGTTTAAATCTTGAGTTTTTATGTGGCTGAAATCGTTAAAAAATTTGTTCGTAAAAAAGAATCTGTTCGATCTGATAACATGCCTTCAATGCAGTTGACTGTTAAATGTTATGTGTTCCGTGAACAAACAGCGTTGTCGTTCATTGATCAGAGAGTTGTCCATTGTGCTGATTTTGTTCGATATTTGCTAAAGCTATTTGCTTCTGCCTGCTCCTTCTCGAACTAATCCTTTTATATTTTTATTTTATTTAAAAAAAAAATTTTTTTTTTATTAAATTCTGGCTGTTTGGATTGTATTTTGTGGTTTTAAAATTTTGTTTTGCTGATTGTTCGAGATAAATAAAAATGAAATGAAATGAAATGAAAATACGATGTGCATCTCCTTCAAATGTGCGCTTAAAGCCCAGACACACCGTGCCGATTTCAGCCGTCAGGTGTCGTTGGCGGTAGCTCTGGCGCTGATTGCACATGTTAAAGCATGTTGACTTGTGGTTAGGCCTACTGATGTTCAGTGATTTTAAAAGTAGCCTCAATTAGGCCTGCATGAAGTTGGAAATTATTTGCTGCAAAGAATCGTTTATGAATGCACTTTTAAGAAAGTTGTGGAAATAAAATAATAATTAGCCTACATTTTACCAGTTGTTATTGAAACTCATCATTGCCTGGAACACACAAAAGATGGCATTTACTGCAGAGGCGTGTGTGTGTTAGGGCAGGCGGACAGGATTTTGGGGAAGGGGGGGCTCGGCTGTCCTTACCTACTCTAAGGGGAGGCTCACATTCAACCAATTTGAAAACCCCTGCCTTAGTGGAACATGATAGCAGCTCTGAAGCCGAGGTCAGTGGAGCCAGCCTTGGCGGGGGAGGGCAATCCCCTCTCGAGGGATCAACACATGACGAAGTACATCCTATGGAGGATATCATCCATTAGCACAGCAGCTGTGTCCATTAAAAGTGATACTGAAGAAGAATACAATTATGACACTGATTCTACTTAAACAGGACTTGGCTAGTTGGGCTACTGCTACAAGGCACTAAATGAGCTTCTTCATGTGCTCAGACGTCATGGCCATAGACTCCCGAAAGACGATAGAAGCCTTCTTGATACTCCACAAGGAGTGCCAGTTAAAAATAAATGCAATGGACAGTATTTATTACGGTATTGAGCGTTACCTTCTAGAACACCTTTCAAATGAGACACTGCCAGGACAAGTTGAACTGTGCTTTAATGTGGATGGCGTGCCACTGTTTAAATAGAGTAAAACATGCTTCTGGCTCATTCTTGGTCAAATTCCAGACTGTCAGCCATTTATTGTAGCACTGTACGATGGGTCCAGCAAGCCTGACAATGTTGAGGAGTATTTACAAGATTTCTTGGAGGAGTTGCAACAACTCTGTCAAAATGGCATTTCATTCATTTGGTTCACACAGTTACAGTGAATGCCATCATCTGAGATGCACAAGCCAGGCCATTTCTAAAATGTATTAAAAGTCACAATCGTCTGCATGGATGTGAGCGATGTGTTGCAGTAGCACAAATGATCGAGGTAAGGGTAGTTTACTTGACAAAGGGACCGACTGAAGAAAGAAGAGATGAGGTATTCAACCGAGTTAGATACCCTGACCATCAAAAACAAATATCACCTCTTGTTAGAGCTGGTATTTTGTGTGTGAAACACTTCCCCCTTGACTACATGCACATAGTATGCCTTGAAACCATGAAAAGACTGCTGACATTCTTGTGGCATGGGCCAGCTATCTGTCGACTGAGTAAGGCTAAGAGAGAGCAAGTAGAAACTAACATAAGTGAGTTGAAGGGAGCTTTGCCCGCAGAGTTCTCAAAGCAGCAAAGAAGCATGGAAGACTTGGACAGGAGGAAAGCCACTGAGCTACGTCAGTTCATGCTCTACACACTGAGCTACGTCAGTTCATGCTCTACACAGGACCGTTAGTCTTAAAGGATGTGCTTCCTGATGACCAGTACCATCACTTTCTTTGTCTGAGTGTTGGTATGAACATTCTTTTGGGTGAAGCAGATGAGAAGAGAGTTTTATCTAGGATCTAGGATAACATTCAAACACTTGTCAGATGATGCTGTGAACTTCCAGAGCTCTTTGAACCACATATGTTTTCCATTTGAGAACCACTTACAGGTTATCAAAAAATTGTTGAGAAGCGGCAAACAACCACTGGTGCAAGTCACAAAAAGACTTGCTGAAAGACAATGTACTGAAACGCATGTCAGACGATCCCAAAACACAACCCGATTTGTCTTTGAAAAGCCATGCAACTCAAAGCTCTTCAACATCATGGGCCCCATTTCAACGATCTGAAACGCAAGTATCAAACGCGAAACGCAAGTAACTTTGTGGGTGGATCTCGACGCAAATCTAAAATGTGTTGGTCTGAAGTCGCTTCATTACTCATAGGTGTGGTTTGGGCGTAACGTGAAATAAACCAATCAGAGCGACATCTCACATTCCCTTTAAGAGCAGGCGCGCTTGTTCCATGGCGGATCGCTATTATAACGGCGGATTTGCCAGGAGCGGTTCACAGCCGAGGAGACTGACGTTCTCGTCAGGGCCGTAACACACAGAGAAGTGACATTGGGGATGGAGAAACACACACAGATTAGCTTCGGTTAAACAGGCGTATGATAATTTGGGTAAATGTGTAAGCTAGATTTATGCCTATTTTTCACATCTTCATGGACACAATGATTTCCCTCGTGTGGAATATTTTTCCTTGTAATAATGTATGGTTTTCTAAAAATGAGAACTGCTGTGTCTGTGTGTAAAAGAGAAGCAAAGTGTGTGTGTGTTGTGCACACGCTACATTATGGCCAAGCATGTGCGCCCTTAAAACAGCCTCTGAATAACATGCGCCGCTGACTTTAGACGAGGTTTCTCCTGGTCAGTGGCGGAATTGTTTTCTGAAACTGCAAAATAGCACCAGGGAACGTTTGCGCCGGATCACGCCTCCTCTTTTCGCTGAACCGCCCCCGGGAGCGCAAGTTCATTCCCTAATTTACCGACGTGCGTCTGTGGAGGGAAAAGTCCGCTGTGCGCCGGTGAGAAATAGGAATGATACATGCGTCGCTGTACAAAGTCAATTGCGCTGGGTGCAAGATAGAGGGCCCAGGCCTGGGTCACAGACTCGCTGCTTTCCATGAGGATAGGGCCCCATGTTTGTTAGCAGTGACTTGACAGTGGAAAAGCGAATGCTGACAAACAGAGGAGGTGTTACAAACAACCCTTATAAACAAGGGCTCTGCTATTTCCCCCTGCTGCACAAATCAGAATAACTAGATTTGGTAATGATGATTGATTATTACATTTGTTATATTTTTTGCTTCAGTTCGGTTTGGAAAGACACCTAACACAGTAATTAGAGAACAACATTAAATACACCAGGCGGGTTTAGTCTTGTTGTGGTCTGCATGATCTGACATGGGTGTAATTCATACTAACACAATTCATATAACAATTAACATTTTTTTGTATATACAATTACTAGCATGTATGATACAAACATTTATTACATGGCTTGGTTGAATTCTAATGTAGAATGCGGTGTGTTATTTCTTGATATCAGACGCTGCTGAGGATAACACACCGTTGCCATGAAAAACAGAGCGTTGCTATGGACGCAGGATTCTAACCGTAGAGACGGAACGGACTATTTTCTTTGGCGGAAGCAATACAATCGTTTTTAAATCAATAAACTCCTTTTTAAATCAATATTTTGTGTCAAATTATTGATTTATTTGGTAGGTAGCCATGTAATAAGCGGGATAATGTAGAGCGGGCGGTTGTTATAGCGAATACACCCCTTCAGACTAATTCAAGCTCCGCTCCGCGTCGGGGTCCTGATCAGCCTGTCGGGGGTGTATTCGCGATAACAACCGCCTCACTCTAATTTATCCCTTACTTATATAACATTATTTTGTATATACAAGTACTAGTAAGATGCACAACAATCAGTGGCGGAGCCAGAGGGCTAGTTGGGGTGGCAATTGCCACCCCAAACGAAGTCCTTGCCACCCCTGTTGCCACCCCGCTGAAAACATTACACTGTTTGATTTTTACGAACATTTCCCAAATTTCCCAGCGGACGTGAATGCATCCTTTACGCAGCACGCACAAGCGTGCAGCGTGCTGTTGCTGCTACACTTTTCATTGGTTAAGCAGCTGACACGCAGCTCCTTCGTGCTTCAAAACAAAACATAACGCGGCAGCACACACAGGATCGATGAAGAGCGTTTTGCTGGTATGTACGGCTTTTATTGGTATTAAATTAAACGAAGTACTGTTTAGGGAGACGTTGCACTGTAGTGCACTGCTTAGCATTAATACTTCAATGAGCATTACTAGTCTCGTGAAACTGACCGACTAAGTCACGCCTGCGTGAAGATGCTTAAAACATGTCGTTAGCAAATGTTCAGCAACAATCAGACATTAGGTAGGCTTATTCATATTGACACGTGTAATGCAGAATATTGAACTAATCTTAATAAAACCACCGTGGAGATAGTACAGGGATGCAAACAGCGCGCTTTTCGGCGCCTCGCACTTATTTCACGTCAGTTTCAAGGGTGACTTGGGTCTGAGAGAGTCTGATTATAATTTCACAAAGTCATCTGAAGCCATTCCATAGCTTAATGTGAGGGACAGAAGTCTATTTACATCATTAAATTAAAGTTTACGGAAACTCGTTTTCCCTCCTCTGTGGCTGTCAATCATTCTCCATTCAGTATACAAACAGCGCGCGCGCCTCGTCCGGTTACAGCAGGGTACACGGTAAAACTCTGTCCAATATGATATATTCACATTATAATGCTTGATCTGTAGATAAAAGGCTGTGGATTTGCATAAAATGACTTTATTTTGTGTATTTGTATTTTATATTTGTTGCTGTTTTTAACGACTCGCTACCGTGTGCCTGTTAGATCACACACACCACAAGGACTATGAATCGGCATCAAACGCACAATAACTGGAATTTAAAACTGTGAAGAAACAAATGATCAATAAACTGTTGGACAGATATACACTAGGATCTAGCTCCGCCACTGACAACAATGTCCAATTGCTTTTCCGCTCTTAGAATCAATGGACAGAATTTAGTGTCCTGAAAGTTAAACTTTGTCCTGTTGTTTTATTTTTAGGTGTTTATGTTTCACATTTTACAGTGAAATGCTCCAAACTAACACGTCCATTGTAATATTTCCATGAAGGACATTTTACTCGGAGCCCTCTGGATCTCCATATAAGACAGAGGCAAAGGCCCACATCTCATGAAGCAATGACGGCTACCCCCAGAAGGATGTCCCTGTGTTGTTGTTTTTTCACAGTGTCCTAATGCAGTGGTTCTCAACTCCAGTCCTCGGGACCCGCTGCTCTGCACATTTTGTATGTCTCTCTTATCTGACACACTCAGTTCAGTTCATGGAGTCTCTCCTAACGAGCTGATGATCTGGTTCAGGTGTGTTAAATAAGGGAGACATACAAAATGTGCAGAGCAGCGGGTCCCGAGGACTGGAGTTGAGAACCACTGTCCTAATGTATAAAATTTAACGGAAGTGATTGCAAAGTTCTTTATAAACCATCTTCAAAATTCCATAGATAAAATGGTCTTTTAATTCCATTACTTGTTTGACTTTTTTCAAACTCCACGTTCCCCTAAAATACCAGCCCAGCATCTAGAAATACGTGAAAAATATATTATTATGAACGTTCAAGTGACACATTATTGATTCCCCAAGGGTGCAGTTCAGGTCACGACACCATTGTCACTGTAAGCAGTATAAAAGCTGAAGTAAGCTTCCAGATGATCATTGCCCTGGTCGTGGTAGAGGGAGCAGTAAACACTGGCAGGATGATCATTACAAACCCGATGTAATTCAGAACTGAATGAAGGCTTCTGTTTTCCTCCACAAATCCAATAAGCACAAATGTTAACATTTGCTTTCAGAGTTTAAATCCATCTCTAGAGTGTAATGAAAAAAATCTGCCTTCCGGAATAATGTCTGATTGTTAGTGCAAGTTTATCATCAATTTTAAAGCCATTTAGATATTTAGAAATATATATACGTTTTGTTGTTTCCCCCACAGGTGATCACAGGCTTCATGACAGTGAACGTCAGTATCAAGAAGGTTTGATCGATCCACACCCTAGAATAACCACCGTCACAGTGAGACGTACGTGCTACTGATGCGGGGGGGGGGGTTTTGTGCGTCCCTGAGTGCACTCTCAAACTATAAAAACTAATTTGCTTGTCTCCAAAATGCATACAGTTTTGACTTGTATTTCTAAGATGTCATTTACTGTTGGAGCTAAAGCTATATTTCATGAGTCAGGAGGTGTTTTGCATAAATGTCAACATAATATCCCAAAACTTTTCTGTGATTTACTGTGTTTATATCTTACACTACCATAAAATGAACTATTTGTGCAGGTGAGGTAATACACAGTGAAAATAGGCAAGTATCAGGAAAGAGAATACCTGATTTCTCACCGATGGCCTCAGCTAAGTAAAGTAATGCTTTATGGCCGTGCCTTTCTGCATAGTGAATATAAATCCTGTCTGTGTGCAAAGAATGAATCTTCTGTTTTTGATCATATGTATTGTGTATTATTGTCACTTGGAGGGCAGTTTATGTGCTTTGCAATCACTTCTTCTTTTATACACACTATACCTTAAATACAAACAGACCTTTTTCTAAATCTGAGTTCATACAGTTACAAATATAGAGCCTATAATGTCTGTCATAGCTCTAGAAAAAGCTAAAGTACAGCCAGCTAATTATTACACTGTGAAGTGTTCATCTGAACAGCAGTCTCATACTTCACAGTTTGTAGACCCGGTGTAGCTAACCCTGGTCCTCGAGAGCCTCTGT
Organism: Squalius cephalus; assembly: GCF_949319135.1. NCBI lineage: Eukaryota > Metazoa > Chordata > Actinopteri > Cypriniformes > Leuciscidae > Squalius > Squalius cephalus. The sequence goes on along the minus strand of NC_137135.1, from coordinate 367,034 downwards.
CCTGCTTGTTTTCCAACTATTCCTGCCTCCAGCCTCTGACTGACAGCACACCTGATCCATTATTAATCCGCAGTCAGCAGGGCAGGGATAGTTTGGAATAAGCAGGAGAGTGGCTCTCGAGGACCAGGGATTTTAGTCACTGTGAATGATTATTATATGGCTACAATAGTTGACTATGTAGAATTGGATTACAAGAAGTCTAAATCTTTGCTACATCCACAAAGTAGTTGAAATAATACAATATTGTTGAATGTTTTTTTATTTAACTACCCTCTTATTTAAGTCTATGTGTGCTTTATGTTTTCATTATCCAGTCAGTTAAGTGTAAGCGGACTAGCAGACATTCTTGTTAACACTTATCTACACGATGGTCCAGAAACATTAAATACAGAATGTCCTAATGCTGTCTTGCTCTTGACGGCTGCATTCGGGAGAGAGCACAGAAGTGAGGGATGTGTGTTAATGGTCTCTTCCAGCCAGGGGGTCGTCCTATCCACAATTGAATTTAATAGGTGGCACCCGACCCTCAAGGAGCGCTTACCCCATGTCAGCTGACAGTAAGAAATGGTATATGTGGTGTGTCTAAAACACTGGCTAATTTGGAGTTTGTTGTCAACCTTTGTTAAAAGTACAAGTATTTATCCAAGTATTGAATGATTATTGATACCATAGTTTTTGCTCGTCTTGCACTTGAGTTTTTGAGACTTTATTTTAGCAGGATATCAGCAGACAAACAAGACTGGGAAACAGTTTCCAGATAAACCATCGAGCCGTACGGGCTGGATAAAGCGTCACATTCAGTTTAGAAATGCAAGTAGTCATGTGTCTGTGTGTGTACAGTTTATTGTGCAGATTTTCTTCTTCCAGGATTCCAAAGGAAGGTGTTCTCCATGCTGTTCGGGCTGAAAGATGAACTACAGCGATGGGCATTCTGGACCCTGGCAAGTCTACATCTTCTATTCAGAGATTGGATTCAGAAAGTGACCTAAAATCCTTTGAAGACTGAAAAGAAATGAATCTGCGTAAGTATGTATATGTGTTTGTGTGTGTGTGTGTGTGTGTGTATATATATAGAGAGAGAATGGTGCTCTTTTTAAAATATATTACATTATTTTGTTTGTGGTGTCACATTTAGATTCAGGATCTTCAGTTAGAGACTGTGTAAACAAAAGTCATGAACAGGTCTGTATTTACCTTTAATTGTTTGTGTGTATTGCTGCATAATATTTCTGTAAATATATATATATATACTGTATATAAAATTGCCACAATAAGCCTTTGATATTAATTGAATTCAGGATTTAATGTCTCACACCATTATATCTCCTTATATACAGTATATATGCCAGTTTAAGATGTCCGTACTAACTCAGTCAGTCACACTGAAAACAAGAACTCAAACGTGGAGTGTATTTGCTTTGTGTTGTTGGGGGAGATGTGTATGGTGTAGTTTTCCCTGTGTGTTTCTCTCTCACTGTAAAGACTCAGAGGTGGAGCGAGTGTGCTGTTGGTGACGGGAGTGATTGGCGCTGTACTTGAGTCTCCTGAACCATGGATCTACATCTCCCCGCTCTCATGGCTTCCTGGACGGACGGACGGACGTGTTCAGTGTTTATGCAGTACGGTGTACACAGTGATTGTTAATCAGTCATAACTTGTCACAACAGCTGTGGATATGGATACAGACATAGTTCATATCACATGATAGATGAGTGGTTGTGAAAGTGTATGTTTCAACATTGCATGCGATTGCCACGCTGCACATTACTGTTAACTGTAATATTGACCTTTAAGTGGAGTTTTTTTCTGAGGTGAAGTAATCCTGAGTAATTTCTTTCACAGAATCATGTCAAATGCATTAATGTGAATGCGAATTTCAATATGAGGGGTGGTGGCCAACATGAAAATGAGCCATTCAACGCTACACCTTTATACCATGTAATTCAAGGTAATTCTGGCCTTACGGCATACAAAAAAATCTCTTGTTCCTTGTCTAATATTAATGTAATTTTTAAAGTTTAACTTTTTATCTATTCGGGGGACAATCTTTAAAAGACCACCTGTCTTTATCCGAAATGTCCTTTTCACTTTTACACAGTTACACATCTAGTTAAGGGTCTTTCTTAAGGGCACCACAGTATTGAAGAGGACAAAAAAAAGTTCACTATTCAAACACATTTAATGCAGAACAACTTTTATTGGCATAAGATTATTATGCTGTAAAATAACATGGTTATTTTCTGACATTTTCAAAAAAGTACATATCATTTACCTCAAATTTTTTCCCAAAGCCATATTCTCTTCCGTCAGATGCTGTGAAGAGGTGGAGCCCAGATGCTCACGACGGACTCAGACACTGATGCAGCAATGATGGAGCACCGGAAGCACGCTCCAGGAACAGCTGGGTATAAAACATCAGCCATAAACAAAACAAACCATAAAGCCATAAACAAATGTCATAGACTTGGCCTGTTTAACAGTACTGTGAGCCTGTTAGTGACTGAGAGCTAGTACTGCCACAGCTCTGACTTCTGTTCATCAATGATGCAATATTACAGAAAGACTAAAAGCAGAATGTTGACTGTTCCTGTACTTTTGATATATTCTAGTTTGATTAATGGCTGTTTAACCTTAATGTAAAACTGTTTACCACCATTACCACAGAATTGACCACATTGTACTACTGTTATTATCTTTTCTGAATAGTGGCTGTTTAACAACTGGAAGACATTTCAAATGTAATATTCACAATAACATGTTGTGCAAATTTTTTTATCTTTTTTGCTTTAGTCCGCAAATAATGTGTTGATGTACACATGTTTAAACGGTTTTATAGACGTCCAGGTCTGACCGGACCGATTTGGACCTTTTTAGAACCTTTGTCAAGTTCAGATGTGTAAAAATAGCCTTCACGATGTTACACAATATGGGTGTGATTATTTATATGCAGGCACCTAAATTTGGCAGCAACACATCTTATGAACATCCAGAAGAACTAAAAAAAAAAAAAAAACCATTTAGACATTCAGGGATGTGCAAAAAAGACGTGGCATTCACGGCCAGATGACGTTGAACTTTCATTTTGGAACTATTTTTCAACCATGACGGGACGTGTCGGAGGGACGTCTTTTCATCGGTCATTAAACGTCAAAGCGTTTGCTGGGAAGTATGAGCAATGGTAATAGTGATGCTTGCCCTCATGATCAAGCTCTGCACAATGCCTGCCAGAACCGAAGCTGCCGATGGAACCGCAGCCGAGCCGGAAAGCAAGAAGTGTGCTGACCTGATTCTGAGGAAACTTCAGACAGCGGTGGGTGTTTGGCAAGAGCTGAGATCATCAGAGCCATATTTCTGTGCTTGAATGGCAAACTCCTGTTTCTGGCTGACGTTCAGCCATCTTCATGTCTGCATGACAGGAGAGCAGTGCACTTTTCTACTTCAAGCATGTGCTTGCCTTGAGCTATTCTTCTATAACTTGCAATGATTATGCAAATGTTGACTTTTTAGTGCATATTTGATGTCAAATTCATACATGTATGGACATGTAACTTATGACAAACACAGCATCACAAATACTCTCTGTCTTCATTTGTCTGTATCCACAGTTTTACTAATTCATTTCAAAGTTAACAAACGTATTTATTGTGAAATGTCTTGAGTTTTCTAGTGCTGTATTTTTCTCTAATCAATGACACTTGTGTTGTGTTTGCTCTGATTACAATCAGTCCTGCACACATTTTGAAATGGGCCTAAGTGCACTTCTAGTGAAAAACAGATCAATACAGCGAGATGTAGGCCGAGATATCTGCTGTGTTATCTCATTATCTTTCAAAGAAGGAAGCGATTCTAGTGAACAGCAATGCTCTGACATTTCATCTGAATCAAAACTTCTTTGTGGCCAAGATTTACATGAGAGTTGCTTGTAAACCACACTTTCAGGTCAGGAAACAAGGTTTCTGTCAACACGGCTGATGAGTTAGACTGATAGCTTTTAAATTTAGACATCAGCTCAGCTCTGTCAGAGTGTTTCTCCCCAAAATAACTGTTCATAATGTTGAGTCTTAACAGCAAGTCGCCTTCTACCTGGTGCAAAAATGTACAAGATTTTGTGCTCAACACACCTGGTTGATCAATTACCAAAGAAGCATGTACATATTAATTAGGGAAATAAGGTTTATTATCAAACTGGAGTACATTCCTCAGAAAGGTAGAAAATAAAAATAAACAAAACTTTTCTGGGGCAAGTTAAACGTGGATTTTGTCTAACCGGTGAGTATGTTTAACAAAAACAATTGATTAGAAGTAAATTTTTAACATTAAAAGTGGTGAGGAGTCCACTGAATCATTCACAGATGTGATGTTGACACCAGTGGAACCAGAGAAATGTCAGGAGACAGTATAATTCTGTCCAACTTATAATTCGCTTCACTGAAATGATCAGGCCTTCACTTTAAGCTTTCATTTCGTGATGAGAGGTATTTTTGCTAATAAAAGGGCAGGAAGGAAGTGTCTCAGAGCTATGACAAGAGGGACTGTTTCATCTCGCACAGTAAGATACAACATGAGCAGAGAAATACGTGGTTGTTGTCTTCACAGGAAGCATCTACTGTAACCAAAGCACAAGACATGCATGTAGCCTTTTCCTAGGCCCATATTAACACAATTAAGCCTTCTGGGAAAAATCACTAATTTTGCATTCAGCATCCAAAGTGTATGGAGAAGCAATGGTGCAAGCAAACATGATATTGTTTCCCTGACATATATTTATTAATATTAGGACATATGGAGACAGCTGGACTTTATAAATTCCCACTGCCCACTGGCAAAAAACAAACAAACAAACACCATTAGCAAAGCTTCTGAATAATTAATTTGGCCAGGGGGAAAAAAAACATTAACCACAATGATGTCGCTAATAGCATGTGCCTTTGGATAAACAATGAAGAAATCTCTTTTGTCCAGGAATAAAAGATGAAGAGAAAGTTCTTTCAGGGGAAAACAATATTTTGAAACAGCTATGTAACATCGTAATATCACATCTTGAAATTTATTACATTTTGAAAAAGGATTACATGTGAAACTTGTTAAAATTTATCATTTGTCATAGGCCGGCAGCCAGGCCCACTCCTCAGGATGTTTTTTACTACCTTTTTTTCACTATTATTTCCTATTATCTTATACCTTGGGCCATCACAAGTTGATAACGGCCACCCCCAACTCGGCCCCATTTGGTCTCAGGGGCCAAAAAACACCTTTTTTGGGAAAAGCTTTTGGTGCAATGATGTAATTGTGAATATTAAGGTACTGCAGCTACATAAATGGTCATATAACCCTAATATTTTGCATTTTGCACCTTTCTATCTAGAGGATTACAGCTGGTATAACCAAAGAGTAAACGTTAGTAACCTTCTGTACAGGTAAAAAAAATTTTTAAATACAGCTCAAACATAAAATAGAAAATATTTCTTTGGTTTTAGATCTTTTTGCTGCATATCCATGCTGTACTTCGACGACTGGTCATGTTAGTGCATTGTATTAGTGTAGAATATTAACTCTCAATCAGCATTTTCCTCCTCTTCCTCATCTTCACCTATATTCGTATGGATTTAATCAGTCAAGTCATCTTCATCTGTTTCATTTTCTGCCAAGACATCAACAAGGGCTTTGGGGATGACGTCGCCCTCAAACCATAGTGGTTCTGTGTTTATGTGAAATCCATGGTCGAGAGGGCTTGGGATTTCCGGGTAGTGCTCATGAGCCCTCTTCACAATCAGAATCAGAATCAGAAATCATTTATTCGCCCTGAATGTTTATACAGACAAGGAATTTACTTTGGCAGGAGGGTGCATACATATAACATACAACATATACCATGAAGTACAAAATATAGGAGCACAAAGGAGCACCAAGAAATACCTTTTAAGGCATCGATGCAAATATGCAAGTGCAAACTGTAGCATTGAGTCAAAAAGTTTATAATTTAAGTCAGTGCAACATTTAAGGTCAGTGTCAATGAGGGATCCGTGCCTTATTGAAAAGGCCAGTGGCAGAAGGGAAAAAACTGTTCTTATGACGTGAGGTGCTTGTCCTAACGGCCCTCAGCCTTCTGCCAGAGGGGAGTAGCTGGAATAGGGAATTACCAGGGTGGGAGGGATCAGCCACAATCTTTCTCACACGCCTCAGCACCCTAGAGGAGTACAAGTCCCCAAGGGAGGGCAGATTGCAACCAATCACCCTCTCCGCAGAGCGGATGATACGCTGCAGCCTGCTCTTATCCTTGGCCGTGCAAGCAGCATACCAGATGGTGATGGAGGAAGTGAGAATGGACTCAATGATGGCTGTATAGAAGTGCACCATCACTGTCTTCGTGAGATTGAATTTCTTCAGTTGACGGAGAAAATACATACGCTGGAGGGCTTTCTTGGCTAGTATGCTGGTGTTCAGCTCCCACTTAAGGTTCTGGGACAGGGTAGTACCCAGGAAGCAGAAGGATTCCACAATGGTTACTTGGGAGCCGCTCAAATTGATGGAAGTAAGTGGGGGTGTGTTCCTTCTGAAATCCACAACCATCTCCACTGTCTTTAGAGCATTTAGCTCTAAGTTGTTCTGGCTACACCAGGACACCATGTTGTCAACTTCCCACCTATAGTCAGTCTCATCCCCGTTAGAGATGAGCCCAATGATGGTGGTATCATCCGCAAACTTCAAGACTTTGACGGACGGGTGACTGGAGGTGCAGCTGTTGGTGTATAGGGAGAAAAGCATAGGAGAGAGAACGCAGCCCTGTGGAGAACCGGTGCTGATGGTGCGGAGGTCAGACACATGTGACCCCAGCTTAACACACTGCTTTCTGTCAGAAAGAAAATCTGTAATCCACCTACAGGTGAAAACCGGTACATTAAGCTGTAAAAGTTTATCCTGAAGCAGGGCAGGGATGATGTTATTAAAAGCAGAGCTGAAGTCTACGAACAAGATCCTTGTGTAAGTAGCCGAAGAGTCCAGGTGCTGGAGGGTGAAATGTAGAGCCATGTTGACTACGTCTTCCACAGACCTATTTGCTCTGTAGGCAAACTGCAGAGGATCTAAGAGAGGGTCAGTGATTGATTTAAGATGGGCCAGCACCAGACGCTCGAAGGACTTCATTACCACAGAGGTCAGTGCGACGGGTCTGTAGTCGTTGTGTGCTGTAGGCCTTGGCTTTTTGGGCACAGGGATGATGATGGAAGACTTGAGACAGACTGGTACATGGCATGTTTCCAGGGAGGTGTTAAAGATGGTAGTGAATACAGGAGAAAGCTGGTCCGCACAGTACTTAAGAGTAGCTGGAGAAATGGAGTCAGGCCCAGCTGATTTCCGTGGATTCTGCCTCTTAAAGAGTCTATTCACTTCACTCTCTTGAATGGAGAGAGCCGACACTGTGGTGAGGGGTGGATCTGGTGAGGGTGAATGTAGACCAGGACAGTCCAGTTGTCTTTCAAATCTACAGTAAAACTCATTCAGGTCATTGGCCAAGCGAGAGTCGTTAATGGTGCGGGGGGCTCTGGGCTTGTAGTTGGTAATCTGTTTAAGCCCCCTCCAGACAGAAGCCGAGTCGTCAGCAGAGAACTGTTGTTGAAGCCTCTCTGAGTACAGTCGCTTAGCCTCCTTCACAGCTTTTTCGAACCTGTTTTTCGACTCTCTAAAAATGACTCTGTCCCCACTCCTAAACGCTTCTTCTTTCTCCACCCTCAACCTTCTGAGTTTACTTGAGAACCAGGGCTTATCATTATTAAAAATCACCCTGGTGCGTGTTGGAATACAGCAGTCTTCGCAGAAGCTGATGTACGACGTTACTGCCTCTGTATGCTCATCCAGGCTGTTGGTAATAGCCCTGAACATGTCCCAGTCAGTAGAGTCCAAGCACGCCTGCAGGACTTCTAAGGCCTCACTGGTCCACCGTTTTGATGTTTTTACAGCAGGTTTACAGAGTTTTAATTTCGGCCTGTAAGCAGGAATCAGGTGAACCATGGCATGGTCAGAGTGACCCAGTGCTGCTCGTGGGACTGCATGGTAGGCTTTACTGACTGTAGTGTAGCAATGATCCAGAGTGTTATCTCCTCTTGTAGGGCATTTCATAAATTGACTATATTTGGGGAGATCATGGCTGAGATTACCTTTATTAAAATCACCTAGTACAATAACTAAGGAATCCGGGTTAGTTCGCTCCACGCTGAGTATCTGCTCAGCGAGTACGCGCTGAGCTTCATTAACGTTGGCACTCGGTGCTATATAAACACCAACCAAAATGAATGACGCAAACTCGCGAGGCGAATAAAAAGGTTTACAGTTTATAAAAAAAGATTCCAAGTCTGAGGAACAATACTGCTGAATCACTGTAATATCAACACACCAGCTACTGTTAATATAAAAACAAATACCTCCGCCTTTCGTCCTTCCAGAAAGAGACCCGTAACCCGATCCGCTCTCAGCAACCTAAAGCCGGCCAGTTGTAACGAAGAATCCGTAATCAGATCGCCCAGCCAAGTCTCCGAGAAACATAGGACAGACGCTATGTTCCAGATGCATACTTGAAAGTTTACTCTTTCATGTGCTGTAAGAGGACCCTCTTGCTAGGTGGGAAGTTTTAGAGATCAACTGAGAGACCCTGTCGAAGCTCAAGGCTTGAGCCACACATCTCCTTGACTTTAATCTCTCTTGCCTCATCAACTTTCTTGATTCGATGATTGAAACCAAAGAGGCGACAGGTGAACTCTTGAACACCGCTGAGAATCTGTTCATCGAGCTCCCAAGAGTTCCCCACTTCAGCAAAGATCTGTGTAGCGACAATTTACCATCTTGTCACTAGTTAGAGGTGTTTGTAGGGCTATCTGACGCGTGGTTCCAAACAAATACACTTCCAGTCCAATACTGCATTTATCTTCTTTATTTTTGCTCAGTTCTGATGCTCAAACACATTGCAGTAAATAGTTAGCATGTCCTTACATGATTCATGATCCTCACGGTCAAAAACTGTTTGCTTCCCCATTACACCTGACGTCTCTTGCTCTCTGATTATCTATATACCTTAAACCCATACTCCACCCAGTGTTCTCCAGTGGAACTACAACAGACATTTGAGCGCATAATGGCTCTTACAATCTGAATAAACTTTGAATTCTGATTAAGAATCTTCATCGGACGGACCTTCCCTTTGCCTTTGAATGCTGAAGTGCAGTCAGCACCAGTGAACGCATGCAAGGCCAGAAGAGATGAAATGTGTTCGTGTGAATAATCTTCTGCCAGCTGGGGTCCGTTCTTCGTACGTCGCTAACTCAGTTAGCTGGATTTGATTGTTGGCGATTTGGCATGATCTTGGATTGTTTGGTTCTTCGACGCTCATCCTGGACTTGCTGTCATAGCAACAGGTGTGCAATCTTAAGCCTGCTCGGGAGCAGCTTATTTCATGTTAACAGGATTAGATCCCGGCTTCATAAGTGGAGCTGATACGGGAAGTCCAGCGCAGCGCGATAGTGCACTTTCTGAGATATATATATTTTCTCGTGATTCGTGAGATTGTCGTTTTTTGTCGCTTTTAGGTTTAAAAAACAGTTTTAGGTTTTTTTGTGGCATTTCCAAGCCACTTAAGACCCAATGTTGTAAAGCATTTTTTTTTTATTTTTTTTTTTAGGCTATCATAATTTATGAAGATCATGCAATCATGACCATGCCGATTACAGATATGTCACTCAGGCTTCACTAACGTGATTGGTAGACTATAGGCTAGACCATAGACTGCCATCAAGGCCTCAATGAAGGGGATTATGTGAACAGAAAGGGGATTCACAATGTAAATGTGCAGCCCAGTTACTATTGTGATTCTTAATATTCCAGATTAGTAATATTATATCAAATAAAAAAAAGGCAGTTGACTAAAATCTTCCATATCACAAATGTGAAAGCAAAATGGCCAGGATCTGTGCATGACTTAAGAATTTTCAGAGATTCACATTTATGCACATTATTTGAAAGTGGTAAGAAAAGTTCCACAATTAAATATCAAGCTCACTGTATTACATACACTTATGCTGATCCTAACAGAACTGCATTTCTTCATAGGTGATTATGACATGTTCCTGCAGACAGGTGTTTTATGACCCCATTCCCTGACCCAAACCAGTTACAATGCAGCTCTAGCCAGGACAAGGGCACACAATGAAATGAGCTTTGGCTAACTAAAGGGAAGATTTCAGTGTCTGAAAAGTCTGAGGGTTGCACACCTGACAGGGCCTGGGACATTGTTGCATGTGCCATATTACACAACATTGCCAAAAAAAACACACTTTTCATTAAATGTTTAATAAAAGACAAATATGCTTAGTTCCTTGAGTTTTATTTCAATTGTTCTTTGTAAAGAAAAGCCAGTGGTCAAGTGCCTGCAACAAGAGATATTAGACACATGCCCCATGCAACAAATAAAAAGGAAAAGTCGGCTATACACTGCCCACCTGTAGGCCTATGTGTCCTCTGTCTGTGCAGACTCTTCTGTAGGCCTTTCTGTAGATGTGGAATCCTGCAACTTATACCATGGGCTGTTTAAATACTCGATTCTGATTGGCTGGAAGGTGTGCAGTAAAACCGTTTAATGCACAGGTAGTTCCAGTCAGTTTGATTACAGTTCGAAATTAATCCGCTACATTGGTAACCATAGTAACACAGATACACTTGCAAGCAGAGTGAGAGACGCATATGAAAACGTTTAGGTAGGCTTAAGCAACGAGGGGACTGTAGCTGCTAGACTTTAAAGAAGAGATCGACGCACACAGGTAACGTTAACTCGTGCACGCATCTCTCTCTCTCTCTCTCTCTCTCTCTGTTCCTTCTCCTTCAGTTCTCTGTCTCTCTCTTTTAATAATGAATTTAAATAAATGTGAATTCATTCAAATAAAAGCAATCCGATGGCTCTACTTTATTTAAAGCAGACGGAGTGCAAGAACTGACGAGCCTAAACTTAAGAAATAACCGTCATTTTTACACGTCTGTTAAAAAATTACACTGTAAACATCAGTTACAGCTTTAACTTATTTTTAACTTGGCAGATAACCAAGGTATAAGCGGGATAATCCACGGCTAGCCATGCATTAAAGAATTTTAATGCACTTCGTAGAGGCAACCACCCTCCGCTTCGCGTCGGGTGGTTCTTCGCCTCTACGTCGTGCATTAAAATCCTTTAATGCATGGCTAGCCGTGGATTATCCCTTACTTATATTGCAGCCATAAAGCATACAAGTATAAATTAAGTAAAGTTATTTATGCACTTGCAGGTAGGCTAGTTCCTCCATATGACAGTTATCTGAGAGGGTTTATTCACTGTCCAGTGCAATGGAAACAAATGGACATTACAAAGTCTTACACTTTCTTTCCTTTGGAAAGTTAGAAAATGTCCACTTACTGCACATATTTCAGCCACCACTTTCTTGGGAACAGACACAAGTGTTGGTGTATTGTGTAAAAGTGCACAAAAGAGGAAAACACAATTACCTGGACCTGCGCCTGTCATTACAATGAACTACACTGGGGAAAAAAGAGATCAATGACTCATGGCAAAATATGTGTACATTAACATAAGTTTATCAGTTTTCACTTTCACAAGTCAAAGCAATTCATCATTACTCAAGATTTAACAGTTGAAATGACTATACGGCCTTAATTTAATGCAGCAAAAATTATTTTACAGTGTAGGCTACTAAGATCTTTTCTATTTTTCTCAGCCTTTTTCTTGGTTGCTTTTATAAACAGACAATATTTTTGTACTTCACTTTTATTTGTTCCCATGTTCTAGTATGGTGACTCTGACATTACAATGCACAAAGTAATTATGCAATTATTAAAATACAAAAATATAGGCTAATAAGTGATAAAAACATCTAACATGGCCACTTCTAACGGATTTAAATTGTCTGCTACTTTTTGCCAGCCCTCTCTCCTGGCTTTTGCAGACTTTGAGGTGTTCCCTGGCGTTTTGATTAAACATTAAAACTCTGAATAAACTTCGACTATTAGTTCTTGCTCTGCTGAGGAGAAAAACTGAGCGCGCTCTTTGGCCACGCTGAACAGCCAATAGCAGCGTTGCTGATCAATGTTTCTACTATCGATACATATCCCCTTTTAAACTTAGCATGAACGCGCAATTATCTCAGAGAACTCAATCCAGCGATACTAATCATATCCGGCAAGTGTGTTCGAAGAACCGAGTTAGCCAGATCATGATTAGCACGATGATATCATCTTTGGATGTGTCATTTGATCTCGGATGTAATAAGCAACGTACGAAGAACGGGCCCCAGGTTGATGTTGATTAATCAATCTCCCATGTCAAAGATGATGTTGACAGTTGATGACTTGGCATAATACAGGAGGATGAAGAAAATGTCAGAGTCTTTTGCTCTGACTCTAACTGTTCTGATGTGAGGCATTTTGGTTTGGATATACTGCATGTACAGTAAATGATCACCCTCACATCTGTTTCTTCATGTTTTAAACAGATCTCTGGTAGAAGTTCTTTTGACATAACTCCATCATTGCATCCTATCTTGAAAGCTTGACCAGCCTCTATGAAAATGACAGGGCTTCGGATGATGTCTTCCATCATATCATGAGAGCTCCAGTCAGGGCCGGTTCTAGACATTAGGAGGCCTTAGGCAAAATTCATGTTGGAGGCCCCCCACCCCCAATAAAAAACACTTGAAACAAATATGATTCCTAACCTTTTTATTTATACAACATTTAATTTTAAATTTAGTATATTTTTACTTACACAGTACATAAGTTTGGACACATTACTATTTTTAATGTTTTTGAAAGAAGTCTCTTATGCTCATCAAGCCTGGATTTATTTGATCAAAATTACAGAAAAATAATATAGTGAAATATTATTCAAATTTAAAATAATGATTTTCTATTTTACTACACTTTAAAATATATTTCTGTGGTGCAAAGCTGAATTTAGTGTCACATGATCCTTCAGAAAACTTTATAATATTCTGATTTATTATCAAATGTTAGAAATGGTGCTTAATATTTATTTTATAACCTGTGATACTTTTTTTCAGGATTTTTTTATTATTAAAAAGTTGCTGTTAACCGTTGCCAGTGCGCCCGTGCACTGAAGCGTTTTTTTTAATTTTTTTTAGTTCAAAGTTACTATCAGATTAAATGTTATACCTTGACAAACTATACATCATTAAAAAGATATAAGGCTCAAGTTTCAGTATTTGACCACTATTGTATTCTGAGAAACTCATAGTGACAGTTATGTCTTAATTTGTGTCAGGAGTTATGAAATGAAAAAATGAGTCGATACCTTTAATATGAATTATGCGCGTCAGCTGCTTTCATTCATAAAAAACTCCCGTGCTGTCGTCATGACAGCGATACACAAAACAACGTCCCTCAGGGCTTTAGCTCAAAAATGTGCAGATTTGGAGAAATATTGATAGATTCTCATAGGTTTACATCAGATTTCTATAGACAAGAATAATATTTATTGAATTTATACCCAAATGCGTCGATGTAATCATTATGAGCGCTTGGTACTCTATATACTGTGTTTTCAATTCATACCAATAGCCTGAGGGCGCTATATGCACAATAATAGTCCATATATGAAACATGAAGAAGAGCCATGATCATGTGACATTCCAGGACGTCACTAGCTGTGTCCCAATGTGAAGACTGCATCCTTCGAAGGCTGCGGACTTCAAACGATGCAGCCTATGCGTCCTCCGAACGACGCTCCATGTAGCCTTAGTAGGATTTCCTAATTGTGCAGCCAGTGTTCCCGATTACCGCTCCAGGCGCCAAGCAACGGTGCGAGAGTATGCTGCCATCCTGATAATTCATTTGATATAATTGAGTAAACAGCTATGGAGCCAGAATTGGCTATTGTCATTTTTATGTTTTATATTTTACTGGAGGACATGGTATTAAGGATGTTTCAGGTCATGTACTTTCGGCTTAGCCGAAGATTCAAATGTTCATTTATATTCTTACCTTGATGCGATTTTGTAGGCTAGTGTATTCTTTAAATGGACCTTGGTAAATATATTTACACAGGTTTTCAACCCTATTTGAATATAAAACTCAGTTGAATATAAACAGTCCAGTGCGGATGTTACTCCCGCTCTTCATTGGCAGCTGTCAATCACTGTTGCTAGGCGACAAGAACAGTCCTCCGTAGGCTAGACCGGTCCGAGCGCTTCAGATGCGCCCTTTGAAATGGGACGGAGCTGTAGTTAGCAACAATTTGTTAATATTGTGACAATAGGCCTACATTTACTTTAATTTTCAAAATAACCAGTGGTGGTATGTAAGGAACTACATCGTTAATACTCGAAGTGATTTTCCCACACAGGACAGCAACACTACAAAATTATGTTATTTTACAATATGATGCATTGTTTTACAATAAACTACACAAAAGTATATAGTTTAAATGTATCAACCTTGAAAATATTCAGAAGTAAAATGCAACATATGCAGTAATATAAAAGCAGAACCATCATAAAAACTCTGACAAGGTTTTTTTTCCTCCAGAATTCCTTTACTTTTACTCTTGATGCCTTAAGTACATTAGAGTATGCAAGATAAGTTTGCTTAACTAAGGTTTGAAATATATGACTAGTAGTTTTTCCCCAATGCAGTATTAGTGGTTATTAAAAGTACTTTAGTGTAATAAAGTATCTCAATATTTATTCCATGAGTCAGCCCTGCAAACCTGTTGGTAGACAACTTAGTGGATAGTGAAAATATGCAGTCAAACACTCTGGAGAGCATCCCAGATGATGTCCCACCAGCAGGAGGCCTTACCAGGGTCTCTATTGTGGAGCCCATCCCGGTCCAGCAGCAACACCAGGGTCTCCCACTCAGCTGAATAAAACTCTACATAATATATAATATTTTATGTACTGTAAATTTAAATGTTTATGTTGATTTTGAGATGTTTAACGTATGTTGTAAATAGTTGGGGGAAAAACGTTATAGAAGAATTTGTTTCATGTAGAAATTATGACTGTGACTGTGAAAAACTGAAAAATAAACAATGTCCAGAGCAATGAATTCTCTTTTATTTACACATTTAAAGTTGAATTTTTTTTTTTCCTTTTAAAAAATATAAGTGAAAAAAGTTAAAGAATATATATATATATATATATATATATATATATATATATATATATATATATATATATACATATTTCTTAATCATTCTTTCAAGAAGAGAAAACAGCCTGTCCATTCTCTCCAGTGCTCTCCTCGCCTCTGCAGTCCCATGTCTTCTCTAATCAAGTCCAAAAACTCGTCCTCTCTGTCTCGCCTTCATCGTGGTGCTGATGCTGATGATGATGCTACCCCTGGCTCCTCCTCTTCTTGGTCACACACAGCTGAACTCGGCCCTGGTGTGTCCTCAGGGATTGAGGCAATGAGGGTGCAATCATCTCATCCATGAGGACAAACCAGGGCCACGTTTCAGCAGTGGGTTTCCCACTCACACCCTCTCCTGTCCCAGGACACGTGCAATCCTAAGGCAGAGCAAAATAACCATGGCTTGTTAACAACAACAGCACATACATTTCAGCAAAGATGTGATCTCAACTTCCTTACTTTGTATTTTTAAAATCATATTCATATTCAGAAATCATATTCATGAATACTCAAATTTGGTTAAAACCTTTGTAGACATAGCTTGCATGACAGCACTACAAAAACACATACAAGTGAAACCCCATTGCCTTATCTACTGCTTTTCCTATTGTTGTGGGCTTTATAGGGTGAGTGATATTTCTTATAATACAGAAGTTAGACAGACTAGTGCAAATATTACAATAAAATAAAATTTAATTTATTTAGTTTATTTATTTATTTTTAATTGCAGTTTAATAAATTGAGCTGTCTGCTCCTTGCTCCCTGAAACAATTATTAAACTAATATTAGCTCAAGTTTTGCCTCAGACCACCTGACAAATGAAGCCACGCAATGGTGAAGGAGTTAAGATGAAGTTTATAAGAAAGAAAAACTTGTGGCTTTTAACTCAGGTTTCACTAGCTATTTGAGTAAATGAAAACATAATACTTACATTTGAATGTGAATTTGCCGTCCACCAGCGAACTCTCGGCCGTCATTTATTTATTTATTTATTAATAAAAATGCTGTCGTCACCGCCGCGCGATGAATTATGGGGTAGAATAGGGTAAGATAGACCGCAAAGTGTCCATTTATGTATCCTTCCTTTCACGGGGAAACGAAGGGTGCATTTGGCGTCGCTTTAGCCTTCGTCGCGCCGCGATGACGCAACCGGCCTTCGAATACGGACTTCGGAGGATGCAGAATTGAATTGGGACAGCCTTCATCGCGCCGCGGTGACGCAATCGGCCTTCAAATGCGACCTCCGAAGTGTGCAGCCTTTGAATTGGGACATCCTTCGTCGCTCCGCTGTGACGTTTCAACGCGCCGCTGTGACGCAATCGGCCTTCAAATACGGCCTTCGGAGGATGCAGACTTCACATTGGGACACAGCTACTGATACACACAAAGCTACAGAGATCGCGCTGTAACATGCAGATATAGACGTTTTGAAGACAATAAACATGATTGCAATGATATTTGATTTACCTGTGTTTTTCAAGCCATGCCAGGTATTTTCATAATAATAGATTATATTTATAATGTAATGCTAATCTATATAGACTATCATTGTGCAGAATACTATAAAATAGTATATTTTCTGTCTGATTTTTTTTTATCTGATGCCAAATTAGATCACAGAAGATTATTTAAAACACTCGACTTGCGTTATAAAGTAAGTTTGGAGCACAAACATGGTTTTAATCTCATAAATTGTCGTGTATTGATGGTGTGCTAAGCTAACATGCTAGCTAGCTCTAGGTGCACCTGCCAGGTCTAGCACAGTTATCTTTTATGATTTTTTTTCTAAATAGGAATGCTTACTAAAATGTTTCTTTATTCCAGAAGGGCATTTAATACAGTTAGATACAGTGAGAACTTTGATAAAAGAAATTAGTGCAGACATGACATTAGACATTAATGCAGACAAAAGAAATGCATATTTAGAGCCATAACCAGGCTGGAGAGGTGTAAATGTGTGCAGGAGAGACTGAGACTGAATGGGGCTCGTTTGCACCACAAAACAATAGAGACAAAAGACTGAATAGATGACTTAGAAGATTATCAGTAGCATTTTAGAGTCTAATCAAAATAAAGTCATGACATGATCTTGAAAAACATTTAACTAAATACAGAGTTTTAGACTTATCATCTTCAGATTTTACATATAACATGGTCAGACATGTGGCTTTAGCTGCAGTGCATTTCTAGATTGCTACAGTGCCAACTTCAATTTTATTTTCATGACAATACACAATTTTGAAGCTATTTATAACTATATTTTTTATTATGACAATAATTAATTCTACATTTACAATAAACTGCCAGGTGTCAGCTTTCAAATGAGATCATACTTGTGTTTTTAGTGCAAAGGGTTCATGAACTGTATCTGTTTCAGTTTGGATATGTCATTTCTGGGGATTTTTCAAAAGTGGGGTTGCAGGTTAACAGGTTAAAAAAATGTCTTCACTATCACTTTTTATATATTTAACACATCCTTGCTGAATATTCCTGTTTTTTCTGTATTTTTGATCAAATAAATGCAGGCATGTAGAGCATGATGTAGTCAGCCAGATCCGGGCCGTATCCAGATCAGATGGAGGACCTGCGCCTAGACACGACCACAACGCATGATGTAGTCAGCCGGATCCGAGCCGTATCCAGATCAGATGGAGGACCTGCGCCTAGACACGAGCACAACACATGATGTAGTCAGCCGGATCCGGGCCGGATCCAGATCAGATGGAGGACCTGCGCCTAGACACGAACACAACTCATGATGTAGTCAGCCGGATCCAGGCCGGATCCAGATCAGATGGAGGACCTGCGTCTAGACACGACCACAACATATGATGTAGTCAGCCGGATCCGAGCCGTATCCAGATCAGATGGAGGACCTGCGCCTAGACACGAGCACAACACATGATGTAGTCAGCCGGATCCGGGCCGGATCCAGATCAGATGGAGGACCTGCGCCTAGACACGAACACAACTCATGATGTAGTCAGCCGGATCCAGATCAGATGGAGGACCTGCGTCTAGACACGAACACAACTCATGATGTAGTCAGCCGGATCCAGGCCGTATCCAGATCAGATGGTGGACCTGCGCCTAGACACTACCACAACACATGATGTAGTCAGCCGGATCCAGGCCGTATCCAGATCAGATGGAGGACCTGCTCCTAGACACTACCACAACACATGATGTAGTCAGCCGGATCTGGGCCGGATCCAGATCAGATGGAGGACCTGCGCCTAGACACGAGCACAACTCATGATGTAGTCAGCCGGATCCAGGCCGGATCCAGATCAGATGGAGGACCTGCTCCTAGACACTACCACAACACATGATGTAGTCAGCCGGATCCGAGCCGTATCCAGATCAGATGGAGGACCTGCGCCTAGACACGAGCACAACACATGATGTAGTCAGCCGGATCCGAGCCGTATCCAGATCAGATGGAGGACCTGCGCCTAGACACGAGCACAACACATGATGTAGTCAGCCGGATCCGGGCCGGATCCAGATCAGATGGAGGACCTGCGCCTAGACACGACCACAACGCATGATGTAGTCAGCCGGATCCGAGCCGTATCCAGATCAGATGGAGGACCTGCGCCTAGACACGAGCACAACACATGATGTAGTCAGCCGGATCCGGGCCGGATCCAGATCAGATGGAGGACCTGCGCCTAGACACGAACACAACTCATGATGTAGTCAGCCGGATCCAGGCCGGATCCAGATCAGATGGAGGACCTGCGTCTAGACACGAACACAACTCATGATGTAGTCAGCCGGATCCAGGCCGTATCCAGATCAGATGGTGGACCTGCGCCTAGACACTACCACAACACATGATGTAGTCAGCCGGATCCAGGCCGTATCCAGATCAGATGGTGGACCTGCTCCTAGACACTACCACAACACATGATGTAGTCAGCCGGATCTGGGCCGGATCCAGATCAGATGGAGGACCTGCGCCTAGACACGAGCACAACTCATGATGTAGTCAGCCGGATCCAGGCCGTATCCAGATCAGATGGTGGACCTGCTCCTAGACACTACCACAACACATGATGTAGTCAGCCGGATCCGGGCCGTATCCAGATCAGATGGTGGACCTGCGCCTAGACACTACCACAATGCATGATGTAGTCAGCCGGATCCGGGCCGGATCCAGATCAGATGGAGGACCTGCGCCTAGACACGACCACAACGCATGATGTAATCAGCCGGATCCGGGCCGTATCCAGATCAGATGGTGGACCTGCGCCTAGACACGACCACAACGCATGATGTAGTCAGCCGGATCCGGGCCGTATCCAGATCAGATGGAGGACCTGAGCCTAGACACGAACACAACTCATGATGTAGTCAGCCGGATCCGGGCCGTATCCAGATCAGATGGAGGACCTGCGCTTTGACACGAACACAACTCATGATGTAGTCAGCCGAATCCGGGCCGTATCCAGATCAGATGGAGGACCTGCGCCTAGACACGAACACAACTCATGATGTAGTCAGCCTGATCCGGGCCGGATCCAGATCAGATGGAGGACCTGCGCCTAGACACGAACACAACTCATGATGTAGTCAGCCGGATCCGGGCCGGATCCAGATCAGATGGAGGACCTGCGCCTAGACACGAGCACAACACATGATGTAGTCAGCCGGATCCGGGCCGGATCCAGATCAGATGGTGGACCTGCGCCTAGACACGAACACAACTCATGATGTAGTCAGCCGGATCCGGGCCGTATCCAGATCAGATGGTGGACCTGCACTTAGACACGACCACAACACATGATGTAGTCAGCCGGATCCGAGCCGGATCCAGATCAGATGGTGGACTTGCGCTTAGACACGACCACAACTCATGATGTAGTCAGCCGGATCCGGGCCGGATCCAGATCAGATGGTGGACCTGAGCTTAGACACGACCACAACACATGATGTAGTCAGCCGGATCCGGGCCGTATCCAGATCAGATGGAGGACCTGAGCCTAGACACGACCACAACTCATGATGTAGTCAGCCGGATCCGGGCCGTATCCAGATCAGATGGTGGACCTGTGCCTAGACACGAGCACAACACATGATGTAGTCAGCCGGATCCGGGCCGTATCCAGATCAGATGGTGGACCTGCGCTTAGACACGACCACAACGCATGATGTAGTCAGCCGGATCCAGGCCGTATCCAGATCAGATGGAGGACCTGCGCCTAGACACGAGCACAACGCATGATGTAGTCAGCCGGATCCAGGCATAATTCAGCTTTGCATCATTTACATTTTTTCATTTAGCAGAGTCATTTTGCGTCACAGAAATCAATTATATTTTAAAGTATGTTAAACTAGAAAACCATTATTTTAAATTGTAATTTGATTTTGATCAAATAAATGCAGGCTTGATGAGCATAAAATACTTATTTTAAAAACATTAAAAATAGAAATTATTCCAAGCTTTTGACCAGTACTGTATATTAAACGTAAACCAAACTGTTGGTTAAGGGAGAATCCAAATGCTTGCAGACAAGGTAGCATGGCTTCATATCTTCTCTTGATAGTTGCTTACAAGTTCTTTATCTCATTTTGCATGCATATTTTATCAGATAAGCTGTGTGTGATAATCTACTGTAAAATAAATAAGTGTATCCAGCTTGTACTTAAATGTACTTCATGTGTCAATACATACTGTATTGACACATGAAGTACACTTAAGTACAAGCTGTGTACTGGTTAGTTTATTCAAACTAAGATACAGGTTGATAAGGTACATACTTACCTTATCAACCTGTATCTTAGTTTGAATAAACTAACCAGTACACAGCTGTGGTAAAGCAGGAGGAGAGACACAGAGATGAACCGAACAGGATTTTATTCACAGATAGGTTTAGATCTTTAGGATTGTCAAACCGGTAAGTGAAGCACATAAGCAGTTCAATAGACAGTCACACTTAACTGAAGAGTGTTTTCTTTCTTGCAGGAAGGTTTGATGAACACACAGTCTGATCTGAATGAGTGGACTGAAGGACCTGGTGCGGATGCCATGCTGGTTGAATCTGTGACAACAGCTCAAATACATGTAGTAGCTGCCTAATTACACAGAGCGGATCACAGAAAATACCCAGCTTACCCTTTCTGTCCACCTGCATCAACACATTTCCAGAAATGAATGAGATATGAGCAGATTTTTACAATTCAAAAAAATAATTGAAAAGTTTACGAATAACGGACTCCTGTTCTCTTCTTAAAATCTGAGGGGGTGTGTAAACTTTGCATAGATGTAGTAGGGCCATGATTGGGCTGAATGTTTTCAGAAGTTGGGGAAGTTGGAAGATACAAAAAAACAGTAAAGCAGATTCACTCTCCCTGTTGTGCCCATTTAGTTCACATAACGCAGGGTTGCACTAACCCCTCAATAAGCATCAATAATATAAAAAAAGTGGCCTGTCCTTAACAAAATGGCCATTAAATAACCATTAAAATAATATAAACTGCCTCATAAAATTGTGACAGTCATATGGTTATTTGATTTAACATCGAAAACAAATATGTACTGAAGCCGTTTTGGAAATCTTAATTTAAAACATCTTTGGCATTCACTAAGTGAGGACTAAACTGTCCTAAATGCTTATCATGAGCAAAAAGTCTTTGAATAGCATATGTATTAATATTATTTTATTATTATTCATTATTATTTTATTTATAATTATAATAGGTCTTATTTTATATTGTACTTGTTGATACCGTTTCATGTAAGTCATTTGGCATGAATTGAAAAATAAATGTGTTTAAAGTGAGAGTAGTTACCAATAAAAAACAACATAACATTGAGATCATTGAGCTCTGTAAATGTAATATTGAGGATGATGATGGGAAGAACTATTAGCTGTCATTAACTGAACCCACCCAGCATAGTTAATCAGAGGAAATGAAACTGAGTGAAACTGATGTGGTCATCTTCGTCTCCTAAATGAACACTTTTAATGGCCATTAGGAGAAATTATGCTCTTTCTTTTAGTCCAGTATTACATAATCTTGTTCAAATCTCTTAAATGGTGGGGTTGTGAAAGAAAATCAATCAGTTCTGGCAGGTCATGTTAGTTATGCTCACATCAGCTGATCCACGTCTGCCTACAGGAATACGACGCCTATCACAGCATCCCAATATATGGTCCATCAGTATTAACAGCGGCTTTATTACATTTACATTTACAATGAAATAAATGAATACCTAATATGCCTCTCTGTGATGGAGCCACAAGACGTCGCTCGTTGACCGATCGTAGGCTTCTGGTAGGGATGTAGACTCGTAGGAGTGAGTGAAAGTAGGAGGAGCTGAGCCTGTGATAGATCTGTAAGCAAGTGTCAGTGCCTTGAACTTGATGCGAGCAGAGAGAGGTAGCCAGTGCAGAGAGATGAACAGAGGAGTGACGTGGGCTCTTTTGGGCTCGTTGAAGACAAGACGAGCTGCAGCGTTCTGGATCAACTGTAGAGGTTTAGTTGCACATGATGGAAGTCCAGCCAGAAGAGCATTGCAGTAGTCAAGCCTAGAGATGACCAGGGCCTGGACGAGAAGTTGTGTTGCAGGCTCAGTAAGGAAAGGCCTGATCTTCCTGATGGTGTGCAGTGCAAACCTGCATGATCGAGCTGTCTCTGAAATGTGGTCTGTGAAGGTCAGCTGGTCATCCAATATTACTCCAAGATTTCTAACCGGTCTCGATGTGGCGATTGAGGATGAATCTAGCTGGATAGTGAAGTCGTGTTGTAGAGCTGGATTGGCAGGGAAGACGAGAAGCTCAGTCTTACAGTCCCAGTGATGTGGTGTAGATGGAGAAGAGGAGGGGTCCCAGCACTGAGCCCTGAGGAACCCCTGTGGTCAGCTGATGTGCTCTGGATACCTCGCCTCTCCCTGTGTGAGATCGGACTCAAACCAGTGGAGAGGAGTTCCTGTGATGCCCAGAGATGAGAGGGTGGACAGAAGGATCTGATGATTCAGTGTCGAAGGCAGCAGATCCAGGAGAATGAGAACTGAAGATTTGGAAGCAGCTTTTTATTTAAATTGCTCAGAGGCTAATTAGCGACAGCAAAGACTTTTCCTTTTATCCTTGTTGCTTGTTTATCCGGGTGTCAACAACAGGCTTTTCTGGTTATTATTAGCAACAACACTTTATAATAACTTTCATTAATAAATCATTAACAAACATTATGTAAAGCTTAATAGATCATGAAAAAAAAAAAAAAAAAAAAAATATATATATATATATATATATATATATATATATATATATATATATATATATATATATTAGCATAGCTAGAAATATGATAATGTGCTTGTTAATGTTTACTAATGAACTTATTACAAACATGACATAATTAACAGTTCAATATTTTATGTAAATTAAAATGCTAACAAATAACATTAAACTTTAAATTTATATGATCATGCTCTTCTTGAAAATCTACAAGAGATTTTGACAAATGGTTCACAATGATTAATAGCTTCCTTAATAAACCATTAACATATATAATGCTTAACGGATCAATAGGTAATATATATTTAAATAGCTGGGAGATAACTTAAACATTACATAATGATTGACAGTGTGACATCTGTCAGCTGCGGTACCATTAAGTCTTAGTTCATTACCATGTCTATTTAAATGCCTTTTGCCTGGCATTCATTATGAAGTCTTGTTTGTTTTGGATTACATTCCCCATTGGCATTTCGATCAGTTCTTGTGTTCCTTGTGTCTTATCTCTGCCTGATTCCTGGTTCCTGTCTGCCCTTGATGGGGTGTGTGTTTGTTCAGACTGACCTTCGTGGAGTGTGTGTTTGTTCAGACGGATGATATGTGTTTGACCCTCTGACTGGTATATGGACTATGACCTTGGATTATACTTGTCATTAAACTGCCTTTGGATTCTCACTCCTTCTGCTGTATGCTGTCTTTCCACCAACACTAAATCATTACAGAAGACTTCATCATTATGGATCCAGCAGTTGAACTAGTCTGTATGAGCCACTTTTGTCATCAGTTGTCAGCACAGTCATGTCTTAGTCTTCGGTGATCAGGATTGTCAATTCAAATCATCCAGTTGTTAAGGATGAAACCTTTCAGTCTTCAGTCATCACAGACATCGCTCCTGGGTGTCGTTGAAGCAGCGATTGAGGACGCCAAGGCCTCCAGTCCATGTTGGGTCTTGATTGCTAAATTGGCAGATCCACCTCTGAGAACGGTCAGAAAAGCCGGGTTTCCTAAGCCACTATAATCTAGTGTTCCTGCTGACGTTTCTCTGGTCCCTGAGTTTATCTGGTCTTCCTCTGTGCTTTCACTGATGGCAGTGGCGCTGTGGTGTGTTTGGTCGACGTTCTTTGAAACGGCTTTGAATAAGACAGCTGCACATTAGTCAGAGCATGTCCCAGTATATAAGTCTGTTCCAGAGCCAGTCCTAGTCTGCAGATCTGGGCCTGTATGTATAAAACTTCTCAGAAATGCTCTTAAGAATAGTTTTAAGGCTTGACTTAAGTGACAAAAAATTCTTAGTAAAAAATAGGACTCGTCTAAGAGTAGGAGACTGATAAAGAAGCTAAAAACAACTTTCAGCAAAGTCTAAGACTGATTCTTAAGTGCTGTCTGAAGTCTCACTTAAGTGTTGTGAACTAAAGACTACAGTGATATCAACCCAAAATGGCCGCTCTCAACCACTGAATCAGCCAATAGCGAGCCTGCAAGGGGGACTTAACAGCAGCATGACACCAAACATGTAATTATAATAACATTTATTTTCATTTTTAAATCGACGAGAGTTCACGGGAGCGCCAGGACGCATGCGCGAGAACTGAGATTACGGCCTTCTTCTTCTTCTTCGTTCTACAGCGTGCGTCTTCTTCTGCAATAAACAGACAGTTTTGCGCTTCCGGCAATGTCGGGACGTCATCTTGTACATAGATATCATTATTATTATATGATATCTATGATATTGTACAGAAAATGGCGGTAATACTCCCAAGGACTGAGCAGCCAGTAGCAATAGAAGAAGAACGGCGTAATCTCAGTTCTGGCGCATGCGTCCTGGCGCTCCCGTGAACTCTCGTCAGAGGCCCACATTGAAGAACACTAATAGTTGGATAAAGTCGTTATTTTTGTTGTTTTTCCGCACAAAAAGTATTGTCGTCGCATGATAAACGTAATGTAGAGCCACTGTAGTCACTTGGACTATTTTAACGATGTTTTTAATAACTATTCTGGGCCGACGAGTTTCGGTCCCTCTGAAAGCCTATGGAGGAGTGAGACTGCCTTCAGATTTCATCAAAAATATCTTAATTTGTGTTCCGAAGATGAACGAAAGACTTACATGGTTGGAACAACATGAGGGTGAGTAATTACTGACAGAATTTTCATTTTTGGGTGAACTAACCCTTTAAGCAAACTTGTAAGGTCATTAAAAACAAAAACAAAAACCCTTCCACATCACTTTAAGACCCTGCTTACTGTGGACAACACCGGTGCACTACTCCATTTTCCCCTGTAATCATATAATAATCTAGATAACATGAAAGACATTTACAAATACATATACATAACTCCAAAACATGTTATCTTTGATGGAAAGTGTGTGTCTCCTCCTCTCTGCTGCCATCTTGTGTTAGGATACCTCTCCAGCACTCTTAAATAATGTAGGAGCTGAGACCTAGTCTTAACACTTAGAATCAGCATGAATTCTATACATTTATTTACGTGAAAATTCTTGGCATTAATAATATATATATTAGTAGATCTCATTAAATGACAGATTAAACCCAATGTACTCTTGAAATTGATTTCTGCACATCGTAATGTAATTTTTTCCAAAATCATTTAGTGTACACATATATTGTACATATATTTAGTATTATATAGCAACCTCCTAACCCCCACACCCCACACACCTGTCCCACCACACTTTCTAAAACAAAAGTACTCCACTGGTTGGAGTGTGTTCGGTTGCTCAAGTGTACGTTGGTTAAGAATGAAATGGCCAGAATTTATTCACACCTCTACTATTGAATCCAACGTATCATCAGCGCTCGGATTCGCTTCCGTGGTGCTGTCAAGTACGCTATTGGCTATTTGAAAAGGGGGAGGAGCCATTCGATATGTCCCGCTTTAGCTTCCTGTTTCAGTGGATATTACGTCAACGCATCAAACAAAGCTGCGCGTTCCGAGGCACTTCAGTGGGCCTTTAATATAAGTAAATAATATTATTATACTAATTAAAGCCAAGGGGTGGTATAATACCCCTTTTTACAATATGTAAAATAAGTCTCTGTGTGTCACTTTTTGAGAGTCAGTAAAAACACGTCATTTTGTGTGTGTCCCTTTAAATGCAAATGAGCTGCTGCTCCCGGCACAGAGGGAAAAGCTTCAGGAGCTAGTGTGTGTGCGTGCGTGTGTGTGTGTGTGTGTGTGTGTGTGTGTGTGTGTGTTAGCAGCTCCGATTACCCCGTGCAGACAAGCACTAGAATGTCAGAAACTGTTCTGCCTTTTATGTTCAAACTGGAGTCAGACAATGACTGAGAGTCTCAAGAAGAAGTGACAGCATGTAGAAGCAACAGGACATTTCTGAATGTTGTTATGATTTTATGTAGCTGATGTGGAGTTAACTATCTTCAAGTCACTGATTAGCATATTCTGTCATGATAATCTATAAATCGCTCGTGTGGGAACTGTTGTGAGATGCACACACAGTGACATGATATTGCATTTGTGTTTCGTAATGTATTGCATGTGAAAAGACGGATGCAACAGCTTGAGCTTGAACTCACAAATGTGCTCGACTACAACAACTCTTCCTCTTCTCAACATGCACTGCGTGTTCCAAATTTTAGGGTTAATAATGTCACTAATCTGGGAGGAATGTTGTGTAATTCCTACCAGCTGTTTGTTGTAGTCCTTAAAAAGCAATTACTTTAAAAGCAAATATCTCCCTTTGCTTTGAACTTTGAGCATTGCAACTTTGCAGATGTTGTCTATGCTCAAACAGCAACATTACACACTAACTAAAGTTAGAGAAGTGAAATCATAATCAACCACCCCTTTAAGCATAGCCTACTATGCACAGAAAAGCAGATGAGCCCAGAATATGAACGCAACACGTTTAATTACATGTTAAGCATTTTCCTCCCATAGAAAATGTTTATCATGGCTTAATGTATTAAGACAGTGGTATTAAAAGACCAAACTCAGTAAACCTCATACTATGTATATAGAAAAGCAGATGAGCCCAAAATAAAGCAAATTTGTGGTCAGTGCAAATCACCAAATCTGCTGCCTGTGTTTTATTAATAATGTATTTTGTGCTTATTATATATATATATATATATATATATATATATATATATATATATATATATATATATATATATATATATATATAACTGTTGGTCCATTAAGCCTCATTAAGCGTTTTCTTGGTTTTCTATGGGAGGAAAACGTGTAACGTATAAACACATTGCGTTTATTCTGTATGCTTTATTAGTATAGTGTTTACTGAGTTTGGTCTTTTAATACCACTGCTTTAAAGGATTAGTTCACCCCAAAATGAAAATTTCTTAATAATTTACTCACCCCAATGCCATCCAAGATATCCATGTCTTTCTTTCCTCAGTGGAAGAGAAATTATGTTTTTTGAGGAAAACATTTCTGGATTTTTCGTCTAACAATGGACTTCATTGGTCACCATCGATTTTAAGTCCAAATCAATGCAGTTTCAAAAGTCTTTTAAGTGTTTAAACGGGCTGTACGCCATCACAGCTGAAGAAGAGGTTGTTATCTAGCAAAACGATAGGTCATTTTCAATTTTTTTTAATAATTTATAGACTTTTTACCTTCAATAGTTCGGATTGAGCTGATCAACAAACGGACAGGGAACTACGTCATCACGTGAAAGGTCACGCCAGCGCCGCTCCACTGTTTACAGTGCGACCATACTAGGAGGATAGTTCAAATAGTATTGTTAAATATCGTCTGCCATCATTGTTTTACCTTTTTTTTTTGTTAATGTTAAAGAGCGTTTGTCTCGTTTGTCTTAGTCTTCGTACGGTCACACTGTAAACAGTGGGGGGGCGGTACCTCTGCCGGCGCCGACGTGACCTTTCAACGTGATGACGTAGTTCCTGTCCGTTTGTTGATCAGCTCAATCCGAACTATTGAAGGTAAAAAATCTATACATTTTTTATTTTTTTTTGAAAATGACCTATCGCTTCGCTAGATAACAACCTCTTCTTCAGCTGTGATGGCATACAGCCCGTTTAAACACTTAAAAGACTTTTGAAACTGCATTGATTTGGACTTAAAAACGATGGTAACCAATGGAGTCCATTGTTAGACGAAAAATCCAGAAATGTTTTCCTCAAAAAACATAATTTCTCTCCCACTGAGGAAAGAAAGACATGGATATCTTGGATGGCATTGGGGTGAGTAAATTATTAGGAAATTTTCATTTTGGGGTGAACTAATCCTTTAATTCATTAAGCAACGTTAAGCATTTTCTACCGGTTTTCATTGGGAGGAAAACGCTTAACATTTAATATTATAGATGCCCAACCAATGAAATGACTCCTGTGTGCCCCCATCCTGCCCTGCCTCGCCTCGCCTTTTGTTTTTGAAAATCAGAAAAATGAATATCAAGATGTGTATTTAATCCTAACCCTAACGATTTCTGAAGCTAGGTATTTTAGTAAAAGTGGGAGGGGCTCCCCGCCCTCGAGCACTATAAAGTCGAGAGGGACCACGCCCTCGAGCACTATAAAGTCGAGAGGGACCACGCCCTCGAGCACTATAAAGTCGAGAGGGACCACGCCCTCGAGCACTATGAGGAAGAGAGGGAACAGAGACAGTTGTCATTCTAATTCACCTGATGAGGAACCTTGTGGAAAGCTCGAAACGCGTCGTGAGAGTATGCCTGAATGACTCAAAACCGTAAAAATTAGTACAGCTAGCCATCATTTGGGTGTGTGTGATGTAGCAGAGCTTTGGAAAATTTTCTCTTTGCCCATACAGGTCTTGAGTTGGTTAAAATGGCCGCCATCATTATTGTGGATGATGTTGATGTTGAACCTTGTTGGTATAAACCACGGCAATATAGCCCATTTGAATATAGCACATGACCTGTCCCATTTTAATGTCCTTGATGGTGACCAAGGTTTCGTGTTTGTGCTCTTGCAAAAGTGCATTAGTAAGGTCACTGAAGGGCTGAACATCGATGTCATGTTAACTCTGACCATGTTTGGCCAGAAAAATTATGATATCCTGGATTTGAGTGCATTTGTGAATACCAAGTTAGTTGTGTCTGTGTCTCTGCACACAGCATGCACTGTCCACGCTACAGACCCTAGGGTGCACTTAATGTGGTCAAGGTATGGTGTGCAGGAGGTGGTGGGGAACAGAAGGAGTCTGTTCTCAGCTCTGGCAATGAATGAGACTGCCAACTTCTCCTCCAGTCTTGACCACAGGGATATCGATATCTCCAGGGCACTTCGGGGGGTGTTTAGGGAGAGTGAGCTCGGATACACACTCACGTTTGTACAGATGTATACTACTACACCCCACAACAGTCTTCCAAAGGTCAGTGTGCATCCAGTTAGTGGGTGCTTGGTGACCTGTGGAGCGTGTCCCCCAAGGCACCTGAGGAGTATGTGGACCAGGGCAGACACATATCTGACGTACATGTCAGATACGTGTCTGAAGTTCGGGCCTACTGTTAGGGCTCGAATTGAGCAGGTTGCTCTCTTTGAGGGAGAGACATACCATACAATGGACAGTGAGTCCACTTTCGATGAGGAGGTGTTGGACAATTTGCTGAGGAACAAGCCTTTGCTTGTTCCTTTCACTGATGTTGCTGCTGATGCTGGGGTCATGTGCATTGTCCAGAATGTGGCCAAACACATGGTCAGTAAGCTGAGGTCACCTTTTGAAAACAACACAGGAAAAGGAGGCTATGACCAGACATGGGCGGCATTTCAGTGCGAGCTTGGTCTGGAAGAGCTGTTCTTCGGCCACCCATTCTCCCCATGGGATTATCATTACAGTGTCAGTCTGGGCACCAGCTCCGACCAGAGCAAAAGCGTCACATGTCTCCGTGGATTTGCCCCTACCAGCAGTGCAAGTGCTGGTTTTGCTCCACCTCCGCTGTATCACTGGACGTCTAACGAGACGCAGCAGAGCAGAATCGAGCGGCTGTTCAGATTCTCAGAAGCGGTCAGTGCTGGGATGAGTGTGGTTGGGGCAGAGCTGGTCATGCTTCTGCTCTGCGATCTATTTGATCGGAATGATCCGGGCATAATAACTATGCAAAACAATCGAATTTTCGGCACATTCTGCTTGAGTCACATGACTACTGTTAACTCACTCCTAGATCAGTAGTTGAAATCTGAATTAGTATGTTCTGTGATTTTTAAAGAGCATTTTTTGATTAAAAGTTGTAATTATGCAGTAATAATACATTACCAACTAATTTTTACCTTCAATTTATTATTATATATGTAATTATGATTTTTGGAGCATTAATATTCATTGTATGATCATTAAAACCTATAATTTTTTTTTTTAAATGCATATTTTTTGGTTAAACTGAACTGAGTTTGAAGAGTGTGGGAACATCGTCCAGACTGCAGCAGTTAGTTAGTGTGTGGAGGCTGAAGAGAGAGGTTGTGTGGTTTTATACAGTGTAAATTGAGTGAATTAGAGACATGTCAGTGCTTTTTGACACTGGAAAAGTGAACTCAGACAACATTTTGTCTGCTGTGTCACGGTTTCCTGGATTGGAGGAGTTTTTACACGACGAGGATGTAAAAATCCCCATTCACTGCACCAGTGCTGACTGTGAGAGTCTGTACTTCAGATATGATACTGATGGGGTGGTGGTTCAGCTGAAGGAGTTGTGTGGGGTGGTTGGACGTGTCCATTACGTGTTCCTTCCTGAATTTCATGCACACATGATGAATGAGCATTTTGAAATTCTAAGGAAGCACATTAAACTGAGCACTCTAACAGAAGCATGTACGTGCACTGCACAGCTGCAGTGGCTGGGCGCTGGGCCATGTGGAAGGGGGGTATTTTTTGAACATTTCTGTTGTGCCAAAAACTAATGGTACAATAGAGGATATGTTCATGGAGAAATATACTGCCAAGTGTAAGACTGCAGAGATTTTGAATGCAGTTGTAGGGGAGTTTAAGTCTGCACTGCGTGCAATGGCACCACGACCTGTCCCACTTTAATGTCCTTGATGGTGACCAAGGTTTCGTGTTTGTGCTCTTGCAAAAGTGCATTAGTAAGGTCACTGAAGGGCTGAACATCGATGTCATGTTAACTCTGACCATGTTTGGCCAGAAAAATGACGATATCCTGGATTTGAGTGCATTTGTGAATACCGAGTTAGTTGTGTCTGTGTCTTTGCACACAGCATGCACTGTCCACGCTACAGACCCTAGGGTGCACTTAATGTGGTCAAGGTATGGTGTGCAGGAGGTGGTGGGGAACAGAGGGAGTCTGTTCTCAGCTCTGGCAATGAATGAGTCTGCCAACTTCTCCTCCAGTCTTGACCACAGGGATATCGATATCTCCAGGGCACTTCGGGGGGTGTTTAGGGAGACTGACCTTGGATACACACTCACGTTTGCTGGATTTTATTCCCCTAACCCTGTTATCAGCATCCAAATATAAAGAGTTATTGGTTATCGGTATCGGCCAAAATGTCCATTTCGTGCATCACTAGTTTGGACTTAGTAGGACCCTTTGAGACGGCAGCTTATGACTGTAAATACGCTACTATGCTGACAGACCATTAATGCCAAAATGGCCTGAAGTTGCATTTACGCCTAACATAAGGACATCTGTGGTAAGTGGATTTCTGAAGTCTGTTTTCCGCAGACATGGAAACCCTGAATATCTGGTAACAGATAATGGACCACAACTTACCTCTTCAGTTCTTTCCGCTTTCTTGGACGAATGGAAGATTGCGCACACCATAATGTCAGTGTGCCATCCTGCGGCCAATGGGGCTCTGGAAAGATTCAGTGAGGTTCTTAAGGACTGTGTGCAAATAGCCATTCTACAGAAGCAAACCATGGAAACAAGCAAACAAGTCTTGGACTTTTGCAAACCTAGCGTTCTTCTCCACATGCAGTGACTGGTGTTTCAACATTTGAACTGTTGTACGATGGAAAATAACCAAACTTACTGTGTTTACACCTCACTCCAGTAACACATGGGACCAGGAAGTCAGACAACAAGTGTCCATTCATCAGAACATAATTAAGGAATACACTGATGTGAAACGAGGGCCTCGGGTGCATACATTTCAGGTGTGCAATAGTGTGTGTATGCAAACCAACGCATGTTCCATTAAAAGTTCACAAATAGAGAAACTAGTGGGCCCAAGCACATACGGATTGGCAGATGGAGGACTGTGGCGTTCTTCTCACTTGTCTTTGGTTTCAGAGGTCTTGAAGCTGACCTCAGATCAGACTGCCACTAATGTGTCATTGCCAAACACTGAAAGAGCAAAAAAAAAAAAAAAAATACATTCTGTTCGACAGCGCAAACCACCTTTTTGTCTGACAGATTATGAGAGTAAATAAGAGTATACAGACAGTGATTTGAATTACTGACTGTATGTATGTATAGCACAGATGGAGATTGAATATAGTCATATTATCATGCTGTTATTCTATTGAATTGAAGTGAATTACAGATGCTTAAGCTACTGCCTTATTACAAATTAGTTCCTTTGCAGTAGTTATGCTTTTTGGTTCATATTGAAATTAAGAATTGTTTTGAGTTAATTGGTACTAAGTGAAATTGTTTTATGTAATGGGGGAGATGTGGTGTCCTGTAATTCAGTACAATACTTACTGAGACTACAAGGGGGAAGTAGTAGGTATGACAGATTTTCTGAATTGCTAAAACATATTTCTTGAAACCATCACCCACTTTCTCAAAACTTTAAATACAAAACCAAATCTTCAAACCACATTCAGAAAACATGTTCTGTCAAAATCAAACAATTGTCTTAAAACTATTTTATCTGTGCTCAAAATCAAATAATGCTTTCAAATTCTAGTTAAAAATTATTTTTTTAAAAATCCGTAAAAAAAAAAAAAAAAATTCTAGTATGTAAAAAAAAAAAAAAAAATCCGTAAAAAATATTCTAGTACGTTAAAAAAAAAATCCGTCAAAAAAAAAAAAATTTCTGAAAAAAAAAAAAAAATTCTGTAAAAAAAAAAAAAAAAAGTCGAAATACTTTCGACTTTTAATTAAAGTCGAAATGTTTCGAGAATAAAGTCGAAACGTTTCGAGATTAAAGTCGAAATGTTTCGAGATTAAAGTCAAAATTACAAACGCAGCCTCATTGACGTAACGTGAAACACAATACAGCCCTGCGCCAGCCGCCAGTGTTGAACAGGGAGCCGAAAACTTTCACGATCCATCAGGTATGCTTAGTAGCCTACTACACTACAACTCTTTTAGTCAACCTTTACACATTTCTGTAAATGTAGTTTGATGGCGTTGCACAAGGTAGCCTATACGGTGGCGTTGCGGGTAAACTGTATTGCACTAACGTTAATGCCGCAATCGTGTGGGCTACCTTAATTGCCTTTTATGTACAGAAACATCACTAAACAAGAGACAAAATTAAAATATAAAACGTAGTTATCAGATTATCTTAAAGTTCATGAAACAAATAGGCCTACAGGAGTTTTCAAACTGCGGGCGCCTGTTAGTGAGTCTCAAGAATGATTATAGCCTACGGAACTATGATTGTGAATATAATTAAATAAGCCCCTTTATCAATATTATCATATACATTAATATCTGCTCAGTTCTACCACTTTAGCAATTAAAAATTTGTCATAAAACCATGACAAATCATAACATTTTCATGGAGCTCTTTGCCTGTTTGCCTTTTGTCAACCTACACCACACCGTGACACTATTAATCATATCCCAGAATCCAGAATCCAGAATCGGTCCGTCTTCGCCGGCCAAAAGTGGTCAGCGCAGACCACAACGATCTGCCCAGTTCTGTCGGTCCTGGGCGAGCCTCATCCAATTGTGTCCCAGATCTTGTCGTAGCGAGTCACGCCATCGTGTTGCAGGGCGTCCACGTGGCCGCTTGATGTCGATCGGCAGCCAGACGGTGACTTCGCGCGTCCATCTTTCGTCCGTCCGCCGCATCAGGTGCCCGGCCCAGCGCTTCTTGGCCTTGTTGGCCAGGTCCACCGCGCCGTCCACCCTGGTCATGGCCCGCAACTGCTCGTTGCGGACGTGGTCGGTCTGTTGGACCCCGATCATGCGGCGCTCGATTGCGCGTTCAGTCACGGCCAGCTTTAGCCGGTCGGCCACCGTCATTGTCCAGGTCTCAGCCCCATAGAGCATGGCCGGCAGGACGGTGCCGTTGAATAGGGCAGCCCTGATGTCCGGGTCAATGGGTCTGTTGTTGGCCGTCTCGGCAATTGAGCCGAAGCTGACCCAGGCTGCTCGGCGGCGTCGTGCCAGTTCTCGGCCAATCTTGTGGTCGATGGTCAGCTCCTGGCCCAAGTAGATATAGCTATCTACTTGCTGGAGCTGATGCTGGTCGACATGGAGGGTGGTGTCGGCCACCTGGTCGTTGCGCATCCACTTAGCCTGGTTGAGCTGGTCAAGCCGCTGCTGCACATCGACCGCCGAACAGCCTATCAGCACGATGTCATCGGCAAAGCGCAGGTGATTGAGCCAGCGGCCGTTGATCTTGATTAATGAAATTAATCATATAGACTCTTTATTAGTTGCTGATGCAGTAATAATTCATTAATGGTTTAGTTCTTCATGAGTCATACATTAACTCATGATTATCTGTGCATTAGTTAAGTAGAATTAATGCATATTAGTGCACCCGTATTGTAAAGTGTTACCAATCAATGAAATAAAATTACATGTATTTATCCAGATTATGAGGCTTTTTTGACATGCAACGGGTCAACATTTTTTAATACCTCTGTTTTCCCTCTATTTTCCCCACTAGCCTTATCAATTATTTTCAATCTATCCTATTCTAAAACAACTCTTTTGTACTCTACTTTGCAGACCCATGATGGAGGAAAATACAGATGTTTTCAATTTCCTGAGAAATCGAGGCATTTCTGAGGAAGCAATTACAGTTATGGAACAGCAAAAGGTATGGTGTTTTGGGTGATTGTATAAATCACTAGGCACACTGAATATGCTCTTACTAGCTAATAGAAAGGTTAACAAGGTTAACACAAAGCACTCACATTGCTTCATAAAATTTCAAGTTTAAACCACTGGGGTCACATGGATTACTTTAATGATGTCTTTACTACCATTCTGGGGCTTAAAAGTGGTTGTTGCATAGCCGTCAATGGAGGGACAAAAAGATTTCTCTCAGATTTCATTAAAAACTATTTTCATTTTTGGGTGAACTAATTCTTTAATATAAAAAAATAATAAGAACACAAATGTTTATTAAAGCTGCCGTCGGCAACATTTTTTTGATCAAATTCAGTGAAATTGACACTATAATCCGACAGAACAACATAAATAAGGTGGTTTTAGAAAAAAACCCGAGCTTCTAACTCCACCTGGAGCGTGTTATTTGTTTTGCAAAAATCCACCGCTCCCGTCTCATCGGGTCCAATCAGCGCAGGGGGGTGTGCGATCTGACTGTCAATCACAGTTCGTGCACACGCCACAGATCCCCTCTCCCTCGCGCAGACGCGCACATTACAATATCACATGCACACGACACGCCTGAAGTTCGCCTGAAGATTGTACGAAGCGTGATGGCGGAGAGAAAATCTACTAACAAGCTTTCAATTCCTCGGTTATTGCTATCTATGGATAGATTAGCCAGGGCAGCCTACCTCCGAGTCCATGGTGTTGATCGATGCTGAAGAGACGCGCGCGTTCACAGAAAATCAGGTACACATGCACTGACGATGGGCGGGTGCTCGTTGGTAGTGGGGGAGGGGCATGAGAGTTGTAAACATTCAACATTTTGGCTAAGTCCACTCAATCTGCCAGACTTGCCGACTGCAGCTTTAAAATGTATTTTATTTTTAGCATTATGTTAAAAGACCAGTCCCTGTCAAGTAAATAATAACATAACATTCTGAATTTTTGTAATATCCATTTAAACATGCCTATTACTGTATGTAATTTGAGTGACGAGATTTTACATTCGGTTCTCTTCTTTAATTACATGTCCTTTTAGCTGTTATGAATCAGTATGATTTTCTTGTGTCCAAAGCTAACATCCTTGTCCCTTTGCTTTCACAGATTGACAGAGAAGTCATCCTGCTTATGGAAGATGCAGAACTTGCAAAGTACCTTCCCTCATATGGTGACAGGATTGCCTTGATGAGGAGGTACCACAAACCTCAAACAAAAAAACGAGAAGCAAAGTAAAATCATGCATACGAAATATTGAAATTGGATGGCTTCACAAAGAAAATAAAGGGATAAAACAGGTCAGAGCAAGGCAAGGTGGGGGGACTAGAAAACTACAGATAAATCTTCAGGCAGGATATGATGACATACTAAAAGAAGGAAAGGCATTATTCTTTCACAATGGAGTTTCCACCAAAGGTCAAGAGTCTGATTTTGAATTCGAAGTTTGGGACTTCAAGCAAAATCTTCTCCCCAAGGATCTCTCAGTCGGAGCAATTTACAATACTGTCAAACTCCCAATATTGCGTTTCTATATAGCAACTCATGCAAAAATGAACCTGACTGAAGAGTCTAGTAAATCTAGTGATGAATCTGACCATGCTTGTGATATCTCCGATTCAGATTCGACAAAAGGTGATGACTTGTATACTCATGACTATGAGCAACTAGAGGTAAATGAGCCTCAAGACACCCTTCCTGATGTGTTCTTGGTTTCTGATGAAGAGATGAGCATACATTCCTCACAAGACCATCTTGCAAGCATTGCGCTCAATGTCAGCAGTGACCCCGAGATTACATTTGGTCCACAACACCATATTGATGGAGATTCTCTTAGTGACACAGTGATCCATGAGCCTTTTGACTCACCACAGAGTGCTCCTAATGCTTTGCCCAACAGAAATATGACCATACACTACTCAAATAGCTTCAGTGACATGATAGAGGCATTTTCTGACCACAAGATTGTCAACCATTCCTTGACAGTGAGACGTATACTTCCTAACAACTCAGAGGAAGCAGGCAGTGGTCCGGGTGTCCTTCGCGATGTGTACAGTAGCTTCTGGTCTGATTTCTATGAACACTGCACTGTTGGGACATCTGTAAAAGTGCCTTTCCTCAGGCATGACTTCAGCTCTGACAAATGGAAAGCTGTGGGGCGAATCCTTCTTAAAGGGTTTAAAGATTGCAAATACCTGCCCATTAAGCTTGCTCCACCATTTCTTGAGGAAATGATGTTTGGGGCTGTATATACAGACCTAAAGGCAGCCTTCCTTCATTTTGTGAGCTGCCAGGAACGAGATGTTCTCAATCAAGCGCTCAATGACTTTTCCTCTGTTG
Organism: Squalius cephalus; assembly: GCF_949319135.1. Lineage (NCBI taxonomy): Eukaryota > Metazoa > Chordata > Actinopteri > Cypriniformes > Leuciscidae > Squalius > Squalius cephalus. The sequence goes on along the minus strand of NC_137135.1, from coordinate 329,315 downwards.
ACATGGATGACCTTCTGGACATCATGAACACTTGGAGGAGGAGGAGGGAGGTCACAAAAGGCCAGATATATCTTAGTCAAGAAGAAATTCAACAGCTATACAAAGACCTGAAGCCTACACCAAAAAAGGTGACTGGGCTGTTGAAGTTCCCAGCACAAATGTCAGAAAATCAAGCAGAGGTTGCCAACCACCTGAAAAGGTACATCAGGGAAACTGACGAAGACAAACTCTGCAAATTTCTGAGATTCTGTACTGGTTCCAATTTGGTGGTTGCTGAGGCTATTCATGTACAGTTCACCGTCCAGACAGACTTCACCAGAAGTCCCACAGTTCCGTGCTGAATTTAATTGTGTTCTGGATAGTAACATCTGGGTCATGGACATTGTATAGTAATAAACTCAGAACATCATTACTATCAATCCACACTCACAACCTCAATGCCCATAAATGCAGAATAAAAAATAAAAATAAAAAAGCATGCTCATACTTGAAAACATACAAAGCGCAGAACACTCTTTTCACACTATTTGAGACTTTGCATGTGGTACTTGTGCAAATATCTATTGTTTACATTTTGTTTACATTGTAGTTCTGTAACATTTTATGTTAACATTCCTAGTTTATGTTGATTCAAATTAATGTATACATTGAATGTAGAATTCTGAAGAAAAATAGGTTCATACTCCAGTTGAGCAGTGTTAGAGCATGTACTGCATAAAACTCTTGTGCTGTTGAGACTTTGCACGTTAACACTGTACATGTTGTTTACATGTTCACATAATGATTCATATTTGTATTGAATGTTGTAGAATGTTTAAGTAGTAACAGATTTAAACAACATTTCAAAAAGGTACATCAAGATTTCTTGGAAGCTTTTTTAAATGCTTCCTGCAGTCACTGTGAGATTTGCATATGCTTACTGTTCATAAACTGTTAAAAAATAATTGTTATGAAATGTTAAATCTGAATTGGGCATGTACGTTAAGTATTTTGCAAGTTTATTGCCTCTACTAGTGCACTACTAGTTTATTTTGATGAATGTTGGTTACTGGTGTACTGTAATTTCCTGTTTGTTCAAGCATACATCACAACTGTGTTTTATGAAAAAAAGGTTTATTACACTTACAGTTCAAAAAACAGCTCAATCTGATTTGAGCTCAAATTCAATTATCGGATTCATTTAATTGTAAAACAAACATTAAAAGTTGTTCTTTCTACATATTCTCTAGTATCTCAATTCTTAACTGTTCTTAAATTAAAATAAATGTGTGTACAGTTCATCTGCATGGTATGGGACGGGTCCAGATGAGCAGTTAACTCTTTTCTTTCATAAGAAGTGCACAGAACACAAAAACAGGCTTGTCACAGGGATGTATGTGTGTGTGTGTGTGTGTGTGTGTGTGTGTGTGTATGTGTGTGTGTGTATTACATCAAATTTCTTATCTCCTGTCTAATAAGTATAATGTACAGGTTTCTGCCTTCCTCAGCATCCTCTGGAGGAAGAAGATGAAGCTTCTCCATCAACAGGCAACAAAGTTCAAACACTGTCTCATCACATGGGTACGTCAACATGTGACACTCCTCCTGGCAGTTCTGAACATCCAAAGAATTGCACTGGAAAAGATAGTCGTCTGATCCATAAAGATGAGGAGCCATATATACATTATGGATGGACGCCCATGAGGTGCCGTAATGTTCTGTTGCAAAGTAAAAAGCTACTATTATGTTTAGATCCATGTCAGAAGCAGTTCGACTTCACGAGCGCAGGTCTTTACTAAAAAAAAATATTACGACTTTATTCTCGTAATGTTTCGACTTTAATCTCAAAATGATAGCATTTTTTTATTTTTTTATTTTACAGATTTTTTTTCGTGACTTTAATCTCGAAACGTTTCGACTTTAATCTCGAAATAACATTTTTTTTTTTTTTACGTTGCGGTTCAGGGCTTCCGTACTACTGTAAAGTAAAATTAAAAATATTATAATAATTTCCTACCTATCTCTTGCTGCCACTGAAAAAAAAAAAAAAAAAATCCCTACCAACCCATGACCTCAACTGACAACCAAGCGGAACCAAACTTTTTTTTTTTAGGCCCTATGAGTAATGAAGCTGCTTCAGACCAACCCATTTTAGATTTGCGTCGGAGAAGCCGAGATCCGCCCACAAAGTTACTTGTGTCTCGCGCTTGATACTTGCGTTTCAGATCGATAAAATAGGCCCAGAGAGTCAATATTATAAACACTGCAGATCATTCAATAGACACATCATCAAAAATGGAAAACACAGAATCCAAAGCATGGAGTTTCAGATGTTGCAATTACGTAAAAAAGTATAATAATCACAATTTACTGTAGTAAAGTGAATAAATTGCATACTGTATGCACTCCAAGGGTAGTATTGTACTGAATATTGCATAGTAGGCCTGTTAAATGTCTGTATATTTCAGCATGTGCATACTGTGAAAATAGTACAGTAACACAACTGCAAAAACTCTAAATGAAAAGCATGTTCCAGTCACTCAGAAGAGTTGAGCAACTGCAGAATCAGAGTCAGTGTGAGAGAGAGTCTGCCTCAGCATCATGTCGAGTCCGGCCGGAGGACTTTATCCACATCACAGGCAATGTCGTCTCTGCCGGCAAAGGGGAAACCCTGTAGAGTTCCAGATCCAGCCTTGACAACGCTGACCTGCTCTTCCTCATCCTCCTCTTCCTCCTCGTTTTCCAGCTATTATTATATTATTAGTATCAGCATTCAGTACAAAATCTTGAGTTAGTTTTGGCTCTCTGAACTGACTTGTATTATGTACAGTTGGTTTGGTCACATCATTAGAAATAAGTGTCAACAATTTTGAGTCGTTGGGTATAAACGATGACAACAGTGTTGTAGCTGTGTTTAACTTTTGCCACTTGTGTTTAGTGTTTTACAACATAAGTGCATCTGTAGCACCGGTATCACACCACTTACTGCGCCACTGGACCAGTTCTAGGTTCTAAGGGGTGGGGAGCAAAAATAATTACACCAGAGACTGTTGCTTTAAATACAAAAGGCCGGCAATTTACTGAATGCAAAACACACATAAAATATACAGAATGCAAAACAAAAAAAAATACCCTGCAGGTTCTTAATATTGAGATAAATATAATAAATGAAAAGGTATTTCACTCTCTTTTTGTTCTTTAGTTCACCTAAGTTATTTTAGTCGGCTAATCTAAGTTAGACCGGTCTTTTCCTAGGTTGCACCTATTTTAGAGTTTCTATTTTTCTTCCTGAGTTAACTCTTTTTCCTTTCTTTTACGGGTAAGAAAATACCTTCAATTTACACAGCCAAATCAAAGTGGACCACAAGCATTTCAAGTCACATTCAAACATATGAACTCAATATGAAAATAAAAGTATAGCACCTTAAACTCAAGTTCAAGTCCAAATGTGAGTTCAATTATTCAATTCAATCAAGAGTTTCAGTTCGATTCAGTCCAAAAATAATAGTTCAATCAGTTTCCAGTTCAGTTCAAAACCAGTTTCTGATACTCCTACCACTCTGGCAGCGAGTCACCATACGCAGGAGATTCCCGCACTGATGCGATGGAGAAGATGAGTTGAAAGTCTGGGTCTGGCTCGCCATCTTGAGTCCCGCACACTGCAGGCCAATCCTCGCTCCGACCGAGCCTCAAACCAAGCAAAAAACCTGTCCTGTGTAACAGCTCATAAGCACAATAAATCCATTTTTAACTCCTCAAATTACACAAATAAATGTTTCACAGTCTCTGAGTTGTAAAGTTACTGCTACGGTGCTTTTTCACCTCTAAAATGGCGGCGGAGCGGTCTCTTTTAACTCACAGCTCCGTTTCCCACAACTACCGCACACATCTTTCATTTACAAAGCATACATTCACTTTTATAACATTCACTGTTTTCATAAACCCAAAATATTAACTGGTAAACAGTTTATGGCGAAGCATTTCCTTGTAAACAGCTACGTTTTTAATGTTAGCTCTCCGCCAGAGAAAGAAAAAAAATACAACACGGCAAAATACAAGAAAACAACTCAAACTCACCAAAACCGGTGTGGCTTAGTTCTCATAAAATCCCCGTCAGTTCCCGACCAGGTAAGTTATGTTTTTCAACTGCAAAATCAACTTTTTCACTCTCTTCTCTGCTTATTAAACATAGCTCGTCCTCTCCGATCTATCCTCTGCTGCGGCGCCACTGAAGCACTGCGTCTGGCGTCACTAGTCCCTTAAAGGGGCAGTGACATGAACTTTCTGTCAGCATAGTTTTAATCTTACACATTAAATTGTTGTATTAGCATTTTTAACTCTGATGAATTAACTTACATTAAATGAATCACTTAACTTTTAAACTTATTTATGCAGCTTTTAAACTATTTATTCTTATTTATGTCATATTTTAATATGGGTTACACATCACAGTATGAAATGTGGTTTAGTGAATGAGAATGTGTTAAGTGTTTTGAGATTGCAGATGGTGTCTTAACTACCTGAACTTGTTTAAGGTTTTACAGAAAGAGGGATTTCTTGGTTTAGGTTCAGAGAATGGGATTTAGTGTTTTAGCGATTCAGAAAAACTGTAAGATGGGAATATGAATAGGACAGAGAGTAGAAAGACAAGAATTGTGGTGTTATGGACTTAACGTAAATCTACTAGAGTTAATAATTTCAGAAGTCAGAATAATTTCAAATATAACAATTTATTAATAGTCAGGTAAATGTATCATGCCAATTACATAATCAATTCAAAGATAATCAATACAATAACATCAAATGCTCAGAGAGAAAGAGTAAAAGACGCATACCTGACATTAGAAAAATAATAATAAAGCTGAGTGTGCGAGGATATTCATCATTACGGGCTGATCAAACTACAGAATCGCCCTGAGCCTTTATAAGCGTTTCTTTAGTTACTCAGACCAGGACAAAACATCCCCCCGATGAACCACTTGTACCAGTCGCACGGAGACATTTTATTTGATACCAAACATGACTGCTAATTCACTTGTATTGACATAGAACATTATAATTTTGATATAATCTTTCCAAGTGAAGTAAGTGAAGAGAAGGATGAGTAAAGGAGAGAAGTGAAGGAAGGACAGGAGGGTGTGGAGACCGATGGCAGTGTGTGTTGGTGTCGGCCATATCTCAGGAGATCCTGAGGTTCTGTTTGTCTTACAATGCCAATACTTCTGTATAATGTGCTGGAGCTTGAGGAGTATAGGCGGTGATGAACTAAACAGAAGAATTTATTTTAATATTTAGTTGTACTGTATACATTACAATATATTAGTTGTATTAGCAGAAACTATTAATTGTTCCCTTCTAAATGTTTTTAATGTGTCCTCTGCACAGTCCAGCCACCCATCTCTATAGCCTTTTCTTTACATTTCTCCAGATTTCACTTGTTCTAATCTTAAAGGAATTCTCTGTTGAATAAATGCGCTTAATTCTCTGCAGCTGACTCACTGGTAGACCTCTCTTCAGTGAACACTTGCACAAGGGACACATGGTAATGTCCACTAATATCTAGCAGTGGTTCTCAATCCTGTCTCTGGATCCCCCAACACACACATGTTGTCTGTCTCCTTAATGAAACACACCTCATTCAGGTCATCAGCTCATTAGTAGAGGCTCCACGACCTCAGATGAGTGTGTCAGAGACATTCAAAGTGTGCAGTGTTGGGAGCTCCAGGAACTGGTTTTGGGAAGCACTGATCTATTGGGTTATTTAGATTAGATTTCATAGCATATCGGTCTATAGGCCTTAATCATTATCAGCACCTCAGTGACTTTAGGAATTGACCCTTTTGGTAAAGAAAAGGAGATTGTAACAGGACAGACTAATGTATGTGTTAGCTCGCAATCCTACAAGTCTGTATGAGCAGCACTGGGCTCCTGGAGGAACTGGGGAAGTCTCATGCCAAAGAACTCTTGCTTTTTCTCAAAGTAGTAGTCGAAGCGAGCCATGGCATACCTTAGAAAGATTGAGAGAGGGAAAAATGTACATATAAATACAAGCTGTTTCTTAGAAGTAAAAACCTTTTGTGAACAACAAAAGTCAGAGAGAATTACTAATAATGTTACTAGCAACCTCACTACAGAGAAAGTTAAATCTTGACATTTCTGGTACTGCAATTTTGTTACTTTTAGCACAAAAGGAAAATTGAGTGTTTAATCTCTACTGGATGTTTTAAATGGGGTCACATCGAGAGGACCAAGAGCCAGTCAGGGTGGACCAGAGAAAACAAATAAATACTGGTTCTATAAGAGCAATTCAAGGTACTAAATATTTACCTCTAAATTATGCACCATTTATCATCGGTAATACCATCGTGGAAGCACTAGTTAGCTGTATAGCCCTATATTTATAAATATAGGGTACATCTGGGCTAAAGTAGCCTGACAAGCCAGACCCACATCAAGATGTTGGTTCTGGGAACACTCCATTGGCACGGCTCAATCCGAGCGGCGGGATAAACGCTTGTCTTTCAGATTCCCTCGGCACGCAATAGGACAGCGCTACGACCAACCAGAGCGTTTGCCCACCAGCGGAGCTAGTTGATAGGTTAAACTTTTGCCCTATCCGGTCGGAAAAACTATGAACACGTCTTCTTTTTTTAAGAATGACTTCAGTGCCGTTCTTTGTTCTTTTCTCAAAGAAAAGCTTAACTCCAAGTCCTCCAGAGTCACGGCCAAAGCCGATTCGAAAGCTCTTCTTTGTTTTCAAGCAGCAGGGAACCGTCATTATGCTAAACCCGCCCACCGACTCTACACACGATGTGATTGGCCTGACTAGAGTTGCTGCAAAATAAAATATGTTGCCGCTAGGGAGCGTCTAGATCTCTAGGCTAGGGCTAAAGGCGTCTTTGATTTTATTCTCTTCTGAACCACTAGATGCACAAGAACATGCCGTTCTGCACTAATTTGATCTAATATATGTTTTTAAACTTGTAGATTTAAATTAATGTTTATATTTTGAGACAAAGGTCTTAATGATTTTCAGTTTTGTTCAAAGTAATTAAAGCAACACCTTATCAATAACAGGAGAATATGTAAAAGTATGGTATTTGGGGCAAAAGGCACAATTATTAACATGATAATTAATAGCTGGCTGCAAGGCGGTTTTTAGGCATAGGAGAACTAGCCAATGAGCGCATGTCTGGCACTTTAGCAGGGGTGTGTGTAAACTGTGTCATAGCCACCCTGAAATATGGTTTCCGCCCCACTGGTTCCCCCAACACTATTGGGCTAGAGTACTGTCAATCTGATGATTCCTATATGCCATTGGATCATAGGGTGCTTCTCAATATCCCTCCTCGTCTCCTCGCTCCTCCGTCCTCCATCCTATGCCCCGGAAACCGATCGAGCTCAGCCATCTTGAAGGACATCTCAGTTCTCTAATTGCACCGCGAGGAGTCGAGGATCGAGGAGCTTACCGAGGAGTCTTGAGCGAGGAGTGAGGAGTCGAGGAGTCGAGGATCGAGGAGCTTACCGAGGAGTCATGAGCGAGGAGTGAGGAGTCGAGGAGTCGAGGATCGAGGAGCTTACCGAGGAGTGAGGAGTCGAGGAGTCGAGGATCGAGGAGCTTACCGAGGAGTCATGAGCGAGGAGTGAGGAGTCGAGGAGTCGAGGATCGAGGAGCTTACCGAGGAGTCATGAGCGAGGAGTGAGGAGTCGAGGAGTCGAGGATCGAGGAGCTTACCGAGGAGTCATGAGCGAGGAGTGAGGAGTCGAGGAGTCATGAGCAAGGAGTGAGGAGTCGAGGATCGAGGAGCTTACCGAGGAGTCATGAGCGAGGAGTGAGGAGTCGAGGAGTCGAGGATCGAGGAGCTTACCGAGGAGTCATGAGCGAGGAGTGAGGAGTCGAGGAGTCATGAGCGAGGAGTGAGGAGTCGAGGAGTCGAGGATCGAGGAGCTTACCGAGGAGTCTTGAGCGAGGAGTGAGGAGTCGAGGATCGAGGAGCTTACCGAGGAGTCATGAGTGAGGAGTCGAGGAGTCATGAGCGAGGAGTGAGGAGTCGAGGATCGAGGAGCTTACCGAGGAGTCTTGAGCGAGGAGTGAGGAGTCGAGGAGTCGAGGATCGAGGAGCTTACCCGAGGAGTCATGAGCGAGGAGTGAGGAGTCGAGGAGTCGAGGATCGAGGAGCTTACCGAGGAGTGAGGAGTCGAGGAGTCGAGGATCGAGGAGCTTACCGAGGAGTCATGAGCGAGGAGTGAGGAGTCGAGGAGTCGAGGATCGAGGAGCTTACCGAGGAGTCATGAGCGAGGAGTGAGGAGTCGAGGAGTCGAGGATCGAGGAGCTTACCGAGGAGTCATGAGCGAGGAGTGAGGAGTCGAGGAGTCATGAGCGAGGAGTGAGGAGTCGAGGATCGAGGAGCTTACCGAGGAGTCATGAGCGAGGAGTGAGGAGTCGAGGAGTCGAGGATCGAGGAGCTTACCGAGGAGTCATGAGCGAGGAGTCGAGGAGTCATGAGCGAGGAGTGAGGAGTCGAGGATCGAGGAGCTTACCGAGGAGTCTTGAGCGAGGAGTGAGGAGTCGAGGATCGAGGAGCTTACCGAGGAGTCATGAGCGAGGAGTGAGGAGTCGAGGAGTCATGAGCGAGGAGTGAGGAGTCGAGGATCGAGGAGCTTACCGAGGAGTCTTGAGCGAGGAGTGAGGAGTCGAGGAGTCGAGGATCGAGGAGCTTACCCGAGGAGTCATGAGCGAGGAGTGAGGAGTCGAGGAGTCGAGGATCGAGGAGCTTACCGAGGAGTCATGAGCGAGGAGTGAGGAGTCGAGGAGTCATGAGCGAGGAGTGAGGAGCTTACCGAGGAGTCTTGAGCGAGGAGTGAGGAGTCGAGGAGTCGAGGATCGAGGAGCTTACCGAGGAGTCATGAGCGAGGAGTCGAGGAGTCGAGGATCGAGGAGCTTACAGAGGAGTCATGAGCGAGGAGTGAGGAGTCGAGGATCAAGGAGCTTACCGAGGAGTCATGAGCGAGGAGTGAGGAGTCGAGGATCGAGGAGCTTACCGAGGAGTCATGAGCGAGGAGTGAGGAGTCGAGGAGTCATGAGCGAGGAGTGAGGAGTCGAGGATCGAGGAGCTTACCGAGGAGTCATGAGCGAGGAGTGAGGAGTCGAGGAGTCGAGGATCGAGGAGCTTACCGAGGAGTCATGAGCGAGGAGTCGAGGAGTCATGAGCGAGGAGTGAGGAGTCGAGGATCGAGGAGCTTACCGAGGAGTCTTGAGCGAGGAGTGAGGAGTCGAGGATCGAGGAGCTTACCGAGGAGTCATGAGCGAGGAGTGAGGAGTCGAGGAGTCATGAGCGAGGAGTGAGGAGTCGAGGATCGAGGAGCTTACCGAGGAGTCTTGAGCGAGGAGTGAGGAGTCGAGGAGTCGAGGATCGAGGAGCTTACCCGAGGAGTCATGAGCGAGGAGTGAGGAGTCGAGGAGTCGAGGATCGAGGAGCTTACCGAGGAGTCATGAGCGAGGAGTGAGGAGTCGAGGAGTCATGAGCGAGGAGTGAGGAGCTTACCGAGGAGTCTTGAGCGAGGAGTGAGGAGTCGAGGAGTCGAGGATCGAGGAGCTTACCGAGGAGTCATGAGCGAGGAGTCGAGGAGTCGAGGATCGAGGAGCTTACAGAGGAGTCATGAGCGAGGAGTGAGGAGTCGAGGATCAAGGAGCTTACCGAGGAGTCATGAGCGAGGAGTGAGGAGTCGAGGATCGAGGAGCTTACCGAGGAGTCATGAGCGAGGAGTGAGGAGTCGAGGAGTCGAGGATCGAGGAGCTTACCGAGGAGTCATGAGCGAGGAGTGAGGAGTCGAGGATCGAGGAGCTTACCGAGGAGTGAGGAGTCGAGGATCGAGGAGCTTACCGAGGAGTCATGAGCGAGGAGTGAGGAGTCGAGGATCGAGGAGCTTACCGAGGAGTCATGAGCGAGGAGTGAGGAGTCGAGGATCGAGGAGCTTACCCGAGGAGTCATGAGCGAGGAGTGAGGAGTCGAGGAGTCGAGGATCGAGGAGCTTACCGAGGAGTCATGAGCGAGGAGTGAGGAGTCGAGGAGTCATGAGCGAGGAGTGAGGAGCTTACCGAGGAGTCTTGAGCGAGGAGTGAGGAGTCGAGGATCGAGGAGCTTACCGAGGAGTCATAAGCGAGGAGTCGAGGATCGAGGAGCTTACAGAGGAGTCATGAGCGAGGAGTGAGGAGTCGAGGATCGAGGAGCTTACCGAGGAGTCATGAGCGAGGAGTGAGGAGTCGAGGATCGAGGAGCTTACCGAGGAGTCATGAGTGAGGAGTCGAGGAGTCGAGGATCGAGGAGCTTACCGAGGAGTCATGAGCGAGGAGTGAGGAGTCGAGGAGTCATGAGCGAGGAGTGAGGAGTCGAGGAGTCGAGGATCGAGGAGCTTACCGAGGAGTCTTGAGCGAGGAGTGAGGAGTCGAGGATCGAGGAGCTTACCGAGGAGTCATGAGCGAGGAGTCGAGGAGTCGAGGATCGAGGAGCTTACAGAGGAGTCATGAGCGAGGAGTGAGGAGTCGAGGAGTCGAGGATCGAGGAGCTTACCGAGGAGTCATGAGCGAGGAGTCGAGGAGTCGAGGATCGAGGAGCTTACAGAGGAGTCATGAGCGAGGAGTGAGGAGTCGAGGATCAAGGAGCTTACCGAGGAGTCATGAGCGAGGAGTGAGGAGTCGAGGATCGAGGAGCTTACCGAGGAGTCATGAGCGAGGAGTGAGGAGTCGAGGATCGAGGAGCTTACCGAGGAGTCATGAGCGAGGAGTGAGGAGTCGAGGATCGAGGAGCTTACCGAGGAGTGAGGAGTCGAGGATCGAGGAGCTTACCGAGGAGTCATGAGCGAGGAGTGAGGAGTCGAGGATCGAGGAGCTTACCGAGGAGTCATGAGCGAGGAGTGAGGAGTCGAGGATCGAGGAGCTTACCGAGGAGTCATGAGCGAGGAGTGAGGAGTCGAGGATCGAGGAGCTTACCGAGGAGTGAGGAGTCGAGGATCGAGGAGCTTACCGAGGAGTCATGAGCGAGGAGTGAGGAGTCGAGGATCGAGGAGCTTACCGAGGAGTCATGAGCGAGGAGTGAGGAGTCGAGGAGTCGAGGATCGAGGAGCTTACCCGAGGAGTCATGAGCGAGGAGTGAGGAGTCGAGGATCGAGGAGCTTACCGAGGAGTCATGAGCGAGGAGTGAGGAGTCGAGGAGTCATGAGCGAGGAGTGAGGAGTCGAGGATCGAGGAGCTTACCGAGGAGTCATGAGCGAGGAGTCGAGGAGTCGAGGATCGAGGAGCTTACCGAGGAGTCATGAGCGAGGAGTGAGGAGTCGAGGAGTCATGAGCGAGGAGTGAGGAGTCGAGGAGTCGAGGATCGAGGAGCTTACCGAGGAGTCTTGAGCGAGGAGTGAGGAGTCGAGGATCGAGGAGCTTACCGAGGAGTCATGAGCGAGGAGTGAGGAGTCGAGGAGTCATGAGCGAGGAGTGAGGAGTCGAGGATCGAGGAGCTTACCAAGGAGTCTTGAGCGAGGAGTGAGGAGTCGAGGAGTCGAGGATCGAGGAGCTTACCCGAGGAGTCATGAGCGAGGAGTGAGGAGTCGAGGATCGAGGAGCTTACCGAGGAGTCATGAGCGAGGAGTCGAGGAGTCATGAGCGAGGAGTGAGGAGCTTACCGAGGAGTCTTGAGCGAGGAGTGAGGAGTCGAGGATCGAGGAGCTTACCAAGGAGTCATGAGCGAGGAGTCGAGGAGTCGAGGATCGAGGAGCTTACAGAGGAGTCATGAGCGAGGAGTGAGGAGTCGAGGATCAAGGAGCTTACCGAGGAGTCATGAGCGAGGAGTGAGGAGTCGAGGATCGAGGAGCTTACCGAGGAGTCATGAGCGAGGAGTGAGGAGTCGAGGAGTCGAGGATCGAGGAGCTTACCGAGGAGTCATGAGCGAGGAGTGAGGAGTCGAGGATCGAGGAGCTTACCGAGGAGTGAGGAGTCGAGGATCGAGGAGCTTACCGAGGAGTCATGAGCGAGGAGTGAGGAGTCGAGGATCGAGGAGCTTACCGAGGAGTCATGAGCGAGGAGTGAGGAGTCGAGGATCGAGGAGCTTACCCGAGGAGTCATGAGCGAGGAGTGAGGAGTCGAGGAGTCGAGGATCGAGGAGCTTACCGAGGAGTCATGAGCGAGGAGTGAGGAGTCGAGGAGTCATGAGCGAGGAGTGAGGAGCTTACCGAGGAGTCTTGAGCGAGGAGTGAGGAGTCGAGGAGTCGAGGATCGAGGAGCTTACCGAGGAGTCATGAGCGAGGAGTCGAGGATCGAGGAGCTTACAGAGGAGTCATGAGCGAGGAGTGAGGAGTCGAGGATCGAGGAGCTTACCGAGGAGTCATGAGCGAGGAGTGAGGAGTCGAGGATCGAGGAGCTTACCGAGGAGTCATGAGCGAGGAGTGAGGAGTCGAGGAGTCGAGGATCGAGGAGCTTACCGAGGAGTCTTGAGCGAGGAGTGAGGAGTCGAGGATCGAGGAGTTGAGGATCGAGGAGCTTACCGAGGAGTCATGAGCGAGGAGTGAGGAGTCGAGGAGTCATGAGCGAGGAGTGAGGAGTCGAGGAAGTCGAGGATCGAGGAGCTTACCGAGGAGTCATGAGCGAGGAGTGAGGAGTCGAGGATCGAGGAGCTTACAGAGGAGTCATGAGCGAGGAGTGAGGAGTCGAGGATCGAGGAGCTTACCGAGGAGTGAGGAGTCGAGGATCGAGGAGCTTACCGAGGAGTCATGAGCGAGGAGTGAGGAGTCGAGGAGTCGAGGATCGAGGAGCTTACAGAGGAGTCATGAGCGAGGAGTGAGGAGTCGAGGATCGAGGAGCTTACCGAGGAGTGAGGAGTCGAGGATCGAGGAGCTTACCGAGGAGTCATGAGCGAGGAGTGAGGAGTCGAGGAGTCGAGGATCGAGGAGCTTACCGAGGAGTCATGAGCGAGGAGTGAGGAGTCGAGGAGTCGAGGATCGAGGAGCTTACCGAGGAGTCATGAGCGAGGAGTGAGGAGTCGAGGAGCTTACCGAGGAGTGAGGAGTCGAGGATCGAGGAGCTTACCGAGGAGTCATGAGCGAGGAGTGAGGAGTCGAGGAGTCGAGGATCGAGGAGCTTACCGAGGAGTCATGAGCGAGGAGTGAGGAGTCGAGGAGTCGAGGATCGAGGAGCTTACAGAGGAGTCATGAGCGAGGAGTGAGGAGTCGAGGATCGAGGAGCTTACCGAGGAGTCATGAGCGAGGAGTGAGGAGTCGAGGATCGAGGAGCTTACCGAGGAGTCATGAGCGAGGAGTGAGGAGTCGAGGAGTCATGAGCGAGGAGCTTACCGAGGAGTCATGAGCGAGGAGTGAGGAGTCGAGGAGTCGAGGATCGAGGAGCTTACCGAGGAGTCATGAGCGAGGAGTGAGGAGTCGAGGAGTCGAGGATCGAGGAGCTTACCGAGGAGTCATGAGCGAGGAGTGAGGAGTCGAGGAGCTTACCGAGGAGTGAGGAGTCGAGGATCGAGGAGCTTACCGAGGAGTCATGAGCGAGGAGTGAGGAGTCGAGGAGTCGAGGATCGAGGAGCTTACAGAGGAGTCATGAGCGAGGATACTCGGGTGTTTCCTATGCCAAAGCGCTTTATTGACTATAACGGGACGCACATATCAATTCTCCTCCCCCTTCAATCTTAAAAGTGGCATTTCCATTCTAATTATGCTTTTACACAAAAGTTTGACTCGGGTAGATTAACAGAAATATGGAGGTTATAAAATGACAAAATGATTTGAATTTGAATTGTGTACATTTGAATCATTGACAAGTGTAATCTAACAAAATGGAATATTATGTGTGGAAATGTAAATAATTCTGAATTTGTTTTCTTTAAATGAAAATTGAACATTTGAAATGTAATGAATTGAAATGTTTTTATTGCTGAATTTTATACGTATTTTCAAACAGCAATTTTTTTTGTTCTGAATTCTTAGACTGCAAAAATTCAATTTTTAAAAATACAGATTCAAGTTTTAAAGATGAAGAAGAAATTCGGAACTTCAAATTCAGTTTTGTAAAATTAAAACCGCGGAAAATTCAGATCTTACAGAAAGTAGGTCACAGGTCATCCACAGGGAAGAGTAAAATTTTGTTAAATTTCAAATGTTCAATATTAGTTTACAGAAATCAAATTCAGAATTATTTAAAATTCCACATAATATTCCATTTTGTTAGATTACACTTGTCAATGATTCAAATTCTCACAATTCAAATTCAAATCATTTGTCATATTATAAGCTCCATACAAAAAGAGCCTAGGTTCAATTTTGTTTAATTAAAAGTTACTCTTTAATACATATTATAAGCTAGCATGAGTAATAAAATGATTTCTCTCTGTCCAGATTTGACTGTAATAATAAGGCTAAAACGGACACTTCAAATTGACTTGTCAAATTAACAAAAAACAAAAACTCAAAATCTCAAGTTTGACAAAAGCAGTCAGTAATAATGTTAAATATTGGCTATATGCAAGTGCAAAACCCAATACAATTAAATTATTGTCTGAAAGCAATGTACACAGCCATGTTTATAGACTTATGTAGGGATATACAGCCATCTAGTGGTTACACATTGGCACTACAGATGATAAAAGGTTCATAATTTAGAGGTAAATATAAGTAGGCTACTGTAAAATCCCCTTATATGGCCAGAACTTATTTCTGTTTTTCTCTATTGAAAATTATTAGTGATATTTATTTAATCACTAATATTAATGATGATTATTAGTGATACAACATAGGAGTCATGCGCATGTGTTGGCACTGGGTGTACGTGTGCAGACATCATACCCTGCAAAAACACATTTCCAGGAGATGACACAATTGCCTTCATAATAATAATAATAATAATAATAATAATAAAATATTATTGGCCACTATTATATTCATTCGTGTAAGCCGGCTAACACAGGTTTGTTCATTAGCATTCGTGCGCAGAAAGTGAAAGTGATGTAGTTGAGTGTGACGAAGAAAGAGCCGAGTATCTCCACAAAATCTGAAGGCAAGTGGTCACAGAAGACGCATATGAGACGCATATGATAATATCAGGTGTAACGGTAATGCGTCTTGGCTGACACTTGTGATCGGATCACCGAAATCACATCTTTATATCAGGTGGAAACAGGCTCTCTTTCGCTCGCTCGATTGCTGGGATATTGTATATAAATTGAGGGCCTCTAGAAACCCCTGAGTCTGGGGGCCTGTGTAGACCTTCACGCGTCAATCAGGAACAAAGACTGCACTGAATCAGTCCTTATTCTTATATATACAGACCCTTTCCAAAAAATTAGAATATCATGGAAAAGTTTATTTATTTCGATAATTCCATTCAAAACGTTAAACTTCCATAGATTATAGATTCAGGGCCCACAACTTAAACGATTTCAAGTATTTAGTTGTTTATTTGTACATAATTTGGGCTTCCAGCTCATAAAACCCATGTAGAATATTACATGAAATCACACAGTAATTACACAGTGATACCATGGTCATTGAACCAGGTTTTGGTTCTTTTGGGAGTGTGGGCCGGTGCAAATCCTGCTGGAAAATGAAGGAAGCATCTCCATAAAGCTTGTCTGCTGAAGGAAGCATGAAGTGCTCTGGACATGTCCTGGTCGACGGCTGCGTTGACTCTGGATTTAATAAAGCACAGTGGACCAAAGTCCTCTTTTCTGATGAGAGCAAATCTCATTTGGAAACCAAGGTCCCAGAGTCTGGAGGAAGAATGGAGAGGCACACAATCCAAGATGCTTGAAGTCCAGTGTGAAGTTTCCACAGTCTGTGTTGGTTTGGGGAGCCATGTCATCGGCTGGTGTTGGTCCACTGTGCTGTCCACTCAACGCAGCCGTCTACCAGGACATGTTCAGAGCACTTCATGCTTCCTTCAGCAGACAAGCTTTATGGAGATGCTGACTTCATTTTCCATTTTCTAAATACTTGAAATCGTTTAAGCTGTGGGCCCTGAATCTATAATCTATGGAAGTTTAACGTTTTGAATGGAATTATGGAAATAAATAAACTTTTCCATCATATTCTAATTTTTTGGAAAGGGTCTGTATATATATATAATCTTATAAAGGGCTATATAGGCATCTAGTTGCTACAGAATGGTATTACTGGTATTCTTATTAACAAATATATACAAATATAATTTAGAAACACTTCAGAATTATATTTGTATATATTTATTAATAAGGATTACATTTTCAAAATATATTTGTATGTATTTGTTAATAAGGATTTCACCTAGAGCTTTGAAATGGCTAGGAACGGCCCTGTCTGACTTTTCCATTCGTTGACATGACATGGTTAGATTCAGATGGTAAATATATTTTATTTATTTATTTTTATTTATTTGATAGGGACAATGCACATTAATGAACATCTGCATCGAAACAACAAAAACAGACGTAAACATGCCGGATTATAGCCACAGGGCTAATTTACATCCGTAGTCCCTAGGCAAATTACAGAAATACAGAGATTATAACATACAAAATGACAAAAAAAAAACAAACATGAATATCATATATTAACCTTAGAGATAAATCCCCATATTTATACTGAAACCATCATATTTAAAAATAAGATATTAATCATATCATATAATAAAATACCATGTCATTTTACTACTGTAAATCTATATTAAATTATTATGGGATCTCCTTCAATGCTTTCAGAATATTTGCTTTTTAAAATAGTTTTGTTTCTGTATTTTTGTTTTTGTTTCGTTTTGTCTTTTTTTTCTCTGATGTGTAATTGTTCCCAACATTGTTTTTAATCATTATTTAGTGTTTCAGATGGACTTAAACTGACTTAATTATTTGATTGTCCCGATCACCTGAAGACATGCTTTCTATAGTCATTGAGAACAAGTGAAATAAACAGAAAATACTACAAACTTAGCTATTTTGAACAAGTATTAAATTAGACAATATTAAACCCATATTATTTTATTTGCAGTATTTGTATCAATACTGTGTCTGTGAGGTAAAAGACCTCGCCACCTCATACATTTATAAGATTTTGTAAACAAAATGATTTTTTTTTTTATGATTTATTGCTCCATCAATGTTCAATGCAAACAGTTTTTTTCTTCTGCAATCACACACTCTGGGAGGAGCGAAAAGCAAATGTTTTCTTAAGGTGTGCCTTTAGCCCTGCTGTATCCGATATAATCATAGCTGTTTATTCCCTAGTTGCTAATTTGGATATGTATATTTAGACTACTATATTTAAGGACTACTTTGTCAAATTTGAGATCGTTTTTGTTTGTTTGTTGTTTTTTTGTTAAGTTAGTTTGAAGTGTCAAACTATTATTGTTAGTCAAATCACACAAAGACACGGAGAAAGCATTTTGTTCCTCATACACTTGCTACATATAACCGCTTCTTCAGTCACACGGAAGTAATCAGAACGTTTACTATGGGCTATATTTTAAAATGTGTAATTAAGTGATTACATATCATTTACTTGTTTATTTAATTGTTTATTTAATTATCCATTTAATAATTTACTTGATTTGACAGGAAATGGCTCGTGAAATGTGAATCGTTGTCCATCAGTTTGCAAGCAATTGGTGATAAAGGAACATGCTTGTATCTGCCCCTATATCAGAACAAAACAATGGTCATAAACCCTCCATAATAAGCTTTCAAACACAAAGCCCAGATGCTCTTTCTATTCTCCCCCAGTTTCCGTGTGTTATTTTGTAAAGGAGTGTAATGTACCTCTTGAAGTCGAAGTCAATAGTGGAATGTTTTGCCTGCAGAAGAGCCCATAGACACCAGAACAAATGAGCCACCTGGAGACAAAGCGAAGTGGTCTTATATTAGATCATTTACAAACATAGCAACAACATATTATCCAGCTTCTGAAAATGACCCTGGACATGCACTTTCATCTTTAATTGTTTGTTAAGCACACAACTTTTAATATTTAATGTTCTGTTAACCTCAGTGCAATAATGAAATGACTTTAATTTCAGCACTGAATGATGAATGCTATATAAAATGTATTGATAATATTTTCTGAATATCAAATCTTTTAAACCCCAACTAAACAAGCCCAGGGCAACAGACAGAACCCAAACTCCATCAGGTGACAGTATTATTATATAGTGATATATTATTATATTATAGAGTGACCAGATATATATCAAGAGTAGTGTATATCAAGAATGAGAACAAAAAACAAAGAGAAGAACAGGCAAGTCAGGTGCCATCCAGTTTGTTCTGAACCGACAATCAATATAGATAAAACATATTTTCCCTCCAATTGTTTTTCACCACTGTTTGACATTTACGTTTTTCCAACCTCTTCCCGCCTCCCAAAAATACTCACCAAGGAGAACTTGCAGACCTGCACATAAAGTTCCAGAACCTCTTCCCTGGACACGGTTGAGTCCACAGCATTGCAGCTCTTGAAACTCTCCAGATACGCAGAGAGCCAATCAAACTGAAGCTCGCGACTCGGGTACAGGCTCGAGTCAACGTTATCGATACCTCAAAATACAATCCACAGACAAATGATCACTTAGTGTGTTAGACAGGAGTAGAATTCAGAACTTTTAAAGTTGGTTATAGATCAAATTTTTATTTTATCTTTATTGTTGTTATTATTATTATTATTAATATTTGTACCTGCAAATTCATTGAAATGGTTTCCAATATCATAAGCTTGGTAATTAAAATCAGCATATTCATAGTCAATGAATTTTACTGTGCCTACAGTCAGAAAAAAAAATACATAGTTTAGTTATTATGAGTCAATGGAAAACGTCTCGGGTTACGACTGTAACCCTTGTTCCCTTTCGAGGGAACTCGAACTGCGTCGATACGACACATTGGGGAACACCCCCCAGCGTAGCGGCTCTGAAGCTTGAATGAAACTAGGCCAATCGTGATTGCTGTTGCGTCATGACGTAACGTGTGACGGCATACACGGAAACTTACAAAGGAAACTTACAAAGGAAACTTACAAAGGGCACACACAAGCGTCAGCTTCTGTGATGAAGCAAGCACTCCCAGGCAGCGTCAATACGACACATTGGGGAACGAGTACCCACTATGCCACAACGAGCCCTGCCTGTCCCAGTGTGAAGCTGTGCACAGGCACACTTAGGACGAGAGCACTAGAGTGCCTGGCATAGAACGTATGTCCAGACTGTAAAATTGTATAAAAGTGGCCCATCCTGCTGCATCACACACTTCTTGGACCATAGGCCGTGCCACATTCGATGGTACTTTAGGCAGATAGCCCGGCCTGGGATGCAAGATAGCCCTAACGTCGCCTGAAGTAAACTCCAGGCACTGATGAGATAACGAGACACCTGAAGATCTCCTACTCTCAGAGAAGAGAAGAGAAGTAATGGCTAGCAAAAAGGCTACCTTGAGGGAAAGGTTATTGGCCTTAGTCGACTCCAGAGGATCGAAGGGGGCCTCAGCCAGCCCTTCGAGAACAATTGCCAGGTCCCAAGTGGGAACTCTGATTTGAGCCGCAGGGCTCATCCTCCAAGCCCCACGGAGGAAACGTACTACCAACTGATGTTTACCCAGAGGCCCATCACCCAGCGGAGCATGGGAAGCCGAAATGGCAGCCACGTACACCTCGAGTGTGGATAGAGTCTTGGAGGAACTCCAGCACTGAAGCCGTCGGGCAGTTAACAGGGTCCACCTCACGCTCTCTACACCATACAGTAAGTAATTCCATTTTAGGCCGTACAATTTCCTCATGGAGGGAGCTCTAGAGCCAAATATGGTCTCGAATTCTCCTGCTGAAATGCCGGCCTCTCTGTACTGAGCCCCCTCAGGGGCCAGATGCATAGTTTCCATAGCTCTGGCCGAGGGTGAAATATTGAGCCCTCTGCCTGCGTCAGGAGGTCCCTCTTAATGAGAATCTGCCATGGAGGGCCTTCTAGAAGTGATATGTCGGAGAACCACACTCGGGCCGGCCACAATGGGACTAATAGTAGTAGACTGACCCTGTCGCGACGGACCCTCTCTAGGACCCCCGGAGCAGAGCGATCAGGGGAAAAGCGTACAGACGCAGCCTCGGCCACGTCTGCACCATGGCATCCAACCCCAGCGGGGCTTGATGCGTGAGGGAGAACCACAGTGTGTTGTCTCTCGAGATGCAAATAGATCCACTTCCACTGGGCAGAACCTCTGACATATCGACAACTCCACCTTGGGGTGAAGTCTCCATTCCCCGGGCTTCAGCCCCTGCCTCGACAGGATGTCTGCTCCCTGATTTTGATCCCCTGGAATGTATGTTGCTCTGAGAGACAACAAGTCTCCCCTGGGACCACAGGAGGATCTGATGCACCAGTCTGCATAGAGGGCGTGACCTCAGACCCCCCTGGTGATTTATATAGGCCACCACAGACATATTGTCTGACCTCACAAGGACGTGTTGACCTATGAGGTCTGGCAGGAAACTCCTCAGAGCTCAGAACACCGCCAACATTTCCAGACAATTTATGTGCCAAGAGGAATGATGGGCCTGCCATAGACCTCTCGTAAATGCGGCCGTCCTTGACCGCGCCCCAGCCCGTGAGGGAGGCGTCTGTCGAAACGGCTTCCTGGCGACATGACTCTCCCAATACAGGACCTTGGGACAGAAACCAAGTTTTCTTCCACATAGATAGGGAACAAAGGCATCTGCACGTAACCCTGATCATGCGGAACGGGTTCCTCCCCTCAGGGAGAACCCCTTGGTTTTCAACCACCACTGCAGGGGCCTCATGTGCAGCAGGCCGAATGGAATGACGTTGGACGCTGCTGCCCTAACACTCTCTGAAAATGTTTTACAGTGATGGCTTGGCCTAGCTTTATCCTCATCACCGTGGCCAGGATGGACTCAATCTGTGCAGGAGACAATTGTGCCTGCATTATGACCGAGTCCCACACAACTCCCAGGAACGTGGTTCTCTGGGCTGGTGCCATCACTTTTTCATGTTGAGTCTCAACCACAGACTCTGGATGAGGGCAAGGACAACATCTCGATGCCGAACTGCCAGCTCTTGTGGCTGGGCCATAATAAGCCAGTCGTTGATGTAATTTAGCACCCTGATACCCTGAAGCCTCTGCAGAGCTAGAGCTGCATCCATGCATTTTGTAAATGTGTGAGGGGAGATAGCTAAGCCAAATAGAAGAACCTGATATTGGAACGCTTCGCCCCCGAAAGCAAACCTTAGGGAACTTCCTGTGAGATGGAAGGTTGGAAATGTGGAAATATTCGTACTTCAGATCTATTGTGACAAACTAATCCTCGGATTGAATTTGATTCACTATGGTTGGAATCGTGAGCATCTTGAACCCGAACCTCCTCAGAGACCGAATTAAGTGCCTCAGACCTAATATTGTACGCAATCCTCCCATCCTTCTTGGGAACTACCTGGGAACAACCTGTCTAGTGGAGGAACATGTTCTATGGCCTCCAGAGGTGGGACAAAGTCATTGTTATGCAAGTCACAAGTATGTCTCAAGTCTTTGCCCTCTAGTCCCGAGTCAAGTCGAGTCAAAGATGAGGCAAGTCCCGAGTCGAGTCAAAAGTCAAAGCCAACAAGTCTCAAGTCGAGTCCAAAGTCCTACCATTTTAGTTTCGAGTAATTTCAAGTCCTCTTACCACAGAAATAAAATGTATACAAATCATGTATGTCTGTAAGATTTGTATTTATTTAAACCTCTTTTTATACAATGACATTAATCAAATACAGTAAAAAACTGAAAATTTAATTTTCACAAAAAATTTCACATGAATTTATTTCTTCTGCTGAACAGAAAGGAAGATATTTAGAAGAATGTCAGTAACCAGGCAGTTTCTGGGTCCCACTGACTTGGTTTCATTGGTTGTGCAATTGTGATGCAATTATTAATAATTGTGATGTAATTTTTGCATCACAATAAGTGTATTGTGATTGTCAAAACATTTTAGTAACTAAACTGAATTTTATTAGGTTTAGTGACAACATGTTACAATGTTTACATGGTACAATATCTGGTAAGCTACGCTTTTTTATTATTTCAGTTCAATTCAATTATTGTGATTTGATTTAATATTGACTCATTTGGATAAATATTAGGTAGGCTACACAAGATAGGCATTCATTTTTCTCAAGAAAAAAACAACTCACCTAATGCTGTAAACATACAGAGAGCCCTATCAGCTGGCAGTATTATTTAAGGTTAAAAATAACACAAATTAAATATAATGCGTTTTTTTTTTTATTATAATAACAACTTTATTTAATGATATAAGTAAAAATATAATAAATATGTAATATAGTACACATATTTAGCAAAATACTCTCTATAGCTCTTTTTTTTATAGCCAACTAACGTGCTATAGCCTATTATGGTCATTAAATGGCTTTCCTGAGGTAAATGTTATGTGACATAATTGTTCTCCAACTGTTTTATTGACCCCTTTGATTGATGGGTCGATATTATGTATGAGGAATATACATTTCGGTAAGTTGTACTGTATCTTTCAACAGTGTTCATTCATGTTTAACGTTATTTACTATCAGCTAGAGATGATCGGTTCACGTGCCGCTAGGGATCTGTCGTGTCACATTTACAAGTGCCAAAACAGTATTTATTGTCTGAATTTCGTAATAAAATTGACAGAATCTGAGAACAGAGATTTTTTTATATCATAACTAACCTGCTCTGTCTAGTCTGTCGGTCTCCGTGTCCTCTTTGCTTCGCGATTTTTCTGTGCGTGAGAAAATGGATGTGTGGCGTGAGAGCGTGTGAAAAGTGTAAATTGCGTGTGTCTCACGGTGAATGCGAGAGAGTTGGCAGCTATGTAGCAGCTAGTAAGTTACGGTACATCCGATAAGGTGCTTAGCATTCGTTCAAATTCGTAGCATGCGTTGTTGCTTGTTGCGCTTCATTGGTTGTCTTGCAATGTGCCTGCTTAGATGCTGTCGAATCAAAACAACGTGGGACTACAGTGATTGGATGTCGTGCAGGCAGCGCACGTGCTCTCTGCATGCATACAGGTGGTGCACATTTTTTCACAGATGCAGATAAACTGAGAGCGGCGCGGCCGTGTGAACATTTTTTCCCCAGTTTTCATGGGAAGTAGCAAGTCTTCTCGAGTCAAAAGGCGCAAGTCCAAGTGAAGTCACGAGTCATTGATGTTAAAGTCCAAGTCGAGTTGCAAGTCTTTGTACATTTTGTCAAGTCGAGTTGCAAGTCTTTGTACATTTTGTCGAGTCGAGTCTGAAGTCATCAAATTCATGACTCGAGTCCAAGTCACATGACTCGAGTCCACACCTCTGATGGCCTCCTTTACCAACAGGGAGTTTACTTGTTCCAAATTCCCAACCCTGCTCTGGGTCGACTGCAGTCCAAACCACCCCATTGAATTTCGGTGGGTGGAAACCGAACTGCAGTCTGTACCCTTTTTGAATGGTGCGCAGGACCCACAGAGAAATATTCGTTAGATTTTTCTAAGCATCTAAATATTTTACCAAGAGAACCAGCCTCTCGAGGCTGATTTTGGGTATTGTTCGAGATTCATTCTCGACCTCCTGAAGCAGGGTTTAATAAAAAATGTTTCTCTGTGTGCGAATGCTGCCTGGGCGCAAGCCTGTGGGGCAGGCTCTAGAAGCGATGCTCTCTTTTTGTGCCTGTCTGTAGGCAGGGGAGCTGGTGGATGGCTGCGGCTGCCCACTGGGGGCAGACTTCTTAGATTTAGAGCGGCGAGGGAGATATTGTCTAAAGGCTGCAGACTGTTTTTTGCCTCCTGAAATCTGCCGACAATGGTATTTATGGCGTAGGAACAGGCCAGAAGGTGACGAAATCGGTGCATCAAGGAGGAAAGCCCTATCCTTCTCCTTCATGCCCGACAGATTTAACCATAAATGTCTCTCAGAGACCACCATAACGACCGATAGCGCGGGTCGTTTCCTTGGCGACCGACAGACAGACAGTTTCCTCCTTGATGCACCGATTTCTTCACCTTCTCCTGCCTTTCACATGGCCAGCTGATATTTAACTGGTCCACAGTGCGAGAAACAACCTCCACCAGCTCCTAAAGATCCATTTGCGAGCTCCATGATGAACGCCACCGGGGTTTGCAAGCCTGGCCATTCTCATTAAAAATACCCAGACGAGAGCGCAGCACCCCCCGAGAGCTGCCTGCGCGTGCTGCGCTCCCTAACAATGTACACACAATTGGTGTGTGTCCCCACCCGTGATGTAGCGAGGGCAGGGATGCACACACAGCTTGTAACTTTGACTCGCCATATGTACACACACACATATATATATATATATATATATATAGATATATAGATATATAGATAGATAGATAGATATAGATATAGTACTTGTGTGAATATTGAGACAGACAACACCAAATAAGACAGACACGTCAACAGAGAGCGATTGCTGAAGAACAGAAAGCTGACGCTTGTGTGTGCCGGTGTCCCTTTGTAAGCTTCCATGAACGCCGTCACACGTAACGTCATGACGCAACAGCAATCACGATTGGCCTAGTTTCATTCATGCTTCAGAGACGCTACGCTGGGGGGTGTTCCCAATGTGTTGTATCGACGCAGTTCTCGTTCCCTCGAACGGGAACAATACCAGAGGCAATTTAATAATATACAATATGCTAATGAGTGTCGAAATTATACAGTATATATGTATTATGGCTTCACATTAGATCACTGTATTAGAATACGCCACAAAAATCTGCTATAAAAATTAATTGCATACAGTATATCATGCACAAATTAAAATGACCTGAATTTCAGTTATAAAACTAGTGCAAGATGATATTGATATGATCTTTCATCCAGTAACGCCACATAAAGAATGGCAGAGCAGGTCCTCTACTTGTGTTCTTGAGCGCTCACTATATCTCTGACGTTTGCTGTGAGCCTGTCGAGTTTTCTGTGAATGTCTTAAGCAAGAGCCTGTACTGGTTTAGCAGTGTAAGCAGAACATTTATCCTGCAAGTACTCATGACTTTAACATTCTTAGTGTAACTTTCTAGATTGTTTATATTTTTTCAGAACAATAGTATTTCATTTACATTCATATAGAGGTCAGTGGCCAAGACTGTTCGATCTAAACCAGCTCAGTCCTGTTCCTGGAGCTCTAACCCTGATCCAACACACCTGAACCAGCTCATGAAGAGCTTCAAGAACACTTGTAATGCAGACAGGTGTGTTGCAGAAAGGTAGATCTCAGGAACACTTGTAATGCAGACAGGTGTGTTGCAGAAAGGTAGATCTCAGGAACACTTGTAATACAGACAGGTGTGTTGCAGAAAGGTAGATCTCAGGAACACTTGTAATGCAGACAGGTGTGTTGCAGAAAGGTAGATCTCAGGAACACTTGTAATGCAGACAGGTGTGTTGCAGAAAGGTAGATCTCAGGAACACTTGTAATACAGACAGGTGTGTTGCAGAAAGGTAGATCTCAGGAACACTTGTAATGCAGACAGGTGTGTTGCAGAAAGGTAGATCTCAGGAACACTTGTAATGCAGACAGGTGCGTTGCAGAAAGGTAGATCTCAGGAACACTTGTAATGCAGACAGGTGCGTTGCAGAAAGGTAGATCTCAGGAACACTTGTAATGCAGACAGGTGCGTTGCAGAAAGGTAGATCTCAGGAACACTTGTAATGCAGACAGGTGTGTTGCAGAAAGGTAGATCTCAGGAACACTTGTAATGCAGACAGGTGTGTTGCTGAAAGGTAGATCTCAGGAACACTTGTAATGCAGACAGGTGTGTTGCAGAAAGGTAGATCTCAGGAACACTTGTAATGCAGACATGTGTGTTGCAGAAAGGTAGATCTCAGGAACACTTGTAATGCAGACATGTGTGTTGCAGAAAGGTAGATCTCAGGAACACTTGTAATACAGACAGGTGTGTTGCAGAGAGGTAGATCTCAGGAACACTTGTAATGCAGACAGGTGTGTTGCAGAAAGGTAGATCTCAGGAACACTTGTAATGCAGACAGGTGTGTTGCAGAAAGGTAGATCTCAGGAACACTTGTAATACAGACAGGTGTGTTGCAGAAAGGTAGATCTCAGGAACACTTGTAATGCAGACAGGTGTGTTGCAGAGAGGTAGATCTCAGGAACACTTGTAATGCAGACAGGTGTGTTGCAGAGAGGTAGATCTCAGGAACACTTGTAATGCAGACAGGTGTGTTGCAAAGAGGTAGATCTCAGGAACACTTGTAATACAGACAGGTGTGTTGCAGAAAGGTAGATCTCAGGAACACTTGTAATGCAGACAGGTGTGTTGCAGAAAGGTAGATCTCAGGAACACTTGTAATGCAGACAGGTGTGTTGCAGAAAGGTAGATCTCAGGAACACTTGTAATACAGACAGGTGTGTTGCAGAAAGGTAGATCTCAGGAACACTTGTAATGCAGACGGGTGTGTTGCAGAAAGGTAGATCTCAGGAACACTTGTAATGCAGACAGGCGTGTTGCAGAAAGGTAGATCTCAGGAACACTTGTAATACAGACAGGCGTGTTGCAGAAAGGTAGATCTCAGGAACACTTGTAATGCAGACAGGTGTGTTGCAGAAAGGTAGATCTCAGGAACACTTGTAATGCAGACAGGTGTGTTGCAGAAAGGTAGATCTCAGGAACACTTGTAATGCAGACAGGTGTGTTGCAGAAAGGTAGATCTCAGGAACACTTGTAATGCAGACAGGTGTGTTGCAGAGAGGTAGATCTCAGGAACACTTGTAATGCAGACAGGTGTGTTGCAGAGAGGTAGATCTCAGGAACACTTGTAATGCAGACAGGTGTGTTGCAGAGAGGTAGATCTCAGGAACACTTGTAATGCAGACAGGCGTGTTGCAGAGAGGTAGATCTCAGGAACACTTGTTATACAGACAGGCGTGTTGCAGAAAGGTAGATCTCAGGAACACTTGTAATACAGACAGGCGTGTTGCAGAGAGGTAGATCTCAGGAACACTTGTAATGCAGACAGGCGTGTTGCAGAAAGGTAGATCTCAGGAACACTTGTAATGCAGACAGGTGTGTTGCAGAAAGGTAGATCTCAGGAACACTTGTAATGCAGACAGGTGTGTTGCAGAAAGGTAGATCTCAGGAACACTTGTAATGCAGACAGGTGTGTTGCAGAAAGGTAGATCTCAGGAACACTTGTAATGCAGACAGGCGTGTTGCAGAAAGGTAGATCTCAGGAACACTTGTAATGCAGACAGGTGTGTTGCAGAAAGGTAGATCTCAGGAACACTTGTAATGCAGACATGTGTGTTGCAGAAAGGTAGATCTCAGGAACACTTGTAATACAGACAGGCGTGTTGCAGAGAGGTAGATCTCAGGAACACTTGTAATGCAGACAGGTGTGTTGCAGAGAGGTAGATCTCAGGAACACTTGTAATGCAGACAGGTGTGTTGCAGAAAGGTAGATCTCAGGAACACTTGTAATACAGACAGGTGTGTTGCAGAAAGGTAGATCTCAGGAACACTTGTAATACAGACAGGTGTGTTGCAGAGAGGTAGATCTCAGGAACACTTGTAATACAGACAGGCGTGTTGCAGAAAGGTAGATCTCAGGAACACTTGTAATGCAGACATGTGTGTTGCAGAAAGGTAGATCTCAGGAACACTTGTAATACAGACAGGCGTGTTGCAGAAAGGTAGATCTCAGGAACACTTGTAATGCAGACATGTGTGTTGCAGAAAGGTAGATCTCAGGAACACTTGTAATGCAGACAGGTGTGTTGCAGAAAGGTAGATCTCAGGAACACTTGTAATGCAGACATGTGTGTTGCAGAAAGGTAGATCTCAGGAACACTTGTAATACAGACAGGCGTGTTGCAGAAAGGTAGATCTCAGGAACACTTGTAATGCAGACAGGTGTGTTGCAGAGAGGTAGATCTCAGGAACACTTGTAATGCAGACAGGCGTGTTGCAGAGAGGTAGATCTCAGGAACACTTGTAATGCAGACAGGCGTGTTGCAGAGAGGTAGATCTCAGGAACACTTGTAATACAGACAGGCGTGTTGCAGAAAGGTAGATCTCAGGAACACTTGTAATACAGACAGGTGTGTTGCAGAAAGGTAGATCTCAGGAACACTTGTAATACAGACAGGTGTGTTGCAGAAAGGTAGATCTCAGGAACACTTGTAATACAGACAGGCGTGTTGCAGAAAGGTAGATCTCAGGAACACTTGTAATACAGACAGGCGTGTTGCAGAAAGGTAGATCTCAGGAACACTTGTAATACAGACAGGCGTGTTGCAGAGAGGTAGATCTCAGGAACACTTGTAATGCAGACAGGCGTGTTGCAGAAAGGTAGATCTCAGGAACACTTGTAATGCAGACAGGTGTGTTGCAGAAAGGTAGATCTCAGGAACACTTGTAATGCAGACAGGTGTGTTGCAGAAAGGTAGATCTCAGGAACACTTGTAATGCAGACAGGTGTGTTGCAGAAAGGTAGATCTCAGGAACACTTGTAATGCAGACAGGCGTGTTGCAGAAAGGTAGATCTCAGGAACACTTGTAATGCAGACATGTGTGTTGCAGAAAGGTAGATCTCAGGAACACTTGTAATGCAGACATGTGTGTTGCAGAAAGGTAGATCTCAGGAACACTTGTAATACAGACAGGCGTGTTGCAGAAAGGTAGATCTCAGGAACACTTGTAATGCAGACATGTGTGTTGCAGAAAGGTAGATCTCAGGAACACTTGTAATGCAGACAGGTGTGTTGCAGAAAGGTAGATCTCAGGAACACTTGTAATGCAGACATGTGTGTTGCAGAAAGGTAGATCTCAGGAACACTTGTAATGCAGACAGGCGTGTTGCAGAGAGGTAGATCTCAGGAACACTTGTAATGCAGACAGGTGTGTTGCAGAAAGGTAGATCTCAGGAACACTTGTAATACAGACAGGTGTGTTGCAGAAAGGTAGATCTCAGGAACACTTGTAATGCAGACAGGTGTGTTGCAGAGAGGTAGATCTCAGGAACATTTGTAATACAGACAGGCGTGTTGCAGAGAGGTAGATCTCAGGAACACTTGTAATGCAGACATGTGTGTTGCAGAAAGGTAGATCTCAGGAACACTTGTAATACAGACAGGTGTGTTGGAACACTTGTAATGCAGACAGGTGTGTTGCAGAGAGGTAGATCTCAGGAACACTTGTAATGCAGACAGGTGTGTTGCAGAAAGGTAGATCTCAGGAACACTTGTAATACAGACAGGTGTGTTGCAGAAAGGTAGATCTCAGGAACACTTGTAATGCAGACAGGTGTGTTGCAGAAAGGTAGATCTCAGGAACACTTGTAATACAGACAGGTGTGTTGCAGAAAGGTAGATCTCAGGAACACTTGTAATGCAGACAGGTGTGTTGCAGAAAGGTAGATCTCAGGAACACTTGTAATACAGACAGGCGTGTTGCAGAGAGGTCGATCTCAGGAACACTTGTAATACAGACAGGCGTGTTGCAGAAAGGTAGATCTCAGGAACACTTGTAATACAGACAGGTGTGTTGCAGAGAGGTAGATCTCAGGAACACTTGTAATACAGACAGGTGTGTTGCAGAGAGGTAGATCTCAGGAACACTTGTAATGCAGACAGGTGTGTTGCAGAAAGGTAGATCTCAGGAACACTTGTAATACAGACAGGTGTGTTGCAGAAAGGTAGATCTCAGGAACACTTGTAATGCAGACAGGTGTGTTGCAGAAAGGTAGATCTCAGGAACACTTGTAATACAGACAGGCGTGTTGCAGAAAGGTAGATCTCAGGAACACTTGTAATACAGACAGGTGTGTTGCAGAAAGGTAGATCTCAGGAACACTTGTAATACAGACAGGTGTGTTGCAGAGAGGTAGATCTCAGGAACACTTGTAATACAGACAGGTGTGTTGCAGAAAGGTAGATCTCAGGAACACTTGTAATGCAGACAGGTGTGTTGCAGAAAGGTAGATCTCAGGAACACTTGTAATACAGACAGGTGTGTTGCAGAAAGGTAGATCTCAGGAACACTTGTAATGCAGACAGGTGTGTTGCAGAAAGGTAGATCTCAGGAACACTTGTAATGCAGACAGGTGTGTTGCAGAAAGGTAGATCTCAGGAACACTTGTAATGCAGACAGGTGTGTTGCAGAAAGGTAGATCTCAGGAACACTTGTAATACAGACAGGTGTGTTGCAGAAAGGTAGATCTCAGGAACACTTGTAATGCAGACAGGTGTGTTGCAGAAAGGTAGATCTCAGGAACACTTGTAATACAGACAGGTGTGTTGGAACACTTGTAATACAGACAGGTGTGTTGCAGAAAGGTAGATCTCAGGAACACTTGTAATGCAGACAGGTGTGTTGCAGAAAGGTAGATCTCAGGAACACTTGTAATGCAGACAGGTGTGTTGCAGAAAGGTAGATCTCAGGAACACTTGTAATACAGACAGGTGTGTTGCAGAAAGGTAGATCTCAGGAACACTTGTAATACAGACAGGTGTGTTGCAGAAAGGTAGATCTCAGGAACAGGATTGGCACATCTGATCTAAATGTTCAAACTTTAAGAAGCTTAATTAGAACTAACTTAGGAGCTGTTTTCAACAAAAAAACGTAAAACTTTTTATGCATTTTGACCATTTGTTTACATGACAACGGTGTTTTGAGTGCCTAAAAACGCAAAGTTTTGAAAACGGGTTTCAAAGTGCAAGTTTTTGAGAACGGTCTCTGTGTAAACAGCAAAAATGTGAATCTCTAAAGACGATGACGTCATGCTCATGCGTATTACGTGTTCAGTCTATAGTGTTTATGGCCTGGCAGCAGGCACCTTACAGCGTTTTTAGTCATTTTCGCGCATCTGTGTGAGTGAGGATAGTTTTGACAATAGTGTCGTCTATACGTGGAAAACTCAAAGGAAAAACTTATTTTAAGCATCTCGTTTTCGCGTAAACTTACCCTTAAGCTCCACTTCCAATAATAATAATGTTAGTCACCTTCTTCTTTGTTATAGATGACATTTTTAGTCAGGAGGTCATTGTGACACAGCACTACTGGGGAGTTGGTGTGGGTGAGAAGAGTCTTCAGCTCCTCCATCTCGGAGATGATGATTGTAAGGTTAGGCGTCTCCACATGAGCACTGGACCTGAATAATAATAATAATAATAATAATAATAATACATTTTATTTGGCCAACGCCTTTCTAAATACCCAAGGACATCTTACATGTTTCGGAGGACATAAAAGAAGGAAACAAATCAAAATACATTTTAATTCATAGTAGGCTAATACATGTTACAAATAAGGCAAATCTGAAAAGTGCTAAGAACGCCAGGAGAAAGCACAATAAAAGAGTGTCAAGAGGGTTACTATGGCGATGTAGAACTAAAATGTTCTAAAGATTAAAAGCTTTCTTAAAGAGATAGGTCTTTAACAATTTTTTGAATGAATTGACTGTGTCTGCCTGTCGAATGTGGGAGGGGAGGGCATTCTAAAGTCTTGGAGCAGCGCAACTGAAGGCCCTGGCCCCCATGGTGGAGAGGCCGAATTAGGGGGTGACAAGGAGGCCAATCGAGGAAGAGCGGAGGGAGCGTGTAGGAACATATCCTGATAGGAGGTCATAAATGTAGCTGGGTGCAAGATTATGAAGTGCTTTGTAGGTGATGACGAGGGCCTTAAAATCAATACGGAAGTGCACAGGGAGCCAGTGTAGAGTGATAAGGATAGGTGTAATGTGTTCAGATGGTCTGGTACCAGTGAGGATTCGAGCGGTGGAATTCTGAATAAGTTGAAGTCTATTTATCAGCTTAGAAGGGAGACCGATGAGAAGGGAGTTGCAATAATCCAGACGTGACGTGACAAGGGCATGAATTAGGGTTTCAGTGCTGGCTTGTGTCAATGAGGGTCTAAGCCTGGAGATATTTCGGAGGTGAAAGAACGAGGTCCGGGTAAGTGATTTAGTCTGAGATTTGAATGAAAGGGAACTGTCCAGAATGACACCAAGGCTTCTGACTTGAGTTGACAGAGGGACCGTGATCTCATCTATGGTTAAATTGAGGTTTTGCTGTTTTGAGAGAGTAGAAGCACACGCGAGAACATCTGAACACTTATGCAGCTCTATTATTATGGATTCAACTGAGAATTACCATTCTTTGTTTGTTTGTTTCAAACCGAGATCATGATTCTGAACAGATTCAGACAGAAACAGACAGAAATTTTTTTTATTAGAGGTTATTTTTTTCTTTATTTTTTTTTGTAATCAGCGCCGCCGCTCCCACCACGCGCTGTGCGTAGGGCACCAAGTGCTGAGGGGGCACCAAAGATAGCCTAATGAAAAAATAATAATTATAATGCCGATATTATTTCATTAGCCTATATAAATATTATTAGGCACATTTTAGCTTTCTAGTCTAGAAAGTACCGTTGTTAAGTACTGTTAGGGTCCAAAGGTGCATGAAAGACATGGGCCAAGTCTCTGAGGAAAATCCTGAGAGAAGTCTGAGTCCAAGCAACAGCACCAGAACGTTTAGCAATATGTCAAAACATCATAAGTCAAGCATAAAATAAATTCACTTAACACTGTACACAGGTCAGTGATGGAGGCCCAAAACAGTTAAATCACCATCTCCCCTCAACACCTGGGACCTTATCAAACACCTTCTTCTTCTCTCCCTCTCTTTAAAGAAACCACGTCCTAGCCACAACATTCTCACCGCTGACCCCTAGGGGCTGGGATGTAAATTACACCCCTGTAACAGTAGAAGTAGTACTACTAATAATAATAATCATAATAAGATCATCTCAGCTTTATGGAATTTTAGACCAGTCAAAAAAAAATGATTTCAGATCCACATTACTCTGGGAGCCCCTCCACACACACACACACAGACACTCTCACACACACACACACACACACACACACACACACACACACACATGTCTGGTGCACTATCTTTGTGAGGACTCTCCATAGACGTAATGGTTTTTATACTGTACAAACTGTATATTCTATCCCCTTACACTGCCCCTATCCCTAAACCTACCCATCACAGGAGACATTCTGCATTTTTACATTTTCAAAAAAACTAATTCTGTATGATTTATAAGCTTTTGTACCCATGGGGACCTCAATTTAGGTCCCCACGGTGACACGAGTCCCCATGAGTCTGTGTGCATTCAGGTTTAAGTCCCCACCGGTGTAGAAAAACATGTCCACACATACACACACACCTCAGAACACCTGCAGATAACCACGACTATGAACAGCCATGATCAACAGAGCTCCGACACACACACACACACACACACACACACACACACACACCTGCAGATAGCCTGAACAATGGAGCTCAGATATTACGGTTCGCCATGGCAACAGCACCAACAAAAGATGTCTGCATACTTCGATACGTAAATATGTATTGAGTACGTAAGTTTAACTCCTAATCACTGTTATAATATCAGAAACTGGCAGAACTGTAAGTTATTCGCACAGGCACAGAGCTTGAGCTGAAGATGAAGTATAGAAGCAGAATTCATCAGGTAAAGCTCTAAGCACACACGCTTCATGGGTGTAGACTACATGACTTTACAGATATTTGACATATTAAATACATATCCTTTCAATGCGCAGCAGCTTTTTCCACATAGTCTAATGCTCTTGTCACATAATTAAATGTTCTTTAATCCCACATGTAACATTTCTTAATTAGGCTAATGAAACTAGCATGTGACGTGTCCTCAGCCAACAGCAGGAAGGGTTGGGGTCAGAAGGAAGAGGCTCGTGAACACCACACTGCCGGATGAGGAGGAGATGCTCAATACCACAGGAGAACTGCTGCTTTTGTATTTGTAGGAAATAAAGATGACCAAATAAAGTGTGAATAATGAGTGTTTATTTAACAGCTGTGGAGGTTACGGCATATATCTCTACTCTTCCATCTGACATCCATTCGTCTCATTTCCGGAAGGTATGATGCATGTCATCAACGCATTAATGTTTAAGATGTTTTCTCAGAATATGACTTAATGTAATGCTGCTTTGAAAGCTTTTGTCTGATGATAATCACTGAAGATGTAATAGTGTAAGACAATTGTAATGTTCCAATAATGTGGAATTCACCTTTTACATATCCATCCATTTTCCAAAACGCTTGATTTGTGTAGAGTATTAGAGATCATGTCCTTTGAAATATGAATCAGTATGTTTCCTAACTCTGAGATGATCTGACCTGTGCTGTTGAGGAGCATCAGAACTCTGGACCAGGCTCAGGAACTGGGACAGTCTAGGCCACAGCACTGGTGTCACGGGTGGGCCCTTTCCCATTTCTCCACACTTTATGGAATGGATTTTTCCCATTTCTGTTGCAATCAATCTACAGTCAATGAGAAGTGTCATTTCGGTTGATCATATTGAGAAAATAAAGTAGCAATAATAAAAAAGAGACATCAGCTTTCCTCTATCTAAGGTATTTTAGAATAGAATAGAATAGAATGAGGCATTTATATAGCGCTTTCATATGTACTACTGTACACTCAAAGCACTTAGGTAGCCAAAACTATCAGCCAGATTAAGGCTAACAACTTTACCAAGGATACAACTCAAATATATTCCTAGAGATCCAAAGTGTGTTGGTCAAGGATGCTCAACAGAAGCTCTGCGGGTTCATCAGCCTTGTTCAGTACCTGGCACTGTTCTGGCCGTGTGAAATGTGTGTGTGTGTGTGTGTGTGTGTGTGTGTGAGAGTGTCCTCAGACCTGTAGACGGAGGGTGTGTGTGTGTGTGTGTGTGTGTGTGTGTGAGAGTGTCCTCAGACCTGTAGACGGAGGGTGTGTGTGTGTGTGTGTGTGTGTGTGTGTGAGAGTGTCCTCAGACCTGTAGACGGAGGGTGTGTGTGTGTGTGTGTGTGTGTGTGAGAGTGTCCTCAGACCTGTAGACGGAGGGTGTGTGTGTGTGTGTGTGTGTGTGTGTGTGTGTGAGAGTGTCCTCAGACCTGTAGACGGAGCGTGTGTGTGTGTGTGTGTGTGTGTGTGTGTGTGTCCTCAGACCTGTAGACGGAGGGTGTGTGTGTGTGTGTCCTCAGACCTGTAGACGGAGGGTGTGTGTGTGTGTGTGTGTGTGTGAGAGTGTCCTCAGACCTGTAGACGGAGTGTGTGTGTGTGTGTGTGTGTGTGTCCTCAGACCTGTAGACGGAGGGCTGTCTCAGCAGCGTGTCGTCCAGCACGACTCCTCTGATGAACTCGTAGCAGATGCCGTTGCTGAAGCTGCAGAAGAGCTCCGGCCCGCAGCCGTGTGTGTGGAGCACCTGGAACATCTCCAGCTCCTTCTCCCGGTCCAGGAACAGCTCCGTCCTCTGCCCATAGACCCTCACCAGTACAACAGGGTCTTCAGCCATAGAGCCCACGTAGCAGCCCATCAGCTGGTTGGTGATGCCCTCCGTGAAAGCCTAGGTTCATTAAAACAGTATTCAAATAAAACAGTTCTTCAAATTAAAGTCCAGTCTGTTACTGACTGTAATTATGCACATGAATCATATGGGACTACTTTTGGAAACTGATTGTTAATTTAACCTATACTGTTGTGTAGGCCAATAAGGCGCATGCTAGCAGATTCCTGTCTGTAATGTTTCTAGTGTGTTTTGGTTGTGTTTTTTATGTGTATTGCCTGTGACTGTCATGAACAAGAGCTTCTAGATATTGCACTATCGATCAACTTAGATCCTAAGATCAACTTTACTCTCGTCTGCCAAGGGATCACACTTGAATGCGAGAGAAGACAATATATTAGAGACCGACAGCTACAGTGGATTACTCAGAATGTAATCACTGGGCTAAAGTCTTATCTTCAGTGTCCCGCCTGCATTAGGGATTATATCAAGACTGGGACTGGAGATCATTCGAGTAGAAAAAGAGAAGGAGTTGGACTGTGACGAAGATAACAACAGCTCACCCGTATCCCCCTGCCTTCACTGCTTACGGGAAACATTCAGTCCGTGTGAAATAGACTTGATGAGCTACAGGGAAGCTTCTGCAGGACGGGCTGGGACAGGCAATCCTTCACCTGTGCAGTATATCACTTGTGCTATAGTATTGGGTCTTACTTGTGCAATACTTTCACCCCGACGCACATTCATGAGAGCACCACAACGTGTGTGTGTGTGTGTGTGTGTGTGTGGCAGAGGTGTGGACTCGAGTCATGTGACTTGGACTCGAGTCAGACTCGAGTCATGAATTTGATGACTTCAGACTCGACTCGACAAAATGTACAAAGACTTGCAACTCGACTTGGACTTTAACATCAATGACTCGTGACTTCACTTGGACTTGCGCCTTTTGACTCGAGAAGACTTGCTACTTCCCATGAAAACTGGGGAAAAAATGTTCACACGGCCGCGCCGCTCTCGGTTTATCTGCATCTGTGAAAAAATGTGCACCACCTGTATGCATGCAGAGAGCACGCGCGCTGCCTGCACGACATCCAATCACTGTAGTCCCACGTTGTTTTGATTCGACAGCATCTAAGCAGGCACATTGCAAGACAACCAATGAAGCGCAACAAGCAACAACGCATGCTACGAATTTGAACGAATGCTAAGCACCTTATCGGATGTACCGTAACTTACTAGCTGCTACATAGCTGCCAACTCTCTCGCATTCACCGTGAGACACACGCAATTTACACTTTTCACACGCTCTCACGCCACACATCCATTTTCTCACGCACAGAAAAATCGCGAAGCAAAGAGGACACGGAGACCGACAGACTAGACAGAGCAGGTTAGTTATGATATAAAAAAATCTCTGTTCTCAGATTCTGTCAATTTTATTACGAAATTCAGACAATAAATACTGTTTTGGCACTTGTAAATGTGACACGACAGATCCCTAGCGGCACGTGAACCGATCATCTCTAGCTGATAGTAAATAACGTTAAACACGAATGAACACTGTTGAAAGATACAGTACAACTTACCGAAATGTATATTCCTCATACATAATATCGACCCATCAATCAAAGGGGTCAATAAAACAGTTGGAGAACAATTATGTCACATAACATTTACCTCAGGAAAGCCATTTAATGACCATAATAGGCTATAGCACGTTAGTTGGCTATAAAAAAAAGAGCTATAGAGAGTATTTTGCTAAATATGTGTACTATATTACATATTTATTATATTTTTACTTATATCATTAAATAAAGTTGTTGTTATTATAATTAAAAAAAACGCATTATATTTAATTTGTGTTATTTTTAACCTTAAATAATACTGCCAGCTGATAGGGCTCTCTGTATGTTTACAGCATTAGGTGAGTTGTTTTTTTCTTGAGAAAAATGAATGCCTATCTTGTGTAGCCTACCTAATATTTATCCAAATGAGTCAATATTAAATCAAATCACAATAATTGATAATAAAATAATAAAAAAGCGTAGCTTACCAGAAATTGAACCATGTAAACATTGTAACATGTTGTCACTAAACCTAATAAAATTCAGTTTAGTTACTAAAATGTTTTGACAATCACAATACACTTATTGTGATGCAAAAATTACATCACAATTATTAATAATTGCATCACAATTGCATCCCCACTGAAGTCAGTGGGACCCAGAAACTGTCTGGTTACTGACATTCTTCTAAATATCTTCCTTTCTGTTCAGCAGAAGAAAGAAATTCATGTGAAATTTTTTGTGAAAATTACATTTTCAGTTTTTTACTGTATTTGATTAATGTCATTGTATAAAAAGAGGTTTAAATAAATACAAATCTTACAGACATACATGATTTGTATACATTTTATTTCTGTGGTAAGAGGACTTGAAATGACTCGAAACTAAAATGGTAGGACTTTGGACTCGACTTGAGACTTGTTGGCTTTGACTTTTGACTCGACTCGGGACTTGCCTCATCTTTGACTCGACTTGACTCGGGACTCGAGGGCAAAGACTTGAGACATACTTGTGACTTGCATAACAATGACTTTGTCCCACCTCTGGTGTGTGGTGATGATGCAGGAGCTGGCGTTCTGACATCTGATCTACAACCAGAGGAAGACGCACGCGTCGTGATGCTCTCGTGAACGCGCGTCGGAGACTGACATAGAAGAGAAGAAATGACTGAATATAGTCGATATTTAGTTTTTTTTGGCCCACAAAAAAGTATTCTCGCCGCTTCATAAAATTAAGGTTGAACCACTGTAGTCACATGGACTATTTTAACGATGTCTTTCTGGGCCTTCAAAGTGTTAATTAAATAGCTGTCAAAGGAGCCCCCAAATGTCCCCATGAACATTTATATTATTTTATCAGTACAGGATAAACTGATATTTTAGGATGAATTGTAAAAGATATTTACTAGGAATAAATTTTGTTATAAATAATATTTTGTTCCTCTGTGACCCTAACCCACGAGGAAGTGCAGCGGAACATAAGGGTTAACTGATTTATCTATTTTATTTCTTTATTTTCTTAAATAATAATAAAGTAACGTGCACTCTGTTCTCTTTGTGTTTCAGTAGCCGCGTTTCCATTACCCTTCAAATTGCACAAACTGAAATTGTGAATTGAAAATACGCTCAATGGAAACATGTCAATTTCGCAAAAACTCCCATTTATCGCAAAATAGTTTTTCCGCTCGCATGAGGAGGATTTATCAGGCAATTCGAAAAAGAAAAATATCGCAAAACTGCAATGGAAACAGTTTTTGTGCATTCACAGTCACCTGACGTAGACGACGCGGTGTGTTTGGACAGAAGACGAGACCGAGCTCTTTATTAAACTCATATAAGACAGAAGAATTACCAAGACTGGATTCTAAACCTCAAAGAAATGCCACGATCAAGACCTGGACAGATCTGAGGACACAGACCCTTCTGACACAGAAACACCCAGAAACTCCTCATATGTGCCGCTCACAGTATAAGGGTCTTTCCTTGCCAGTAATGCTTGGAAAACACACACACGTCTCCTCTGATTAATAATAATGGCCAGTGCGGTGGCTGAGATACATAAACCTACCAACATCCGTTGCCATGATATTTGGAATGATTTATCGCGAGAGGAATAATTAAGTTTTAGTCGCATAACATCGGTTAATGGAAACGGCGTCATTTCGCAATAGTTTTTTGTCGACATTTAGAAAAAATTCGCAAGAGTTTTGCGCAAATCTGTAATGGAAACGCGCCTAGTGTGTTTGTTAGTTCCAGTCTGTGACCGAGTTTCTCTCAGCCTGTGTAATTAGTCTGTTAATGTGTCATTCTGTTCTGATTAATCATCTCATTAGTTTCCTTTGATTGGTCCATGCTTAAAAGCCTGAGTTCTCCCTTTGTCTCTGTCGGTTCTCGTTAATGTGTATGTCAATGTTCCGCGAATTAAAAGTGTATTCTGTGATTATTATGTACGTTTTTGTTATTAAATTCTGGTTCCTGTTACTCCTCTTCGTCATGCTAGTTTTATATTTCTATGTTATGTAACAAATAATAAGAATAATATATTTTAAAGTTGCAGTCTGTAGTTTTTCCTCTTTGTTTGAAATCTGCAACTGCAGTCATTCGCGGAATGATCAACTTAACGTGGGTTGTGCCTCGGCACGGCACAGCGCGGATGAATCCAGTGTTTTGAGGAGAATGTGTGGCTGTCCTGAACCTTTCTGGATCCGCCATCAAATTGCTAAGTGTAATTATATCAAGAGCTGTGAGAAAAGGCTATACATCTCCACCTCTCCGCTAGCCTACTAGCCGAGACTCTTCTTTATGTGTACAGATGTGACGGAATGACACAAAGACATGCTTGAATTTCCCGAATTTCCTCAGAAATCCACCAGTAATCCACTGGAATTAAAACATTATTACAAGCTTCCCGTTTTGAATCGAGCTACGGCAAGCAGAGAGTTCTGAACACCGGCTGCTTATGGACTTGCTCAAATTTATTTTGGATCATTTTTAACCCTAAAAAGTTCCAGAATGCAGCTTTAAATATTTATTAATTTTTGTGAATTGACCAGTTTGCAAATCTTCCATTTATTTGGGGATATGAAACAATTTTTTTCCCTTTTCATGTGCATTTTATCAGCTGCTCTGATGGCTTTACTCAGAGTATATCATTTCATTTGTACTTTACTTTTAATTTTTTAGTCATCACGCATTCAGTTCCAACCAGGCATTCATACCAGTGTTCAGTGCCCCAGGAGATCCACACATATGAACACATATGAACATTTCATACTTCAAACATATTTCCAGGTGAACTCTTTATCAGTGGAACACAGTGGTCATTTTGGACTGTGATCTGTTTGGACCCTGTGACCGGAACATGGCTATATTTTAACTTTTGTTCTAACCCTCTGACTGATGCAATAAATACTTTTTACTATTATTGCTTATTACTTTTTTCTTTCTTACTTATTACTTTTTGTAAATTGTGTTGAACACCATGCATTTAACTTTGATAAATGACAATGGAAATGTTAGGTAAGCTAAGAATATGCATTCATTAATCATTAACGTACATCAGTTATATTATATTATTATGTGTTTATTTAATATATTAGTATAAACAGTACAAGTTTGGAGACATTACTTTTTTTTTTACTGTTTTTGAAAGAAGTCTCTTCTGCTCACCAAGAAGCTCTGCTCATTTATCTGATCAAAGATACAGTAAAAACAGTAATATTGTGAAATATTATTACAAATTAACATAACTGTTCTCTATGTGAATATACAGTAAAGTGTAATTTATTCCTGTGATCAAAGCTGAATTTTCAGCATCATTACTCCAGTCTTCAGTGTCACATGATCCTTCAGAAATCACTCTAATATGAGGATTTGGTGCTCTGGTAACTCTTCTTCCTATTATTAATAATGTTTAAAAGAATGACATCTGTACAGTAAGGTAGTTGCCTCTGCTATCAAAAAGTATGTCAACACAAAGTCGAAGTTCCTCCAACACAACATTAAGACTACAAGTAATAATACTTTGTTACAGTACTTGAGTATTATTTGGGAGAATCTGTACTTTGTCAGCTTTAACTTGATAATAAGTATGACATTATTGGTGTGGTGGAAAGCTAACAGTCTTTTCCATCTCAGCTCCTCCCCATCCAGCTTGACACCATTATGGAACAACAACATCTTCACTATCCATACAAAAATATGTTCTCTTCCCGAAAATGAAAGAGAAAGGAATATTAAACTTTATTAATTATGACTTTTGAACAATTACAAAAAATTATAATATTCGAGAAAACACACGCTACCATGAATCGTAATCATGAAAATTAAAATTTTACTTTTTTTCAAATCATTGTCACGAATATATAATATCCTAGCCTCCAATTCTCTACCATAATTTCATAATTACCATAATTTCTCTACTTACAAATAAATGTAATAATGATCTTCATTCTGAATATACTGACCTAGACCTTTTAAAACTTTGCAAAGATGTCTTTGTCATATCTAGTAATTCCAGAATACAAAAAGTAAATTGTTTCATATAGGCCATGTCAACACTAATACATTTACATTCTGTCAAAATAGTTTAGATGATTATATCCACTCCTTCTGGAACTGTACACACATATAAAGAAATTCTGGTCAGAAGTTATATACAAACTTGAAGTGAATCTAGACTTTAATCTCTCTAAATCCCCTTCAGTATTTCTGTTAGGAGTAGGGATGGGCATTCGATTAAATTTTCTTAGTCGATCGTCGGGAG
The DNA here is from genome assembly GCF_949319135.1 of Squalius cephalus. Lineage (NCBI taxonomy): Eukaryota > Metazoa > Chordata > Actinopteri > Cypriniformes > Leuciscidae > Squalius > Squalius cephalus. Next base: position 287,626 of record NC_137135.1, on the reverse strand, counting down.
AATTAACGATCGACTATCGATTAATCATTAATATTTTTATATTGAAATTCATTATTTCTTTAACTTTTTATAAATTAAAAATGCAATGAAAATACAAAAATACAGTTTGTTTGTCCTCGATGAGATCTTTATTACGTTCGGTAGACTTGAAGATATGCCCTGCGGTGCTCTAGAACAGCGGAGCCTGCGAGCGGCGTTCTTAAACAGAGATCCATGGCCACTTCACCCGTTCTCTGTGGTCGGACAGCTATCCGATCGTGAAGAGACCAAATGTAAATGCCCTCCGAAACGCATTCGAGACGGATTTAAACCCGATTGCTCAAACCACTTCAGGAGGAGATCTGAGACGCATTCCAGACGAAACTGGACAAGAGTAAATGCATCTGGTTGTTGAAACCACATATGTAAATTTGACTTATCCCAAAAATGCTAAGAAATAAACGTGTGAGAGCGTGTTATAGGCTATATGTCATGTTATAGCCAGATATGACGACGCTACTTCAACACGCATCACCACAGATGAGCATCTATTCATCAAGCCAACGTGCAAACTATCGCAAATCAAAGTGAAAGTCATTCATCAACAATCATCTGCATTAAAAGTAAAGAACCGAAATGATCTTACCAGGGCTGTTGCCGCATCTTGTTGCGGTCTTTGATTTAGAAATGTTCGCTGATGATCAATAAAATGCAGCTCATTTCAGTTGCTTTCGGTGACGTGCAACAATTTAAATATGCATATAGCGGGAATTCAAGATCGGATTTATATCCGTTTTGCAAAAACACATTTATGTGACCAGGTGTAAATGGAATCGTTTTGATAAATCAGATAGCTATCCGATCTGAGGAAACGCATGAAGTTCCCATAGAACTTCTGCACCAGTCTACTGATTTCTGTTGAGAAAGATAAGCATGTTGACATGATCTGGGATCAGACGCGCCCGCTGGTGACAGCCAGTCCAGCCGCCGAAAACACCCGCTCTGAGGGGACTGACGTTGCCGGGATGCACAGGTACCTCCGCGCTAAAATTAATTCCATTGCTTCAAGACTCACACTACGCAACGCAACCCGCATTAGTTTAATCGATAACAAATAAACATGATCGACGAAATTCTTAACGATCAATTATGCCCATCCCTAGTTAGGAGATCTTTCTCCCATTAACACTTCAAAAGAAACCATAACATTTATCTTTACCTCATCCATATAAGCAAAGAAAGTAATACTATTAAACTGGAAGGATAGATTTAAAATATAAATTACTTCAAATTCAACTTCAATCTACTTGAGAAAATGACAGCAACACTTAGAAACACAATGACTGCTTTTGAAAAAAGCAAAGTTTCTGGACAGATGAACTTCCAACATAAAATAATGCATATAATCAAAGGTGCAGATAAATTAGATGTTTAGTGACTTAAGATGTTAAATAATGTGAGTTTACAGTTAAGTGTGTGGTGTAGATCTGTTTGTTTTTCTTGCCCTAGTGAAAAAAAAGTATGCTAAGTATACTTGCAGCCAGACTAATTGTCAGTATACTTCAAGTGTGTTAATGATTAGTTAACTTGAAGTGTGCTATTTTGGATACATTTTTTTGTACTAAGTGTATTTTAGTTATAATTAAATTATACTAAAGTATAACTTTAAGTGTATTTAGTGTACTTTTTGATGCTAAATTGAGACAATTTCAAGTATACTTAGTACACTTTAAGTACATGCGTATTTTCATGCTTGATTAGGGATATTAAAGCATACTTTTTTGTATTACAAGTACATTGCAAATGAATTAAGAGTGTCTTCCAAACAAACAAGAAATATACCATAAATATATTATTTTTGAGTAAAAATATACTTTCTTCCCCAAAGCTGAATGCACTTGTCAGGGTCATTACAATAAATAACATGTAACTTCAATACCACACAGATACACATAATGAACTCAAACAGTGTTTATTAAATCCTCACATGGTTTTAGCATTGAAAAACAGAACAAAATGCACCATGTAATACTTGGTTTATTTACCGTGAGACACAAAAGGCGTTTTCTCCTATAGACCCATAATACACTAAAACACAACATAAATTCACAAAATACGTCAATTTTATTAGCTTGATGTAATCCAAATCTTTAGAATCCATACGTTGTTTGCAAAAAACAGATCCAAATTCAGCCCTTTATCCAGTGATCTTCATCTCCACTTCTCAGCAGAGACCGTAAACGTCAATCCCGCGCTCTTCGTCACAGATTGCGACATGCCGTGTTTAAGATGGTGTACTAGATTTGAAATGGAGAGGCGCGCGCGCCTTCACAGAGCGAACAACGAACCGAAACCGGATTAACATTTTCATGGATTAAATTCTGCTCTGTAATGTTACCTCATACAAAACTATTACATACTGCCAGAGAGGACTGCGATACATCGTCATGTGAACGGCTTTTGGTACTGGTTTTGGCATTTTCTCAATAAATAGCCTAAATTATTGTGATTGTACGTGTCTGTCGTATTTTTTACAGTCTATGATTAATACCTAACAATGAGACCAGGCTGGATGGCCGCTCGCACTTCCAACGGAGTTGTGTGTGGCCTTTCAACGCATTTATCATATGTTTTATTACTTTCTGAAAGTAGCAATTAAGTGAATTGCAAGCATGAAGAAATACACTTAAAAAAAAACATAATTTAACAAAGTATACTACAACTTCAGGTTATTTAATAATGTAGGCTACTTTGAAAGTATACTTTCAATGCATTGTTACAATGATCATTTTCAGCACATAGTTAAAAAATATTCATAAAATATATTTAAGAAAAGTGCAAATAAATATACTTATAAAAAAATAAACAGAACTTTCACTTCACGTATATTTTTGTAAAATATATTTTTTAGAAAATATACTAAATTACAATTATTTTAAAGTGTGTTAAAAATTGTATTGTGAAAATAGTCAAAAGTATGCTGCTAATATACTTTTTCTATATTTAAAAATAGTACATTTTTTATTAGTATATTTGCAATGTACTATTAAAACAGGGAATATATTACAAATACAATAAAGCATACTTTTTTTTCACTAGGGTGTATTTGGACCCAGCCATGCATGTTATAGTTGTGTATGTTATGGTCATGTATATGTATGTATTTCCATATGTATATGGTTTACCTTGTTTGTTTTCTGTGTACTGTATGTATTGTACCCCTTTAGTCTATTTACAATAATAAAAAACTTTAACTTTTACACCTCTATTTTTCCTATAAATTAATCAAATGTATACATTTCCCCAAAGCATATTCGTTACTTCCTACAAAATTAATTCTGAAGAACACAGACTGCAAGCAAGCATGTGCAAACAAGCGCTCGCACAACCGCAGTGGATTTCATTCTCCGGGTTTCTCTGAACTGTGTGCTTGTGGCTCTGGTCGCTGTTTGCACATTAATATTGAGAGAGTACTTTGATTATAGTTGTACTTGCACTTATTGTTTGCCTTTCATAAAACTAAGAAAAAAATGATATTTTTTGTTTTTATTTCTATGTTTAATTTGTGGAAAAGAGTTCAATTAGGAGATCACACACAGAATCGATCAGAAGTTCTGGGAGCTCATAATTCATGTACAGTAAGGTCTGAAGAGACTCATGTGAAATCATACAGGAGAGAAGCCAGTCAGTTGAGTTTGTGGCAGAACATTTTACAGTGCTTGTAAATTGTTGTCTTTCAATGCATTTAATAATTTATTCTCATAAAGTAGAACTGAAATGACATTCATTACAAGATTTTGACTTTGAGGATTTCTATAAAATATTGTGCAAAATCTCGTCTCGTGAGATATGTCGTCACGCCTACTAGATGCTGCATTAGTGCCACTGAGGGTGAGAGGATGCTAACATTAGTACCTCACGTGGTTAAAACAATGTATTAACTTATTAGGCTGCATAGATCAGGTCAGCCGGAACCGGGAACACTTACTATAACACCTGATGTACTCGTTACATTATAAGAAGAATGGCATCTACGCTAATGTTAGTCTTTCTGTTTATTGCGAGGTTTACTGTAGTCAGCCGGATCCGGGCCGCATCCAGCCTGAATCATAATCATACACTGTTCGTTCGTTGGCCAGAGGAGAACTGAGTTTGATTACTCCTAAGGTTTTTTTCTCCATTCTGTCACTGATGGAGTTTTGGTTCCTTCACTGTCGCCTTTGTGAATGAAACATCACTGAGCTTACTTAAGCTTTACTGTGATGCTATTTTCCTCTGGAAACAAACTTTGTTGCATTATTTTCCTGTTATCTCTGTAAAGCTGCTTTGAAAAAATCTGTATTGTAAAAAACGTTATATAAATAAAGGTGATTTGACTTGAATTTTACTCAAGTGTGGTTTTCAAGTACTTTATCCACCACTGTAACCAACACCAAATTGTGTTTGAGGAGACCATAAGGACATCTGAAAAAAGAAAAATGATGCCGAACTGGAATATTGGAAGAAAGAAATGGAAGGTTTTTGGAAAGGTCAAAGTCCAGGTCTCAATCTAATTGAAATACTGTGGTGGGACTGCAAGAATCCCCTCTAAAAACAAGTTTCCCCTCTAAAAACAAGTTTCCTTAAGGCGGGCATACACTGTGCGATTTTCGTCCGATTTTGAGCCGAATTCTGACTTGTGCGACTCTTTTTTGGGTCGGGCCGATTTTCAGCTTTGTCGTGCGTAGTTTGTCGTGCAGTGTTGGTGCAGTGTACAGGGGGAAACGAGAGGCGATTAACCTCTCACGACCGGCAATCGGATGGTCGGATGAATTTCAGGCATGTTAGAAATTTTGGTCGCTCCTCGTGACTATATCGCACAGTTGAAGCAGAGCTACGAACCGATTGCCCTAAACTCAGTGTTTTTTCCCTCACTGCGCCTGCGCAAAAACAGTTTCATCGGAAGCAAAAAAAAAAAAAAAAAACACGAAAAAAGGGAGATCTTTAAGTTCTGTAGTTCAAAGCTATTACTGTTGCTTATCTCCAGTTCGTGCTGCAAAATGGATTAACCATTACCCACTTCTTCCAAGCCACCTGCGATGTAGACTTTGCCTCTTTTATTATTAAATTTTTTTTTTGAAATAAAGCTGTTTTTAATTTTCATTGATGAATTATTGCAGTGTTCAGACATATTATAGACTGTTAATAATTAATTATATGTATATAATTCATTGTAATCGACCTAAATGTTTTAGACTATTTTTAATGAGGAGAAGTAAAGCTTCTAATATTTTATTATCCTCACAGCGCGTTGGTTATGCGGTGATGCGCTATGAAATTGTTGCGTGGCTATTTAATTATAATAGCCTATCAGTTTAATAATAAAAGTAGCCTTCCCTAATAATAATAATAATACAATAATACTAGCCTACTAATAATTTAATATATAAATTGGAAATGCTAAATCTTCTTGATATTGATAGCTGATGCTTGTTTTGACAATATCTACATGATATCGTCCATAGGCAACACCCGGCACGAGGATTTATCGCGCTGATTCGCGCATATTTCACACGTATAGTGTGAGCAGTCAAGTCGCAGCTCGACGTTCGGACCGTACAGTGTGAGCACATAAATCCTGAGCTTTGGCTTTACATCGCATGCGATTTACTCGTTCAGTGTGAGTAGGTTCCTTGCTGAAATCGCACAGACATCGCACAGTGTATGCCCGCCTTTAAGCTGATAGAAGTTGGGGGAAAAAAGTAAAAGAAAGGCTCAGTCAGCTCTCTAGTGTAATGTTGAACATAGTGTAAGTTATGCCCTTTAATACTCTGTTCCCTTTAAAGCTCAAACATTGGAGCATGATGATAGCAACACTAAGGTCATGTGTTTATTTGAACTCATTATACACAGTATATCTCCAATGCGATGCCAAGTCAGTTGGATGAAATCATCTACCAGTGCATGGATGTAAATGTTTAAGTATTCAGCCCTGTAAAGTGAGCAGGCCATCTTCCATTTCCCATTCAATACTTAGGTCAGTGTTCTGCAACCCTGCTCCTGAAGGACCCCCAACAGATGGCTTAATGAGCTGATGAGTTGAATCAGGTGTGTTTGATTAGAGAGACAAAGAAAACGTGCAGTGTTGGGGGTCCTTCAGGAGCAGGGTTGAAGAACACTGACTTAGGGGAAACCTTTTTCCTTTTGAATAGATTACAATTACGGAAATAAGGGGTAAATAATGAAACTCATTGTCTTTCAGTCAATTTAGGGCTCAACTCTTCATCGTGTAAATACTAAACACCTACACAAATTGTTTTTTAAATGATTTGTTTTTTAAAATGTTGTCTAATAATCTTGATAATGAACTTGCCTTGACCTGAATATCTTCTGGTTTCCACTCTGGCCGCAGTTTCTTGAGAAGTTCTGATATCCCGTGCCGAGGGGTGCGCTCATCAATGCAGACATCTAAGTGTAATCTCTTGTAACGTACATCATTTGGCATTGTCCTTGTCATTTCCATTCTTTTTTAGATGGCTTCACAGCTCAGATAATCCAAATCAGTTATATGAAGGGCTAAGGAAGATTTATTTTAGGACTTGTCAGCGTTATGATCTTATCTAGTTGTTTATCGAGACACTGTCAGGCTCGCAGGACCCTCTATGTATTCAGTGACTCAGCAAATCTTTGGGTTTATCAAAGTACAATGTTCTTTAGGGCATCTTCATTGCTTAGTTAGTGAAGAGATTACTTATTAACCCTAGATTTAAATGAAGTAAATCTAAACAGAAAGGCCTCGATACTTGATTTAAGTGAATGTGCAACCGATTCACTTTCAGCAACACTGCAGTAAGCCTGTATATTCAAATATTCTGAATCATCGCAACTATAGTCGCAAATTTCGATGTTACCTCTTGTTTCGGAAAACAGTCCTTAACAGATGTGAGTTATGTGGTTGTATGGGAAACACACACCAGATTGACTGACTTCTAGTCAGTATAGTGTGCCTTAAACGATTCGCCAGCTGTGTTTATGAAGATAGGTTAGAAGGGTTAGAAACATTAAAGGATATTAAAGAGATTTTTGTTCAAAAGAGATGAATGCAAATTAAATGTTTTTGCATGTTTACCTACGAGATGCAGTAGATATCAGAAGTCTACACATCCCTGTTTAAACAGCTGTTTTTTTGTGATGTACAAAATGAAACAAAGAAAAATCAATCTGTACAATGCCTCTGAAAACCAAAGTGACACATTTCAGGGGAAAAAATAATAGTAATAAAACCATTTAGAATAACTAACTGCATAACTGAATATAACATCCCCGAATCTAATACTTAGTTGAACCACCCTTTGATTTTATTACAGCATTTACTCTGTGTGGATAGGAATCTATTAACTTCTATTAACTATTAAATAATATTTTCCCACTCTTCTTTGCAAAAATGTTCAAGATGAGTTAAATGGCGAGGGCATCTCCTGTGCACTAACCTCATGTCCTCTATAGATTTTCTATAGGATTCAGATTTCAGCTCTGGCTGGGCAGTTTACAGAACATCCCCCCAGAAGCCTTTTTTCCCTTGGTCGAACATTATTAAAGTTAGAGCTTATTTAGAGATATCAGCCGGATGGGTTAGTGCAGGCGCTAATGGATCCTAGGATGTATCTCATAAATTACCCCACTAATAATGACCAGAATGGTACCAAACTTCTACAGTAGTACAAATAGGTTCTGTACTCATAAATCGAGGCATTGGAAAGTTTGTAAGTACATCAGGAGTTTATTTAAATAACTCTTGCTTGATGGCTAATGCTACCGCTAACCCGGACGTCGAGGACACTTCATTGATTAGAGTCAGCCCTGCAAACCTGTTGCTGGACAACTTAGTGGACAGTGGAGATATGCAGTCAAACACTCTGGAGAGCGTCCCAGATGATGTCCATCCAGCAGAGAGGCCTTAGCGTCTCTATTGTGGAGCCCATACCGGTCCAGCGGCTCCACCAGGGTCTCCCTGCTCAGCTCAATTCTTGTGTTTTATGTACTGTTAATGTAAATGATGTTGTCAAATGATATATAAGTTATGTTGTAAATAGTTTTAAAACGTTATTTATCTATATAATTATTTATTTTCTTTTTCAAATGTTATTACAAAAAAAATTTTTTTATCCAAATTGCACCTGTCATTAAAAAATAAGCAATGTCAAGAACTATTCCTTTTTATTTCATATCCCAACACATCAAGTTTTTTAAAAAATAAACAATGTACAGAAATGGAGTAAAAATAATGGGTAACACTTTATTTTGATAGTCCGTTCGTTGAGACTATACTAGTTATTAGTAGCCATTCAGTAGCTTGTCAACAGTGCATCAGTTGACATTCAACAACACTGTTTCAACAGACAAGTAACATACGTTCAGCTGACTGCCTATAGACTATAAGTTACAATTCAAGTGTTAATCTACAGATTTTACGAAAAAGTGCCTGTTGACTGTCAATGTTATTTTGCAACAGGTTATTAACCAATTGGCGACTTACTTTCAATTGTCAACTAACTTTCTGTAGATTGAGTACCAACAACTCAAGATCAATCTGTCAGTTAAATGTCAACAGTCATGTCAGCATATGAAGTATATGATGCTGTATATCCTACTCAAGGGGTCTCATATAGCCTGGTTAAAACCAGACCCTTCTCAGTTGAAACTGAGTGTAGGGTCTGGCGAAGCTATGTAGACAAATCATTTCCAAAGGGGCGTCACCAACCGACGTAGCTCAAATTCCGACCCTTCGCAGGGAGCTTGATTGACAGGTGATCTGACCAATCATACTTCGCCATCCGCCATTTTGTCCGACAAAGCAGTCAGGAGAGTTAGTAGATTAACATATGAGGATTTAAACTTGAAAAACGGAGTGTACTGACGCCTTTCCGTGGTTAAAACAACATTCCTTCTTATGTTTGTTCATGTTTATTTGAGGCTATAAATTAACTAGAAGGAAAGTGCCTGTTGGCTGGTTATAGACTTTCTACTGATATAAACTCTTTTTCACTTTAATTAGATAGTCCTAAAATATATCTACTAACGCTTAAGAACAACGGAACAACGGTTCTTGAGAAAGAACAACGGAATAAACATGAAATAGTGACTGAAACGCGACCCATTAAGACAAATGATTTCGGCTATACTTGCATGTAAAATTAGAGAAGCAACATAATATCGGTGTTTAACTGAATTAAAACTCTGCTGCGCGAGACGCAGAGAGAGATAGAGAGAGAGAGAGAGAGAGAGAGGTGCGTGCACGAGACGCAGAGAGAGAGACAGAGAGGTGCGCGCGCGAGACGCAGAGCGCACAAGAGAGAGAGAGAAAGGTGCGCGCGCTGGAAGAGAGAGAATGAATTATCACTGCAATTTTCAAATAAAATTATTTTATGTTGAAAAGCAGATTTTTCCCACAAAAATCTCTTTTTGTCCCAAAAATAAGTCTGGAAAATGGGGGGGTCGTCTTATATTCAGGGTCGTCTTATAGTCGGGTATATACGGTAACTTACATTACAAAAATAAACTGTACAGAACTTAAGTTTCCTTTTTTACAAAAAAAACTACTGCTTATTGATCATTCGCTCAAGAAGAGCAAACAGCCTGTCCAACCTCTCCCTGCTCTCTCGAGCTCTCCTCTCCTCTGCCTGCCTTTGCAATACCATGTCCTGTCTTATTAGATTTATCATTTCCTCCTCATAATCCCGCTTTCTCCGTGCTGGTGCTGGTGCTGGTGCTGCTGGTGCTGCTGGTGGTGCTGGTGCTGGTGCTGCTGCTGCTGGTGGTGCTGGTGCTGCTGGTGCTGCTGGTGGTGCTGGTGCTGGTGCTGCTGCTGGTGCTGGTGCTGGTGCTGCTGGTGCTGCTGGTGCTGCTGGTGGTGCTGGTGCTGGTGCTGCTGCTGCTGGTGGTGCTGGTGCTGGTGCTGCTGCTGGTGGTGCTGGTGCTGCTGGTGCTGCTGGTGGTGCTGGTGCTGGTGCTGCTGCTGCTGGTGGTGCTGGTGCTGGTGCTGCTGCTGCTGGTGGTGCTGGTGCTGGTGCTGCTGGTGCTAGTGGTGCTGGTGCGGGTGCTGCTGCTGGTGCGGGTGCTGGTGGTGCTGGTGCTGCTGGTGGTGCTGGTGGTGCTGGTGCTGGTGCTGGTGCTGCTGGTGCTAGTGGTGCTGGTGCGGGTGCTGCTGCTGGTGCGGGTGCTGGTGGTGCTGGTGCTGCTGGTGGTGCTGGTGGTGCTGGTGCTGCTGCTGGTGGTGCTGGTGCTGCTGGTGGTGCTGGTGCTGGTGCTGCTGCTGCTGCTGCTGGTGCTGCTGGTGCTGGTGCTGGTGCTGCTGCTGCTGCTGCTGGTGCTGCTGGTGCTGGTGCTGGTGCTGGTGCTGCTGGTGCTGCGGGTGCTGCTGCTGCTGGTGCTGGTGCGGGTGCTGCTGCTGCTGGTGCGGGTGCTGCTGCTGGTGGTGCTGGTGCTGCTGGTGGTGCTGGTGCTGCTGGTGGTGCTGGTGCTGGTGCTGCTGCTGCTGGTGGTGCTGCTGGTGCTGGTGCTGCTGGTGCTGGTGCTGCTGGTGCTGGTGCTGCTGGTGGTGCTGGTGGTGCTGGTGCTGCTGGTGCTGCTGGTGCTGCTGGTGGTGCTGGTGGTGCTGGTGCTGCTGCTGGTGCTGGTGGTGCTGGTGCTGCTGGTGCTGCTGGTGGTGCTGGTGCTGCTGGTGCTGCTGCTGCTGCTGGTGCGGGTGCTGCTGCTGGTGCTGCTGGTGGTGCTGGTGCTGCTGGTGCTGCGGGTGCTGCTGCTGCTGGTGCTGGTGCGGGTGCTGCTGCTGCTGGTGCGGGTGCTGCTGCTGGTGGTGCTGGTGCTGCTGGTGGTGCTGGTGCTGGTGCTGCTGCTGCTGGTGGTGCTGCTGGTGCTGGTGCTGCTGGTGCTGGTGCTGCTGGTGCTGGTGCTGCTGGTGGTGCTGGTGCTGCTGGTGCTGCTGGTGCTGCTGGTGCTGCTGGTGGTGCTGGTGCTGCTGGTGGTGCTGGTGCTGCTGGTGGTGCTGGTGGTGCTGGTGGTGCTGGTGCTGCTGGTGCTGCTGGTGGTGCTGGTGCTGCTGCTGCTGCTGGTGCGGGTGCTGCTGCTGGTGCTGCTGGTGGTGCTGGTGCTGGTGCTGCTGGTGGTGCTGGTGCTGCTGGTGCTGCTGCTGCTGCTGGTGCGGGTGCTGCTGCTGGTGGTGCTGGTGGTGCTGGTGCTGGTGCTGCTGGTGGTGCTGGTGGTGCTGGTGCTGCTGGTGCTGGTGCTGCTGGTGCTGCTGGTGCTGCTGGTGGTGCTGGTGGTGCTGGTGCTGCTGGTGCTGGTGCTGCTGGTGCTGGTGCTGCTGGTGCTGGTTCTGCTGGTTTTAGTTTTTAGTTTTTATTGAAAGGATCCCCATTAGCTACAGCCATGCTGCAGCTATTCTTCCTGGGGTCCTGAAAAATATGTACATAAACAAAAAGAAAAAAGTCATTAAAAATACAACAAATAAATGGAAAAAGTAAATACACATACACATATACACATACATATACACATGTATATACACATATCAACATACATATGTACCCTCATACGGGCATGAAATATACACACATATAAAAACACATTCATACACATACACCTATAAATATACCTACACATGTGCATGTACACACATATTCACACACATATATACATAAATATAAACAGTCAGATGTATTATTTTGATAGATGCAGTTTTACATATAATTTAAATTGATTAACATTGTTAGTAAGTATGATATGCTTTGGCAATTTATTCCATTCCTTCATACCTCTGAACATAACAGTGTTTTTTATGGCATTTGTTCTTGCTATGGGTAAGGTGAAGTTGCCTTTAGTTGCATGTCTGGTACTGTACTGATGATTGTCTACACTAAAAGAAAGATGCTTGAACAAAACAGAAGGCAATTTTGAGATGGAAATGTTTCTTATGAGAATTAACAGTGAATACAACAGCCTATCTTCGACCAACAACCAGTTAAGATCTTTGTGCATTAATATAATATTTCTCCTATAACTGCATCTAAGTGCTACACGAGCAGCTCTATTCTGTATAAGTTGTAATTTATTCATATATTCACCAGTGGCATTTGACCAAACTGCTGGGCAATAGTCGAGGTATGTCAATATTAGTGCTTTCATCGCATAATTCATAATATTTGAAGTTAAAAAATGTGCATGTCTTCTCATAATAGATATACCTCTTCCCATTTTTGCAATAATATTATTAATATGTTTTTTCCATGATAATCTAGAGTCAACTATTACACCCAGCAGCTTGGTCTCGTGCACCTGTTTAATAGTTACGTTATTAATTTTAATATTAATTACAGGATTTTGATTAATGTTATAATTTGAACCTAGAATCATGCAGTTAGTTTTTACTGTGTTTAGTGCCAGTTTATTTAATTTGATCCAATCTACTACATATTGTAATTCTATATTTAAAACAGTTTCTAGTTCCATTTGTGTACTTGCTGATGTATATATAGTTGAATCGTCAGCGTACATGACAATATTGGCCTTATGTAAAATGTATGGTAAATCATTAGTAAAAATATTAAATAATAATGGACCCAGACAACTGCCTTGGGGTACTCCACATGTGATATTTCTGATACCTGAAAGACTGCCATTAAAAAACACTGTCTGTGTTCTGTTTGACAGATAACTGTACATCCATGTGATTGCTGACTGCTCAAAACCATAACAAGATAATTTTGTTAATAACAGTTCATGATCTATGATGTCAAAGGCAGCAGAAAAATCTAAAAATACAGCACCAATAATATTTCTCTTTTCAGTCTCTCTAAGCCAATCATCAGACATGTGAGTCAGTGCAGTGGCAGTGGAGTGACTTTTTCTGTATGCATGCTGAAAATCTGTTAATAAATCGTTTGTATAAAAATAGTTGTTAATTTGATCATATACTATAGATTCCATTATTTTAGATAATACAGGTAATATACTTATCGGGCGACTGTTGGGACCAGAGAAAGGCAGTTTTTTATCTTTGGGCAGAGGAACTATTTTAGCCTGCTTCCATGCATGTGGGCAGGTACAGCAGATAAAACTGAGGTTAATGATGTGGGTTAGAACAGGAGCAATAGAGTCAGCAGCTAGTTTAAGAAGCCTGCTGTCAAGACCGTCGACACCCGGTGGTTTGTTTTTACAGGATTTTAAAAGATTCTTTACTTGATCTGTATTTACACTTTCTAATTTAAACCTTGAGTTTTTATTTTTCATCAGTTCGTTTCTTATTAATAGATGAGATATGTCATTACTTAGATTAGGCATATTTTCTCTTAGTTTATCTAATTTTCTTATAAAATAATCATTAAGATAATTTGCAATATCTATTGGCTTAGTTATAAATTTATCCCCTGTTTCCAGAAAAGATGGAATTATTTTACTTTTCTTACCAGTCAATTGATTTAAAACATTCCATAACTTCCTACTATCTTTACCTATGTTTTTAACATGATTATCAAAATAGATTTTCTTCTTCTTTTTATTAAGTTTAGTAACAGAATTTCTCATTTTACGATATAGGTCCCAATCACATTTATTTCCTGTAGTAACTGCTGTTCTTTTCATTTGACCTCTTATTTTCATAGAATTTTTCAGTTCATCATCCAACCAAGGTGTGACGTTGTTCCTAACAGTAAACTTCTTTAAAGGCGCATGTTTCTCAATCAATGACAAGAATAAATTGTTAAATTTAAAGAGGGCAATTTCTGGATTACTAGCTGCCAACACATCAGACCAGCATATAGCTTGAACATCTTCAATAAACTTGTCATTTTTAAACAATTTATAAGATCTTTTAAATAAGACTGCAGTTCCAGATCCACTCAGCTTGTCTATTAACACAGAAATGATCAGATTATGATCACTGCTACCAGTGGGAATAGACAGTACCTTTTTACACAGTTTAGGACGGTTTGTAAAAATATGATCTATACAGGTAGATGTTCTGGAGCCGTCGCTCTTAAAACATGTTCTTGTAGGCTTATTTATAAGTTGAGTAATGCTTTCTGTACACCTAAAGACTTTGAAAAGATTTAGAAAAGACTTTATAAGATTATCAGCTCACATCTAAAGACTTGGGGTTCACAGTTTTTAGTCTCAGACTAAAGATTTTACAAACATTGAATCTTGTAGTGACACTATTTACAAGACTACAACTAGATTATTTTAGCTTTTTATTCCCACCAAATTCCTCCTATCATGCTCAGCAGTGATTTAACAAAAATGGAGGAGAAGCAGCTAAAGTTAGATATCAACATGTATCACATTATGTTGCATGATCCAAAATATTTCTGAAGGTAGGCCTACAGTGGTGGTATATCAGATAAGATCTCTCCTTCACACATTTGGGGTGAAGGAGTATATCGCTAAAGGAGCTGCTCAGTGCAGTGATGGTGTTCTGCAGGGGGTGGGAGTCACTGTCCAAATTATGTGATTATCATCATTAAATAATAATTAAAATAATAATAATATTAATAATAAATTATCATTATTATTAAATTATATAAAGGCAACCATACAGTCATGTGAAAAAAATAGGACACCACGAAAGCCTGTCTATTTTTCAACATATGGACATGTAATAACAATTTGAACAATACTGAAGGACCCAGTGATTTAACTAAACTATTTAAAAATAAGGAAGGCCTTTTTAAGACTCTCTGTGAAATGTAATTTTAAAAGAATGCAATTTTTGAGGAGGAATAAATTAGGACAAATAATAAATTTGAGGGTACATAACCCCCATATATTTCCCCCACACTGCTTATGAGTGTGGAAAAGGATTTAAAAAGATATCAAAGGACTTTGACATCAGCCATTCCACAATTTAATGGTGATTTGTTTGATGGTATTGTTTAATTACAATAAATCACTTTCTTTTCCAGGAATGAAAAAAAAATCAAATTAGACATTGTTATGTGAACATTTCTTAATAAAGAGTTGACTATTTAATGGGATGACCTAACTTTTTCACATGACTGTATATGGGGGTTATGAATCTATATCATTATATGATGAGAACAATAGTTTGAACTAAATATCTTGAAAGGGTATAATTTTAAATGCTGTGTTGAAATTATGAACAAGTGTTTCACAGTGAATATTCGAGGGTACATAATACAAGAAAAGATACATATCTACTATAGAATACAGAGAATGGACAATACTCACAGCAAGGGTAGCGAATTTATTGGTTGTTGATTGTTTTACGTCACTATGACTACGCTAAGACTTGCGATAATATCAAACATGTTTGATATGAAAGACTAGAGAAAGACGGGCATAAATCGGGTCGCCGACTGCAGATTATCACCTCACATTTAAAGATCGAGACGACGGGAGCGCGCCGAGACTCCAGTAAGATTCCTAAAAATGCCGGTCTTTCGTCTGGGACTGTGAAAATCCTTTGGTGTACGCCCGGCATAAGTCCACATGCATTTGCAGTAGTTAACAGTTTTTTTTTCAAGTGGCAGTCTTTAGAAAACCAGTCAATGTTTAATGCTTTCTGTACACCTAAAGACTTTGAAAAGATTTAGAAAAGACTTTATAAGATTATCAGCTCACATCTAAAGACTTGGGGTTCACAGTTTTTAGTCTCAGACTAAAGATTTTACAAACATTGAATCTTGTAGTGACACTATTTACAAGACTACAACTAGATTATTTTAGCTTTTTATTCCCACCAAATTCCTCCTATCATGCTCAGCAGTGATTTAACAAAAATGGAGGAGAAGCAGCTAAAGTTAGATATCAACATGTATCACATTATGTTGCATGATCCAAAATATTTCTGAAGGTAGGCCTACAGTGGTGGTATATCAGATAAGATCTCTCCTTCACACATTTGGGGTGAAGGAGTCTATCGCTAAAGGAGCTGCTCAGTGCAGTGATGGTGTTCTGCAGGGGGTGGGAGTCACTGTCCAAATTATGTGATTATCATCATTAAATAATAATTAAAATAATAATAATATTAATAATAAATTATCATCATTATTAAATTATATAAAGGCAACCATACAGTCATGTGAAAAAAAATAGGACACCACGAAAGCCTGTCTATTTTTCAACATATGGACATGTAATAACAATTTGAACAATACTGAAGGACCCAGTGATTTAACTAAACTATTTAAAAATAAGGAAGGCCTTTTTAAGACTCTGTGAAATGTAATTTTAAAAGAATGCAATTTGAGGAGGAATAAATTAGGACAAATAATAAATTTGAGGGTACATAACCCCCATATATTTCCCCCACACTGCTTATGAGTGTGGAAAAGGATTTAAAAAGATATCAAAGGACTTTGACATCAGCCATTCCACAATTTAATGGTGATTTGTTTGATGGTATTGTTTAATTACAATAAATCACTTTCTTTTCCAGGAATGAAAAAAAAATCAAATTAGACATTGTTATGTGAACATTTCTTAATAAAGAGTTGACTATTTAATGGGATGACCTAACTTTTTCACATGACTGTATATGGGGGTTATGAATCTATATCATTATATGATGAGAACAATAGTTTGAACTAAATATCTTGAAAGGGTATAATTTTAAATGCTGTGTTGAAATTATGAACAAGTGTTTCACAGTGAATATTCGAGGGTACATAATACAAGAAAAGATACATATTATCTACTATAGAATACAGAGAATGGACAATACTCACAGCAAGGGTAGCGAATTTATTGGTTGTTGATTGTTTTACGTCACTATGACTACGCTAAGACTTGCGATAATATCAAACATGTTTGATATGAAAGACTAGAGAAAGACGGGCATAAATCGGGTCGCCGACTGCAGATTATCACCTCACATTTAAAGGTCGAGACGACGGGAGCGCGCCGAGACTCCAGTAAGATTCCTAAAAAATGCCGGTCTTTCGTCTGGGACTGTGAAAATCCTTTGGTGTACGCCCGGCATAAGTCACCCATGAAATATATGTCCTGACTTACATTGGTATTTATATCCAGCATTTTACAGATAGTGTCAAGATATTCACAATTGGCACTTGGTGACTGGTAACAGCAGCACAGAAGTATCGACTTTCGGTGAGGTAGATGCATTTGCAACCATAATATTTCGATGTTAAAACTCATTAAATCAGTTCTTATTTTTACTGGCAAGTAATTCTGAATATAAAAAGCTACTCCACCACCAAAACCATTTCTGTCATTTCTGTATATGTTGTAACCTTCAATAAATAGTTCTATGTCATCAAAGGAAGAGTCCAAGTGAGTCTCCGAGATAGCAAGAATGTGTATTTTATACTCATTTAGCAGTTCAGCAACTTCATTGATTTTATTCCTGAGACTGTTTATATTAATATGTGCTAGTCTTAAGCCTTTTCTTGGTAATGAGTACATGAGTTTAATGTGCTGTCATACCTTTAGAGTTGCGCAGAGATTACTTAGGGATGCTAGTGCGGGAATGGATGATGAGTTTGTCGTATCTGATGTAGGCAATGTCTCCTTTGTCACGTGCTTCTTTCAACTTTGGCATCGGTTCCTTTCTTTTTAACCACACAGCATCAGTGTAATCGTCATTAATAAAAAAAATTGTGCCCTTGAGGTTCTTTGCTCTTTGCATAACCGCAGCTTTGTCCTTGAAGTTCAGAAATGTAACAACAATAGATCTTGGTCTGTTTCTAGCAGCTTCAGGTTTTCCTATTCGGTGTGCACGCTCCATCTCCATGTCTCTTTGTAGTTGTAGTTTTTGCCTAAAAATGTCCTTCACTTTTTCTTCAGAGTCTGCCCAGGATTCGCCAGTGGATTCAGGAACTCCATCAATCACAATATTATTTCTCCTTGATTGACCTTCAAGATATTCTTGTTTGTCACACATAACTTGCAGACTCTCACAGATTTTCACTATATCAGTTTCTGTGATCTTTCCATACTCAGACTGTTTAGCTTGAGTGACTTTAAGTTCATCTACGTCCTTCTGTGTATATTGTAAACTTGCTTTTAGCTCTTGTAATTCTTTGGAAACGTTATCCATTCTGGTGTTCACTGAGTCCATAATAATTTTAACAAAATCCTTGAACATTTCCTGTTGTTGCTGTAACAGAGCCATGAACATATCTTTTTGCTGTTGTAACAGTTCATTTACCTGAATGATGGTTGCATATTCCTCCTCTGTGTTCCTCAACTTTGGAGGAGCCATGTTCTGCTAACCCTGGAAGCTGGAAGCCTGGAGCCGGCCAGATGGTAGTGGCTGGAAGCCTGAAGCCGGCCTGGTGGTAGTGGCTGGAAAAGCCTTGAGCCGGCCTGGTGGTGGCTGGAAAACCCTGAGCCGGCCTGGTGGTGGTGGCTGGAAAAGCCTTGAGCCGGCCTGGTGGTGGTGGCTGGAAAGCCTGGAGCTGGCTAGGTAGAGGAAGATGGCTCCACTACCACCGGCAGGCCCAATCTCAATCCACCAAATATCACCCTTCAGTTTCTCAATCCACTGCCTCAAACCATCCAAATGACTACACATCAATCACAAAATCTGTTCAGAAAGTTCCTTTTTGGAGGATGATAAGCAGGTCTCTGTGCCTGAGCTGATGTCCGTCATACAGTGAATGTCTGTCCAAATGTCCCAGAGCTCTGCTTCTGTTGACTGGATGTAATGGTCCAAACACATTCCTTAAGTAGAGCTGAATACACCGAGGTCTATATTAACTGTATCTAGTGGTGGTCTATAAATCACAAACTTCAAACTGGTGGTGGT
The DNA here is from genome assembly GCF_949319135.1 of Squalius cephalus. Taxonomy (NCBI): domain Eukaryota; kingdom Metazoa; phylum Chordata; class Actinopteri; order Cypriniformes; family Leuciscidae; genus Squalius; species Squalius cephalus. The sequence goes on along the minus strand of NC_137135.1, from coordinate 268,884 downwards.
GCTGCTGGTGGTGCTGGTGCTGCTGGTGGTGCTGGTGCTGCAGGTGCTGCTGGTGCGGGCGCTGGTGGTGCTGGTGCTGGTGCTGGTGCTGCTGGTGCTGCTGCTGGTGCTGCTGCTGATGCTGGTGCTGGTGCTGGTGCTGCTGCTGCTGCTGATGCTGCTGGTGCTGATGCTCCTGGTGCTGATGCTGCTGGTGCTGGTGCTGGTGCTGATGCTGCTGGTGCTGGTGCTGGAGCTGGTGCGGGTGCTGGTGCTGGTGCTGGTGCTGATGCTGGTGCTGATGCTGCTGGTGCTGGTGCTGGTGCTAATGCTGATGCTGATGCTGCTGGTGCTGGTGCTGGTGCTAATGCTGATGCTGATGCTGCTGGTGCTGGTGCTGGTGCTAATGCTGATGCTGCTGGTGCTGGTGCGGGTGCGGGTGCTGGTGCTGGTGGTGCTGGTGTTGCTGGTGCTGGTGCTGATGCTGATGCTGCTGGTGCGGGTGCTGCTGCTGGTGCTGATGCTGATGCTGATGCTGCTGGTGCGGGTGCTGCTGCTGGTGGTGCTGGTGCGGGTGCTGGTGCTGATGCTGCTGATGCTGCAGGTGCTGGTGCTGGTGCTGCTGGTGCTGGTGCTGGTGTTGGTGCTGATGCTCCTGGTGCTGGTGCTGGTGCTGCTGGTGCTGCTGGTGCTGCTGGTGCTGGTGCTGGTGGTGCTGGTGCGGGTGCTGGTGCTGCTGGTGCTGATGCTGATGCTAGTGCTGGTGCTGGTGCTGGTGCTGATGCTGCTGGTGCGGGTGCTGCTGCTGGTGGTGCTGGTGCGGGTGCTGGTGCTGATGCTGATGCTGATGCTCCTGCTGCTGGTGCTGGTGCTGATGCTGATGCTCCTGCTGCTGGTGCTGGTGCTGGTGCTGGTGCTGATGCTGATGCTGCTGGTGCTGGTGCTGCTGGTGCTGCTGGTGCTGGTGCTGATGCTGATGCTGCTGGTGCTGGTGCTGCTGCTGGTGGTGCTGGTGCGGGTGCTGATGCTCCTGCTGCTGGTGCTGGTGGTGCTGGTCCTGATGCTGATGCTGATGCTGCTGCTGGTGCAGGTGCTGGTGCTGCTGGTGCTGGTGCTGATGCTGATGCTGGTGCAGGTGCTGCTGGTGCTGGTGCTGATGCTGCTGGTGCTGGTGCTGGTGCTGGTGGTGCTGATGCTGCTGGTGCTGGTGGTGCTGGTGCTGCTGGTGCTGATGCTGAGGGTGCTGCTGCTGGTGGTGCTGGTGCTGGTGCTGATGCTGATGCTGATGCTGCTGGTGCTGGTGCTGATGCTGCTGCTGGTGCTGGTGCTGATGCTGCTGATGCTGCTGGTGCTGCAGGTGCTGCAGGTGCTGGTGCTGCTGGTGCTGGTGCTCCTGCTGCTGGTGCTGGTGCTGCTGGTGCTGGTGGTGCTGCTGGTGCTGGTGCTGATGCTGGTGCTGATGCTGCTGGTGCTGGTGCTGGTGCTAATGCTGATGCTGATGCTGCTGGTGCTGGTGCTGGTGCTAATGCTGATGCTGATGCTGCTGGTGCTGGTGCTGGTGCTAATGCTGATGCTGCTGGTGCTGGTGCGGGTGCGGGTGCTGGTGCTGGTGGTGCTGGTGTTGCTGGTGCTGGTGCTGATGCTGATGCTGCTGGTGCGGGTGCTGCTGCTGGTGCTGATGCTGATGCTGATGCTGCTGGTGCGGGTGCTGCTGCTGGTGGTGCTGGTGCGGGTGCTGGTGCTGATGCTGCTGATGCTGCAGGTGCTGGTGCTGGTGCTGCTGGTGCTGGTGCTGGTGTTGGTGCTGATGCTCCTGGTGCTGGTGCTGGTGCTGCTGGTGCTGCTGGTGCTGCTGGTGCTGGTGCTGGTGGTGCTGGTGCGGGTGCTGGTGCTGCTGGTGCTGATGCTGATGCTAGTGCTGGTGCTGGTGCTGGTGCTGATGCTGCTGGTGCGGGTGCTGCTGCTGGTGGTGCTGGTGCGGGTGCTGGTGCTGATGCTGATGCTGATGCTCCTGCTGCTGGTGCTGGTGCTGATGCTGATGCTCCTGCTGCTGGTGCTGGTGCTGGTGCTGGTGCTGATGCTGATGCTGCTGGTGCTGGTGCTGCTGGTGCTGCTGGTGCTGGTGCTGATGCTGATGCTGATGCTGCTGGTGCTGGTGCTGCTGCTGGTGGTGCTGGTGCGGGTGCTGATGCTCCTGCTGCTGGTGCTGGTGGTGCTGGTCCTGATGCTGATGCTGATGCTGCTGCTGGTGCAGGTGCTGGTGCTGCTGGTGCTGGTGCTGATGCTGATGCTGGTGCAGGTGCTGCTGGTGCTGGTGCTGATGCTGCTGGTGCTGGTGCTGGTGCTGGTGGTGCTGATGCTGCTGGTGCTGGTGGTGCTGGTGCTGCTGGTGCTGATGCTGAGGGTGCTGCTGCTGGTGGTGCTGGTGCTGGTGCTGATGCTGATGCTGATGCTGCTGGTGCTGGTGCTGATGCTGCTGCTGGTGCTGGTGCTGATGCTGCTGATGCTGCTGGTGCTGCAGGTGCTGGTGCTGCTGGTGCTGGTGCTCCTGCTGCTGGTGCTGGTGCTGCTGGTGCTGGTGGTGCTGCTGGTGCTGATGCTGATGGTGCTGCTGGTGCTGGTGCTGATGCTGATGCTGATGCTGCTGGTGCTGCTGCTGGTGCTGATGCTGCTGGTGCTGCTGCTGGTGCTGGTGCTGCTGCTGGTGCGGGTGCTGCTGCTGGTGGTGCTGGTGCGGGTGCTGGTGCTGATGCTCCTGCTGCTGGTGGTGGTGCTGGTGCTGGTGCTGCTGGTGCTGCTGGTGCTGATGCTGGTGGTGCTGGTGCGGGTGCTGGTGCTGATGCTCCTGCTGCTGGTGGTGGTGCTGGTGCTGCTGGTGCTGCTGGTGCTGGTGGTGCTGCTGGTGCTGGTGCTGGTGCTGCTGCTGGTGCTGGTGTGGGTGCTGCTGGTGCTGGTGCTGGTGTGGGTGCTGCTGGTGCTGGTGCTGGTGCTGATGCTGATGCTGGTGCTGGTGCTGATGCTGCTGGTGCGGGTGCTGGTGCTGGTGCTGGTGTGGGTGCTGCTGGTGCTGGTGCTGGTGCTGATGCTGATGCTGGTGCTGGTGCTGATGCTGCTGGTGCGGGTGCTGGTGCTGGTGCTGGTGCTGCTGCTAGTGCTGGTGGTGCTGGTGCGGGTGCTGGTGCTGCTGCTGGTGGTGCTGGTGCGGGTGCTGGTGCTGCTGGTGCTGGTGCTGATGCGGGTGCTGGTGCTGCTGGTGCTGATGTGGATGCTGATGCTGCTGGTGCTGGTGCGGGTGCTGGTGCTGGTGCTGGTGCTGCTGCTGGTGCTGATGCTGCTGGTGCGGGTGCTGCTGCTGGTGCTGGTGTGGGTGCTGCTGGTGCTGGTGCTGGTGCTGATGCTGATGCTGGTGCTGGTGCTGATGCTGCTGGTGCGGGTGCTGGTGCTGGTGCTGGTGCTGCTGCTAGTGCTGGTGGTGCTGGTGCGGGTGCTGGTGCTGCTGCTGGTGGTGCTGGTGCGGGTGCTGGTGCTGCTGGTGCTGGTGCTGATGCGGGTGCTGGTGCTGCTGGTGCTGATGTGGATGCTGATGCTGCTGGTGCTGGTGCGGGTGCTGGTGCGGGTGCTGGTGCTGCTGCTGGTGCTGATGCTGCTGGTGCGGGTGCTGCTGCTGGTGCTGGTGTGGGTGCTGCTGGTGCTGGTGCTGGTGCTGATGCTGATGCTGGTGCTGGTGCTGATGCTGCTGGTGCGGGTGCTGGTGCTGGTGCTGGTGCTGCTGCTAGTGCTGGTGGTGCTGGTGCGGGTGCTGGTGCTGCTGCTGGTGGTGCTGGTGCGGGTGCTGGTGCTGCTGGTGCTGGTGCTGATGCGGGTGCTGGTGCTGCTGGTGCTGATGTGGATGCTGATGCTGCTGGTGCTGGTGCGGGTGCTGGTGCTGGTGCTGGTGCTGCTGCTGGTGTGGGTGCTGGTGCGGGTGCTGCTGCTGGTGGTGCTGGTGCGGGTGCTGGTGCTGGTGCTGGTGGTGCTGGTGCTGCTGCTGGTGTGGGTGCTGGTGCGGGTGCTGCTGCTGGTGGTGCTGGTGGTGCTGGTGCGGGTGCTGGTGCTGGTGGTGCTGGTGCTGGTGCTGGTGCTGATGCTGATGCTGCTGGTGCTGGTGCTGGTGCTGATGCTGCTGGTGCTGGTGCGGGTGCTGCCCCTGGCTCCTCCTCTTCTTGGTCACACACTGCTGAACTCGGCCCTGTTTCGAATTACTCTGGGGTAATGAATCATGAAGTGATGTTTAGGGATCATTCTGCGATGTGGGTAAAGCTCTTTGAAAAGTTGGTGATGGTCAACAATGAGATGCTTCAGACATACTGTCATTCCATCAGTAACAACTGGAGAAAATATAATGTTCGTAATTTGCAACAGAAGCAACAAGAGTCTATAGTGGGCATTTCCTTCTCGTAAAACATCTCCAAATATCAAGGGCATATTCCGGATTAAGCAAAAAGTTTGAATGGCATTGAGACCAATTCCGTTTCCAGTCTGCTCCAAGTTTATTCTGGTTGGACGATTTTTTCATTCAACATAGCCATAATTGGATGAGTATATTCGGTTACAAACATCTGTCTTGGATATGATTTTGTTGTCTGAGAGGTAAGCAAACAGCAACTTCAACTCAAATTGCCCCACTCCTTCCAATATGTCATGCATAATGTCTACAGCATAATTTTCAGAAACATGAAAGTACTGTAGATCATTGAATAAACATTGTCGCTTAACTCCAAATGTGGATGGCAGTGTAGGATCTACCATGAGGTCATTGCAATGCTGATCATGCAGTGCTTTATTACGCAATGTTATTCTTGGATCATCATCCCTGAAAACCGTTTGTGAGGTCTGTTTGTCCACTAGACAAAAACGATAAAAATTGTTTGCACTGAATGATTCAACATACCCGAGTAATGTGTGCAATCCCAAATTGTCTCCAGTTACTTGTGCAATTGTTCCGTAAACTGGTTCATCAGAGAAAGGAACTTCAATTCCTGTACACTCAAGGAACTTTCAGATCACGTACGAGGGGCTGTAAGATTAAATCAAATCCATACTTCTTCACATCCTCAGTATGAAAAAGGGCTAAAAGATGAATATTCATAAGAGCGGAGTTTATCTTTGGAGATAGGTTTCGTAAAACAAAGTATATACTTCCAACCTTATGGATACCATGCTTGGATCCGAGTGGATTTGCCATTTCAAAATCATCGTAGAATATCTGTATTTGGAGAGAGTTTGGTTTTTCAGAGAAGAGGGGGTGATCTCTAAAATAGTTACCATCACAGAAGTCTTTGTAAAACCCAGTTTTCTCACAAGGCTGCACAAAATGATCACAGATCTCTTGGTTGGTGAATATGAACTTCAAAGTTTGCAATAGAGGAATATAAACAAATTTGTCTGTTATGGGAACTTGATCATATGTGCCAGTAGTTCGATTCCTTCTAGTGTCATACCTCACTCCTAGGGCTACCTCAACAGGTTCTACAATACCCCATTTCTCACTGAAATGTTTTCTCCTTTTTGCCTCAGTGTTCAGTTTGCTAAATGGATTTTCAAGGTTGTCAAAATAATCGTCAAACTTTGTTCTGATCTCCTCATCGTTAGAGAGTAATTTTACAACATCATCTTTAACATTTGAATGCAATTCCTCTACAAGTTCCTCCATATTTTCAACAACAGTCGTTATGACATTAGTAGCCACACCACAGCCTTGGAGATTTGCAATAAGGGATGCACACATTTCTTGGGTATGTTGCCTGGTCTCATTACATCTTTGAGAATTCTCTGGTTGCTCTGGAATTAAATTAACTACGGGTTCATCAGATATGTCAACTATGACGGGTTCGTTCTCAACTATGACGGGTTCGTTCTCAAATATGACGGGTTCGTTCTCAAATTGATCTAGACTTTTAGCGCTATGTTTGTTATGGAGATGTTTTCTAAAGCCTGAAAAAGTCCAAAATCTCTGGTGGCATCCAGTCTGGTCACACATCAACTGAAACTTCTTACCAGGATAAAAGGCATGGAAAACTTTGAGATAACGGATCAACATTTGAACGGTAACAAAACTAGACTTGCAAACAAAGCATCTGAACATCATAACTCTTTAGTTGAGGAGCTTAGCTCTTAGGTCCTTGACTCTGGGAGTTTCGTGAGAATGACCTACATCAATGTTGTAGATGGTGGTCTGCACAAATGTGTACATGCCATTTAAGGCCTGGTCATAGGAGATGCCGAAAACATAATGTGCTTTGAAAAGTTCATCAAAGGCTGACAGGGAAGACTTGCCCTTGCAGGGAAGGAGATCACCATCCAATGCAATGTAGAACTCGTGGATGTGCTTTCTTGTCGTCCCAACTGCCAGGATGTAGGGCTGCCTCCGCTGGTTTGGACCAGAGTGCTCCTGAAGGCTGCGACATGACTGTAAGATAACAATAAACTGAAATGAATCTACACTGAACATCACATTTTGATGGATAAGTCACACTCTGATAGAAACCTGTCTGTGACTTCCTAAAGTCACACTCTGATAGAACAAGCACAAGACTGCAGTCAAAAGAGGTGAACCCCACTCTCTATTCGCTATGCACTTCAAGGAGGCAAAACATAAATTATCAGACTACCAACGGTAAAATCTTCATCAAGTTAAATGGGTCTCCAGAGGAGGCCAAAATTCTCATAGTAAGAAACATGGAGGAGTTGGACAAGTATCAGTGATCATAATGCACATCAGCCATCTAATTAAGGTAACATCTGACTTACACTATCACTATGAGTACTGAGCCACACACGGGTGGTCAAAATGACAATTATATAGAGACAGACTTTTTGCAGAGAATTGAACAACTACGTCAATTGGATCTGGGTGCAACTGAATATACTGAGTACAATATGCATGATGTAGAGACTGATATTGATCCTGACAACAATTTCCTTTCTATTATTAACAACAACTGTAACTACTATACAAATGAACAATACAGCGATAATTGTATTACTGAGGATAAATTGACTATTATTAATTTTAATAGCAGAAGTTTGTATACAAATTTTAATGCAATAAGTGAATATCTACAAAATTTTGTTTATCCCTTCAGTGTGATAGCGATTTCTGAAACCTGGTTCAATCAAGAGAAAGGAATTGACTTTGAAATGGATGATTATGGTCTGCATTACGTGAATAGACAGAATAAAACTGGAGGTGGGGTCGCGCTATATGTGCACAAAACTATAAAATATTCGCTTCTAAGTAATATGTCATTTGTAGTTGATAATTTAATGGAATGTATAACAATAGAAATCAATAATGGAAAGAAAAAAATATTATTATAAGTTGTGTTTATAGATCACCTGGGTCAAGTATTGATACTTTCAATGAAGAGATGGAGAATCTGTTTTCAACAGTTAATAATAAGTCCTTATTTATTTGTGGGGACTTTAACATTGACCTCTTAAATCCAAACAAACATAAACTGACTGATGAATTCATTGAAAGAATGTACTCCATGTCCTTATTCCCAACAATAACAAAACCCAGTAGAATTACATCACACAGTGCAACCTTAATCGATAATATCTTTACAAATAACTTGACAAATAACATATCTAATGGTTTGCTTATTTGTGATATTACGGACCATTTACCTGTTTTTGTTGTATATGACTGTAATGTTTCAAAAACAAAAGAAATCTGTAATGTAAGCTGCAAAAGATTACTAACTCAAGAAGCAATTAATGCATTTAATGATGACCTGAGAGTACAAGACTGGAGTTCTGTTCATGGAGAGACCGACACAGACAGAGCCTATAATAATATTTTAGAAATATTTACATATTCATATGATAAGTATTGCCCCATTTCAGTTTACAGTAAACACAATAAATATTTAAAATGTCCATGGATGACTAAAGGTTTACAAAATGCATGCAAAAAGAAAAATAATCTCTATAAATTATTCATTAAACTGAAAACAAAAGAAGTGGAGAATAGATATAAGTTGTATAAAAATAAGTTAACTGATGTAATAAGAATAGCCAAGAAATTTTATTATAAGAAATTATTGATTGATAATAAATCTAATATAAAAGGAACTTGGGATGTATTAAATAACATTCTCAAAAAAGGCTTTAAAAAAATGACTTACCCAGAATATTTTGTTGATGCACATGGTGAATATCGTACTAAGAATAGGATAGTTAACATTTTTTTTGTAAACATCGGCCATGACTTGGCATCAAGAATACCTGATGAACAAATAGAGCACAATATTGATAAACTTGAGAATAATTCAAACACCATCTTCCTTTCAGCAGTCAGTGAGCAAGAAGTAATGGATATTGTCCAAAAGTCCAAAAATAACTACTCTATGGACTGTTATTCCATCAATATGGCAATACTAAAAAAAGTTATAAACAACATCAAATCACCTCTAACGCACATCTGTAATCAGTCACTTCTAAATGGTTGTGTTCCCAAGAAAATGAAAATTGCTAAAGTTATTCCACTATTCAAAAATGGAAATAAACATAATTTTACCAATTATAGACCAATCTCATTGCTTCCTCAGTTTTCAAAAATTGTAGAAAAAATATTCAATATTCGATTAGAAAAATTTGTTGAAAAATATAAACTGATAAATGAAAGTCAATATGGATTTAGAAGCAAAAGATCTACATCTATGGCTATAATTGATGCTACAGAAGAATTATCAAATGCATTGGACAATAAAAAATTTACCATTGGAATATTTATTGATTTGAAAAAAGCCTTTGACACTATTAATCATGTAATATTACTTAAGAAACTAGAAAGGTATGGGATACGAGGGGTGGCTGGAAACTGGGTAAAAAGCTCTTTGAGTGACAGAATGCAATATGTGCAGATGGGTGAGTTCTCATCTGATTGTCGTGTAATTTCTTGTGGTGTCCCTCAAGGGTCAGTATTGGGCCCTAAACTATTCAACTTGTACATCAATGATATATTTCATGTTTCTAAATTACTCAAGTGTGTTTTGTTTGCAGATGATACCAACATTTTCTACTGTGATGACAATTATGATAAGGTTATTAATGTTGTAAATACGGAACTAAGGATAAGGAATATAAAAAAATGGATGGATAGTAATAAATTATCTTTAAATTTAGATAAAACTAAAGCTATATTATTTGGTAATTATAAGAAAAAAATGGATAAGATGATTGAGATAGATGGGATACAAATTGAAAATGTCTCTGAAATAAAAATTTTAGGAATTACAATAGACAATAAACTAACTTGGAAAACTCACATCAGACACATAAAAACCAAAGTCTCCAAAAGCCTTGCGATAATAAATAAAGCCAAACAGGTACTTGATGAGAATTCACTCCGTACTTAACTTACTGTGTTGAAGTATGGGGAAATAATTATAATAACTTAATACAATCACTATTTATTTTACAAAAAAGGGCTATACGTACCATACACAAGGCTGAATATCTTGAACACACTAATCCACTATTTCTTAAATCGAAATTATTAAAAATACAGGACCTAGTTAAATTTAATACAGCACAATTTTTATTTAAAGCATTTCATAATCTATTACCTGCTAACATACAAAAATTATTCACACAGAGAGAGCAGTTGTACAGTTTGAGGAGTTATGGGAACTTTTTAATACCAACGATCAGAACTACTAGGAGGAGTTTCTGTGTGTCTGTATGTGGGGTTAAACTATGGAATAGTCTGGGGCTGGAACTCAAACAAAGTCAAAGCATTCATCAATTTAAAGTACTCTATAAAAAGAAGGTCTTGTCACATTACAAGGAGGGCATTGTTTAAAGTGTAAGTTGCAGGTTAACCACCACAGTCAATTAATGTGTAAATTAAAGTGCTCTATATGTATATATTTAATTATTTCTGTCTTAAAATGCGTTAAAATAACATATATTGTGGTTTCTTCAAAGGTAGCGTGTTTTTTCAGTTACTGGGTGATGACGTCATAAGAGGAACTCGCAACCCATACTCCGCTAGATTCCTACTGTATTATGGCTATCTGGAGAACGACTGAGGATGTGGGAAACCATCAAATTCTTTATGGACCACAGCCCTACAATTTTTAACTGGTCAGGCGTGAGAGAGGGGAGCCATGGCACTCAAAGAGTTATTAATGCTTGGTGTGAGGAGAATGAGTGGAGGGTTAGCCAGGTGTCCCAGTGAGTAACGTTAGCTACGTTAGAGCTAACTTAGTCTAGTCTGGTGCAAACTTAACCCGGATAATATAACGGAACAAGCGAGTCTTTTCAAAATATTGCCGTCATGTAGAATAGCAAGGAGGGACAACGACTGAAGACATTATTTACTTACAGTAAGTCAGTCCAAATCAGAGCTGCAAGCCTGCAACGTTAGAGATGCACACACTGCACAGGCATCAATCGCTAGTCTCATCGACGCCTCAAACGTCATGTAATACCCTTCCTCAGTCCACGCGTTATCAATTCCTCACGATTTAATTAGCGATGTTTATTGTCAGAAAAGAAAAAGAGAGATCGATGTCCCCATCACTGTGTTTGTGTGGGCTATCAGCAGTGGAGAGTATGTGCTGCCGTGAGGTGAACGCGTTTAGTTTAGTGGACAGCTCGACCTGCGACCGGCTGATCTGACGTGCCTGAACCCGTTTGTTTTGCGAATAGCTTATTCTCATTTCAGGCAGGATCACGGTCCCCTTGAAGTCAGCACACACGAGTATGTTTACAGTCGAGTTATTTTATCCATAATTTTTTTATCAAATAAAACATACAACCAACTTTTCTGAAGTTATGTAAGGCATCTATAGCTGCTAGCGTACGGTAACTCTACTAGTGAGTTCCTCTTATGACGTCACGCCCCATCTAGTGGAAGGGAGCGGGAGCGGTTAAAACCACTGTTAAAAGTGCCAACTTTTCATATTATATCAGCATTTTGGTATAAAAAACAATGGTGGGCGGTTCTTATCTTTATGTTTAATAAACACATTGCATTACTTCGTGAAAAATTTAACCTGCAACTTACACTTTAATTATGTGGTGTTGTATTCATGTATTCATAATCTGTCTTATTTTACCTTGTAGGTATTCTGATTACCATTGTTGGTATTACTATAGTTTTGATGTATCTATGTATTCATAGTCTGTCTTATTTTACCTTGTAGGTATTTGATTACCATTGTTGGTATTATTATAATTGTTACCTGCGGAAATATATGGTGTGATGTGTATTTAAGATATGTTTGTGTTTTTTTTTTTTTTTTTGTCATTTTCTTTTTCATGTTTTTTCTCATACATCTTTAGATATACATATAACTGAGTGTTGTGATAATGTTAATAATTAAGGAAGCAATTGCCTTGTTTTTGTTTTTCCTGTTAATTGTAACCGGGGTGGGTTTAAATAAGCTTGACTTCTACCCACTCCGTTTCGAGCAATAGATGGAATTATGTTGATAAAGTATGATGAATTTAACTTGTTGTATATATGAATCAAAATGCTTCTTTATTGCCTTTGTTAGGTGTCATCTTATATTGCTCGAAATAAATAAATAAATTCAAATTCAAATTCAGACTTAAAATTCTGTGGAGGTGGCATTGAAAAGAAACAGATTAATAATCTGGGGGGGTTACACAATTGCCTTTTGACAATGGCTATTGCCATTGGAGATTAGGACACACTGACCTTATGAAATTTGACTACATGGTCCACAGCTTCCCGGGTACTGATCTTTACAGCTCCCTTCTTTCCACTCTGAGGTGGTGGCAGCGGGTAGACCAGCAGCAGCAGTGAGGCCATGTCACTATCCCAACCTGAGAAGGCAGAAGCACCTGCTTTAAGCATGATATACACCTGATCAAAACCTTTGATACTACATCAATATTAAAACTCACAACTCTTTTCAATAACAATACTAGTTATGCAACTAACAATTTTTTTGATAATCGATTAACCTGTCAATAATTAATCAATTGGTTGGATTAAAAGGCCAATTTATCGAGGAAATTTTATTCTGCACAATGCTCTCCTTCAAACATTGTGCCAATTGAAGCCTATGAAAACGGTAGTAAATTAATCTACGTGGGCTTCAGTCAAGGGTTATTGCGCTTCCATTCCGACCGCCGTTTGATTGATGTACGGACTTGCGCTCATTCAGTGAAGTTTACGAAGACTCAATTACTGACAGGACATTGTGTAAAATGCTGAGGAAAACACATCTCGAAACACATTAAACATCACACACATTTGTCGCAGCATCTGACAAGACAGGCCACATTAATACAATTACAAGTCAGTTTGAAGAACTTAATATAAAACATTCTCATGTTTTGTATTGTGCAATTTTCTCGCAGCAGCTAACTCTGCGACCTCTGCTCTGTTTTTCAGATGCGTTTCATGCATAGAAATGCGTTTTACACCATTGTGAAGTGACATAATGAATTGATAATGAAATTCTTTCTTGATTATTTTTGATTATCGATTAGTTGTTGCAGCCCTAAAAAATATATTATTTGTCTACACAACTATTTGTCATGGTAAATAAATTAAGTCGACATTTGAAATATACACACCAGATTCATGTAAATTATTTACCTGGGACCTCGTCATCCTCATCAGTGTTCTTCTCTGCAGACTGGATGAGATGGTCAAGCAGGGGTGTCTTGCTGATGTCCTTGGCTTGCTCTATTACTTTGGCCTTCAGGAAATCCCATTTCTCTAGGAGTTTTGATGAAGTCTCAGCTCCAAACAACAGGTCAAAGTCTTGCGCCACCTAAAGGGGAGGAAGCAAGCATATGTGTATTTGATGATGGTGGTATAGTGGTAGGTGACCGTTTTCATCTTTGAACAGCTGTTCTTGACATTGCAAAAACATAATAAATGTGCTTACAAAAAAAAAAAAACTTACCAGGCCTTTTGTGTCAAGAAACCTTGGGAACACAGTAAGCACTGTGCTGCATTGCTCAGGATCATGGATCAACTTTTGCCTGTGCTGGAAGGTTTCTCTCATTTTTATGAAGATCTGTTCGTTGTCTGTGCTGTGCTTCAGTAGAGATATGGCCTCACGACACTGGTCTCCCTCCAACTGCTGCACTTTAGTCACTTCTCTCTCTAAGTTTGGTCCGCTGCTGCCTGTAGTGTGAGAGCTCCTTCTCCTACCCCCATTGGTACCGCCATTGCTGAGTTCTCGCTGTGTGTTTTTAATCTTCCAGGCAATGTAGCCCTCATTGCTGTCTATGTCAAAAAAGTGTTCCTAAAGACAGTATCAACAAAGATGGAAATGTATAAAAAAATTGTTTCAGCATGAATCAATAGAGATCTTTAGAAAAGAAGTGTTAGACTTCTAAAATGCACCAGAACATTATTCATTTGTTTATTAAGATTAACCTTACTTTTAAATATGTACTCACATAGCCTTTTTTGGAGTAGGGATCTTTTAGAGAGGGGAACAGTGTTACTATCCCCAATGCATACTGTGCTCTTTTATCCATAGGGGGAGCACGTCTGTGGAATAAATGTTGTGTATTAAAACCAACACACCGGAAAACCTATGATCTGCGCAAGGCCACAGCTCATTGGCCACGGTTGTCATTTAATGATAATCACCTATTTGATTACAACTACCAAATCTGCAATTGAATACTATGAATATACACTTTACCAAATCATACTTTTCAAACATTTCAGCAACAACAATGCTAACAAGATCACGGCGTGCTCGGTCCTTCATCTCTCCAGTCATTGCATATTTTGCAAGGATTTTCTCCCCTCCAGGCTTTTGTTCCAGAATTCTTTTGACAAGCTTGACAACAGGAAAATTTTTTATGGTAACAGTAACAGGTAAATGTAATGTTTGCAACATAAAGAGAAATGTTCTGAAAAAACATCACCTCTTTGGCTTGTGAAGAACTGTCATCAGTATGTAGACTTTTTGGGGACATCACAAAGGCGTCATCAATGCGCTGTCTTTTTGGGGACATCAGAGAAGCATCACTGTCCGATGAGGGTGATGATAGTGACAAGGTGTCTGTGCACGAGGACTGGATGGGAGAGTCTGAAAAGGGCAAAAAGATCATCATTTTAAAAAAAATATTTCAGTCAATGTTTCCACAGGTTTAAGTGAGGAGAGGTTAAAAAAAGGCATGGTGAGACTGCTTCCAGGACACTGTTTTCTTTGCCATCTATAAATTACATGAGTTTTGGTAGTTAATGTGGCCAGACTTTAAGCAGTTTAGGCCATGATACATTAACTACTAGATGGCAAGACTGACTGTTTTTTGAGAAGTACTCGGGTCAACAGTCTTACCGGCTAATCCATTTTATCTCAAATGTAGTTTTTCACATCCTTATGTGAACACTGACAGATAAGAGATAAGGTTGGAAATATGCAAAGTAGTCCTTTAACAGAGAAAGCACAAATCGGACATTGGTGAGAAGCTACTGTTTTGGTTTTGTGATAGCAAATAAATTACAATGTTAACACATTGGTATTGTTACCCTGCAATGTACATTGTAATTGTACAACCATTTACCAGAAACGTACTCGGTTACTAACGTAACCTCGGTTCTCTCTAGAAGAGTTCTCTCGTACTGCGTTTGAAAAACGCTACGGGAAAAGTCTCTTTTCACGAAACACTGAAGCAAAAATTATCCTTTAATTTTTATATATGTAAAACGCGTTACGGCAGCAGCAGACAGCTGAAGCAAGACGGCTTGTCCGCTCATTGGCTGCTCTGCGGCAACTGCATAAGCCTATCGAGCGCAGGCTGATGCAACATCAGACCAATGAGGGCGCTTCGCGCCCTCCTCGCCACTTCCCGCCGAGACGGGCGTGGCTTACCTCTATAAAAGGAGCTCGAGAAGGCTGATTCACTTGATTTTGATCGCCGAAGCGAACCAGAGTGAACCAAACGCACGGCAAGGGAACGCAGTACTCGTTCCCTCTTCTAGAGAGAACCGAGGTTACGTTAGTAACCGAGTACGTTCTCTTACGAGAGTTCTCTCGTACTGCGTTTGAAAAACGCTACGGGAACCCCTTGTAAAACGCCGTGCGTGCTGGGATAACAAACACTGATCACCGGAAGCTGTTTCAGGCATACAGTGCATAATCACCAGATAGACTCACACAGAGTCGGGGAATAAGGGGGAAGCCTTAATTCCCTATATTGTAGCGTCCGCAGGCTAACATGACCTCACAGGGAGAGTCTAAAGACAGGAGGGGTTTCCTCCGTCCTTATATAGACATGTCCACAGACGCGAATATGACATCACATAGCCAGGGCAGGGAGCCTGCACTAATGTGGGAAAACGTGGGTCTTACACAGTTCTGCCCAGTACAGTCGGTAGCGCATTGCGCCTGTAAATAGATTACACCGACAAAAGCTTAGCCTGTAAGGCGGGAACCTCTAGGTTATAAAACCTGATAAATGTAGACGGTGAGGCCCAGCCTGCCGCCGTACATATATCCTGTAAGGAAATCCCGCTGGACCAAGCCCACGAGGAGGCAACGCCTCTCGTAGAGTGCGCTCTGACTCCAAACGGGCATTGAATGCCCTTGGCAGTATAAGCCAGCGCTATGGCGTCAACTATCCATCTGGATAGACTCTGTTTCGAAACAGCCGTTCCTTTGGAACGACCGCTGAACGAGACAAAGAGCTGCTCTGTCTGTCTGAAAGCAGCAGAGCGGGACATATAAGTTCTTAAAGCCCTAACAGGGCAAAGAAAACTCGAATCCCCTTCCTCGCTCGACGCCGGCAGGGCAGCCAGGGAAATGACCTGAGCCCGAAAAGGCGTGTTAAGGGATTTCGGCACGTAGCCGTGCTTAGGTTTGAGTATGACTTTAGAGTCATTAGGACCAAACTCCAAGCACGTCGGGCTCACGGAGAGCGCGTGCAGATCGCCTATGCGCTTCACTGAAGCGAGAGCCATCAAAAACACTGTTTTGAAGGACAAATGTTTGAGGCTGACTGATTGTATAGGCTCAAAAGGGGCACCTTTCATAGCCGCCAGGACCGTAGACAGGTCCCACATAGGGACTGACGGAGGTCTGGGTGGATTCAGTCTCCTAGCTCCCCTGAGGAAGCGGATGACTAAATCATTCCTCCCCAGTGACTGACCCAGCGTTGAACCGGAGAACGCTGAAATAGCCGCCACATATACTTTGAGCGTGGAAGGGGATCTGCCCTTATCCAACAGCTCTTGTAGGAAGGAGAGAACCTCCGCTACCTCACATTCGAGGGGTGAAAGGCTCCGAGCTGTACACCAGCCGGAGAAAACCGACCACTTTGAAGCGTAGAGCCGCCTGGTCGACGGCGCTCTAGCCTCCGTGATGGTATTCATGACTCCCTCTGTGAGACTAACGGGTATCCGTTGAGCGCCCACACATGAAGGGACCATAGTTCCGGGTGTGGGTGCCAAATCGAGCCCCTGGCCTGCGAGAGGAGATCTCTCCTCAACGGCACTTGCCATGGAGCGATGTCCGCTAACTGCATCAGAACTGGGAACCATGTCTGGTTCTTCCAGAACGGTGCTACAAGCAGCACTGGGCATTTTGTCTTCCTGACCCGTTCCAACACCTGTGGCAGGAGGGAGACGGGGGGAAAAGCATATAGCGGGCGGCGCGGCCACCTTTGGGACAGCGCGCTGTCGGTCTTTGAAAAGAACGCGGGGCAGTGAGCGTTTTCGTGGGACGCGAATAGGTCCACCTCCGCTTTGCCAAATCTCTCCCACAACAGCCGGACTGTTTGTGGGTGTAGAGACCATTCGCCTGTAGGAACGTTGTTCCTGGACAGTCTGTCCGGGCCCACGTTCAGAAGCCCGGGCACATGTACTGCTCTCAGCGAGCGTAAGTTGTGCTGAGCCCATAGTAGGAGGCGATTCGCCAGCCTGTACAGGGATGTGGAATTCAGACCACCCTGGCGATTTATGTAGGACACCACTGCCATGTTGTCCGAACGGACTATGACGTGTTGGTCCTTGATATGGGGACAAAAACGCGTCAGCGCGTTGTGCACTGCCAGCATTTCTAGGCAGTTTATGTGTTGGAGCTTTTCTCGTTCCGACCATAGGCCGAAGAACGGTCTGCCCTCGAGCAGCGCTCCCCATCCCAAGGTGGATGCGTCCGTAGACACCATCCTCACCCTCGAGGAAGTCCCCAGGCTTACACCTGATTGGTACCAGTCGTTCGCCGTCCAAGGCACCAGGGCTGTGACACAGTCCTGATCGACCTTGAGGCGTAAATGACCGGACGCCCATGCTCTGCGCGGTACCCGCGCTTTCAACCAGAACTGCAGCGGGCGCATGCGGAGCAAGCCCAGCCGGAGAACTGATGATGCTGAGGCCATGAGACCCAGCATCCTTTGAAATTTCCTGAGCGGGGTGAAAGCGCCGCGGCGGAAAGACTTCGCCGCGCGCTGAATGTTCAGTACGCGCTGTGGCGACAGCCGTGCTGTCATAGACCGTGAGTCCAGAACTATACCCAGAAACGGAATCGTTTGACTGGGGTTCAGTGAACTCTTCGCCCAATTGACCGTGATACCAAGATTCTCGAGGTGATCGAGTAAAATGGCTCTGTGCTCCACGAGCTGAGATCGTGATTGAGCTAGGATCAACCAGTCGTCCAAATAGTTCAGCACTCGCATGCCTCTGAGTCTGAGAGGAGCGAGCGCTGCGTCCATGCATTTCGTAAATGTACGAGGTGCCAGGGACAAGCCGAAAGGCAGGACTGTATACTGGTATGTCTGACCCTCGAAGGCGAATCTCAAGAATCGCCTGTGATGTGACGCTATCTGTATTTGAAAATACGCGTCCTTCAGATCTATCGACATGAACCAGTCTTCCCGGCGAATATGCGCGAGAATTTTGCTGGTTGTGAGCATTTTGAAACGGCGTTTCACTAACACTCTGTTCAGTCGTCTGAGATCCAGAATGGGTCTGATACCGCCGTCCTTTTTGGGGACTAGAAAGTATCTGCTGTATATCCCCTGTTCGCTTTGCGCTCGGGGAACAAGCTCTATCGCCCCTTTGCTTATCAGTTTCAATATTTCGGCGCGAAGTAGGTGTGCTACATTCAGCGGTACCGAAGTTTCGACGCGTGCTGTGAAGCGCGGAGGGCGTCAAGTCAAGTCAAGTCATCTTCATTTATATAGCGCTTTTAACAATGTAGATTGTTTCAAAGCAGCTTTACAGAGATAAGCGTATCATTTAAGGTAATAGAGATTGTTTCGGCTTTACAGCAGAGTTAAGTTATTTCCATCTAAAGTTAGTTTTGATTGATTTGCTTCCGTCGCAATGATCATTTGTTATTAAATTAGGGGCCGCTAAGACGACACCATTCTCTCTACACAAACTTTAAACGCAGACCTGTGAGAAACGCTGATGGTGTTCACATGCGCATTTAGAATGAGTTCTATAGTTATGTGCGTTTGAATATATGCAGGTTTGGAATTCCCTACAAGCCAAGCCTAAACAAAGTACTTGTCTTTCCCTATAAATTTTGATAAAGAATTTTATTTTATTTTGTTGCTTTGGGGTAGGAACGCGAAACGGATTTTCCAGACAACGCCTTATCTGTAGAGTGGTAGTGGGATCCTCCATAGGGAGAGACTAGTTGGCACTTCAGCACTGCGTTGTCATCGGTCCAGGCGAAGGTCCTTCGTCAGATCTGGATATGGCCCGGATCCGGCAGGCTGCAGGAAAACCTCGGGATAAACACAGACACTAAAATTAGCGTAGATGCCATTCTTCTCATGATGTAACGAGTACATCAGGATTTTTGGGAAGTGTTCCCGGTTCCGGCTGACCTAATCTATGCAGCCTAACATTAAATTATAGAAGTCTATAATGTATTATGTGAAAGCTAGGTCAAAGAGATGTGTCTTTAATCTGGCTTTGAACTGACAGAGTGTGTCTGCTTCCCGGACAATGGTAGGAAGACTGTTCCAGAGTTTTGGTGCTAAATAGGAAAAGGATCTACCGCCAGCAGTCGATTTTGATATTCTAGGTATTATCAACTGGCCGGAATTTTGAGATCGCAATAGACGTGAAGAACTATAATGCGTTAAGAGCTCGCTCAAGTACTGCGGAGCTAAACCATTTAGTGCTTTGTAAGTGATCAGCAATATTTTAAAATTGATGCGATGTTTAATAGGGAGCCAATGCAGTTTTGACAGAACCGGGCTAATATGGTCATACTTCCTGGTTCTGGTAAGAACTCGAGCTGCTGCGTTTTGAACCAGCTGTAATTTGTTTATTAAGCGTGCAGGACAACCACCCAGTAGAGCATTACAATAATCTAGCCTTGAGGTCATGAACGCATGAACTAATTGTTCCGCATTTGTCAATGAGAGCATATGGCGTAATTTAGATATATTTTTAAGATGGAAAAATGCAGTTTTACAGATACTAGACACGTGACTTTCAAATGAAAGATTGGTATCAAAGAGCACACCCAGGTTCCTAACCGACGACGAAGACTTAACAGAGCAGCCATCAAGTGTTAGACAGTATTCTAGGTTATTACGTGAGGAAGTTTTTTGTCCAATAATTAGAAACTCTGTTTTTTCAGAATTTAGAAGTAGGAAATTACAAGTCATCCAATTTTTTTATATCCGCTATGCATTCCGTTAATTTTGTGAATTGATAAGTTTCGTTAGGTTTTGAAGAAATATAGAGCTGAGTATCATCGGCATAACAGTGAAAGCTAATGCCATGTTTCCTAATGATATCTCCTAAGGGTAGCATGTACAGAGTGAACAGCAGCGGTCCTAGTACTGAGCCTTGTGGTACGCCATACTGAACTTGTGATCGATGAGACATCTCATCATTTACTGCTACAAACTGATAACGGTCAGATAAGTATGATTTAAACCATGCTAGTGCAATTCCCGTAATGCCAACATAATGTTCTAATCTATTTAAAAGAACGTTGTGGTCAATGGTGTCAAACGCAGCACTAAGATCGAGTAACACTAATAGCGAGATACAACCACGATCGGATGATAAGAGCAAATCATTTGTGACTCTAACGAGAGCTGTCTCGGTACTATGGTACGGTCTAAATCCTGACTGGAAATCCTCGCAGATATCATTTCTTTCAAGAAAGGAACACAGTTGTGAGGATACTGCCTTTTCTAATATCTTTGACAGAAAAGGTAGATTCGAGATCGGCCTGTAATTGACTAATTCTGTAGGATCAAGTTGCGTTTTTTTAACAAGCGGTTTAATCATAGCCAGCTTAAAGTTTTTTGGTACGTATCCTAGAGACAAAGACGAATTAATGATATTAAGAAGAGGATCTATGACCTCTGGAAGTATTTCTTTCAGTAGCTTAGTCGGTATAGGGTCTAACATACATGTTGTAGATTTAGATGATTTAATGAGTTTAGTAAATTCTTCCTCTCCTATAGCAACGAATGAATCAAATTTTTCCTCAGGGAGACTACAATGCACTGCCTGATGCGATACTGTAGTAGACGGTTGCATAGTTATAATTTTGTCCCTGATATTATCAATCTTATAATTGAAGAAGTTCATAAAGTCATTACTGCTGTGTTGCTTGGAAACTTCTGGGCTTGAAGCTTTATTTTTCGTTAGTTTAGCCACCGTTTCAAATAAATACCTAGGATTATGTTTATTTTCTTCTAATAGGGTTGAAAAATAAGCAGATCTAGCAGCTTTTAAAGCCTCTCTGTAAGCAATAGAGCTCTCCTTCCATGAAATGCGAAATACCTCTAGTTTTGTTTTCTTCCAGTTGCGCTCCATTTTTCTAGCTGCTCTCTTAAGGGCCCGAGTGTGCTCATTGTACCACGGCGTTGGACTATTTTCTTTAATCTTCTTTAAGCGCAACGGAGCAACTGTGTCTAAAGTGCTGGAAAAGAGAGAGTTAAAAGTTTCTGTTGCAATATCGAGTTCTTCTAAGCTATCTGAGATGCTGAGATGATGAAACTGATTAGGAAGATTATTAATAAAGCAATCTTTAGTAGCAGAAGTGATAGGTCTCACATATTTGAAACACGGAGTCGGCTTTGCAGCCTTGGCTAAATGCAAATTACACGAGACTAGGTAATGATCTGAGATGTCATCGCTCTGCTGCAGAATTTCAATGGCATCAACATCTATTCCGTGTGATAATATTAGATCTAGAGTATGATTACGACGATGAGTAGGTCCTGACACGTGTTGTCTAACTCCAATTGAATTTACAATGTCTTTAAATGCCAATCCCAATGCATCTTTTTCATTATCGATGTGTATATTAAAATCACCAACAATTAGTACTTTATCTGCAGTCAATATTAATTCTGATAGAAAGTCTGCAAATTCTTTGATAAAGTCTGTATGGTGCCCTGGTGGCCTGTATACAGTAGCCAGCACAAATCTCAAACGTGATTTATCGTTTACACTATATATTTTTACATTAAGCACCAATGCTTCAAAAGAATTATATTTAAAACTTGATTTCTTAGTGGTTTTGAAACTATTACTATAAATTACAGCAACACCACCCCCTTTGCGTTTCGGACGAGGCTCATGTTTATAACAGTAATCTTGCGGGGTTGATTCATTTAAAGTAATGTAATCGTTTGGTTTTAGCCAGGTTTCTGTCAAACACAGCACATCTAGGTTATTATCTGAAATCATATCGTTAACAACGAGTGCTTTTGAAGTAAGCGATCGAATATTCAGCAACCCAAGCTTTAGCATTTGCTCATCTGTAATATAGCTGTTTTTTATTTGTTGAACATCAATTAAATTTTTAACCTTAGATGGGTTTAAACGTTTTTTGGATTTCCAAATTCGGGGAACAGACACAGTCTCTATATGATGATAGCTAGGTGAAATAGGCTCTATGTGATAGGATTTATCTGACCTTGGTGACGCGAGGCCGCTAGCAGACGGTTGGTTTAGCCAGTCTGTCTGCTTCCTGACCTGAGCCCCAGATTGTCATGTTTGAGCTCTAAGACTATGTGCCATATTACTAGAGAGAAGAGCAGCACCATCCCAGGAGGGATGAATACCATCTCTTTTCAACAGGTCAGGTTTGCCCCAAAAACTTTTCCAATTGTCTATAAATTCTATATTATGTTGCGGACACCACTTAGACAGCCAGCGATTCAGTAAACACAATCTACTGACTATCTCATCACTCCTGCGAACAGGAAGGGGGCCAGAGCAAATTACAGTCCTTGACATCGTACTTGCAAGTTCACACACCTCTTTAATATTAATTTTGGTGATCTCCGACTGGCGGAGTCGAACATCATTAGTGCCGACATGAATAATGATCTTAGAGAATTTACGATTAGCATTAGCCAGCACTTTTAAATTTGCTTTGATGTCAGGCGCTCTGGCTCCCGGCAAACATGTGACTATGGTGGTTGGTGTCTCTATTTTCACGTTCCGTGTGATAGAATCGCCAATAACTAGGGCACAATCATTCTCAGTGGGTGTTTCACTGAGCGGGGCAAATCGATTTGTTATGGTAATCGGAACGGAAGAGTGGTTTTTAGATCCGCGACTAGAGCGATCCCTCACTGTCACCCATTTGCCCGGCTGCGCAGGCTCTACTTCAGCCGGAACCACGCCATGTAAAGTGTTCACTATTCTATGCGCATCCAAAACATCTAAAGCACTAGCACTCTTACTATCCTCAATTAAAGTTTGGATGCGTGTTTCTAATTCTGAAATCTTCTCTGTCAACCTAACTGTCTCCTTACATTTATCACATATAAATCCTATATTGTCGACAGAGAAGGCTATACTAAACATGTGACATGAAGTGCAAGTGACAATAACAGGACAAGACATTACTCACCGTGTTTGTTGACTGATTCTTACTCACCTGAGCTTTTTATGAACTCAAAGGCGCGGACGCGCGAGAGAAAAATAAATAAATAAAAATAGCTGAGCGCACGGGTGGCGCGTTAACAGGCTAGCGAATTACTAGCGTTTTGTGCTAGTAGTACTAATAACAAAAGCTAGCGATGTCAGGTTAATCTGAGATGTTGGGTAAAATGTAGTAGTATAAACAACTAGAAATGGTAGTAAAATGATGGTTCAAAACAAAGAAATATAAGGCTAAGACGGAGCTTACAGCACCGAAGCACACAAACACACTCACAGCAGGCAGCGAGGCAGACAGGCAGACAGGAGCAATCGATCGGCAGACAGCAATCGGCAGACAGGAGCAATCAGTCAATGACCTATGAAACTGTAGCGAGAAGCCTCTCTTTATAATGCCTAAGACCCAGTCCGAAACCCCTGGAAGCGCTGCCCATGCGTCCGCATGGTTGGCTAAGGGCCGGATACAGAGCGCGCTCTGTTCGCCGTGCGACAGAGGTGCTGCGGGGCTCACAAACGTAGGCGTTATGCCTGCGGCATTTGAGGCGGGGGGCGCGCTTAATACAGCGGGCGGAGCGCTCGCCCTCGACCTTACAACAGTGTTTGGCTGAGTGAGGGAGGGCTGCGCGAGTCCCGTGGGACTCGTGTGTGCAAGTAGATGTGGGCTGGAAGCGGGCACATTTACTGCTTGGGGCGCGCTGCTTGTGTAAGCAGCGCGCTCGCTCACAGGTCTCGTTTTTACAGAGAGCCTGTGATCTGATAGACATAGTGTTCGTGGGCACTGAGTAGTGGGCACTTTTACTATGTGGGGAGCGCAATCGACCTGAGTCGATTTTATTTGCGCGAGCCCTGAGTGCAGGGCTGTGCTTGTGTGTAGGGATGGGCACTGAGGAGTGGGCATCGACACTACATTTATAGCACCATCGGCCGTGGCCGGGACACCAGAAATCACACTCTTTTCGGGATATATCTGGGTAGCCGTAAAAACGGCTTTTGAGTGCAGGCAAGCGGGCACTTGTACAGGCTTGCGCTTTGCAGAAAACGCTGGAACAGCCGCGAGACTTGGGGCTGAAACAGCGAGGCGCTTGGGTGGGAGGCCGGCCGCAACGGGACTCACACACCTGCGCTTTCCTAGGTGGGCTAGGACTTCTTCGGGACCTCTGGTTTCACCGCAATCCTCGGTCGCGGCGCGCGCGCGGGGCGCCGGGCGCTCGATCGAGAGCGGGGTCTCGAGCTGCGCTGTCGTGGCTGCTGCGAAGAGGAGGCCGAAGGCGGAGGCTGAGGCTGTGAGGTTCGCGGAGTCCGTTTATCACGACCCGTCGCGGAACCAGAGCGCTTCGGTAGGAAGTGCTTGAAGGCCTGGGACGCTTTCTGGGCTTCGGTAAATCTCTCTACGAACTCGGAGAGAGAAGAACCAAAGAGGCCAGCGGGATACAGCGGGGCGTCGAGAAACGCGGTGCGCTCGGAATCGGCCATCTCCGTGAGCGTCAGCCATAAGTGCCTCTCAGCGACAGTGGCGGAGGCCATACAGCGTCCCATGGCTTGTGCGGCAGCTTTGGTGGCTCGGAGCGTGAGGTCCGAAGCACTCCTCAAATCTGCAATACAGACAGCATCAGGCCCAACCTCGTCCCATTTACGGAGGAGGTCACCCTGGAAAATCTGTAATGTAGCCATGGTGTGTAGCGCTGACGCGGCTTGCCCAGCGGCGGAGAATATTCGCGCGAGCAGCGTCGACGTCATGCGACAGGCTTTTGAAGGCAGCACCGGTTTAGTCCGCCGTCCAGTAGAGGGCGGGCACAGATGGGTCGCTATAGCCTGTTCCACCGGCGGCAAAGAGAGGTAGCCTCGGTCATTCGCCTTGTCCAGAGAGGAGAATGCAGGCGACACAGATGAGCGCGTTCGCGCAGAGTAGGGCGCGTTCCAGGCCTTCGCAACTTCTTCGTGTAACTCAGGAAGAAAAGGAGCGGGCTAGATTCCGGAGAAGTGCGCTCACCAGGGAGGAAGCTACCATCCAGCCGGGTGCGAGAGGGGGGCTCCGGTGCAGACCACTCGAGGCCGAGGCTCGCTGCGGCCAAAGCGAGTACCCGCATGAGCTCCGTCTCAATGCTGGCTCTCTTTGAGGGCTTTTGGGCAGGAGGCGCGAGATCCTCAGGGCTCGGCCAATCCTCGCTGCCTGAAGCCAGGAGAGAACAGGAATCCTTTTCGTCCGACGCGGCCTCTGAGACGATTTCCTCTGATGACGCGGCGGCAGACTGCGGGCGCTGAGCATCAGGGAGTGAATCGTGCGAGGCCGGTGAAGCTGGCGGGCGAACCGGCGAGCTGGGTCGGGCTGGAGAGGGTTCCGGGATCCGCTGCGAGCGGCGCTGCGAGCGGCGCTTCTTACGGCGCGGCATCGCGGCGGTGAATGCAGGCTTCGAAAAGGATGCCAGGCGGGTCCTCAGAGCCACCATAGGCAAAAGCTCGCAGTGAGGGCAGCCGCCGTCAGCGAGCGCGAGCGCTGCATGGTCCTCACCGAGGCAGGAGACACAGATGACGTGGTCGTCTCCCTCGGCGAGTGGGGCTCTGCACGAGCCGCAGGATTTAGGCATCTTTAGAAAGACGCCGCTCTTTTAGGGGGTGAGTGTTACGAGAACACTACACACACACACACAAAACAGAGCAACAGAAAAGGATATGTGCGTCGGAAAGCGCAGCAGGTACGGCTGTAGAAGGCGGCGTTGGCCAGCGGCTTCAAGTGGCTCGTCCCGCTGAAGTGCTTGCTTCAAAACGACGCTGCTTCCGTGATCCAGCGATGCGTGCGCTTCGCTGAAGAGATTAAAATCAAGTGAATCAGCCTTCTCGAGCTCCTTTTATAGAGGTAAGCCACGCCCGTCTCGGCGGGAAGTGGCGAGGAGGGCGCGAAGCGCCCTCATTGGTCTGATGTTGCATCAGCCTGCGCTCGATAGGCTTATGCAGTTGCCGCAGAGCAGCCAATGAGCGGACAAGCCGTCTTGCTTCAGCTGTCTGCTGCTGCCGTAACGCGTTTTACATATATAAAAATTAAAGGATCATTTTTGCTTCAGTGTTTCGTGAAAAGAGACTTTTCCCGTAGCGTTTTTCAAACGCAGTACGAGAGAACTCTCGTAAGAGAACTGAAAGAACATTAACAATGGTCCACAGGATGTCTGCTTTTTCCTCCAAGATGTCGCTGAAGACCTCTTCATCAACCATGTTTGTCTCAGGGGGTATGCTGAACTTCTCTTTAGCTTTGAATACAGAAAAAACAGAAGTTGTCGTGTTAGGGTTAGAAAGTGGGAGAACAATAATGTTCTTTAGCACAATTTCTATCTTAATGGGCAAAGCTACGGTAGACTAGCATGGTGCTAAGAATAACATTTCATATAAACGTACATCTAAACCAGTGGTTGCGTAAGACTTTCACATTGTCCTTTATTTTGATGGATATGGTCGTTAAAATTGCACCATAATCTATTACTCTATTTTAATTTTCATATTTTAATTATAAGACATTTAATAGCTATTGTTTTATTTCACATTTTCATTTTTAATCATGATCTTACAGGATATAGGAGCATATAGGCTAGATTATGCATTTTTTAATATATGAAGTGTCACTTTTCATAGTCAGGGTTTTTACAGATTTTGAAGAGTTTAATTTAAGCACTTTTCAAGCATTTTTAAGGTCCCTAAATCCATTTTTCAAGCAGCAACAAAATTAAAGAATATAAATAGTATAAACCGCGCCCCTTTAGAAAACTACAAGCTAAAATATTAGAATCGTCAATATAAATACAACTTATATTATTACAATTGCAAATGTGAAGTGATGGTCAACACAAAATAGGCAAACGCTACTGTAAATGTAGACTATTGTGTTGATGTTGTTGATGTGGTTAGAGATAACTTAACGTTACTGATAAATACAATTAGCTTTAACGCTAATTCCAAACATAGGTTTATGTAGGCTAGGGTGTTATTATCATGACTACATTGAAGATTCATGGTAATAAGTTAAGTCCAACCAAACATGTAGCCTACAAGTAACGTTAACGTTAGCAAGATTGGCATTGATATTTAGAAGCTAACGTTAATGTTTATGTTAGTTGAATTAAACATTGTGTTCTGGAGTTTCAAAGTAAGTTAGTCTAGCAACTTAAGTCATAATTTGTTGAATATGTTTATGCTTTGGCTTGCTAGTATGAGGTAACGTTAGTGGTCCAATTTATTGTACAGTGAAAAAACTGTTGAAACTGTTAACCTGATTTCAGATCATGGCTCATCAAAACGAGTGTTGCTTGCCTTTCGCCTGGTGTCCTCTAATGTTAAATGTCAACGAGGGAAATTTTCACAGATGCATTATGGAACTTGCCATATTCCCATAAAGTGTTCAGACCAGAATTATAATCAAAGGTGAGATAATGTTACTTCTGTTTTAGGGTGGTGTTATGGTTTAGTTATAACGTTAATGTCATTAGTTATGGTGTTAGTTCCACCTCCGTCATTGTCAACCGGGCATAGCGTTTTAGTTTAAGAAAGTTGTTTAAAGTTTTATGTCAAGTTTGATAAATGTGCAATCATGTATACTGATGCCAATGAAAGTTTTTTTTTATCTATTGTTTGTATTGTTTCATTGTATATTCTGTACTTGTTTTGTCATGGCAAATTACATAATTTATTTTAATTAGCAATGATGTATTGTCTTGTGATTTTGAATTGTAGATTCACTGTGATATTGTTCTATTTGTACTGTTTTGTTTCAGTGTTACATAATAAAGCTATTATATATTTGTGTTGGAGTATCATATTCTATTGTAAGGTTATTATATTATCTTAAGTTTTCAGAAGTTTTTAGGGGCAATACTACACACAACTGTCATATTCATAATAAGTAAATGCCATGGTATTTGTATGATGTGAATGATCATGTGAAAAGTGCTTCATGTAAGTTGTATAACCAAGAAGAGTGAATGTTTAAATTTCAAGTAATCATCATTCTCATCATATCATAGCATGGCACTGTGTTGGCGTTATGGATGTAACAGTTTTGTGTGAAATTGCCTTTAGTGTTAATAAAGGCCACTTACCTTTTGCACAATTATAGATATATTATAGATAAGTATTAGTGCTTTCAAAATAACATGTTAATTTTGACTAATTAGTTACAGAAAAATTAACACGTCAAAAAATGTAACGCTGATTAATTGCATTTCATAGTGACATTCAGTGGCGGCTGGTGCTAAAAAAATTTGGGGGGGCGCAACAAACTGAATTATTAATATAGGACTGAATGTAGGCTTATTGCTAAATAACAATTTAACAGTGATAATAATGTAGCTATCATTAGCCTAAAGTTTAGCTAAAACTTCAGCCGGTAGGGTTGGGAAATAGCCATTTGCC
Organism: Squalius cephalus; assembly: GCF_949319135.1. Classification (NCBI taxonomy): domain Eukaryota; kingdom Metazoa; phylum Chordata; class Actinopteri; order Cypriniformes; family Leuciscidae; genus Squalius; species Squalius cephalus. Next base: position 240,638 of record NC_137135.1, on the reverse strand, counting down.
AAATAAATCTGATTTTTTGGGCTAAATGGCGATGTATGGTATAATCTAAGTATTTAATTATTATTTTTCTATTTGAATAAAAAAAAACTGTATTTATTTTATTTTTTTAAATATTTAATATCCTGATCAATATTGTCCTACAAACAATGTTCATATTGAAGGTTATAAAAACAAACATAACCTTGCTGTCTATCATAATATTGTTGACAGGAGCATCAATCTACTATTTCTGCAGTAAGGAATTTCCGTTGCCTACCATAGGAGTTCGTCAAGTCTTAAGTCCATAGGAGTTGGGCCTACGAGTTCGCACAGCTCTTGATGATAATGCCAGCCTTGTCACAGTTAAATTTGCTAACGTTTTGCTGAGCCTACCCTATGACAAACTAACTTACCGACAAACTCCCTTAATAAATTGACTACATTTGTTGCACACTTGAAAGAAAATGTCTTTAAAAGTATGTAGAAGGTGGTTACATTTATTTCTATTGCAATAATTTCACACATTATATATCATTTTGCACTTGTAGGCTATGCTGCTGTAATTTCTTTGTTTCTACTATTTCATTTATTTTCTTGAACTGTTATTTCTTATCCTGGACTGCCACCTACTGGATAGAAAAGGCAACAATCTAGTAATTATGTGAATAAAAATCTACATGTCTGAATGGGGAAAAAAGGGATAAATCACACAATCACATATTCGACACATTACTGTTGTGTTAGGGTAGCCTACTGTGCACATGTCATTGACAGTGAGTGGTAACTTTAGTCATTTGCTTTTATCATGCTAAAAATCTGACACCAGGCACTATGCCTGACCCGAAAGGAAAATTATAATGAAAGAGACACGTTGAACTTTAAAGTCTATAATGATGGTTTAACTGTTCATTGATTCACTTATCTGCCAAACTTGTTTTTAAGATTTGTTCATAGCAAAAATGGATGTATGCGATTAATTTAGATTAATTAATCACAGAGTATGTAATTAGTTAGATTGAATTTAATCGATTGACAGCCATAATAATTATACATCATCAATGTTTTTCTGTAAGATAAAACTATTGTTTTGCATCATTATTATTTTTGTTTTGCTATATGTGTAATGAACTTATGGGTATGTTCATGACTTCTCAGAGTATAGTGTTGTGAGTACTAGGCTGCTTTAGCTGTGGGCTGAAGCAAATTGAGCTTTGAAGTTGAGATCTATGTGAAAAATTGCTGGATTACACCTGTAATCTCTATACAAAATTTGGCATCCCACACAATGTTGAAATAACAAAATGTGTTTATTATTTTAAAAACACAACAAAAAAGGTTTAATCACTCAGTAACAGAAAAATGAACATAATTATTAAATGAAAATATAAAAACATCTTTAAATTATATTAAAAATTAAAAGGGAATATGATAAAAAAATAAAGCAATGCAAAACAACAACAAAAATTTAGTCTGTTTGTGTTTGTTGATCCTCCAAGATGGCGCCAGTGTACCCGGCTTGCCGTCTTTCTCGTCGGTCTCACCTTGTTGTACCTGTGGTACCTGTTGTACCTATTCGTCTGGCATCATTACTGTTTGTTTTATGCATGATGTTGCACTGGGACCATGTAGTCTCAGTGCTGACCTACGATCGTCAAGCCTTGCTCAACATCCAAAGCCGTATGGGAGTTTACCGCGGTTTTTGTCCTGCTCTGCATCCTCGTTGCCGATCCTCGTTCAGTCAACCTGTGGTGGAGTGCGCTCGCTGGCTTCCTTGCTGCGTTCCTGCTCTGAGGAAGCGTCGTAGGAAGAGAGGCTACCGTGATGGGGTTCGAGTGAGAATCAGACGGGCAATCAAATCTTCGATGGAGTTTCCCTTGGATACCATGAATCTGGAGGGTCTTCATCTGATGCGGCGCTCATGGGAATATAGATATGCTTTTCATCTTTCTGTCAGACTATTCTCACTCATCTATTTGCTCTCCTTCTCCGCAACCACAAGTAACCTTAACGTTACGGATTCGCCGGAGAGGAGTAAACTGTCAAAATCTACGTCAACTGGATTTTGTTCATCTGGATTTGCCTCAGTCATCGCAGCCTCCTCTGAATATGGCCCTAGTTAATGCTAGATCCATATGCAACAAAACTTTTATCCTAAATGACTTTCTAACCAGACATGACCTGGATATTATATTTCTGACGGAGACCTGGGCCAGCGCTGGTGAGTTGTCTGTCTTCGAGGAACTTTGTCCGCCGAACTGTTGTTTCATTAGTACCCCAAGGTCTGCTGGTAGGGGTGGTGGCGTTGCTATGGTTTTCAAACAATCACTTAAAATTCGACAAGTCTCTGTTCAGAGCTACTCGTCATTTGAAGTACAGTGCGTAGCATTACAGTCTTCTTCCTCTGCTCTGCTCTGTGCTCTCATCTATAGGCCACCTAACTCTGACAGTGATTTTATAAGTGACTTTTTTGAATTTTTAACTTCTGTTGTTCTGTTGTATGATCGCATGTTATTATTGGGTGATTTTAATGTTCATGTTTGCTGCCCCGGTCGTTCCTTGGTTTCTGAGTTTTGTAATGTTTTGGACTCATTTGGATTTACGCAATACATGAATCAACCAACACATGTCCGCGGTCATGCACTTGACCTTATTACGTCATATGGGATCCCTGTAGATAATGTATTTATTGAAGATGCTTCCTTCTCTGATCATAAGCCCATTATTTTTACGATTCCTGTTGTGAGTTCAGCCTTGGTTAAGAAGCATGCAGGCTCTTTTTCAAGCTTTATAAACCCTCGTGCCGCCTCTCAGTTTAGTGAGAAATATCTAGCTAATACTATTGAGTCGTCGATCTTGAATGCTGAGTCTTTCTATGGCCCTGACGATATACTTTCTCTGTTTTACGCAGCTTGTTCTGATATTTTAGATTCGATTGCCCCTTTGAAGATGAAACAACCAAAGCAAAAACTTTATTATTGGCTGGATGACAATGCCCGTTCGCTCAGACAGGCTTGTCGTAAAGCGGAGAGGAGGTGGAAGCGCGATCGGTTAACAGTGTCATTTGAGATCTTTAAAGAGTGTCTGATTATGTTCCAGAATGCTGCTAAGTTAGCTAGATCGAAATATTTTTCCGAATTAATTGCTAAACACTTCCATAAGCCTAAGATTTTATTCTCTACAATAAATTCAGTAATTAATCCAAGTTGCCAATTTCACGGGAAGCCTCGGCAGAACTCTGTGAGAAATATTTTAAATTTTTTGCTGATAAAGTGGCATTTATTCGTTCATCTTTCACTATACATCTTTCAGATCAGTTTTTGAATTCGTTGGCTAGTCCGTTTTACTTTTATAATTTTCAGCACGTCTCTTTAACAGAACTAAATGACCTGGTAAACAAGATGAAGATAACGACCACACCACTTGACGTCATTCCATCAGAGATTTTAAAAGCAGCTTTTCCTATAATCGGCCCCAGTGTTCAAGTGTTGATTAATTCATCTTTGAACACTGGGGTAGTCCCAAATCGTTTTAAGCATGCGGTTGTTCAGCCTTTGCTTAAGAAACATGGTTTGGATGAGGGTTACTTGAATAATTTTCGGCCTGTCTCTAAGTTATAATTTTTATCAAAACTTTTAGAAAAAGTTGTGTTGTCTCAATTGAACCTGTTTTTAAATACAGCCAAGTTATTAGAACCTCTTCAGTCTGGTTTTACTGCCCATCATAGCACAGAGTCTGCCTTGCTAAAAGTGCTCAATGACGTTTTAATTGCAGTTGATGCTGGTAAAAATGCTGTTTTGATTTTACTTGATCTTACAGCTGCCTTTGATACTGTTGACCATGATATTTTTATTAGGCGTCTAGAGCATTCATTTGGTATTAACCTGTTAAGCTGCAACGCCACTTTTGAAAAATCCCCAGAAATGACAAACCCAAACTTAAACAGATACAGTTCATGAACCCTTTGTACTAAAAGCACAAGTATGATCTCATTTGAAAGCTGACACCTGGCAGTTTATTGTAAATGTAGAATTAATTATTGTCATAATGAAAAAAATTGTTATAAATAGCTTCAAAGTTTTGTAAAGTTATTAGAAATTAATTTTTATGAAACATCCTCATGAAAATAAAATTGAAGTTGGCACTGGAGCAATCTAGAAATGCACTACAGCTAAGGCCACATGTCTAAACATTTTATATTTAAAATCTGAAGATAATAAGTCCAAAACTCTGTATTTAGTTAAATGTTTTTCAAGACCATGTCAATGACTTTATTTTGATTTGCTACTTTAAAATGCTACTGATGTTTATTGCCATCTTCTAAACATCAATTCAGTATATTGTCTCTATTGTTTTGTGGTGCAGACGAGCCCCGTTCAGTCTCAGTCTCCCCCTGCACACATTCACACCTCTCCAGCCTGGTTATGGCTCTAAATATGCATTTCTTTTGTCTGCATTATAGTTACTAACGACTGGCTATTCACAAGCTATTCATAGGGTTTCAATCTCTAATTTCTTTTATCAAAGTTCTCACTTAACATTTAAAAACTGGATCAAATGCCCTGCTTGAATTTCAGTAAGCATATTTAGAAAAAAAACATAAAAGGATAACTGCTATATGTGGCAGGTGCACCTAGAGCTAGCTAGCATGTTAGCTTAGCACACCATCAATACACGACAATTTATGAGATTAAAACCATGTTTGTGCTCCAAACTTAATTTATAACGCAAGTCGAGTGTTTTAAATAATCTTCTGTGATATAATTTCGCTTCAGATAAAAAAATCAGACAGAAAATATATATATATATATTTTATTCTGCACAATGATAAAGTCTATATCGATTAGCATTACATTATAAATATAATCTATTATTATGGAAATACCTGACATTACTCGAAGAACACAGGTAAACCAAATATCATTTCAATCATGTTTATTGTCTTCAAAACATGTTACAGCGATCTCTGATAGCTTTGAATGTGTTCGAGACTTCCTGGAATGTCACATGATCATGCCTCTTCTTCATGTTCTATATATGGACTATTATTGTGCATATAGCGCCCTCAGGCTGTTGGTATGGATTGAAAACACAATACATCACAGTATCCAGCACTCATAATGATTACATCGACGCATTTGGGCATAAATTCAATAAATATTATTCCTGTCTATAGAAATCTGATGAAAACCTATGAAAATATATCAATATTTCTCCAAATCTGCACATTTTTGAGCTAAAGCCCTGAGGGACGTTGTTTTGTGTATCGCTGTCATGACGACAGCACGGGAGTTTTTTATGAATGAAAGCGGTTGACGCGCATAATTCATATTAAAGGTATCGACTCATTTTTTCATTTCATAACTCCTGACACAAATTAAGACATAACTGTCACTATAAGTTTTTCAGAATACAATAGTGGTCAAATACTGAAACTTGAGTCTTATATCTTTTTAATGATGTATAGTTTGTCAATGTATAACATTAAATCTGATAGTAATTTTTAACTAAATAAAAAAAAAAAACGCTTCAGTGCGCCGACGCACTGGTGAAGCTTAACAGGTTAAGGGTATAGCCTTGAAGTGGTTTAGCTCTTATCTTAGAGACAGGTCCTTTTCTGTGCAGATAGGCAATTTTTCTTCATCTTCTACCCCTATTTTTTGTGGAGTACCTCAGGGCTCCATCCTGGGTCCGCTTCTTTTTAACTTGTATATGCGTCCACTGGGGGATATTGTTAGGAAGCATAATATTAATTTCCATTTTTATGCTGATGATACACAGCTGTATCTCCCTTTGAAAGCTGCCGATTCCATTCAGACCTTGATGGATTGTATTCGGGACATTAAGGAATGGTTATCGATTAACTTTCTCCAACTTAATGAGGACAAAACAGAAGTTATTGTCTTTGGCCCACCAAAACTGAGAAATAATCTTACTAAGGAACTGGTTAACCATTTTCCCTCAGTTTCCTCTCAGGTCAGGAACCTTGGTGTCATTCTTGACTCTGAATTATGTTTAACCAAACAAATTAATTTGGTTGTAAAAAATAGTTTTTATCAGTTGCGGTTAATTTCCAAACTAAAATCATTTTTGTCATTCTACGATTTAGAGAAGGTTATTCATGCTTTTATTACTTCTCACCTGGATTACTGTAATTCCTTGTACTTGGGTCTTCCTCAGTCATCACTTGCTCGGCTCCAGATGGTCCAAAATGCAGCTGCAAGGCTGTTGACCGGGACAAAGAAATACGATCATGTCACCCCAATTTTAGCTTCGCTTCATTGGCTCCCGATCCATTTTAGAATTCAGTTTAAAATTCTGTTGTTTGTTTTTAAAGCTCTTAATGATCAAGCTCCCTTATATATTAGAGATCTTCTTACTCCTCTCGCACACACTAGATCTTTAAGATCTTCAGACTGAGCTCTTTTATCTATCCCTCGCTCCCGTCTAAAATCTAAGGGAGATAGAGCCTTTGCTGTTGCCGCCCCACGTCTATGGAACCAATTGCCTCTGGACATCCGCCTTGCACCTTCAATTACTATTTTTAAATGTAAATTGAAAACCTATTTTTATTCCCTGGCATTTTAATTATCTCCTGATGCTGTTTCTATCTGTGTTGTTTGGTTGTTTCTATGTTTTATTCTATTTGTTTTTACTTTGTTCAGCACTTTGGATAGCTCTGCTATGTTTAAACGTGCTATATAAATAAAATTTACTTACTTACTTACTTACTCCATGTCAACCCGTTCTGAGATTTTAAAAGAAAAAAGCACAAGTTAGCTAACTGATACTATAGGGCTATAGAAGGTAAGAGTGTAATCAAAGCAGGTGTAGTCTAGATTGTATAAGTGATACATGAGTAAGGTCATATTACAAATGTTTGGAAAGACGCACTGAATCTATTAATTGTTATGTTTTTATATGAAGTGACTTAAGTCATTTTAATGAAGTAGGTTACTTACCATCCTCAACAAAGGCAGCGGCTGCTGCTTGCGCCTCCTTATAGGCATCAATCTCATTGTTCAAATCTTCGATTTTCTTTTTTTTTGCTCTTGGAGCTGCTGCCTTAATAGCTTTATATTTTGAGTAAACCCAGCTATTTTTTTGGTTTTATTGCCTATGTTTGTCATAATATTGGTGCCCGGGCTTGTCAATTCCTGGGCAATTTCTTGCCTGGGTACGGCTGGGTCTTGGCATCGGTACTGTTGAAAGGTAGAGGCAGTCTAACATTAAAATCTACATAGCCGTATTTTGAAATAAAACATTTCAATCTGACATTTTTACAGTATTAAATGACTTACCACCAGCAACTGAATGCTGTCTTTAATGGTATTCGCCTCTTCATCCCCCATTTTCGGAATCTTTGATGGTGAAGTGTAATTCACCATAATCTGTATGAAATTGAAGTTTAAATGTATAATTAGTAGGCCTATTCGGTTTCAAATGTATGAATAGTTATCTTATATAAGATAAGATAACTATTCGCTAGGGCTGGGCTAAGGGGGCTTAAGCCCCTAATGTTTTTAGTAAAGCCCCGAATATTTTGTTACCTTGTCTTTCTCATAGAGCAAAACAATTAATCAGAAAAACAAATGTGAATAAGATTACACCAGCTCCGATTACCTATTACAGTTGTATTTATATTTTTCCGTTTGCATTAAAGCTACTTACGACGTGGAGCGTTTAGCATTGTAGCCAATCACAGAATGTCTGTTGAACGCATCGGCCAATCAGAGAAGTTTAAATGAGTCGCTGTGCTGAGGATGTGTTTTGTGGGAGCTCACCTAGTTCTACACTTTCGCAAACCTGTCATTATTATTGCCAATAAACTTAAGATGCAAATAAGAGATTCACTGCAATGTATTTGATATTCTTGATGCTGCTCTGATGCACTTCAATACGCACCTAAGCCTTTTTACAATAATACAATAAGCCTTTATTTTTCTTTATTGCCTTAAATCGCTTTTATAATTAATTCATTAATTCCTTTATATAAAAATACCTAATTTTAGTTTGGGCTAAAGCCCCGAATATCCATTGACCTTAGAACCGCCCTGGCTACATACGCTTCTCTCTTTAACAATTGCAGTAGTTAAAACAAGTTGTCTTGGATTTTGTTCATTATAAATGCAGGAAATCTGAGTACTTACTTCGTCCGTTCGTTGGTGGAATCAAAAGACTGGTTTTGGTATAACGTTAGTCAACGGTTCTTGTTAACGATAGGAGGAAATTATGTAGTTTCCAATGCTGGGTGTCACAATCTATTTTATAAATTAGTTGAATATTGTTCATATTATTAGATTCTCCCATTGTACTTTGAAATTAAACATATTTTTAAATGGTAAGAAATGGTCATTCTAAATAAACCACCAATCATGCATTTGTTTAAAAAAAAAAAATCTTTAGAACATAATTGGTCACTTCGCTCTTTCTACTTCCTTCTTCGCTGAATCCTCGTTATTTGCTGGAGCTGAACTTAGACCACGGTAAGTTATATGAATAATCATGGTTTTGTATTGGACTTGTGTATACTAAAATGTTGGATAATAATCCCACATAGTTGTTATTGTAATGTTATTATACTCATATAGTGAAAAGTAAGTAGTGGTGTTTTCGTTTTGAGATAGAATTATCCATAAAGCTAGCCTCAGTGTTCCTTCCGTACAGTGTTCTACCCTCGAACACCACGGAACATTACAAAGTATTGCTAACAAGGTGTTAGCTTGATGTAAACATTTGACTTTGCAAAACAAAGAAGTAAAATAAGTTTGCGGTAAAAATAATTATTAATTTACACACCATATTAATGTTATTTTAAGATTAACTTTATTGTGTGCATAAGGTTAGCAAAGTTGACTGAATGTAACAACAACGCTTAATGGTAGACTAAAATTAAGGTAATATTCTTTAGGTTTGCTAATGTCCTAACGGTTAACTCCTAACACATCATAATGCTGGAAGCCTACTTGAGATACCATGTGCTAATTTTGCAGTGTTAAAATAACTCAGTTTGACAATATTCAAAAATGAAAATACCATTTGTTTTCATTATTTAATTAAATCATTTTTTTGCAGATTATGAATCAACAAGCAGTGTAAGGTAAGCGTATAAGTAAGCGTATAAGAAAATCAAGTGAGTTGGCAACTTGTGATGGTCTCTTGTGCAGCGATCTTGCATTGAAATGAATGTACCTATGCTTGTAACTTACCAACATGTAGCCTATGCCAAAAGTGAAATCTGTACTAACAACAGAAAACGGTCATAGTCCGATATGTTAAGGTACATGAATGAGTCATCTATACTAAACTGTAAGGAATGTGAAGTAGCTTATATTGAATATGAAGTTGAATTTAGTTTAATTTAAATGAGTGTTGTCATGTAATTAACCATGGAAGGAAATGTTTTCTCTTTTGATTAATTATGACTGGCATGTTACATGAAACTACTTTGCATTTACTTTATATCTGGTAATTAATTTCTTTGATATGACTTCAGCTAATGATATGATATGATATGATTAACTAATCTTAATTTGTTCTTTGTTAGATATACCGACTGTGTGGATAGTCGGCAATAGCTACATTCGCCGTGGGGAGGAGAGCGCAAAGAGAACCTATGGCAACAATCTGGGTGTCCATGCCCAGGTAGAGTGGTTTGGCTGGGGTGGATTGAGGTGGCACTCTGTTGTCCCTTGCTTCAATAATTTGGTGAGAAGAAAATGTCCTGCTTCTTCACTGCGGCTGGAATGATTTGGGCAGAATTCGTAGTGTGGATCTTGTCGCAGTGATGAAGCAGGACTTGCAGAATCTTCACCAGCGTTTACCTAACATGATGATTATATATTCGGCCATCACCCAGAGACGCTGCTGGGGTTCTGCACGCCCGAGGGGAATTGACCATTCTCGTAGATGGGTGAACAGTGACATGGCTACTTTTGTTTTGGAAATACAGGGGGCTATGGTTCATCACCATGACATTCGCTTTAACAGCCCTGAGCTGTTTCTTTTGGATCAGGTTCATTTGTCTCCTTTGGGCAATGATATTTTTTTTGGTAACACTTTATTTTGATAGTCCGTTTGTTGAGACTTTACTAGTGATTAGTAGCCATTCAGTAGCTTGTCAACAGTGCATCAGTTGACATTCAACAACACTGTTTCAACTGACAAGTAACATACGTTCAACTGACTGCCTATAGACTATAAGGTACAATTCAAGTGTTAATCTACAGATTTTACGAAAAAGTGCCTGTTGACTGTCAATATTATTTTGCAACAGGTTATTAACCAATTGTCGCCTAAATTTCAATTGTCAAATATCTTTCTGTAGATTGAGTACCAACAACTCAAGATCAATCTGTCAGTTAAATGTCAACAGTCATGTCAGCATATGAAGTATATGATACTGTATATCCTACTCAAGGGGTCTCATGTGCATCAAATTAATGATTATTTTAGCTGATTTAAAACTGTTTTTAAAAATGTTTTAACCATTTGTAGATAATCTGTTGATAGTCAACTAAAGATTAGATCTGTTGCTAAATAAATTGTTTATGATCAGTAGACTATTAATAGACATTATCCACCAAGTGTTAGTAGATAAATTTTAGGACTATCTAATTAAAGTGAAAAACAGTTTATATCAGTAGAAAGTCTATAACCTATCAACAGATTGAAAACATACTTTTTTTGTACGTTTGGATAGATGCTGAAACGTATGATACAGACATGTCTGCAACGTAGAATTATTACGAATTCACAGCTACAAAACGTTTACGAATCATAAAGATATCTGTATCATTTCCCTTATACTGTTTTATAGATAAATGTAAGTTCCCTTAACCCTACTCCCAAACCTAAATATAAATTACTCATTTTATACAGAATATAAAAAGAATAAAACACTTTATGGACAGAGATGTGTAGGGAAATGCCAGTTTTATTAATAGCATTAAAATATATTTTGAGCCACTAACATTAATCCTACTCCTGCCCCTAAACCTACCCATAACCATTTCTTAAAACGATGCAGGCTAAAATTATGAAGAAAAACAACAGATGTGTAATCATAATAATTTATTGCGAAAATGTAAATCAGTACCAAAAGTCGCTCAAATGACGATGTGTTGCAGTCCTCTCTGGCAGTATATAATAGTTTTGTATAAGGGACAGAGCAGAATTTAAGTTATTAATCCATGAAAATGTTAACCCAGCTTCCCTCTGCGTGAAGACGGCGCGCGCGCTTCTGCATTTCAATGTTGTTTCAACTGAAACACGACATGCTGCAATCTGTGACGAAGCAGGCGAGAGCCAATGAGCGTTTTATATCACTGCCGTAAAACATGTCGTAACGCTTCTTGAGGGCGCAATTTTTGAATTTAAATTCATCACGAGCGCGGGATTTGACATTTACGAGATGGAGATCGCTGGATGTGGATGAAGGGCTGAATTTGGATCTGTTTCTTGCTTGCGTATGGATTATAAAGATTTGGATTACATCTAACGTTACGTTAGCTAATAAAAATGATGTATTTTGTTAATTTATATTGTGTTTTGGTGTATTATGGTTCTATAGGAGAAAACGCCTTTTGCGTCTCACCGTAACGTTAAATAAACTAAATGTTTCAAAATGGTTAAACGATTAAAGAAGGTTTTGTTAAGGGTTTAAACTATAGTCTTGTCTGTCAATCCTCCGAAGTGAGTTTGCAGCAGGAACAGAGATTATTTCTTAAATGAGTAACTGTTATAACGTTAATAAATGCGATTTTCTGTAAAACTTACTGTCATGAAAGGCTAAATGTATTAATTAATAATTATTGTTATTTGTTGTTTATAACTTTTGATCTTGGCCTCGGGCATTTGAAATGATGTAGATTATATTGAGAGTTTTCTCATTTGGAATGCTCAATATAATTTTTTTCACATAATCAGATGGTTCAGATGTGATCGTGATATCCTAGTAAATAATGGGTTGTATTATTTATTTTTTATTTAATAAAAAAAAAATGTCTCTGATGTGCTGGCCATAGTGTTTGTTCTACTTCAGTCAGGTTAGGTATGCAATCTGTTGATAGGTTATAGACTTTCTACTGATATCAACTGTCTTTCACTTTAATTAGATAGTCCTAAAAGATATCTACAAACACTTAGTGGATAATGTCTATTAATAGTCAACTGATCATAAACAATGTATTAATCTGTTGATAGGTTATAGACTTTCTACTGATATAAACTCTTTTTCACTTTAATTAGATAGTCCTAAAATATATCTACTAACGCTTAGTTGAGAATGTCTATTAATAGTCTACTGATCATAAACAATTTCTTTGTTGACAAGCAACAAATAAGCAACTACATGTAATCTTTAGTTGACTATCAACAGATTATCTACAAATGGTTTAAACATTTTTTTTAAATCAGCTAAAATAATTATTAATTTGATGCATATGAGACCCCTTGAGTAGGATATCGACAATTGGTTAATAACCTGTTGCAAAATAACATTGACAGTCAACAGGCACTTTTTCGTAAAATCTGTAGATTAACACTTGAAATGTACCTTATAGTCTATAGGCAGTCAGCTGAACGTATGTTACTTGTCTGTTGAAACAGTGTTGTTGAATGTCAACTGATGCACTGTTGACAAGCTACTGAATGGCTACTAATAACTAGTATAGTCTCAACAAACGGACTATCAAAATAAAGTGTTACCTTTTTTTTAAATAACTTACCTGAGTGTCTGAGAGCCTTATTCCCTTCCCTTAGGGTGATATGGGATTAATGCTTTACACTAGACTAGTCTATTGTCTATTTCAGTTGAGGATTGTTAAAGTGTATGTTGTGCTTAACGTTCATTTGGGTTGTTTAGATTAAAAAAATATTGCATTGGTAGCTGTATCACTGTTCATTTCCTGACCACTTAACTAAATTTATGATTGGAATTTTTTTTGTCCTAAATTACTCCCATTTCTCTATGATAATTGTTTCAATTGGCATGAGTTTCCCAAATTTGAGTGCCACCTATCCACCTTAACCAAACTCTCACCTCTTATTGGTTCTCCTAACTGTCTCTCTCCACGGTGAATGTAGCTTGTTGGACCATGTTTGCTATGTTCACTGTATCGTCACCAAGGACCAGTGACTCAGCAATGCTTGGTGATCACTTGTGTAATGGATATAATGATGGTAAATATCTTGAAAGTCCAATTAGGTACGGTAAGCAAAAATAATAACACAAAAAAGTAACACTTCTTGCAACCTTAAGTAAATATGTCATCATGACTGCTCCCTAGGCGTATTCAAACACCACCTAAAATAACACCTTTTCTCCCCCATCCCCTACCTATTCCATTCTTTTATTTGTCAAGCAACATTGGGTATCCTGAAAGGTGCTATATAAATTTAAGCTATTATTATTGTTATTACTATGGTTATGTTGTTATAGTTAATATTCATAAGCATTGATATGGTACGGTGATTGAAGTTTTTTTTTTTGTACAAAATCTACTTTATAGATGTCCCGTTATTCAGAATAAATACCCACCCACCAGCTAATCAGAAAAGATTATTTTCTCTGGGTGATAAATATTTATATGTGTTTGTCATTTCTGTTTTTCTTTGTTTATTATAGTGTCATATAGTATGCAGACCTCTACTCATCTATACAGAAAGTAGATCTGTACAATGAGGATCGAGTATTCACATTTCTGCTCTCTAACCATTTCAGCCAATGCTGTTATTATGGTACACATTTTAAACAACTTTTACATTTTGAATGTCCTTGTTTTGGTCTGTACAGATGCTGTCTGATTGTTCAGTTTATGATTATTTGTGTGTTTGTTTATTATAGTGTCACATTGTATCCAGTTGGCGAGTGAAAATACTGTGACGGAAGAAGTTTGCAACTTTCTACTCAGCATTTCAGTCAGAGCTGTTGTTATGGTACAAACTTTAATCATATCTGAATTAAACATAGTGAATTTTGGATGTATCTGTTCTTCTCTCTACCTGTGCTGACAAGATCTGATTATTGTGGATGTATATTTTCCCTTAATCTTTATTTGTTTGTGTATTTATTATAGAGCCCCTTTATATGGTGTTGTTGTCTACCTGTCTGTGCAATCAGTGAAAATACTGTGGAGGATGCAACCTACAAGCTTATTGTCTTTAAGTATCTGGTGACTAGTCTGCACTGCTGATGTTACTGGCTGTTACTTCGATGCTTAGGCTACGCCTTTGCTGTCACTGGCTGGATTGTGACAACCTGCAGTATCTGAGAAGAACGTATCTGGTGTTGAATGTCGGACCTGCACTTGGCTATAGTTGAGTGTGTGAAAAGAAACGTGTGTGTGTTATTTACTCATAAATGTGGGCTTTTCGCTATACTAAACCTGGACTCCTGAAGGTGTCCTCCACGTCAGCAACGAGGCTCTCCGTCACTGCCGGGCAGAGGGGATACTGTGCTGGAGATGCTTTGTGCACCGAGGCTCTGGCCGCTTTCAAGCCGGCCTATGGCCTGCCTAGCACGGTGCTCATCCATCGCAATAGCTAACAACAGAGAAAGACCCTGCCTTCGACTCTGAACTCTCTTTGGACAACATCCATCGAGCTGCTGCTAATGCCACATCAACACCCTGGCCTACAACGCTCGATGCCGGGCCACTACATCTGACAAACACAGCGCATCGACTCTTTGCAACCTTGACCCAGGTAGAGTGATGGACTGAATAATATTTATCAGTCAATTAGATGCATTCAATTGGACTAATTTAAAATGGATTTTTCTTTTGTATTGTTTTATTTTTTATGTTTTACTTTTTTTTATTTGATAGTTTGTTTGTTGTCTGTCTTGTATGTTTTGGTGTCACAGGTACGCTGACAATTACGCTGCACCGACCAACTTTGATGTCAAATACAACATTTTTTCCCTTGGATATGGTGATAATACCAATTGTACCACTGATGGTGATGAGTGATGACTGTCTACATATTATTTGTGTAATATTGTCTTTATTGTTTTTATAGTGTCTTTGTGCACTTTGTTTTGTTTTTGTTTGTCTGTTAACTCACTGTCTTGCTATACTTAGTTATGGTTGTCTGTCTCATCCCAACATGTTGTTTATTTATTGTGTTATTGTATTTTATGTATTTTAATTATTGTATGTCCTGTGCATTAAGACCAAAGCAAATTCCTTTATATGTGAAAATTCTGATTCTATGGATGCTGATTAACTGTTCTACAGTTGTTTGGATGGTACAAACCTTTCAACTTTGTCAAATACAACATGTTTCCTTTGGATATGACTCCATATTATGGTGATGATACCAATTGTACCACTAATGGTGATGGGTGATGACTGTCTACATATTGTTTGTGTAATATTTTCTTTATTGTTTTTATAGTGTAATTTCCATATGGTACCCTCAATTTAACACTCTCTAGCCACAGATGTGTGACTACCTTTCCTACGTATTGTACTGCAAAGCCTTTTTAGCCATGTCTTTATGTCCCACAATTTTACACTCTTACATTTCCAATTTGTATTACATATTGATATTAACATTCCAGAACAGAACTGTATCATTTTTTGTTTGTTTTTTGATACATAATCGGTCTTTAACTGTGGTCCTGGAACCAGATTACTGAAATATTATCTTTGAAAATAAAGTTCAACTATTTCCATCAGAGAGATTCTTTTGTCAAAGTGTAATTGTACTTGCATAGCATTTACATATACTGGAAAGGGTTTTAGGAATTACTTGTGAACTATGTCAATAAAAAACAAAGGTTTGAGAAATTAGCAAGTATCTTTCTGTTGTTGCTTCATCATCAACATTGCAGAATATTCACTTTGCTGGTGGGAACAGAGTAGGCCTACAGGGTACAAAATGCTGTGACGTACCAGGTAAAAACAATGCTATTCTGTGAAATGATAGGCCATTCTAGAATTACACCATACTCATCTTTCAACCATTGGAAATTACACAGCTATTCATTCTCAACCTCCAGTAAAAGTAGAGTTTCCAAGTTTTGGTAGCAGTGACCAAAGTGATCCAGTTGCATTTATAGAACAATGCGAAGAATACCTTGCCATTCGATGTTAGCTTCTCTCACCTCAGTTTTGAAGGACACTGCAAAGGACTGGTGGCTTGCTGAAAAGAGAAACGTTCACACATGGCAGCAGTTTAAAGATGTTTTTTTATGTTCCTTCTTGAGTGAAGATTATAAAGACGAAACAGCTAGACGCCTGATAGAAAGGAAACAGGGGGCGCAAGAAAGTCTACGAGACTTTGCTTTTCATTACAGAGCCCTATGTCTGAGATGGAAACAGGATATGCCAGAGCGAGAAATCCTACAAGCTATCTTGAGAAATTGTAACCCACGATTGGCTAGCTTGTTACGAGGTTCAGTACAAAATGTTGCCGAGTTGGTGAGAATTGGCACCCAAATTGAAAGGGACTTTGGAGAAGCTAAGAGGTACTGGAGTAACGTTAACACAGACTCTCAAAAGAAGAAAGTCCAGTCTAATAAGGATTCATGTCTCAAACCCTCACTTGCTAACACCCGTGTAGTGCATGGTGTTCAACAACCGGCCCAACCTCAGTTAAAAATGGTTACCTTACCTATATTGCTTCGTAACAGATTCTTCCAAGCTATAGTAGATACAGGAAGTACACTATCGTTAATTCAAGAGTCATGTTGGAAGCAGTTGCATCATCGAGAACAGTGGAAGTCCAGTAAAGGTCAATCTTTCATGCTGGCAAACGGACAAATGCAGACTGCCATCGGAATGTCTGAGTGTGAATGTGTTCTGCAGGGTAAACAGCTCAAGCTGACATTGTATGTGATGAAAGATGCTGATTTAACTGTCCCGATTATTCTTGGTATGGATTTCTTACTTTCATCTGGAATTGTCTTGGATTTCAAGAATGCACAGTACAGCTTACCATCTAATGATGATGAGGATTCTGTTGAAACATTTCCCCTTCTATTTTCAGAATCAGTCACTCCACCTTCTGTGCAGTTCTATCTTGCTTTACCTACTCCAAAAATATCTGAAGAACTTTTACAATCCATTCAACAGCTGACCATGAACACTGACATCACAGCTCAATTCAAAACTCATTTGGAGAATGTGATGAATGATTGGCCATCTGTGTGCACCCATGAAATTGGACATTCAAAGATTGTAAGTCATCGTATAATTACCACTGATGAGGTACCGGTCAGAAAGAGAGCCTACAGAGTGTCACTAGAGAAGCAGCAGTTCATTTACAAAGAGATTCAAGAACTACTAGATAAAAACATAATTCGTCCCTCTGTGTCTCCATGGGCTTCTCCAGTGGTTGTTGTCCCCAAAAAAGATGGAGGTTCACGATTATGTGTGGATTACCGTGGACTTAATGCAAAGACACACTTAGACGGCTATCCCATGCCACAAATTCAGGAGATACCGGAGTCATTGCATGGCGCCTCAATTTTCAGTACCTTAGATCTAAAGAGTGGTTACTGGCAAGTTGAGATGGAACTAGAGAGCATACCTAAAACTGCATTTGTTACTTCTGCTGGACAATTTGAATTCTTACGTCTACCTTTCGGTCTCAAAAATGCTGCTGCCTCATTCCAAAGATTAATGGAGTATGTGCTTAAAGACATTAAAGGAAAATGTTGCTTCGTTTACATCGATGATATTGTGGTATATTCCAAAAATGAGCAGGAGCATTTACAGCATTTGAGTCAAGTTTTCAGTTGTTTACATCAAGCCGGTCTGACTTTGAACCTCAAGAAATGCAATCTTGTACAGAGATCTATCAGTTTCCTGGGTCATGTTGTATCTGGGGAAGGTGTCAAGACTGATCCTGCCAAAGTAGCAGCCATCTGTGATTTTCCAGTACCTCAATCACTCAAGGATGTACAACGATTTTTGGGATTGGCAGGTTGGTATCATAGATTTATACCAAGTTTTTCAGAGAAAGCTGCACCTCTTCATGCCCTAAAGAAGAAACAATCCACTTGGACATGGACTAAAGAATGTCAAGATGCTTTTGAAAGGATAAAAAATTACTTAACTAAAGCTCCAGTGTTAACTCCTCCTGATTTTAATAAGTCTTTTAAGGTGTAAACTGACGCAAGTGACCTCAGCCTTGGGGCTGTTTTGACACAGGAGACAAATGGAGAGGAACACGTAATTGCTTACGCGTCCAGACTTCTTCGTGGAGCAGAGCCCTCATATTCTGTGTCAGAAAAGGAATGTTTGGCTGTGGTATGGGCCATTGAGAAATGGAGACCCTATTTGGAAGGCAGACCATTTGAGGTGATTACAGACCATGCTGCATTGACTTGGGTTTTCCAACATCCCAAACCTTCATCAAGGTTGACACGATGGACTATTCGTCTACAAGAATTCGAGTTCAATGTCAGGTATAGAAAGGGACAGTGCAACGTAGTACCAGATACTTTGTCACATAGCCTAGCGTCTACTCCACCTCATCTGTTAGCCATGGTCAAATCTACCAGTTCTTCTGTAACCCCATCTAATTTACCAATAGACTGGTCTGACATTGCTACCGCACAGTCTAATGACCCAGAAATTCAGGAGTTATGCAACAAGGCTGTCTGTCAACCCAATTCTTGCCCTTCCAGAGTGTATTATGTCCTTGAGAATGGTTTCCTTTTTCGTAGTGTCCCAGATGGTCAAAAAGGACCAAAGCTCCAACTGGTCATACCTGCTTGTCTGCGAGGGGAGTTTCTCAAGTATGCCCATGACAATCCCTTAAGTGGACACATGGGTCGGCTCAAAACATTACTACGACTGACGGAAATTGCTTACTGGCCAAGCTTGAGAGCTGATGTATGGAAATACTGTAAGGAATGTGAAGCTTGTCAAAAGTATAAACCATCTTTTTCAAAGCTGTCAGGTTACTTGCAATTAACACCAGTGGTGGAACCCGGGTATATGCTGGGGGTGGATTTGATGGGCCCTTTCCCGAAGAGCTCTAAACAAAATGAGCATCTTTTAGTTGTAGTTGATTACTGTTCAAAGTGGGTGGAGCTTTTTCCATTGAGGATGGCCAAAGCACCACAAATTGCCCTTATTTTAGTTGAGGAGATTTTTACAAGGTGGGGAACTCCTGTCTATTTGGTATCTGATCGAGGAGCGCAGTTTACATCACACTTGTTAAGTCTTGTCTGCAAACAATGGGGAGTTATACAGAAATTAACAACGGCATACCATCCTCAAACTAACCTCACCGAACGGATCAACAGGAATTTGAAGACTATGATCGCCTCATATGTGGGAAACAACCATTGTCAATGGGATAAATGGTTGTCTGAATTCAGGTATGCCATCAACACAGCCTGGCAAGAGAGCACTGGCTACACGCCTGCCGAAATTGCTCTGGGTCGTAAGTTGAGAGGTCCTCTGGAGAGGGCACTACCCAGACCACCCTCTCCAGATAATCCTGCTTATGATATTGTGGAGAGACAGGAAGGCATGATCCAGTTAGTCAAGGAGAATGTGAAAAGAGGTCAGGCAAAGCAGAAACATTACTATGACTTGAGAAGAAAACAAATCGTCTTCCAAGAAGGTGATGTTGTCTGGGTTCGTACTCACCCCCTGTCAAAAGCTGAGGATGCGATCATGGCAAAACTGTCTCCTAGATGGAAAGGCCCTGCTAAAGTTCATAAATGCTTAGGCCCAGTTAATTATGCCATTTCATTTTTTGATAATCCTGACTCTGTTGATTCCTATCATGTTCAAAATTTGAAACCTTTTTATCTCTACTCTCTACTTCTCCCAGCCCCTCTATTATATCTTCAGTGTTGGAAACCAGACTTGTGCTAATTTCTCTCTCCAACTTAGCAGCTTTTGTATCCAGTTTAGAAAGAGGATAGAGCCAGACTTTTATTGGAGCTGCATTATCTGGATTCTCCTTCAGTATAGTGGGGAGCTTCTTGTACACCTCTAGGGCCTCCATGTAAGTGGTGGGGTTCTGCTCAAGGTGGACGTCACCATAAAAAGTGCAGGCAATATTATCAGCCACTTTCTTTAGATCTTCTTTCATATCTAAAGCTCCGTGTCCCTCAATGGAAAATCCAGGGATGTTCTTGACCATGACATTCAGTTTTCCCTCAATCTCCTGCTTGTTTTCCTCTTCTGAAAATGTCCGATCAAACACCATGAAGGCCTGAGCTCCATATAGTACACCTGTGACCACATGAGTTGCAGTTTTCTGGTCAAAGACCTGAGGGTAGGTGATCTGACCCAACTGAGTCATAGTGAGCTTTTCGAATCTTGTGGTTTCATTGTAATACATTGTAACTCTG
Source organism: Squalius cephalus (assembly GCF_949319135.1). Lineage (NCBI taxonomy): Eukaryota > Metazoa > Chordata > Actinopteri > Cypriniformes > Leuciscidae > Squalius > Squalius cephalus. Next base: position 220,336 of record NC_137135.1, on the reverse strand, counting down.
GACTGTTGGTTTGAGGATTTGGTGTCACGCAGGAACTTGGCAGATCCTCCCACCTCCACCAGCCCTCCCAAGAAGCTGGCCTTCAGGGAAGCACTCACATCCAGGAGACTGGACTTACTGGAGAGAGAGTCAGAGCTACTGAACTTTAAATCTGTCATGGGCTGTGGACGACTGTCCAAATTTTCTCTCAATGATTTCTCATCCCACAGAGTGACACCTGAAATGAGAAATGGCTTTAACAGTTACGTATGAGGACACAATGTACTGTTGAAGTAAACATGCTGATTTTGTATGCATGTATGTGTGTGTATGTTAGAGTAGTTTAAGTGTTTAGACTAGTTAATAAAATCTTGTCCATGTCACACATAAAGTTTTCCGTGTTTCAAGCTCATATCTAGAGTCTCCAATCATAGATCTTGACTACAGGCTCTTAGTAGTACTGTAAAGTAATAAAGACATTTCCCATGCCCCGGAAATGTACATTTAACAGTTAATAAACAATTAATCCTGAGTGTTCACGGGAAAAAAACAGGTTAATTGATTGTAAAATTAATTTACAACATTAAGTTAATTTTATTAACTGATTCAAATATTCATAATCAATTATAACCAATTATTACCAATTATTAATATTTCATAGAGCTAATTTGCTACAATCATATAAGGGAATCCCTCCTCAACCACCACCAGTGTGAGCATCCACTTGGATGATGCGACGGCAGCCACAGTACAACGGCGCCAGTGCGCTCACCACACACACACACACACACACACACACACACACACACACACCAGCTACAGTGGAGAGAGAGAGTGATAGAGCCAGTTCAGTGGATGGGGATTATTAGGAGGCCATGATTGGCAGGGCGATTGGAGGGAATGTGGCCAGGACACCGGGTTACACCCCTACTCTTTACGAGAAGTGACATGGGATTTTTAATGACCACAGAGAGTCAGGATCTCGGATTTACATCTCATCCGAAGGACAGTGCTCTTTGACAGTATAGTGTCCCTGTCACTACACTGGGGCGTTAGGACCCACACAGACCACAGGGTGAGCCTCACTAACACCTCTTCCAGCAGCAACCTGGTTTTCTCAGGAGTCTCCCATCCAGGTACTGACCGGCCTCAACCCTGCTTAGCTTCAGTGAGACACCAATCTTGGGCTACAGGGTGATATGGTCTTCTCAAAAGAGATCTGTTATAATTGCGTTGTGCATTATATTTAACCTGTTAAGCCTCACCAGTGCGTCGGCGCACTGAAGCGTTTTTTTTTTTTTTAGTTCAAATTTACTATCAGATTTAATGTTATACCTTGACAAACTATACATCATTAAAAAGATATAAGACTCAAGTTTCAGTTTTTGACCACTATTGTATTCTGAGAAACTTATAGTGACAGTTATGTCTTAATTTGTGTCAGGAGTTATGAAATGAAAAAATGAGTCGATACCTTTGATATGAATTATGCGCGTCAGCCGCTTTCATTCAGAAAAAAAACTCTGTGCTGTCGTCATGACAGAGATACACAAAACAACGTCCTTCAGGGCTTTTAGCTCAAAAATGTGCAGACTTGGAGAAATATTGATATATTCTCATAGATTCACATCATATTTCTATAGACAGGAATAATATTTATTGAATTTATACCCAAATGCGTCGATGTAATCATTATGAGCGCTTCTTATTGAGATGTGCTGGGTTTTCAATTCATACCAATAGCCTGAGGGCGCTATTATGCACAATAATAGTCCATATATGGAAAATGAAGAAGAGCCATGATCATGTGACATTCCAGGACGTCACTGATACACACAAAGCTAACACAACAGATATCGCTGTAATATGCAGATACAGACGTTTTGAAGACAATAAACATGATTGCAATGATATTTGACTTGCCTGTGTTCTTCAAGCCATGCCAGGTATTTTCATAATAATAGATTATATTTATAATGTAATGCTAATCGATATAGACTTCGATCATCGTGCAGAAAACTATAAATAATATGTTTTCTGTCTGATTTTTTTTATCTGAAGCCAAATTAGATCACAGAAGATTATTTAAAACACTCGACTTGCGTTACAAAAGTAAGTTTGGAGCACAAACATGGTTTTAATCTCATAAATGGTCGTGTATTGATGGTGTGCTAAGCTAACATGCTAGCTAGCCCAGGTGCACCTGCCACCTGTTATTCTTTTATGATTTTTTTTTCTAAAAAGGAATGCTTAGCAGCTACTGAAATGTTTTAGTGCATTTGATACAGTTTCAACAGTTTTTTGTGAAGTGAGAACTTTGAGAAAAGAAATTAGGGACTGAAACCCTATGAATAGCCTGTGAATAGCCAGTCGTTAGTAACTATAATGCAGACAAAAGAAATGCATATTTAGAGCCATAACCAGGCTGGAGAGGTGTGAATGTGTGCAGGGGGAGACTGAGACTGAATGGGGATCGTTTGCACCACAAAACAATAGAGACAAAAGACTGAATGGATGCTTAGAAGATGACTAAACATCAGTAGCATTTTTAGAGTCTAATCAAAATAAAGTAATTTGACATGATCTTGAAAAACGTAAAACTAAATACAGAGTTTTAGACTTATCATTTTCAGATTTTAAATATAACATGGTCACACATGTGGCTTTAGCTGTAGTGCATTTCTAGATTGCTACAGTGCCAACTTCAATTTTATTTTCATGAATATGTTTAATAAAAATAAATTTCTAATAACTTTACAAAACTTTGAAGCTATTTAAAAAAAAAAAAATAATTATGACAATAATTAATTCTACATTTACAATAAACTACCAGGTGTCAGCTTTCAAATGAGATCATACTTGTGCTTTTAGTGCAAAGGGTTCATGAACTGTATCTGTTTCAGTTTGGGTATGTAATTTCTGGGGATTTTTCAAAAGTGGGGTTGCAGCTTAACAGGTTAATCACATATGATTCTGTTGAGTTTATGAAAACAGTTTCTAATAATCAGAGGTATTCAGATTAGTCATTTCTGAATCGCCAGAGTTTTGTTCAGAGCGCACTCACACTCACTGAAATCTGCGCTCTCATCATAAACAACAAAGCAGAAATGAACATGCGATGTATGTAGGAGATTCGGTAACACTTTATAATAACTGCACACTATTAATGATTAGTTAATCATTAGAAACAATTATTTAATCATTTATAAAGCATTAATAGACATTAACAAACCGTTTATAAATACAGCTATAATTGCTTTATTCTTGATTTATAAGCATATCTATATTGTGTTTAATAATTGTATTTTCATACTTAAATTAAGCATTCATTATTTACAAAGCAGTTATTTAGGAGTTGTCAGTGGTTCATAAGATCACTTAGAAAGTGTAAGTAAATGATTAATAAACAATCAGGAAATAACCAAACACAAATCACTGATAACAACATAGATAATGCAAGACAAGGGACTGACTGAAACACAGGGCTTAAATACACAGCTGATGAGGGAAACAAGACACAACTGGGACAAATAAACTCAATGACAGTAACCATAGTAACAAACAGGGAGAGAACCGAGAACGTCTCGGTTATGTATGTAACCCTCGTTCCCTGAGTAGGGAATGGAGACGTTACGTCGGATGACGACGAATGGGGTTTCGCTTAGAAAGCCTATCACCTTCGAGTATATAAAACGAGCCAATGGCAATGAAATGCCATGGGTCTGCGGAATTTGCATAGCATAACTCCGCCCCACCCTGGGGGTATATAAGGAAGTACGCCGGCAACATGCAGGTATGTCTTCGCTGAGGAGCCGAGACTGAACTCAGTCGTTCCCAGCGGTACAGCGGAAGTGGCAGGGAGACGTAACGTCTCGGTTCCCTACTCAGGGAACGAGGGTTACATACGTAACCGAGACGTTCCCTTTCGTGGTCACTCCGAGTTACGTCGGATGGCGTCGAATGGGGTCCCCAGTCTAATCACGCCACCTCGGCTGTCTTCCAGTGCCCTGCGTAAGTCTGAGCTCCCTGTCGTGAGACTAGCACGGATGAAGGAGTCCTACTTAACACAGGAAAACCAAGGTACACTGGGAAGCATATCTCAGAGGAAATATGCAATTATGCCCAGCCCGAAGGTGGGGGACTTGGAATACACATATGACCCCGAGGGGCTGCATATGGAGTATCACTGGGGTGTCCAGCCGCAGGTGGAATATTTCAACCCCAGGGGTGGCAAAGTGGCTTGCCGAGGGAAAGACACATGCTCAGAGAAGCTTACAGTGGAATACACATGTGGGGGGTCACCCAGAGGGGAAACCATGCACATGGAGGCACCTAGCCAAGCGCGAAAGCTGCCGGTGGCATAACTATGACGTTGACATCAACAGTGCTGGAGGAGACTCAGGGCTTATTAGGCTCACCTGAGGAAAATATCGCACGTATCCCGTCCGTGGAGAGGAATGGCGAGCAAGCGAAGACACCTGAGCAGAATCTAGTACCGGCTAGTTGAAGCGAGTACATGAGAAGAAACTGGCTCTACTCGGAGATTGTAGAATCTCGCGAATGTGTTGGGTGTCGCCCAGCCTGCAGCTCTACAAATGTCTGTTAGCTAGGCACCATGTGCTAGAGCCCAAGAGGATGCCACACTCCGAGTGGAGTGGGCCGTCACACCAATGGGGGAATGGTAGACCTTGCTGCTGGTATGCCAAAGCAATTACGTCCACTATCCAGTGAGACAACCTTTGCTTGGAGAGAGCCTTTCCCTTCAGCTTCTCACCATAGCAGACAAAGAGCTGGTCTGAGGTCCTGAAACACTGCGTTCTGTCTACGTAGGCATGGAGGGCGCGTACTGGACAGAGCAGTGCCAAGGCTGGGTCTGCCTCCTCCAAGGGCAGCGCTTGCAGGTTCACCACCTGGTCTCGAAAGGGTGTGGTAGGAACCTTGGGCACATATCCAGGCCAGGGTCTCAGGATCACGTGAGAGTAGGCCAGCCCGAATTCCAGGCACGCTTTGTCAACCGAAAATGCCTGCAGGTCCCCTACCCTCTTGATGGAGATCGGGACTTGATGGAAAGCCAAAGCTGAAGCGGTCTCATATGAAGCAATCCGAGTGGCGTTACTGCGGCTGCGGATGCCATATGCCCCAGGAGCCTCTGAAATAGTTTCAGTGGAACCTCACTCTTGTCCTCGAACTGTCGTAGACAAGTCAGCAGTCACGCTCGTAAGCTGCGCGCACATGGCGACCGATTTGATCTCCATACAGAGAAAAGAGATCCTCTGCACGGATCTCAACTGGTTCTCCCAGTTGACCTGAAGGCCCAGACGAGCTAGGTGCCGGAGCACTAGGTCCCTGTGTTCGCAAACCTGATCTCGAGAGTGAGCTAGGATCAGCCAGTCATCGAGATAGTTCAGGATGCGAACCCCGTGTTCCCGGAGGGGAACAAGGGCTTCCTCGACGACCTTCGTGAAGACGCGAGGAGACAGGGCTAGCCCAAATGGGAGAACCGCGTACTGGTAAGCCTGCCCCTCGAAAGCAAACCCAAGAAACAGTCTGTGTCGAGGTAAAATGGAGACATGGAAGTAGGCGTCTTTCAGGTCGATCGCTGCAAACCAATCCTGCGGCCGCACGCACTGGAGGATGCGTTTGGCTATGAGCATATTGAACGGCAGCCTGTGAAGGGAGCGGTTCAAGACGCGCAGGTCCAGGATCGGCCGTAACCCACCGGATTTCTTCGGTACAATGAAGTAAGGGCTGTAGAAGCCGGACTTCATTTCAGCAGGAGGGACAGTCTCGATCGCACCCTTCGCCAGTAGGGTGGCGACCTCCACTCTCATGACAGGGGCATTGCCACCGACCATAGTGAAGCGGACTCCCCTGAAGCGGGGAGGAGACCGCGCGAACTGAATCGCGTAGCCGAGCCTGATGACTCAGCGGGACAGTCTGGGAAGCTCTAGCCAGGCATCCAGAAACTGCGCCAGCGGGGTCATTCGAACCACGAGGCGGAATGACTGGCCCAGGCAAGGGTGGCATAGCGGCCCTGTGCGGTGGCACGGTCATTAACCGCATCCTGCCAGAGGAGGCCAGGGGAGGACCAGCGTCCCACGGGGACGTGCTCTGGCAGGGGTCTGGCAACAGAGGGGGATGAGAGGAGCGTGGCCAGTGGGTGACGCGTGCTGTCATCCGAGAACTCTGTGACAGAGGGGGGCAATAGTGGCGGGACCCATGGGCGGCGTGCACTATGGCCCGAGAACTCTGTGTGCTCAGGATTGGGGGAACCAGTTCTTTCTTTAACCACATTAGGGTACTACTCGTCGTTGGACGAGCAGAGGGGAGTGGAGAACAAAAGATTGGGAGTGGCCCTGCTACCATCTCCAATCCTGAGCAGCCCGTCTCAGGGGCGCCACTTAGCCTGGCGTTTAGCGGGGCGCGGGGCCGGAGAGGGCTGTGGCACCTTCCTGCGGCTTCCTCCACGACGCGACCCGGGTGGAGGCTGCTGCTGGGGCCGTGCGGGAGCCGCAGGAGGGCGCCCTCGGCAGCGAGCAGGCTGAGGATTCTGTGCCGACGGCTGGGTGAAGGCAGCAGCGGGCCGTCGGGGCAGAATGTGCTTGATCGCCTTAGTCTGCTTCTGAGCGGTCGAGAACTTTTGGGAAAAGTCCTCGACCTCACCGCCGAAGAGGCCGGCCTGGGATATGGGGGTGTCGAGCAGATGAGTCCGCTCGGCCTCCCGCATATCAGCCAGGTTCAGCCAGAGATGTCTCTCCTGGACCACAGCAGTGGACATCACCTGACCCAGGGAGCGTACGGCTCTGTAAGACTTCGCCACCACGGTAGACGAAAATCTACAGGCTTTGGATGGGTGCTTAGAGTCACCACGAGAGGAAGCGCTTGCCGGACACAGCTGCATCGCTACAGAACACACCCACAAATCCACACAGGCAAAAACCTCTTTAACATTTATATGTATTTGTTAAAATTGTGTTTTCATAATATTACTTCTATTAATAACATTAGTAAATAAGAAATGTCACAACTCAATGTAGTTTTGTATGACTGTTCATTACTTATTTATTTTTCTTGAACCTTAATTAGTAGATAATTAGTATTAGTTCTTCAGGAGGTATGGCAGAATTAATTTGTTAATGATTAACTAACTGATACTTAACACAATCATAAAATTCTATTACATACTGATTAGTTAACACATCTTCCTTAGTAGTTAACAGTAGTGAAGTAGTTAATGAAGAATTACCTATTAGTTCTTCAGTAATTCCTTATTAGTTATGCAGTAAGTAAGAAACAGTATTCTAGAGTGTTACCAAACAATCTTATTTTTTTCAGACAAGCAACTGTTAGTGTGTCTCTGTCTAGATTAAGGAGCTTCATTGTTAATTTTTTCTTTATTTTATGTATAGGTAAGTTATTTTGGTTTTCTTTTGTTTGGGTCCTCCTCCCGAGGTAATGTTTTCGTTTGTATTTTTGGTTTATCCTTAATGTTTTATTTAATGAACCCCTGCTTAGTGTAAAAATAAAAGGCAGAAACGCCATCTTTCTTTGAAACCCTGATGTTTGGTTATTTGTGACTCGGGCTGGAGAGATGAAGATCATCAAGGATTTATTGTTCGTCGTTCCCTATTTAGCCCTAGCCTTTATTAATTTTTAAGAGATGGGGTTTGGGGCTGGGTCCGTGGGACTGTTTCTGGGGGACGAGTCTGAGGGAAGAACAGGAGACAATGGTAAGGAGAATGCAGAAGACAAAAGGTAAGTAAAATAAAAAGTGAACCCCCAGAAACAGTCCCACGGACCCACCCCCAAACCCCATCTCTACAATAATAATTAATAAAGGCTGGTTTCTAAAGTACTTCTTCCTGCCTCTGTATTAATGCTCATGGGTAGCCGTAATGGGTTCCATTCAGACCTTAACATCAAGTATTTTACTGTTATATGTCAACAAGATTCAACACATCAGAGTGAACACGAGATATTTCCACGAGATATTTTATTCAAGATATGAATAAAAGTGATGTTAATTCAGCCAGCGCACATACCTGTATTTACTTCCTGTTTTCGGTCGAAGTCCACAATAGTCGATTGTCGAACTCATACAATATTTACGCGCGTGAATTCGACAATCGACTACTGTGGAATTCGACCGAAAACAGGAAGTAAATACAGGTATGTGTGCTGGCTGAATTAACATCACTTTTATTCATATCTTTCACATCTACTGCAGTCAGATTCGCCGTGTCCACTCTGAAAGGTATCACTCACATGACCTGTGCACTTGTAATGACACATCAAGGATGTTAAGAGGCTAAAAGCAGGTTTAAAACTTGCCCCATTGAAGTCAACAGGGTGCAAATTTTAAAAAGAGGATAACACGGTGTAGGCAACACCGATTTTTGTCGTTGTTCTCTGTACTGACAGCACTCCAGATTTACAAACAAATGAGCTCAATGTTAAAATTGACCGGAGTTCTCCTTTAACCCCCTGAGGTCGGCTATCGCGCCAGCTATAATCTCCTGATTGAGACATTCAGCCTGCCCGTTAGACTGAGGGTGGTACCCAGATGTGAGGCTGACATTCACTTGAAGCATCTGGAAAAAGGCTGCCCAGACACGGGAGGTAAACTGTGGTCCGTGATCAGAGACAATGTCATCAGGTAAACCATAGAAACGGAAGACCAGATTACAGAGGTGCTCAGCAGTTTGCAGGGCTGTGGGCAGTTTAGGCAGAGGAATAAGACGACAGGCTTTTGAGAAGCGATCGACAACAGTAAGGATAGTTGTATGTCCATCAGAAGGAGGGAGATCAGTAATGAAATCAACGGCTATGTGTGACCATGGGCGTTGGGGTACCGGTAGAGGCTGTAGAAGACCTGCAGGTAGGAGCCGTGAAGATTACTGGGTATTGCAGTTCTGGCATTGCTGAACGAAGTTAGTCGTGTCTTGAGGCAGTGTGGGCCACCAGTAACGGTTCCGGAGAATATGAATCGTAGCAGTGATGCCAGGGTGACCAGAGCTAGGCAGCGCATGGACGTGTTTAAGCACCTTCTCCCGGAGCGCTTCGGGCACGAACATTTTTCCTGGAGGACAGTCAGGCGGAGGTTCGGAGTTAGTGTTGGCTTGTTCTAATTTAGTCTCAATATCCCACTGGATGGGACCGATGACCAGGTCAGGACGGAGAATGTTTTCGGGAGTCTGACTGGTGAGTTCAGAGTCATACTGACGAGACAGGGAGTCAGCTTTCGTGTTCTTTGATCCAGGGTGATACGTCACAGTAAACTGGAAACGAGAAAAGAACAAAGACCACCGGGCTTGGCGTGGGTTCAGTCTCTTGGCAGTTCGCAGATATTCAAGATTTTTGTGGTCGGTAAACACAGTAAATGGATGAGAGGACCCCTCGAGCCAGTGCCGCCACTCTTCAAATGCAGATTTCATGGCCAGTAACTCACGGTCTCCGACGTCATAATTCCGTTCTGCAGAGTTCAGTTTTCTGGAGTAGAATGCGCACGGATGCAATTTAGCGGGATTTCCTTGGCGCTGAGAGAGAATGGCGCCCAAGCCTGTACTGGAAGCATCAACTTCTACGATGAAGGGCAACTCTGGATTGGGGTGACGTAAGATCGGGGCAGTAGTGAAGCAGAATTTGAGCTGATTGAAAGCTTGAGTGGCGCTCTCAGTCCAGGGAAGGCGGGTGGTACCTTATGCACCAGCACAGTCAGGGGAGCCGCCACAGAACTGAAGCCTCGGATGAACCGCCGATAAAAGTTTGCGAAGCGCAGGAAGCGCTGTAGCTCTTTGAGAGTGGTAGGCTGGGGCCAATCCATCACCGCTCTGACCTTTCCATCATCCATTGCCACGCCCTCAGGACTGATGACGTAACCCAGGAATGAAGTGGATGTCTGGTGGAACTCGCACTTTTCAAACTTGGCGTAAAGTTGATTTTGTATGAGTCTTTGAAGCACGGCCCGTACGTGCTGAACATGGTCCGACAAAGTGTCTGAGTACACAAGTATGTCGTCGATGTAGACAATTACATAGCGCTGAAGCATGTCTCGGAATACGTCATTCATGAATGACTGGAAAACAGCTGGACAGTTGGAAAGGCCGAATGGCATTACCAAATATTCGTAGTGGCCGGTGCTTGTGGAGAACGCTGTCTTCCATTCATCCCCCTCACGGATACGAACCAAGTTATAAGCTGAGCGCAGATCCAGTTTCGTGAAATACTTTGCTGTGCGGAGGAGCTTGAGTGCCGCGGGAACTAACGGCAGAGGATAGCGGAATTTCACAGTGCAGTCATTAAGGGCTCTGTAATCTAAACATGGGCGTAGACCTCCATCCTTTTTCTTAACGAAGAAAAATCCAGCTGATACAGGAGAGGTGGAAGAACGAATGAAACCCTTGGCCAACTCTTCCTGGATGTAATTCTCCATGGCTTCCGTCTCGGGCTGTGAAAGGGGGAAAATGCGTCCCCTGGGAGGCGTGGACCCGGGCATGAGTTCAATGGCACAGTCGTACTCTCGATGTGGAGGTAACTGGGTGGCTTTAACTTTGCTGAACGCTTCCTGCAAATCGCTGTACTCCGCTGGGAGACTAGAAAGAGCGGCGCTTTCACTGAGTGCTGAGATGCTTCGAACGGACAATGGTTTCACTTGGCTTAAACACTTGAAAAAGCAATCTTCACCCCAGCGAACGATCTGACCCGTGGACCATTGCAGGTGAGGATTATGTTTCCTTAGCCAGGGAAGACCCAGTATGACAGGAGTATGTGGGGCTTGAAGACTGAAAACTGAATATTTTCACAGTGCAGCAGTCCGGTGCGCATTCGCAGTTCCTGCGTCATATGAGTGATGCGCCCCGTGCCAAGGTGCCGTCCGTCAACAGCTTCGACTGTGAGAGGAGAAGTGGAGGGAATTAGAGAGGAATAAGATCTTGTGCTTATGAGCAAACTCTTGAAACATAAAATTCCCCGCCGCCCCAGAATCGATCAGTGCTGAAGTAAAAAATATTTGATCAATCTTTGTAAATTCAAGAGGCACAGAAACACAGGAGAGAGGATTTAGACTGTCAAGAGTTAGACTCACCATTGTCTTTTCTTTGCGTGTGGATAGCTGGGGACAGTGCAAACAGAAGTGTCCATCTCCTCCACAGTACATGCACAGCTTTAACATCCTCCGGCGTTCACGCTCCTCCTCCGTCAACCATGTGGCGTTAATTTGCATAGGCTCTCCAGCCTCCGATGCCAAGGGACCCGGAGAGTGCAGACTGGAGATATGGTGTGCATAAGTCGAGGAGTGGATGCCGGAACGGCGTGATCGTATGAGGTTGTCAATCTGAATGGACAAGTGAATGAACTGATCCAGGTTCCTCCCCTCATCGCGACAGGCCAGCTCAGCTTGAAGGTCGTGGTTGAGTCCCCGTCGATACACCACCTTTAAGGCGCTATCAGTCCAGTCAGTCTGCGCTGCGTAAGTGCGGAACTTGAGCGCGTAATCAGCAGCGGTACACTTCCCCTGGGTGAGCTCCAGTAGGCGGCCTTCCGAACCCTTCCCCTCCACAGAATGCTCGAAAACGGCCTTGAAGCGCTCGAGAAAGTCGGCATAAGAGGCGAAAGCAGTTCCATCCGGCCTCCAGACTGCGGTAATCCACTCCAAAGCCCGCCCTGTGAGTAGAGAACAGATAAACGTAATCTTGTCCATGTCCGTAGCGTACAGACAGCATGTTACATGTCCTACCAGAGACAGTAATATATTGGACCACTGTTACACCACGATAAAGAATGCGTACCACTCCGTCCCACGGGCAGCTTTGGGGCTCTCTGATCACTGTTTGGTTCATCTTATACCGACCTACAGGCAGAAACTGAAATCAGCTAAACCTGTAATAAGGACTGTAAAAAGATGGACCAACGAAGCAGAGCAGGATCTACAGGCCTGCTTCGATTGCACTGATTGGACTGTTTTTGAAGCTGCAGCCACCGATCTGGATGAGCTCACAGATACTGTAACATCATATATCAGTTTCTGTGAGGATACATGCATTCCTACCAGGACATTCTTATCATTCACTAATGATAAACCATGGTTTACTGGGAAACTCAAACAGCTTCGTCATGCCAAAGAAGATGCTTACAGAAGTGGGGATAAAATCTTGTATAACCAGGCCAGAAACAGACTGACAAAGGAGATCAGAGTTGCTAAAAAAAGCTACTCTGAAAAGCTGAAAAACCAGTTTTCAGCCAACGACCCGGCATCAGTCTGGAGAGGCCTGAGGAACATCACCAACTACAAATCACCATCCCCCCCATCTGTGGAGAATCAACAACTGGCTGACACTCTCAATGCATTCTATTGCAGGTTTGAGAAGCCCAGACTCACACCTCACACCCGCTCTGATGTGCACTTCACACATCCACCATCACCTCCTGCAACCCCTCTCCTCCCCCCTTCTGCCATCCAACCTGAGCTTAAGGTCTGCGTGGAGGACGTGAGCCGAGTCTTCAAAAAACAGAAGACTAGGAAAGCTTCAGGCCCAGACGGCATCTCATCTGCTTGTCTAAAAGCTTGCGCTGACCAACTGGCCCCAGTCTTCACACAGATCTTCAACAGATCATTGGAGCAGTGTGAAGTTCCCTGCTGCTTCAAACGCTCCACTATCATTCCGGTTCCCAAAAAACCTAAAATCACTGGACTTAATGACTATAGACCTGTCGCTCTCACATCTGTGGTCATGAAGTCGTTTGAAAGACTGGTGTTGGCCTATCTGAAGGACATCACTGGACCCCTGCTGGATCCCTTTCAGTTTGCTTACAGAGCAAACAGGTCTGTGGATGATGCAGTCAACATGGGACTGCACTATATCCTGCAACATCTTGACAGACCTGGGACTTATGCACGGATCTTATTCGTGGACTTCAGTTCGGCCTTCAATACCATCATCCCTGATCTTCTCACAGCCAAACTGACTCAGCTCTCCATGCCATCCTCAATCTGTCAGTGGATCTCCAGCTTCCTGACGGACCGGCAGCAGCTAGTGAGACTGGGGAAACTCACATCCAGGACCCTCACCATCAGCACTGGCGCCCCCCAAGGGTGCGTTCTCTCCCCACTGCTCTTCTCCCTGTACACTAATGACTGCACTTCTAAAGACCCCTCTGTCAAGCTCTTGAAATTTGCAGACGACACCACTGTCATCGGTCTCATCCAAAATGGTGACGAGTCTGCTTACAGACTGGGGGTTGAACAGTTGGCTGTCTGGTGCAGCTATAACAACCTTGAGCTGAACACGCTCAAAACAGTGGAGATGATCGTGGACTTCAGGAGAAAATCCCCAGCACTCGCCCCTCTCACCATCATGAACAGCACTGTGGAAGCAGTGGAGTCATTCAGGTTCCTGGGCTCTACCATCTCTCAGGACCTGAAGTGGGCAAATCACATTGACTTCATTGTGAAAAAGGCCCAGCAGAGACTGTACTTCCTTCGCCAGCTGAAGAAGTTCAATCTGCCACAGGAGCTGCTGATCCAGTTCTACTCAGCCATCATTGAGTCTGTTTTAAGCACTTCCATCACTGTCTGGTTTGGTTCAGCTTCCAAATCGGACATCAGGAGACTACAACGGACAGTCCGGACTACAGAGAGGATTATTGGTGCCCCCCTGCCAACCCTCCAGGACCTGTACTCTTCCAGAGTGAGGAAGAGAGCAGGTAAAATCATCACAGACTTCACTCACCCTGGTCACCTCCTGTTTGAACTGTTACCGTCAGGACGGCGACACAGATCACTGGCCACAAGAACATCCAGGCACAGGAACAGTTTCTTTCCACAGGCCATTTCCCTCCTGAACACTTAACATGCCCCCCAAAGCATATGCCTGTAAGTGCAATACTCCCACTGTCTAGTGCAATAAACTCAGGTGATATTTATATCTATATTATTCATACTACAAAATACTGTAAATATGTTCATAATCTGTAACATGCACTAGACTCCCACTGTCTAGTGTAATATTCTCTAATTCAGGTGATATTTATATTTATATTATTCATACTACTCAAATACTGTAAATATGTTCATAATATGTAAATGTTTATTCGGACTAAACCCAACTGTGACCCTACTTTTTTACTATTTATACTATTTTTATTTTTATTCTTTTAAATATATTTTATTCTTAGAATTGTATTACTATGTTTCTTGTTGTATTTGTATTTGTATATGTGCACTGGAAGCTTCAGTACCAAGAAAAATTCCTTGTGGGTGCAAGCACACTTGGCAATAAAGCTCTTTCTGATTCTGATTCTGATTCTGATTCTACTGAGCGGGCTGCCGGGCGAGATACATGGAACACTGAAGCATGAAACCCTTGCATTTACCTGGATCCCCTTCATATTTTTCAGGAAGAGAAATACGAGTGCTGGAGGATGCAGAGTCAGCGGCTGGCGTTAGAACTGGCACGACTTGCACAGGGGTTTCCTCCGTGGGCTTCTGTAAACTCTGCACTGCCTTCACAAGTTCCTCTGTCAACGAGGTTAGATGGGTCAACTGACGATGGTGAGTAGCGAGTTGAGATGCTTGGGCTTTAAATGCAGTAGATAGAACGGAAATTGTTGCTGGATCTTGTGGTGGCGAAGTATTCTGTTTTGAAGCAGGAGACTGAGACGGATCCATGTGCAACGTTTTATTAATGGTTAGAGTGAAGGTAAAGGGTTAAGGGGATATGAGGGCAGGGTAGCTGGTACAGTCCGTTCTCAGTGGTCAGGCAGGCTTAGTTCAGGGCTGGCAGCGCGAATCGAAGTCGGGTCACAGGCAGGGGTTCACTTGGCAGGCTGCACAGAATCAGAGTCGTTAGGACAAGCAGGGGTTTCAGTAATCAGAGATGGGTTGGCATGATCTGGCATGGAAAACAGCGACTGATGTTGACATGGTTCCGCAGACTGTGCAATTCTGTCCTGCACGGGAAATTGGACCACAACTGAGTTCTGTATACTCACATTCGCCCATGAGTCTATTCAAACAATTTTTTTCAGAAAGTGCTGTGTCAACTCTGTGCCACAACACAAATGATCAGGCTGCCAAAGCAACTGCAAAGGGCTGCAAATATAAATGGACAGATGTCAGCATCAGTGAGATGTACCGATACATTGGGCTGCTGTTCTACATGGCCATGGTGAAGGTCAGCTCCATCAGCGACTACTGGCGGCAAAGCAGTGTTTTCTCCGTACCATTTCCAGCTACAGTTATGTCCCGGGACAGATACCGCACCAAAGATGTGTGACTGTGTTCAGATGTGTGTGCTCTGCTGACCAACTTCCACTAACCACCAGCCTTCAGAAATCATTCTGATATGATGACTATTTTTTTAAATCAATGTTGGAAACTGTTGTGCTGCTTAATATATTTTTTTATAACCTGTGATAGTTTTTTCAGGATTCTTTATTTTGCTCACATTTGATTTGCTTAGAGCCCGCATCAACGGGGCATGAGCATTTACTGTGAGATACCTGCCTTTACTTTTGTTTATCGTTTATCATTGTTTTGTTTATAGCAGACGGATTATTTTTTTATTTTGCTCACATTTGATTTGCTTAGAGCAAATTTAGAACATTTAGTTCCTCCACATAGAGGAATTACAATAAAACCGATTGAAAAACAAAACCTTTGAATCTCCTCTACTTCTTTGTTCAGGCTGCTTCACTTGATGGCCCATTAGCCATTGGGGGGGGGGGGGGGTGTATGTCACACCCCTGGTCTGAATCTCATTAATATTGATAGGGCATTACCACTCCCACGCATACAGGCCCGTCGCGACAAGGCAGGCAAACCAAGCAATTGCTTAGGGCCCCGAGCTGGCCTGGGGCCCCAAGACAACGACTGGTTAAGAATAAAATGCAATGACAAACTGTGTGAGCGCCCCTTTGATAGTCAATGCAGTAAAGTGCAATGACACTGTTATCGGGATCCCCCTCAAGGGGGCCCCTCTCAGTAGTCGCTGACAGCAGCCAGCCAAACACGTGATCTCTGCTGCCGGCAAAATACAAAAACTCCTCGGCAGTCATCATGAAGCGGAATTATGCTTCAGGAAGCCAGAAAAGAATGAAGAGAAAGGAAGAGGAGGATAAGAAAAAACAAGATAGTGGTAAGTAGGGGTGTAACGATACACGTATTCGTATTGAACCGTTCGGTACGAGGCTTTCGGTTCGGTGTTCGGTACGCATTTTCAAACCGAACGGTTCATTGGACCATTTTTCCTGCCGACCAAAATTTCGTTATTTCAAATTTAGGCGCGTTGCGCGTGGCAAGCGCGCTCATAATGTAGAGACGCCGGCGCAACAACATTGCCCAGCATCAAATGTGCAAACGTAATGCAAGCGGAACGAAACTGGGCTACTCGTTATTGTGTGGTTGACGGACCGTTGTTTATCAGTTTGGACCAGTGCAGCGCGAGCCGATCGTGATCATGCGACACTGTTACTACACAGCGCTAATAAGAGATCCAGTAAAGAAAGCATTTGAATTCGCCACAGAAGTAATAACATCGCTGCGAGATCTAGTGAGAAACATTCACATAGTTTGGCAGGAATAGTAGGCTATAATGCCTTCAAGTAACATTACGTCGGTTTTATTTTGACATTATGAATACAATGCCCTCAAATGTTAATCTTAACTAAAATAAACATTTGTTTATAACTACTACAATATTCCATTAATTTTTTTCCAAGGAGCTGTTTTGTTTTATATGCTCCTAAGAAGAGTCAATTATAGCTCCAGAATTGCTCAAAGTAAAAAGAAATCATATTTTATGATGCTAGTTTTAATTAAAAAAAGAAGAAAAATAAATAAATCAAGGAAATTGGCATTTCTTTCTTTCTGCTGTATCGAAAACATACCAAACCGTGTGTATCGTATTGAACCGAACCGTGAATTTTGTTACACCCCTAGTGGTAAGTGATAAATTACACTGGATAAAATAGCTCCACTTGTCTTGTACAAATGGTGTAATTTTGCAGCAGGTAGGCTAGAAAAAATATGTTTATGTTAGCTACCTGCCTGACGGCAAATGCTGCTTGTAACAAACAGTTAGTGCAACTTTTTTTTCGAACGGACGGAATTATAATATGTTTTTTATTGGGGGGGCCTCCATGTCCATTTTGCTTGGGGCCCCCAAATTCCTTCAAACGGCCCTGCACGCATAAACCTCTTCTGACAAAAAAACGGACTTGCAAAGTTTAAATCAATGTATTGTTTTATTTGAACGATTAGGCAGGATGATTTTCACATCATTTTGAAGAAAAAACAATATGCGACATCATCCATTAGTCAAAAGTCTTGTTTACACATATTTAGTATGTGTTTTGTGGTCTCATTTCAGCAACTTTCATTCCTGGGAATTTGCCGGGATCATCGCGCTGTGTGAAAGCGGCTTTAGTTACCTTTAGATGAAAAGTAGGTCAGTAAACTTAAATAAAATTGCGATATAGACCAGTGTCTGTCAGTATTAAACCGCATAAAGACTATTTAAATAGGAATCATGCATGTTCTGCGCGTCTCTGTGAATGAATGGCACAGACGCACTGTTTCATTTACCACACACACACTGAGGCACGCATGACGCTCGTGATGTTTTCAGCTTATATGAGGACATTAATGCACTTCATCAACACAGTCACTTCAGCAGCATTTTAGCTTCATTTGAGTTATTAGCAAAAACGTAATGTTGCTTATTATAGCATAAGTGCCTAAGTCATATTTAAAAAAAAAATGACTTAGGCAATTATGCTATGAGGCTAATTATCATAAGAGTCAGACATTATGAATTGCCATTATTAGCTGCTGTGATTTCATTGGCTGCTGACGGCCATGTTTGTTGAATTGTGTGAGTAATATTTGAAGAGTATGTTATCATTTGACCCAGAGAAGTTGAATATCAGGATTCGTTGGGTTAGATCGTTACGTTCAGCAGATACTGATCAACACATACAAATTATCATTTAATCTCTTCACAGTGTTTGTATCAGATGTATCAGGGTTTTTTTTATGACTTTTTCAATTCGATCAAACGGTCGAGGAGAAGTTTCTTTTATTTCCATGCTTGAGATCTTTATGACTTACAGTCTCTGACGCCCAGACATGTTTAGAGCGGAAAAATAAGTAATGGATAATGTAGAGCGAGGCGGTTGTTATAGCGAATACAACCCCAACAGGCTGATCGGGACCCCGACGCGAAGCAATCGTATTGCTTTCGCTAAAGAAAATAGTCTGCTCCGTCTCTACGTTTAGAATCCTGCGTCCATAGCAACGCTCTGTTTTTCATGGCAACAGTGTGTTATCCTTAGCAACAGTCTGTTATCAAGAAATAACACACCGCATTCTACATTAGAATTCAACCAAGCCATGTAATAACTGATAAATCAGTGCAAATATAATAATGTTGCAGCAACCTGGATTAAAATACGTTTAACAAATCCCACTTCTACATGATTTATAAATGATTGATGTGAATCTACAGTGAAACTAAATGAAGCTGATCTTCATCAACACAAACAGAGCTTGAGAAAAGCACAGATACACACCGTCACACACACTGATGTCTATATGAGTATTTATTACACAGTTATTCTGACATGATATTTCACTGACAGAAGTTCAGCTGTGTTATTAATGTAATGAAGAGAAAATAAGAGACTCTATAACATCTCACTGAACTGATTTATCATGAAGCTCAAAGCATTATGGGTAGAATCTCTCTACAGTCTATTCTCATACATCAACAGTTTCACTGATGATCTATAACCAAACCTAAACCCCGGATAGAGCGGTTCAGTGAATGTGGTCTTCACTGTGTGGATGAGGCTCATAGTGTCTCCGCTGACGCTGTAGAAGGACAGAGTTCCTGCACTGTGATCCACATACACTCCTACTCTACGACTGGACACTACAGGGAGAGGAGTCTGTTTGCTATTGTGTCTGAATCCGTAACCGGCGGAAGAGCAGTACAAACTCCAGGACTGATCATTATCTCCAAACCCACACTTATTACCCCCCTTCCTGCAGATGCTCTTATATGACACTGATATAAATACAACAACACCACTCCACTCAATCTCCCAGTAAGAGCGTCCTGTCACACTCTCTCTACACAACACCTGAGGCAAATCAAATCTGTCTGGATGATCAGGATACGACTGAAGCTCTGTGAGAGTGCAAGTAATCACTCTGTTCTCCTCAGACAGATGGAGGTGATTGTGCACTGTGTTCAGATCCAGAGTGAGCTGACGGGAATCTGATGGAGATAAAACACATCACAATCAGGAATTATGAATCTGATCTTTTAATGTATCTGAACTCTTCATGTTCAATATATCAGCAGTGTCTCAGTGCAGTGTAATCATCATTCACATGATCAACTCTAAAACTCTTCTGTCGTGTTTTCTTTCAGCTTCTCCAGGAAGAACATGAACACACTCAGTGAGTTTCTCTGCTTGTTCTCTGACTTACACTGAAGGAACTCGCACCTGGTCATGGAAACATCTGTGGAAATCAACAGACATGAAGAGTGTGATTATCAAGTCAAGAGAAAGTGATCCTGCATCCATTGCTAACACATGCAGAAATCCTCCAACACAGAAGATATTTAGAGATGTCTCTGCTGTTTACTGAGCCCAGATCCTGACACAACCACTGTTGAGGGTTTGATATTATTGACATGTCACCATATTTGATTTGGCTTCTGTAGACATGAACTGAGCACAAATCTGATCAGAGGGAATATGGTTAATCATATTAATCATATACAAAGTAATCATATTGTTTTATAAGACTTGGATTAAACCTCTACCTCCTTTTTATTCTTTTTTAAAGAGACATTAATTGATCAATACATGTCTAATGCTCAATCATTTTAATCATTCTACTGCTTATTATGAGCATTTCTGTGAATACATGAAAGCCACATTTTAGTTCTAATTATTAAAATCATAAAAATGCATCATTGATGTTTGGTTTTTAATGCTGATATCACAAAATCATATCTCTTAAATTCTTAAAAACATATTGTTATCAGATATTCATTACACTTTTGGTATCAATAGAATCAGCAGTATTTAAATGTGTGATTTTAACAGCAAATATCAAAAGTTTACTTCATATTCACAAATGCATTGTTGTCATCAATAGTGTCTACTTAAAGCAGCACTAGGTAACTTTTCAACCTTCATAATATATTTCCAAAACTCTTGTGATGGTACATCGACTTACAATAGGTTGAATGACATGCCTGCCATAGTCTGCACATGTCTGTATCGCTTTTACTCGTACTTTTAAACTTCGGGGTTCGGGTAGTAACACCCGCGCACAGAAAGAACTACAAAATTCGACTGCTTTACGGCATAGGCTACCTCACTTCTCCCAACACGTCCTCACATGCTGTTGGACTTGTAAGTATATTGCTTATAGTGTATATCACTCGGACAAGCTTTCACTCGTTGGTGTGAGCTAAAAAGCACCTGGCGTTCTTGTTGATGGATTAGTAAAGACATCTTCGGAGGCTAGCTCGATGTTCGATGTCCAACGATTTGAAACGCGTTGTGTTTATTACCTAATCGAACTCGTGTAACTGTCTGTCACACGTTTTACCGTCCACAGCATTACTTGATAGACAAAAACAGGACAAGAATGAGCATCAAACAGAAACAATCCGCTTACGGAATGTTCGAGGCGCACATACAATACAGACTGCCGAAAGTTAAACAGGGCGCGTGCAGCTCTTAAAGGGGACACACCTTATTTCCACTCGTTACAGCTTCCATCCGACTGAACAGGGGCCGGTATACAGGAGGGAGGGGATCAGGCCGTGAGTGAAGAGACTGCTCTGCGTGAGTGGTATTTACGACAGTAAAGTTAAGTACAAGTAGTCCACAGCGACTCTAGGGGTCGTTGTTTGACCAAAACGGAATTCCTACCTAGTGTGGCTTTAAAGTCACAGAGCTATGGGGATTTAATGTCAGATATACTGGTTTTAATTACTGGCTAAAAGCACGTTCAACTCGTTCAAGTATTTGCGATAAGACAAACTGACAACAGAGAATACGGTGAGTTGTGTTGTCTGTTTTATTGTTTTATTGTTTTTATTGTTTTATTTGGATCCCCATTAGCTCCCACTATGGTGGTCGCTAGTCTTCCTGGGGTCCACTTAAATCACAATACAAAAATACAAAATTCAATTAATCAATACATCAGTAAGATCTATAAAAACTATACGATTAGCTGCCATGACACACATTTAAAAGGACGGTACAAATTATGCAGTTATGCAAAAAGCAACATCTATTCAACAAGCAATTTAAACAATTTAAAACAAAACATACAAAAATAAAATAGGTAATACTTTCACTCCTGTAATCTCCGTTTTATTGTTTTCTTAACCCTCTGGGGTCTAAGGTGTTTTTGGGGTCCTTGAGATGTTCTGACATGCCCTGACATTTTTGCTTTTTTCAGTTGCTTATAAACATGTTAATAGAAAAAAAAAAAATTACACACTATTTAGCACAAACAGGGCTACCATGAAATGTGAGCAACAAGAATGTACATGTCTGCATTTTTGAGAGAATAATGTTTATGCATGGTTATTGAAAAAACTAAAAACTAAAGTTTCTGAAATAAGGCCATAAAACACATTCTAAATATGTGCCAATAAGACTTTTGTCTAAAAGATGTCATCGCCTAGTGTTTTTTCTTCAAAATAAAGTGAAAATCACCCTGCCTTATCATTCACATAACACAATACATTGATTTGAATTTTGCAAAGCACTTTCTGTTTGGAAAGGCCATATGCGGAGTGGGCGTCAACGGTCATGTATATGTAGTGGTTCACACCTGAGGAGACAATGGGGCCTGCATACGTAATTAGCCATTCATTCAGGTGAGTCACTGAGCCACAAGAATGCAAGAGCAACAGTTGGAAGCATCTCAATTCTTTTTTATTTTTCCACATATTGTGCTTGCAATTTGGCCTATAATATCCAAGGAAAACATGTCTAGTAATTGTGCAGTTAATTCTCATTCTGTATTTTCAGTTTTGGAATATTTATCCTCTCCCCAAATTTGTCAATAATAAAACACAATAAAAGTTATTTAAAGAAAAGGCTTATATTTACCTTTTAATAGTTTGTTTACATCTACCTTGTAAATATATTTTTTTATTAAAAAGGTTACAATTACAACAACAATTCAAGTGTAATCTTTCTTTGTAAAAACTAAAGTATACATTTTATCATACATATTTCAAAGTTAAGGATTTGATTGATTATTTGATAACTTTATTTTTGACAAAACATATTATATTTAACATAAGCAAATATTGGCAAACAAAAGCTTATTTGAGGTGGCAGATATTTTACAGTAAAAATGTATAATCTATCCAAAACTAATCAACGAAATGTTGTCTTTCATATGTCTGTAACATAGGTCTTTCATTTTTATTATAAGAAATATAAATGTTAATTTGCAGTTTAATACGTTGCTTATACAAATACATTTTATTTCAACATATTTTAGTCGATATTTACTGAGTGTAGCAATACAGTTTGCTAAAACCGAAACATTCATACACAAACAGAAACGCCTGACTGTAACGTTGTTTTATGAAATATTAGGGCATATAAATGTTAATTTTCAGTTTAAAACGTTGCTTATACAAATAGCCTACATTTTATTTCAACATATTTCTGTCGATTTTTACTCAACTCAGTATAGCAATACAGTTTGCTAAAACATCATCATTCATTCACACAGAGACGCAATTTAAATTTAAACTGTCTTTTTGCGAGCTGTGATAAACAGCGCGCATCTCTGCGGCTGCCGTTCATTCATTCACAGAAACGCGATTAACTTGAGAAGGAAAAAAAACTTACTACATATTCGGATCCTCTCTCCTGCAATACCCGCACTCTGAGGTAGATTTTCCATTATTAATATTTCTCACAGCGCTGCCAGATGGTGTAAACACGTAGGCTACAATGATCTGAATAAACTTGTGTTTTCTCGAGCTGATATGGGGGCGTTCACAGGTTTGCTTGGATTGCCTCAGTAGTTTGCGTTTGAATAGCACGCGCTCTCCGTGGGCGGAGTCACATTACCTTTGAATTAGCTCTAATGAGCTCGACTGGGATCGCTCTCTTTTAATACAGATTTCACAAGATGAGAATATTTGTTTTTTATATAAATTACCTCATTTAAAAGCATAAAATTTAAGCTTCATGCCTGTGTATCTGTATGCCTGTTTGACTGAGTATTCGCTGAGTTACAGTTCATTTTCGGACGCGTTTCAGAATGGACTACACTGACAGACAGAAGGCAGAACTCGCATCACGTTTATTTTTCTTTATTTGGCAAAAAGCACAACACTTTGTTTTTATTTTGAGTATACACAAAAATAATACACATTTAACAGAATCGATTGATGTATGAAACTTGTTTTGTAAAATCAAAGTCAAAAGAGTATTTTGGGTCTCAATTCAACTCATAAGGAAAAAAGCGAGCAGATCACGCCGGCGTAATCTCCGACCTCTGAGGGTTAAAAGAAAATTGACTTTTGATTTCCCTGACGCTGGATGGAAGTGAGTTCCACTCTACAGACCCTCTGTATACAATAGTTTTCTTCATAAAATTACATCTTGGACTAGGAGTAATCATTATCTTGTTGCTGACTGAGCGTGTCACATGCTCATGACCATATCCACTAAACAATATTTTTTCTTTTATAAAGTTATATGCTTCATTAGCCATGACCTTATGCATGAATAACAGATGATTATATTTCACTTTTGCCTCTACAGTTAACCAAGATAATTTAATATGCATCTCACGCACACTAGCACGAAAAGAACAGTGCAGAGCTACTCTGGCTGCTCTATTCTGTGCAATTTGTAGTTTTCTTAGATGTTTTTGGGCCGCACTAGTCCAAACTACTGGACAGTAATATAAGTGAGACAGAACAAGACTTTGGACGACATTTTTCAATGTAGCAGTTGGACAATATACAGAGCATTTTCGGGACATAGCAATACCCCTGCCCATCTTACTGACAATGTGGTCAATCTGGTCTGACCAAGATAATAAATGATCTAGTCCAGGGTGTCTACAGATATAAACAAGTTAAATTTAAGACTTTTTGAAACCTTTTTAATGCCACTTTGAATGAAATTTAAGACCAAACCTGTGATGGAAATACACATTATATTACATGCGTATATGTAATATTTAACCTAAGTAATTGAAATAATTTAATATTCACTACTTGTTTATTCACCTAAAATCAATGTAACATTTGCAATTGTGAGAATATTCAGCAAAATTGCTCCCGTCATGTTATGTTACTTAAAGGGTTAGTTCGCCCATTTAAGACATGAAGTTGTATGCAATCCTTACCAGCACTATAGTGCATACACACTGACCCACTCTGTGGTCACCTCCCTGGTCAGAGTTCTGGCCGCTCGAAGTTTTTCAAGAAAGTATTCCCGGTTAGTTTCCGGGGCCTCAAAACTGTGCGTTTTTACGTGAAAAAATTATATGCGTTTCAAAGCTTGATTAATTTACATCACAAAAAACACTCCGGGCAAAATTCATACCTCAGTTTTAATCGGCACTATTTTCTTTCCATTTCTATCAATCCGCGCTGCTGTCAACGTCAACAGTGCGCACGTTCCGATCAAATTGTACCTATATCCCTATAAACTGTTTTTATATTAGACCTCTTTTCACGTGATTTCTACTGGAGTCTAAACATCAGCTTGTTTACCGTACAGTTCAGACATGTAATTATAAAGTTAGTAAATAGAGCTTACCTGTGGTACTGGTACAGCAAAACTCTTTAAAATCTTTTTTTTTATTTTTCCTCCTTGGTTGGGGATGTAATCGTCTTCGCTGAAGTGAGCACTGCACACACGAAAATCCTTTATTTTGGATATTTTAGCTCCCGCAGAGTAGCCGATGGCAACCAGCCAAAGCTGTCTAAGCTATATCCGAAACAGGAAAACGATGTAATCTGAACGGTGATCCCGGCACATTCTTGTGGTCACAACCTGGGAATTTACAAGTTCGCACCATTGTTAATTTTGTACTTTTTACATCGTTGTCATTCGATTGTGTAAACACTATGGAACAGCTGATCGGAACGTGCGCACTGTTGACGTTGACAGCAGCGTGGATTGATAGAAATGGAAAAAAAATAGTGCCGATTAAAACTGAGGTATGAATTTTGCCCGGAGTGTTTTTTGTGATGTAAATTAATCAAGCTTTGAAACGCATATCATTTTTTCACGTAATAACGCACAGTTTTGAGGCCCCGGAAACTAACCGGGAATACTGTCTTGAAAAACTTCGAGCGGCCAGAACTCTGACCAGGGAGGTGACCACAGAGTGGGTCAGTGTGTATGCACTATAGTGCTGGTAAGGATTGCATACAACTTCATGTCTTAAATGGGCGAACTAACCCTTTAACTATATCACATGTTATAAATAAAAAACTCAACATTTTGAATTTTTACCTCAGTATGTTTCTTCTGGGAGTTTTTTTGTGTTTGCCGTTATGCTCATTTGTTTTGATTTCTTCCTATAAAATCTATCACAGAGACAAGCAGTGCGAGCCTCAACAGCGTTACCAAAAAAAGCCTACATTATCATTATCAATAGCTGTTTATTAGGGGTGTAACGGTTCACAAAATTCACGGTTCGGTTCGATACGATACAGTTGTGTCACGGTTCGGTACGGTACGGTACGTTTTTGATACAGCAAAAAGAAAGAAATGCCAGAGAAATTTCCTTGATTTAATTTTTTTTATTCTTTTTTTTATTAAAACTAACATCATAAATATTGTTTTTTACTTTGATTTTTTTTTTTTACTTTGAGCAATTCTAGAGGAGCATATAAAACAAAACAGCTCCTTGGAAAAAATAAAATGTAATATTGTAGTAGCTATAAACAAAGGTTTATTTTAGTTCAGATTAACATTTGAGGGCAGCAATTGTATTCATAATGTCAAAATAAAACCGACGTAATGTTACTTGAAGGCATTATAGCCTACTATTCCTGCCAAACTTCCATGGTTGCAGTTAGTGTTACTACAGTAAATCCATGGTGAATGTTGCTGATCTGTGGACTCTGGCAGTTCATTCACGGCACAATGTTTCTTCCTGGTTTCCACGCGCTGTTTGATCTGTTAATAACGGAGACATGTGAATGTTTCTCACTAGATCTCGCAGTGATGTTATTACTTAAGTGGCGAATTCAAATGATTTCTTTACTGGATCTCTCTGGAGCGCTGTGTAGTAACAGTGACTACGTTTACATGCAGCCAATATCCGGGTTATGGTCGGGTTAAGGTCACTATTCGAGTTTCTGAAACATTCGGAATAACCCGTTTACATGCGTGAGCAGAGAGAGTTACTCCTGTTTACATGGAATTTGTAATCAATTGGTAATGTCCCGATGTAAACGGCGACGCACGGTTAGCGTCTGGACGTACGGACAACCTTAAGACGCAATTAACGAGCAGTTTCGTTCCGCTTGCATTACGTTTGCATGTGGAAAATGTGACTTATAGGTTTTGAAAGCTGAGTCGCAGCTACTTTAAGTATTCTTCCTTCCAAATTATCTATACCTGCAGATGTGTCAATAGAAAGACCCTGTAGCAGCTTCTCTACGGCATCCTGAGTTACAGTATTGAATTGGAAATGACAGTTTTTGCCCCCCTGCATTATGTTATCAACCAATTTCCGGCATGCGTAACTGTCAGTTTTGTTCATGTCAGATCTTAAATTATCCACTTTTCTTGTAAAAAAATTGTTAAAATAATTTGCAATATCATGTGGCTTCGTAATGAACTGCCCCTCACATTCAACAAATTTTGGCCTTGACCTTCCCCCTTCTTGGTACTGACCAATCCTCTGGACCCGCTCCATCTCAATCTTGGTACAATCAAGCTCAAAATTACTAGAGAACATTTGTTGAACTTTAAGCTCCAATTCATTCCATTTTTCTCCTCCAACATCAGATATCCCATCAATGATGATATTTTTCCTTTTATGTTGGTTATCAATGTAATCCAACTTTGTGAGCAATTCATCAATGTCCTGTTTTGACTTCATAATATCGCTTTCAAAGGATTTTATTTTAGCTTCAATTTCCTTATGCCCTGACGTCTCCTCCTCCATTTTATTTTGTGTAAACTCCAAACTTGTCTTCAGCTCCTGGACGTCTTTTATAACGCCATCCAGCCTCTTATTAGTTCCATCTATCATCACTTGAATGAAACCTTTGAAGTTCTCTTGCTGCAGGTTTAGCATTTCCTTGTAGAATTCTTTTTGCTGCTCCAACAATTGTGTGACCATGGCCATGGTAACAGCAGTTCCCTTTCGTCAGCAGGGAACTCCGACGCCTCGTCGGGGGAGTTCCCCTGACGAATTGGGATCACGCTAGGGAGCCAATTGCCTTCGAGAGAGTTAACAACGAGCCAATGAAAGAGAAACTGAATTGGCATGCAATATTTGCATTCCGCGGCCCGCCTACCAGCGCGGGTATAAAAGGCGGAAGTAAACATTGCGCAATGCTTATCGCCTCGGAGCCGAACAGGATTGCTTTGTGTGCTGCTGTTTCCGCCTGAGAAGTTTCATTAAGTTCAACGAGTCTCTCTTCAGGAAGAGTCCTCTTTGGTGCCGGTGTTACAACCTCTTCAGTGATCGCCGCTTTCTACCAGCAGTGCTTATAAAAAAAAAAAAGCTGTTTTCACGGCTGGTATTGAGTGCCCACACGGGCTTGCAGTTTCCTCGTGTGTGGCCGCGGTGGGTCCCTGTGTGCTTCGGCACTTGAAAGAGAGGTTCTCTCTCTTTTCTGAAAGAGCTTTTACGGGCGACCTGCGCCTTTGTCTACGTGACAAAGATGTCATCTCGCCCGTGCGTTTCTGGATGCGGTAGACTTCTGTCGCAGGGTGATGGTCACAATTACTGTGTCTCGTGTTTGGGCTTAGCACACGCAGAGGCAGCATTTGTGAACGAGTCATGTTCTCATTGTGGGAACATGACTCTGGCGGCGCTCCGCTCGAGACTTAAAATCCTTCAGCAGAAAATTGCTGAGGGTGTCCCTTCAGTCTACACCCGTTCTAGTTCGTCTGCTGGTTCAGTCCAGCGGGCGGCTACTTCGGCTGTAGCTGTTGGTGAGCGTATGAGGGTTACAGTGCGGAATATCTCGCCAGGTGAAAGATCCTCATGAGATTCCCACTCCTCAGTAGCGCCGTTGCCATCAGTGCCCCCTTTGGAGCCGCTGGTGCCGCCCCGTGCGGTTCCGGTAGTCTCCTTCGGGGCGCCACCTGACGATGCGATGTCTATCGCTGCATCGGAGGGAGAGCGGTCATCCTCAGGTGACGACTCGGCGGGTCTACCCCCTTCGGGTGTGGTGGCTGCGGCCGAGCCGGATCCTGAGTTGGCCGCTATGCTTGCCCGGGCGGCCGCGAATGTCGGGCTCGTGTGGAACCCTCCACCGTGTCCCGAACCTTCGCGGCTTGATGATTGGTGTATCGGGGCGGCCCGCGCTGGTTCTCAGCGTCCCGCTCCGGTCCCATTCTTCCCGGAAGTGCATGAGGAGTTGACGAAGTCATGGACGGCACCCCTCACTGCCAGACATAGACCTTCTCATTCCTCCTCCCTCACCACCCTGGATGGTGGGGCGGTTAAGGGATACGAGGGAATCCCCCCAGTGGAGCGGTCAGTAGCGATGCAGTTGTGTCCGAAGACCGCTTCCACTTGGCGGGGTGCCCCTTCACTCCCCTCCCGCGCCTGTAGGTTCTCCTCCGGTCTGACCGAGAAGGCTTACACGGCGTGTGGAGAAGCCGCTTCCGCCCTGCATGCCATGGCGTTGCTTCAGGTCCACCAGGCCAAAGCGCTTCATGACATGCAGTAGGGTGGTCCCGACCCAGGGGTGCTGCAGGAGCTGCGTGTGGCGACGGACTTCGCCCTCCGGGCGACGAAAGTCACCGCACGTTCTCTGGGACGGGCGATGTCCACTTTGGTGGTCCAGGAGCGCCACCTTTGGCTTACCCTCGCGGATATGCGAGATTCAGAAAGAGCTAGATTTCTGAATGCTCCCATATCCCGAGGGGGCCTTTTCGGCGACACGGTGGGGGACTTCGCCCAAGAGTTCTCCACCGCCCAGAAGCAGTCTGAGGTGCTTCGGCATGTCCTGCCCAGGAAGCGGACTGCTGCTGGTCCGTCTTCTGCGGCCGAGGAACCTCAGACTGCTCGTCGCCGAGGGCGCCCTCCTGCGGCCCCCTCTGCTCCTCCTCCTGGGCAGCAGTCTAAACCCAGGAGGCGGGGTGCCGGTCGCAAGAGGGCTCCCCCGCCCGCTCAGCCGTCTTCGACCCCCAAGAAGAACACCAGAGGGAAGAAGCATTCCTGAGACGGGCGACCCGGAGGACCGAACAGCTGCTCTTCAGGAGGGGGCCTCTGCTCCTCTCCTTCCCCCGGGGGAGGGCCGGGTGGAGAATCCTGTGTTCGTTTTTTCTGTTCCGCCGCCGACCAGCTGGTTGGTGGTACCCAAAACTTCATTAAAAGAGCAGTTTCTTCCTCCTCTGGGTCATTCACGGTTGGGTCTGCTGAACAAGCAGTCTCTCCCGATAGAGAGTGGGACGGCAGTGTGCGCCACCCTCGGGTCTCGCCACTCTCAGTCCCCTCTCCCCAGCTCTCAGATAGCAGTGGCGCCACCTCGGTCACGCCACTCCTGTCTGCCGCTGGGCGGGAAGGTGTCGAGGCCAGCAGCCGCCCTCGGGGCCCGCTTCTTGTCTCCTCCCCTTCTCTCGCCAGGCGACAGCCCGCAGCAGAACACTTTCGGGTCTTCTCTGCCGTCTGTCCCTCGGTGGAAGCAGGTAGGTGTTGTTCAAGTACACACTCAGACCCCGCTCTCGGCCGCTACAATGCCACCGGACCCGTGTCCCTGCCTTCTGCCTCGCTGCCCCTCCGCGGGTACGCCGGCGGTCCAGGTGGGCTCGTTGCGGCAGTTTCTCAGAGCCTGGCTAGCGCTCCCGAGACCGTCGCACTGGCTCATTCGCACCATCCGGCTCGGCTATGCAATTCAGTTTGCACGCCGGCCTCCCAAGTTCAGGGGCATCCACTTCACCCGTGTGCGTCCAGTGGATGCTCCGGTCTTGCGGAAAGAGATCGACGCCCTGCTGGCGAAGGACGCGATCGAGCCGGTCCCTCCAGCCGATATGAGGTCAGGGTTTTACAGCCCTTACTTCATTGAACCAAGAAAGGCGGTGGGTTACGGCCAATCCTGGACCTGCGAGTATTGAATCGGGCCCTGCACAAGCTCCTGTTCAAGATGCTCACGCAGAAACGCATTTTCGAGTGCATCCGTCCCCAGGATTGGTTTGCAGCGATCGACCTGAAGGACGCGTACTTTCATGTCTCGATTCTTCCCCGACACAGACCATTTCTTCGGTTTGCTTTCGAGGGTCGAGCATATCAGTACAAGGTCCTACCCTTCGGGCTGGCCCTGTCGCCCCGTGTCTTCACGAAAGTCGCGGAGGCGGCCATTGTTCCCATGAGAGAACAAGGCGTTCGCATTCTCAACTATCTCGACGACTGGCTCATTCTGGCGCACTCGCGGGATGTGTTGTGCGATCACAGGGACATGGTGCTCCGGCACCTCAGTCAGTTGGGGCTTCGGGTCAACTGGGACAAGAGCAAACTCTCCCCTGTGCAGAGGATCTCTTATCTCGGTATGGAACTGGACTCGGTCGCCCAGACTGCGCGCCTCACGGAGGAACGCGTCCAGTCAGTGCTCAACTGCCTCAAGTTTTTTCGAGGCAAGTCAGCGGTCCCAATGAAACAGTTTCAGAGGCTCCTGGGGCATATGGCAGCCGCAGCCGCAGCCGCAGTAACGCCGCTCGGCCTGTTGCATATGAGACCGCTCCAGCACTGGCTTTGCGATCGAGTCCCGAGGTGGGCGTGGCAGAGCGGCAAGTTCCGGGTCAAAGTCACCCCGCGCTGTCACCAAAACTTCACCCCTTGGGTGGATCCTGGGTTTCTACGGACCGGAGTGCCCCTAGTCCAGGTTTCCAGGCATGCTGTGGTTTTCACAGATGCTTCTGCCAAGGGCTGGGGGGCCACGTACAAAGGGCATGCAGTCTCGGGTCTGTGGACGGCGCCCCAGCTGCATTGGCACATCAACTGCCTAGAGTTGCAAGCAGTACGTCTAGCTTTGTGCCACCTCAAGGGGTTTCTCAGACACAAACACGTACTGGTCCGTACGGACAGCACTGCGACCGTTGCGTACATCAACCGACAAGGTGGTCTACGCTCCCGTTGTATGTCGCGACTCGCCTCCCACCTCCTCCTGTGGAGTCAGAAGCATCTGAGGTCGCTTCGTGCCGTTCATGTCCCAGGGGAGTTCAATGCTGTGGCCGACGAGCTTTCACGTCTGCCTCCCCTTCCGGGAGAATGGCGACTCCATCCCCAGGTGGTCCAGCTGATCTGGCGAATCTTCGGAGCCGCACAGGTAGACCTGTTTGCCTCTCCGGACACGACCCATTGCCAGTGGTATTACTCCCTGACCGAAGGAACTCTCGGCACGGATGCCCTGGCACACAGCTGGCCCCGGGACTTACGCAAATATGCGTTCCCCCCAGTGAGCCTTCTTGCACAGACACTGTGCAAGGTCAGGGAGGACGGGGAGCAGGTCCTTTTGGTAGCCCCGTATTGGCCAACCCGGACTTGGTTCCCAGAACTCATGCTCCTCGCGACAGCCCCTCCTTGGCCAATTCCTCTGAGGAACGACCTTCTTTCTCAGAGACGGGGCACTCTATGGCACCCGCGTCCAGACCTCTGTAAACTCCATGTCTGGTCCCTGGACGGGACGCGGAGGTTCTAGATGGCCTGCCACAGGCAGTGGTAGATACCATCTCTTCAGCTAGAGCCCCCTCTACGAGGCGCCTCTACGCTCTGAAGTGGAACCTGTTCGTCGACTGGTGTTCTTCCCACGGGGAGAACCCACGAACTTGCCCGATCGGAGTCGTGCTCTCCTTCCTACAACAGGGGTTGGAGCAAAGGCTGTCTAGCCGCAATAGCCGCACATCACGATGTAGTTGAAGGTAAGTCCGTGGGGAAGCACGACCTGGTCATCAGATTCCTCAAGGGTGCTAGGAGGTTAAATCCACCTCGCGACCTGCACCCTGTACCCTCTTGGGACTTAACTTTAGTGCTTAAAGCGCTCCAAAGTCCTCCTTTTGAGCCTTTGCTGACAGTGGAGCTTAATATCCTGTCCATTAAGACAGCACTCCTGTTGGCATTGGCTTCTTTCAAGAGGGTGGGGGATCTGCAGGCTTTTTCGGTCGACGAATCGTGCCTAGAGTTCGGGCCCGGCCTTTCTCATGTTGTGTTGAGACCCCGGCTCGGATATGTGCCCAAGGTTCCTACCACTCCCTTCGCAGACCAGGTAGTGAACCTGCAAGCGCTGCCCCAGGAGGAGGCAGACCCAGCCCTAGCTTTTCTCTGTTCCGTCCGTGCCCTGCGAGTTTATGTAGACAGAACGCAAAGCTTTAGGACCTCAGATCAGCTCTTTGTTTGTTACGGAGGCCAGCAGAAGGGGAAGGCTGTCTCCAAGCAGAGGTTAGCCCACTGGCTAGTGGATGCTATCACCAGGGCTTATGAGTCCCAGGGTGAGCCCTGCCCACCCAGGTTGCGGGCTCACTCCACTAGGAGTGTGGCCGCTTCTTGGGCTCTGGCACAAGGCACCTCGCTAACGGACATTTGTAGAGCTGCGGGCTGGGCGACGCCGAACACGTTCGCTAGGTTTTATAGCCTACGTGTGGAACCTGTTTCCTCCCGAGTACTTGCTACGGCCAGTAATTAGAGGGAATAGGTGTGTCGGATTGCGACGCCATTCCGTGAGCGGATACGTGCGTCTTTTTGCTCCGTTGGTTACCCAACAAACGGCTAACCTCGTGAGTTCCTCCATCACCCCCTCCGGTGCCAGGCGTTGCGGACCGTCTGGCTCCAGGTCTGCTACCTTCAGTAAGGAGTTGCTAGTAGACTGGGTGTTTTTCCAGTTGTCCCTGCGGTGACCATGATTGCCACGTGCACTTCAGCCGTGTCTTCCCCTTGACAGACACATTCTGTCGTCCCTGTTGAGTACGCTCCTCACTCCCCTGGACTAGGACTACCTTCAAGGACTGCCATATGCTTCACTACTATTCTGTGTTTTGAGTTAGATCTGTTTCGAATGCGCATGCGTCGCGTCTGAACGCGTTGTTGTCTTTGGAGCTCGATTGATTTATAATTCTTGATTTCTCTCTAAACTCATTTACAACGAACATTTTCTACTTTTCCTCACCTCATAGTTACAACGCGGACTGTTGAGCAGACGTGTCTCAAGCCTAGTGATCCAACGCTGGATACTCTTATAGGTTACGTCCGTGGATCACGGCTGAACGCGTCTTCTCCGCACTCATTTACAAACAAACATTTTTTTTGCCTATCGTGCGTCTACTCTACACCCGTACCACTAAAAAGACGGATTATATCCAAGACTTCAGCCATAAATTAGTATTAATATTGATAGCATCACTGGTAGCGTCGTTGCTAACTTAACGTACTGTCCATCTGTTAAAATGGCGAATATATTAGATGTAAGTAGTCTACCTTTTGGTGCAGGTGAAGACACATTTGAGCTGCACGCGGTGCAGTCTGAGCTGGAAGCTGTTGAGAAACAGATCCACGACCTTTTAGTGAGACAGGCCGAGCTGATAGACCGGCGTTTGGCTCTTGAAACATCACGCGCGGATGCACACAAATCAGAGATTAACGTTACTAACCCGCTGACTCCGACCTCGTCTACTCCGTGCGTTTCTCAACATCGGCGAGCGTCGAGGTCGCGATCAGCCATGGTCTCGTTCACTCCGGCTCCAACATGCCACCACGAAGCCTGGATATTTCCGCAGCGGAAGACGCGAGTCAGGCCTAGACCAAGAAAACTCTCTCCGACCCTCCCGGTTTTCGAGATATCCACACAAAACCGCTTCTCCCCTCTTCGCGAAACAGAACGCGATGCTGTGATCATTGGCGATTCCATCGTTCGACACGTACACGCTACGTTAAATAAAAGTAAGGTGCATAGTCACTGCTTTCCTGGTGCTCGTGTTTCTGAAATCGCCGCTCGCGTTCCCGAGATTCTGAACGATAACGAGCACGTCGGAACTGTGGTCTTGCACGCGGGAGTGAACGACATCAGGCTGCGCCAGACGGAAGTTCTGAAGAAAGACTTCAGGAATCTGATCGATACGGTACGCAGCACATCGCCTGATATAACGATCATTGTGTCAGGACCGCTTCCCACGTACCGTCTAGGTCATGAAAAGTTTAGTAGATTATTCGCGCTAAACGAATGGTTAATGTCATGGTGCAATGAGCAGAAACTACTCTTTGTAAATAATTGGAATCTGTTTTGGGAGCGTCCTAGGCTTTACCGTGCTGATGGCTTACACCCAAGCAGATTCGGATCGGATCTTCTGTCAGATAACATCTCCAAAATGTTAAATACCTTTTGACTAGTAACCAAAAGTCCAAATCATAGTCTCTGCTGCACCAATTTAACTGATATAAATAGTGTAGAACATTGCATAGAAACTGTGTCTATTCCCCGTTTAGTGAGATTAAATAATAAATCTACTGCAGGATCTAGAAAAAATCTAATTGTTATTAAACCAGAAAATGTTGCTATTAGTAATCAAAAACAATTTCTAAAGCTAGGTCTTCTAAACATTAGATCACTCACACCTAAGGCAGTTATTGTAAATGAAATAGTCACAGATAATAGCTTCGATGTACTTTGCCTTACTGAAACCTGGCTTAAACCAAATGATTATTTCGGTCTAAATGAGTCTACTCCATCAGGATACTCCTATAAGCACGAGCCCCGTCTGATTGGTCGTGGCGGCGGTGTTGCAACAATCTATATAGATATTCTTAATGTTACTCAGAAAACGGGCTATAAGTTTATTTCGTTTGAAGTACTTGTACTAAATGTTACGCTCTTAGATGCTAGAAAAACATCCCTATTATCTCTAGCCTTGGCTACCGTATATAGACCGCCTGGGCCTTACGCTGATTTCCTAAAAGAGTTTGCAGATTTTCTCTCAGACCTATTAGTTAATTTCGATAAAGCATTAATTGTTGGAGACTTTAATATCCACGTAGATAATTCAAATGATGCGCTAGGGGCTGCGTTTACAGATTTATTAAACTCCTTTGGGGTCAAGCAAAACGTTACCGGACCAACTCATCGTTTTAATCATACACTCGATTTAATTATATCACATGGAACCGATCCAACCGATATAGATATCATTCCACAAAGTGACGATGTCACTGACCATTACATGGTAACTTGCATATTACGTACTCCTGTAATATGTCATGCTGCGCCGCGTTATCGATTAGGCAGAACAATCCTTCCATCCACCATAGATAATTTTTCAAATAGCTTATCTGATCTGTCTCAGCTGCTCAGTGAACCTAAACAAACAGATGAACTTGAGGAATTAACTAGCACTATGAGCACCATTCTCTCTGGATCATTGGATATTGTTGCACCCATTAGATTAAGAAAGGTTAGAGAGAAAAGTAAAGCACCATGGTACAACAATACTACGCATGTTCTAAAGAGAGAAACCCGTAATTTAGAGCGTAAATGGAAAAAAAATAACTTAGAGGTCTTTAGAATCGCATGGAAAGACAGTATGTCACGTTACAAAAAGGCCCTAAAAGAGGCCAGGGCTGAGCATCTCCGCAAACTAATAGAAAACAACCAGAACAATCCTAGGTTCTTATTTAACACTGTGGCTAGACTAACAAATAAACAGATGTCTCCTGAACAAAATATTCCGTTACAGTTTAGTAGTAATGATTTCATGAAGTTCTTCACTGAGAAAATAGAAAACATCAGAACCACAATTGTAAACGTTCAATCCTCAATTGCGTCTTATAATTCAGCCTCAATTATCACCCCGCAAGAACAATTACAATGCTTTACAACTATAGAACAAAAAGAGTTAAATAAACTTATCACTTCATCTAAAACAACAACATGTTTACTAGATCCTATACCAACTAAACTTTTGAAAGAAGTGTTACCTATAGTGGAGGAGCCTCTCCTCAATATTATTAACTCGTCTTTATCTTTAGGTTATGTTCCAAGAACATTTAAACTGGCAGTTATAAAACCTCTCATTAAGAAACCACAATTAGATCCACATAATCTAGCAAATTATAGACCCATTTCAAATCTACCTTTTATGTCTAAAATACTAGAAAAAGCTGTGTCCGCTCAACTGGGCTCTTTCTTGCAAGAAAAGTTTCAGTCTGGATTCAGGCCGCATCATAGCACTGAAACTGCGCTTGTTAAAATTACAAATGATTTACTTTTAGCTTCTGACCAAGGCTGTATCTCAATACTAGTTTTACTTGATCTTAGTGCTGTGTTCGATACTATAGATCATACAATACTCTTAGATCGACTACAAAATTATACTGGTGTTCAAGGACAAGCATTAAGCTGGTTTAGATCGTATTTATCTGACCGCTACCATTTTGTTTATTTAAATGGAAAAAAATCGATCATAACTCCAGTAAACTATGGAGTGCCGCAGGGATCTGTGTTAGGCCCTCTATTATTCTCAATATATATGCTGCCACTTGGAAATATTATAAGGAAACATGGAATTAGTTTCCATTGTTATGCTGATGACACTCAAATCTATATTTCATCACGGCCAGATGAAAACGCTAAATTATCCAAATTGACAGAGTGTGTTAAAGATATAAAAGATTGGATGACGCGCAATTTTCTTTTATTAAATCCAGACAAGACAGAGGTACTAATCATCGGTTCAAAAAACCACCCACAAAACCTCTTACAATACAACTTTAACATCGTAGGATGTCCTGTTACTTCATCCTCTACAGTAAAAGACCTGGGTGTTATATTAGACTGCAACCTGTCTTTTGAAAATCATATTTCATATGTTACAAGAACAGCCTTTTTCCACCTTAGAAACATTGCTAAGCTACGTAATATGCTATCTGTTTCTGATGCAGAAAAGTTAGTTCATGCATTCATGACCTCGAGACTAGATTACTGTAATGCTTTATTGGCTGGTTGTCCTGCATCCTTAATAAACAAGCTACAGTTAGTCCAAAATGCCGCCGCTAGAGTTCTAACTAGATCAAGAAAATATGATCATATAACACCAATTTTATCATCACTACATTGGCTACCTATAAAGTTCCGTATTAATTACAAGGTATTGCTACTGACTTATAAAGCCCTAAACGGCTTAGCTCCAGTCTATTTAACCGATCTTCTATCGCCCTATAATCCATTGCGCTCTTTAAGGTCAGTAAATTCGAGGCTTTTGGTCATACCTAGGATATCCAGATCCACCAAAGGAGGGAGAGCATTTTCACATTTAGCTCCAAAACTCTGGAATAGCCTTCCTGATACTGTTCGTTGCTCAGACTCGCTCTCCCAGTTTAAAACTAGATTAAAGACGCATCTCTTCAGCCAGGCATTCATATAATACTTTTAATCTTACAGTTAAATCCGACCTCTAGTTCATAAACGCCAGAGGAGAACTGGCCCCCGACTGAGCCCGGGTTCTCCCAAGGTTTTTTTTTCTCCATTAGGTCACCTGATGGAGTTTTTCGGTTCCTTGCCACTGTTGCCTTTGGCTTGCTCAGTTGGGGATATTTGGGAATATTTAATTTAATTAATCAATCAACGATACTATTGATCAGCATGACCAAACGTGGACGTTCCACTAGAAACAAACATTGATGTATTGTTTTATTACTGTGAAGCTGCTTTGATACAACCTATGTTGTGAAAAGCGCTATATAAATAAACTTGACTTGACTTGACTACCCTACGTGGTTAGTACATGTGTGTATTTGAGGGCCTCCCTCTAGGCTGCCTCAACTTCCGCAGCGTTCCCCCCCATTATTATTTTCCTTGGGGACGGGCACGCTTTCCCAGTGTTATCCATATCCACTGATTGGGTCTTGCGGAACAGCAGTGTGATTCCCTAGCTAGCTCCCGCAAAATTTCTGGAAACTGCTGCAGGGTAGCTTAGCTGGGCGCTGGAAGGGGCCAGCACCATGGCGTTTTGGTAGGGATCCCAATTCGTCAGGGGAACTCCCCCGACGAGGCGTCGGAGTTCCCTGCTGACGAAAGGGAACGTCTCGGTTACGTATGGTAACCCTCGTTCCCTGAGCCCAGGGAACGGAGACGCCTCGTCCCGTCGCCATTTTGCTGTACCTTTGCGGGGGACTGGACACTGTTCGGCTCCTCAGCGAAAAGCATTGCGCAATGTTTACTTCCGCCTTTTATACCCGCGCTGGTAGGCGGGCCACGGAATGCAAATATTGCATGCCAATTCAGTTTCTCTTTCATTGGCTCGTTGTTAACTCTCTCGAAGGCAATTGGCTCCCTAGCGTGATCCCAATTCGTCAGGGGAACTCCCCCGACTAGGCGTCTCCGTTCCCTGGACTCAGGGAACGAGGGTTACCATACGTAACCGAGACGATTCATCCTCACATGATGTATTTTTCTTGGGAGGCATGATATTCTTACCACGATGTACCCCAATGAT
Source organism: Squalius cephalus (assembly GCF_949319135.1). Classification (NCBI taxonomy): domain Eukaryota; kingdom Metazoa; phylum Chordata; class Actinopteri; order Cypriniformes; family Leuciscidae; genus Squalius; species Squalius cephalus. The sequence continues at coordinate 181,669 of NC_137135.1, read as the reverse complement.
GGTTTAACACTGATACTGTCCTTACCCCAATTTCCCAATAGTGGATGATACAGGACGGCGATGATAGAATGTATTTATGCTCTTAGTCCTGTTGAGGCCTGATGGCCCAGAGGCCTCTTGACTTTGTTTGCAGCAAAAAGTCCTATCAATAATGATGCAATCCACAAATTGACAAAGGAGAAGCTGCCCAAGTAAAGTTTGAATCAAAAAGTAGTTCACTTTCAAATTTAACTGAGGGATTACAAAGATATTTGATGGATTCTGAACAAGGTCACAGTCAGCTCAGCTCAGCAATCACCACGTGACTCTATTAAAGTAATATTAATATTGCTGTCATGATGTGGTGAACTAATTCATACAGTATATTAAGCTTTAATCTGCTAAAATATTGAATCTGTTCTCATCTTTCTCATTTTATCATTGAACAGCCTGGTCCCATTGTTAATACGTAGATATTAATACGTAATTTTCAGAGACATTTGTACATTTGGATAGATGCTAAAATGTATAATGTGGATGTATCTGCAACATTTAGACGTAGCATTATTATGTTTTTACAGCTACAGAACGTCACATATTTACAAATCTTTCATAGCATAAAGATATATGTATAATTTTCCTTTTACCTAAACACACACCTTTTGTACAGAATTGAAACACAATAAAACATAATGAACAGAGATGTGGCGGAATTTGGAAAATTACTATTTTAGAAACAATATAGCATTAAAAAGATGTTTTGAGACTTCCGGTTATGGCGGCCATGTAGGAAGACGTGTTTTTTTGCTGCTCCGCTGCTAAGTTCGCAAAAAAGCTCTCCTGCTCATTTACAGTCTCAAATAGAAGAAGATTTTGAGGTGTGATGCCTAGCTCGGTAAAGTCACAAAAGGGGAAAGGTGGGACAACCAGACAGCCGAGCCTGTTTGACTGTAATCTTCGTGACGAAACATCCAAGGCTAACCAGGCCATGACTACACAAACTGACAATGAAAATGAACCAGCAGGCACCAAAGCTGATCAAATACTGGCAAAATTAGGCTCAATGGAAACAGGGTTCACCTCTAGGCTTGATAGCTTGGCAGCAACTCTACAAGATGTGAAAAAGGAGATTAGTGATTGCAGTGAACGCATGTCCCATGCGGAGGAGCGTATTTCCACCGCGGAAGACGAGCTAATTAGCCTGCAAGCTAAAGTCAACACGCTACAAGCTAAGAACAAAACCATGGAGGATAAACTTATGGATTTAGAAGCCAGATCTCGTTTAAACAATCTACGGCTTGTGAATTTGCCAGAGGGCGCTGAAGGCGCAGGCGGGGACATGTGTGCCTTTTTAGAGAAATGGATCCCCAAGGCGTTGGAAAATGAGGGGCTACAGTCCTCTATTGTTTTGGAAAGAGCACACAGAATTGGACCAAAGAACGACAACGCATCACGCCCGAGGACCGTGATAATGAGGTTTCACAACTATAAGAACAAACAGGCAGTATTTACCGCTGCACGGGAGAAAAAGGAGGCTTATTACGAAGACCAACAGGTCCGTTTCTACCCAGATTTGGCTACGGGAATTGCCCAGCTGAGGAAGAAGTTCGACCCAGTTCGCGCGGAACTACGTAAACTGGGTATTCGCCATGGAATGTCTCATCCCGCGACTCTGCTTGTGACTCACAAGGGCAAAACTCATTCTTTTAAAACCCCTGCTGAGGCACACGTTTTTCTCAGGAGAATCCAAGAACACTTACATGAAGAAGAGACAGGAACACAAGATGATAGAGCCAATTAATGTGGTATGTGATTTGTTGTAGGCAGGACACAAATAACCACGACAAGCCCTTTTTCAATTTATTTTATTATTTTATTTCACTTAATGACTGACACGTAATTATTATGTGCTAAAGTTTGAAGCTATATATTTACAAAAGTGTACATATAGCATGACCGTGTACTTCTATTCAACAGTGATCATAAAAGGTCACATTATTATGAGACAAATAAGATGTTACTGTCATACAACAAGCCGAGTGTTAATCGAAGTGAGCAGGAATTATAAGTTAATACTTGTTAGAGTGTAGCAGCAGCAGTAGTAGTTGGAGTAGGTTGGAACAAGAGAGTGGTTTGACTGATCCTCATTGGTGTGGACCGGTCTTAGCAATAACGGGAGACCAACAGCAGGGGGGGGGATACCCTCTTGAGTGGGGGAGGGGAGAGGGGGGTTATGTTTGTTCAGAGTGTTGGATGTTTGTTCTAACATCCCAATTTGTTATGCCTATAAACAAGGATAGTTTTACATTGCAAAGCAACCTGGTAAATTTAATTTTTAAGTTTTGTCTCAAGAAGTGAATCTTAATTTTATTTCATGGAACTGCAGAGGTCTGCAACGTCTTCAAAAGATAAAACAGGTTATGGATAAACTGAAAGAAATGAATGCTAAAATTGTACTGTTGCAAGAAACTCATCTCATTGATGATAGTATAAGGGTGAGAAGGAGGTGGAAGGGCACGGTGTATGCGGCATCGTTTACATCTTAAGCTAGAGGGGTTATGACACTAATTCATGAGTCGGTTCCATTTAAAATAAAAAATATTATTAAAGATAAAAGGGGAAGATTTCTAATACTTCACGGATCTTTGTTATCAGAAATGCTAAATATAACAAATGTTTATGGTCCTAATGTGGATGATAGCAATTTTTATAATGACCTATTTCTTACTCTCTCAACACTTTCAGGACTTCATATGATAGCCGGGGATTTTAATTGTACATTAAACCCAGAAATAGACAGATCAACTGGGGTTGATAATTCACATAACAACTGTAGGGCTACAATCCATAGGTTTATGAGAGATTTAAATTTATTAGATATATGGAGAGAGAGAAACCCGAATATTAGAGCTTATTCTTGTCATTCGGGTACCTTTAAGACGTACTCTAGAATAGATTTCTTTCTTGTTTCTTCAGAATTGCAATCTAAAATTTCGGACTGCTCTTATGATAATATTGTGATCTCGGATCATGCACCATGCTGTTTGGCCTATAGGGATGATAAATTATTAAGAGACCCACCCAGATGGCATTTCCAACATAAATGGTTACAAGATGAAGACTTGGTAAAATATTTAGGAAAACAGATAGATGAGTACTTTCGAATTAATACTACACAAACTACTGCATGCGTTAAATGGGAAGCTTTCAAGGCTTTCTTGAGAGGGCATATCATTAGTTATACAGGTTCTAAATCAAAAAAGACACAGGAAACTAGATTACAGTTGGAAAATAGGATAAGAGCCCTTCAAACGAAAGTAAATAATTCTAAAAACATTAATAATTCACAATTAGAGAAAGAATTATTATTATTGAGAGCTGAATATGATAAGCAGTCTGCTTTTAGAGCTGCCTCAAGTCTTCTACGCTTGAAACAAACATTTTACGAGCAAGGTGACAGGGCTGGCAAATTGTTGGCATGGCAAATAAAACAGCTTGAATCGAAATCGCCAATTACATCAATAATATCAAATGGGCAAACACTGTTGGATCCAATAGAAATTAATAATGCGTTTAAGGGCTATTATGAAGAATTGTATAAAGCACAAGCAACAATTAAACTTGACAATATAAGCACCTTTCTAAATAAAATAGATATTCCCACTATTTCGGAGGATGATAGAGTTCATTTAAATTCAAAATTTACAATAGAAGAAATTGGACAAGCCATTGATAGCATGAAATCTGGAAAAAGAGCAGGGCCTGATGGCATTCCTATAGATCTGTATAAGAAATTTAAGAATAAACTATTGGTACCTATACTGGACATGTTTGAAGAAATCTTTCAATCGAATTTTCTTCCTCCTTCATTAAATACAGCCTTGATTACTCTCCTGCCTAAGCCAGGAAAACCTTTAGATAAATGTGAGAATCTAAGACCCATTAGTCTTTTGAATTCAGATTTAAAAATAATTTCTAAATTATTAGCAAAACGACTACAAAAAACTCTTCCTTATGTAATAAATCAAGATCAAAATGGATTCATCACGGGAAGACAGGGCTTCCATAATGTACGGAGATTATTGAATATTATTTATTGTAAAAAGGATGCGCCAAATACAGCCCTTCTATCATTGGATGCCGAAAAGGCCTTTGATAGGGTTGAATGGCCATACCTCTCGGGTATTAGAAAAATTTGGATGTGGAAACAATTTTATTAAATGGGTAAAAATATTATATGATAGCCCCACTGCTGAAATCATCACTAATAGAAATATTTCTCAACCGATAGCAATAAAACGCGGGTGCCGACAAGGCTGCCCGCTCTCGCCTTTATTATTCACGTTAGCAATAGAACCATTTGCAATTGCAATACGCTCACATCCCCAACTTAGTGGAATTACAGTAGGACCTACTGAACATAGGATTTCTCTGTTCGCAGATGATGTGATCTTATTTATTTCGAATCTAAACACATCAATACGGATCATTCTGGAAATCATCCAGTTATTTAGTGAAATTTCAGGTTACAAGCTCAATAAAACCAAGTCTTCTATTTTATTGTTAAATGAACATGAAAGAGCAAACCCAATCCCAGATGTTATACAGTTTAATGTTGTGACACAATTTGAGTACTTGGGGATACAGATTTTACCAAGTTTAGAAAAAATAGTTGAGGTAAATTATAATCTTTTAGTAACAGGAATACAAAATTCAGTTGATAGATGGATGCCGCTGCCAATATCTATAATTGGGAGAATTAATATTTTAAAAATGAACATTCTTCCAAAGCTACTATATATGTTTCAGAATATTCCCCTTTCACCCCCGTTTGGTTTTTTCTCACAAATGAAAAAAATGTTTATACGTTTTCTCTGGAATAATAAAAGGGCAAGACTTCGTTTGTCTTTACTGTACTTGCCTTATGAACGTGGAGGTTTGAAATGTCCTAATTTTAAGCTGTACTATTGGGCTACGCAGCTAAGGTCTATTATGTTTTATTATACTAATCACTCACCACATTGGATAGAAATGGAATCACAAGGATTAAACTTACCTCTTCCCTCTTATATATACTCAAATACAATAAGAAAATTATTAAGAGAAATTAAAAATCCAATTCTTAAAAACATGATAAAAGTATGGAGTGATGTGAAGACACTTTTGAAAGATTCACATTGTCTGTCTCAATTTAGCCCATTATGGGGCAACCAGTTTTTTCCACCAGGCAGGGCAGACGCAACATTTAAGTTATGGAAAACTAAGGGACTGAGAATGGTTCAAGATGTGTATTTGCCAGAATCTGACATACTTATGACCTTCCAAGAATTACAAGATAAATTTCATTTAGATAAAAAACATTTCTTTAAATATCTCCAACTCAGGAGTTTTATAAGAGCAAGTCAAAACAATATATTAACGAAACCCACCACTTCAGACTTGGAAGAATTGTTGTTAAAAGATAGTCGAAAGAAAGGCATTATTTCTCAGTTTTATAATCTGACTATGTCTTACGTTCATGAAAGTTCTCATGATAGATTTAGAGCTTGGAAGGATGATTTGTCATTGCAACTTTCAGAGGAAGACTGGCAGGATGCATGCACTTTAGCCCACACAACATCAATAAATACTCGTCTTAAAGTTATTCAATTTAAATGGTTAATGCGAACATATGTGACACCAGTGGAACTCTGTCGATATAATGGAAACATTCCTGATGTATGTTAAAAGTGTGAACAATGTAGAGGAACACTGGTTCACTGTATGTGGCATTGTACAGAAATTACACTCTTTTGGGAAGAAGTAAGAGACATTATTCAAAATATTATTTCCAAACAAATAATATTAGAACCAAAATTGTTTTTATTGGGCTTATATCCAGAGAAGCATAACTATACAAAAAATGAACGTACATTTATAGACCTTAGTCTGCTTAACGCCAAAAGATGTATAGCTTTATTTTGGAAAAAAACATGTAGACCAAGAGTCACTTTATGGTTACGGCAGATGCTGTCTGCTCTGCCACTAGAGAGGATTACATATGTACTAAAAGGCAAACAAGGACTTTTTGAGAATATCTGGAATACTTTTATTGATTATGTCAAAGATTTGGATTTAACAGATGACAATGACTGAGATGTGTGGACACTGCAGTTCACTTCTGTACAACAATTTGTAACACCTGATTTGTATAATTCATGTATTTTATTTTATATTTTTATTTTAAAGATAAGTGATAAATATTTATAGATTGTTGCTTTGTAAAGAGATATTTTTCTGATAGGCATTGTGGTTGTTTGTCTTGTGTTTGTGTATGCATAAAACTTAATAAATATATTCTGGCAAAAAAAAAGATGTTTTGAGCCGCTAGATTAGGCCGCTATGCCTAACACACAACCATTTCTTCAAACTACGTAATGTTATGAAGAAAAACATGACAGACAAGTGTAATCACAATCATTTATTTATTGTGAAAATGTCAAAAGCGCCACCAAAAGTTGTTCATATGACGATGTGTCACAGTCGCAGTATGGATTCTAAAGATTTGGATTACAGCAAGCGAATAAAATTGATGTCTTTTGTGAATTTCTTTTGTGTTTTGGTGTCATACGAGCGTATGTGATGCTCAGAGGGTTCGGTTAAGCACTAGTAGAAATGGTGGTGGAGTTTCCGGTTAGAGAAACTGGAGCAAGAGAGCAGAAGGGTTTTCTTCATGCATGCTTTGCATTAATAATGATTATTATTAAAGAATATAAATAATGAGATTTGTATTAGTTAAATATATTATTTATATTAATCATAATCATTTTGTTTTCAGGGATGACTGAGGTCTTTCTACATTGGGCTTAAAGGATTAGTTCACATTCAAAAAAATGTTTTGCTGAAAATTTACTCACCCCGATGTCATCCAAGATATCCATGTCTTTCTTTCTTCAGTCGAAAAGAAATGAAGGTTTTTGAGGAAAACATTCCAGGATTTTTCTTCATATAATGGACTTCAATGGCAACCAACGATTTGAAGGTTCAAATGTCCGTCTTAATGCAGCTTCAAAGTCTCGAAGCGATTCCAGTCAAGAAATAAGGGGTCTTATCTAGCAAAACGATCGGTCATTTTCTAAAAAAAAATTATATATATATATATATATATGTACTGTCAGGGTTGTTGCAGGATGCTGAAGACGAGGACACAGGAACTTCAATGTAGTTGATTTATTTACAAACTAAGCTTCCAGAAACATACAGGAACAAAGGAAAAACTCCAGGAATTCAGTACACATAACCATACATGGACGACGACCAACCCACACTGAGGGAAAACACAGGGTTTAAATGTACTGGGGCTAACGGGATAATTAACCCTCTGGGGTCTGAGGGGTTTTTGGGGTCCTTGAGATGTTCTGACATGCCCTGACATTTGTGCTTTTTTCAGTTGCTTATAAACATATTAATGGCAAAGGTGTAAATTCACTCTATTTAGCACAAACAGGGCTACCATAATATGTGAACAACTTGCATGTACATGTTTGTATTTTTGATAGAATAATGTTTATGCATGTTTTTTTCAAAAACAAAAAACTAAAGTTTCTGAAATAAGGCCATAAAACACATTCTAAACATATGTAAATAAGACTTTTGACTAATGGATGACGTTGCCTAGAATTTTTTCTTCAAAATTATGTGAAAATCATCCTGCCTAATCATTCACATAACACAATACATTGATTTAAATCTTGTAAAACACTTTTTGTTTGGAAAGGCCATATGCGGGTGGGCGTGATTCACACCTTAGGAGACAATGGGGCCCGCATAATGAGGCTGCATACGTAATGAGCCTTTCATTCAGGTGTGTGACTGAGCCACAAGAATGCAAGGACAATATATAACTGGTTTGTTGTTTTTTTTTCACAAATTTTGCTTGCAAATTGTACAATATCCAAGGTAAACATTTCTAGTAATTGTGCAGTTAATTGTTCTCATACTGTATTTTCAGATTTGGAATATATTCTCTTCCCAAATGTGTCACTAATAAAGCATAATAAATTTATTTAAAGAGAAGGCTTATAATGACCTTTTAAGATTTTGTTTACATCTATCCTTATATATATATATATATATATATATATATATATATTTTTTTTTTTTAAGGTTATACAATTACAACAACATTTAAAATTGTAACAATATTTCCAGTGTAATCTTTCTTTGTATTCGCGATTCATATTAAAACAGTATTTTTGCCAGCTGTAGTAGCTCCACAACAGCGCGCATCTGTGCGTTCATTCATTCATAGAAACGCGATTCATATTTAAACAGTATTTTTGCCAGCTGTAGTAGCTCCACAACAGCACGCATCTTTGCGTTCATTCATTCCGATTAGAACAAAGCAAACAGAACTGACCTAATTCCTCAGCGGGATCCGTTTGCTCCTCGAAATGATACTTCCAGAACTTCTGAGGTAAATTTTTGCAGGATTATTATCAAGATAGTATTATTCCTCACAGCATCGTAAAGTACATAAGTCTGAAAGTGAACTCGCGGTGTGTGTTATCCAGCGGATGTGGGCGTTTCACAGGTTTGTTTGGATCGCCTCACATTTGCGTTTGAATAGCTCGCGCTCTCCGTGGGCGGAGCACATTAAAACTTAATTAGCTGAGATGAGAACGACTGACATCTCTCTCTTTGCATACATATTACATAAACTGTGAATATTTGTTTTTTATAAAAATTACTTCATTTAAAAGAAGAGAATTCAAGCTTCATGCCTGTGTGACTGTATGCCTGTTTGACTGAGTATTCGCTGAGTTACAGTTCATTTTCGGACGCGTTTCAGAATTGACTTCACTGACGGAGAGTAGGCAGAACTCGCATCATGTTTATTTTTCTTTATTTGGCAAAAAGCACAACACTTTGTTTTTATTATGAGCATGCACAAAAATAATACACACTAAACAGGATCGATTGATGTATAACACAAGCATATAAGATTTTTTGCACTCATACGGAAAAAAACGAGCCTATCGCGCCGGCGCGATAGCCGACCTCAGGGGGTTAACAAGACACAGGTGATGTGAATTTCTAATTAAACAGACAGGGAAAAACTAACAGGATTAAACCAAAATCACAAAGACAGGGGAAAACAAGATCACAGAACAGAACTCAACACATCAAACCTGACAGAACCCCCCCCCCCCCCACCTCCCCGAAGGCGCGTCCTCGCGCCGTATAACATCCAAAGGGGTGGGAGGGTGGGCGCCCTGGAGGCTGATGAGGGCGTTGTTGCACAGGACGGGAAGCCTCCTGGGCCGGCAAAATCCCATCACCACCTCCACGAGGTGCCGGCCGGAAACCGATGATTAATTTGATTGGGCTAACGGTGAGGGTGGTCAGTGACAGACAGAGTGACGCGTCGGCTGATTGAAACTTTCTTTCGCATTAAAATTGCAATGCTTAAACGGCATTTGGATCTGAATGCTAGGGCGTCCCTTATAGGACCACTGATGATGCCCTGGACAGAGCCAAGTGGCGAAAAGCATGCAAACAAGCGGACCCTATACAAATATGAGATACACGCTAGGACAGAGAGAGAGAGACTGAAAATGGTAAAATTCAATAAAACAAACAAAATGTAATGTATGTCATATGACATAGCTATGCATGAATACACTCTAGATGTGTATATAGTGAACATATCTACATTTTCATTAAAAATTAAAACATTCATTAAATAATTATATTTTATTTACTGACAACAACGAGAAATATTAATAAATTAGAAAAATAATTAATGAAAGTCACCATCACACAATAAACAAATGCATATACAAGTCAACACATGAAACAAAGCTTTATTCAAACTACAATCATGTATGTAGACTACAGGCGCTGAACCCCACATCCTTCTGCCATCTCAACACAGCGGTTCCCATTCTGTGGCTTTATTCTGATGAATCAGCTGACCGCCAGAGGTGAGCCGTTCCCTCGTGCCGGAGGTTGTTGCATGATGTGTTGTGTTTCACAATCTGAGGCAATAAGGGCAGGTGGAGTGATGGAGGGTCTCATAAGGGCAGATGGAGTGATGGAGAGTCTCGTAAGGGCAGGTGGAGTGATGTAGGGCAGGAGGAGTGATGGAGGGTCTCGTAAGGGCAGATGGAGTGATGGAGAGTCTTGTAAGGGCAGGTGGAGTGATGGAGGGCAGGAGGAGTGATGGAGGGTCTCGTAAGGGCAGATGGAGTGATGGAGGGTCTCGTAAGGACAGGTGGAGTGATGGAGGGCAGGAGGAGTGATGGAGGGTCTCGTAAGGGCAGGTAGAGTGATGGAGGGCAGGAGGAGTGATGGGGGGTCTCGTAAGGGCAGGTGGAGTGATGGAGGGCAGGAGGAGTGATAGAGGGTCTCGTAAGGGCAGATGGAGTGATGGAGAGTCTTGTAAGGGCAGATGGAGTGATGAAGGGTCTCGTAAGGACAGGTGGAGTGATGGAGGGTCTCGTAAGGGCAGGTGGAGTGATAGAGGGTCTCGTAAGGACCAAGCATGCCGCCCAAGCCCTGAAAAGTGAAGCCAAAACGTCTTGATCGCCCCCGGTGACTGGTCCTAGTATAGGTCATAAGCCCCGCCTCCCCGTGTTATTAACCCCCTGAGGTCAGCAATTGCGCCGGCGCGATTGGCTCGCTTTTTTTTTTATCAGTTCAAAAGAAATTAATTTTTCTCTGTTGACTTTGATATTACAAACAAGTTTGATACATCAATCTATTCTGTTAAATATGTATTATTTTTGTGTATACTCACAATAAAAACAAAGTGTTGTGCTTTTTGCCAAATAAAGAAAAATAAACATGATGTGAGTTCTGCTTTCTCTCTGTCAGTGAAGTCCATTCTGAAACGCGTCCGAAAATGAACAATAACTCAGCGTATACTCAGTCAAACAGGCATACAGACACACAGGCATGAAGCTTGAATTATCTTCTTTTAAATGAAGTTATTTTTATAAAAAACAAATATTCTCAGTTCATGTAATCTGTAAGAAAAGAGCGAGATGTCAGTCGTTCTCATCTCAGCTAATTATTTTTAATGTGACCCGCCCACGGAGAGTGCGCGCTATTCAAACGCAAATGACTGAGGCAATCGATGCAAACTGTGAACGCCCCATATCAGCTTGACAAAACACAAGTTTACACCGTCTCGCAGCGCTGCGAGGACTAATACTATCGTAATAATAATAATAATGGATAATGTACCTCAGAAGTGCGGGTATTTCGAGGAGCAACGGATGCAGCTGAGCTGAGGAATACTGTAGTACGTTTTTTTTTCCTTCTCAAGTGAATCGCGTTTCTGTGTGTGAATGAATGAACGGCAGAGATCAGATCAGCGCTGTTTATCACAGCTCGCAAAAAGACAGTTTAAATTTGAATCGCGTTCAAGATAGACCCAACCTAGATTTGAGTACAGTTTTTACTGTAGAATATACTGCCACATCAAGCTTTTATTTAGCCATTTCTGCTCATATGCAATTTCTGCTCTCTCTCTCTCTCTCTCTATGTATATATATATATATATATATATATATATATATATATATATAAAATACTATTTTTTGTCAAAAATAAAGTCATCAACTAAGATGTTAGCTGTTCCAATGTTGGCTATATTCAAACTAATAAATACATATGATAACATGTAGGCCTATAATAATTTTTTTACAAAGAAAGAGTAGGCCTACACTTGAAATATTGTTGAAATTGTAATTATTGTTGTAATTGTAACCTTTTATTATAAAATAGCAAAACATAGGCTATTTACAAGATAGATGTAAGCAAAATCTTAAATGCTCAATATGTCTTCTTCTAAATATATCTTTTGTCCTTGCATTCATTCTTGTGGGGCTCAGTCAGTGTCACACCTGAATGAATGGCTAATTATGCAGAGTCATTACACATAATGGGTGGGACATTGTATTCTCCGGTGTAAACCACTCCTTCTTCACGCCCCCTCGCATATTGGCTTTCCAAACAGAAAGTGTTTTGCAAAATTTAAATCAATGTATTGTTTTTTGTGAATGATTAGGGAGGATGATTTTCACATCATTTTGAAGAAAAAAGACGACGACATCCATTAGTCAACAGTCTTATTGACACATATTTAGTATGTGTTTTGTGGCCTTATTTCAGCAACTTTAATTTTTATTTTTTTCAATAACCACGCATAAACATTATTCTCTTAAAAATACAAACATCTACATACATGTTGCTCACATATTATGGTAGCCCTGTTTGTGCTATATATAGTGAATTTACAATTTTATAATTTATAAATAACTGAAAACTCTCCCTGAGTGCATTCTGCGAGAGTGAGGGCGGAGCGTTGATTTCGCGGCTTTACTTCCTGCTCACTACTGCGCAGGTCTGGTCCCGAAATCGCTACTGCGCAGACTCAAGTTCCAATATGTCAGCGCCATATCGGGACACTGGCGGCTTCAGTTCTCATCAATAGAAGAGCGCGAAGGGGCATCGTCCATCTTTTTTTACAGTCTATGGTAAGGACAGGTGGAGTGATGGAGGGTCTCGTAAGGGCAGATGGAGTGATGGAGGGTCTCGTAAGGGCAGGTGGAGTGATGGAGGGTCTCGTAAGGACAGGTGGAGTGATGGAGGGTCTCGTAAGGGCAGGTGGAGTGATGGAGGGACTCATAAGGGCAGCTGGAGTGATGGAGGGTCTCATAAGGGCCGGTGGAGTGATGGAGGGTCTCATAAGGGCCGGTGGAGTGATGGAGGGTCTCGTAAGGGCAGGTGGAGTGATGGAAGGTCTCATAAGGGCAGATGGAGTGATGGAGGGTCTCGTAAGGGCAGGTGGAGTGATGGAGGGACTCATAAGGGCAGGTGGAGTGATGGAGGGTCTCGTAAGGGCCGGTGGAGTGATGGAGGGACTCATAAGGGCAGCTGAAGTGATGGAGGGTCTCATAAGGGCCGGTGGAGTGATGGAGGGTCTCATAAGGGCCGGTGGAGTGATGGAGGGTCTCGTAAGGGCAGGTGGAGTGATGGAAGGTCTCATAAGGGCCGGTGGAGTGATGGAGGGTCTCGTAAGGGCAGGTGGAGTGATGGAGGGACTCATAAGGGCAGGTGGAGTGATGGAGGGTCTCGTAAGGGCCGGTGGAGTGATGGAGGGTCTCGTAAGGGCAGGTGGAGTGATGGAGGGTCTCATAAGGGCAGGTGGAGAGATGGAGGGTCTCATAAGGACAGATGGAGTGATGGAGGGTCTCATAAGGGCAGGTAGAGTGATGGAGGGTCTCATAAGGGCAGGTGGAGTGTGGAGTGATAGAGGGTCTCGTAAGGGCAGGTGGAGTGATGGAGGGTCTCATAAGGGCAGGTGGAGTGATGGAGGGACTCATAAGGGCAGGTGGAGTGATGCAGGGTCTCGTAAGGGCCGGTGGAGTGATGGAGGGTCTCGTAAGGGCCGGTGGAGTGATGGAGGGTCTTGTAAGGGCAGGTGGAGTGATGGAGGTTCTCGTAAGGGCAGGTGGAGTGATGGAGGGACTCATAAGGGCAGGTGGAGTGATGGAGGTTCTCGTAAGGGCATGTAGAGTGATGGAGGGACTCGTAAGGGCATGTAGAGTGATGGAGGGACTCGTAAGGGCAGGTGGAGTGATGGAGGTTCTCGTAAGGGCAGATGGAGTGATGGAGGGACTCATAAGGGCAGGTGGAGTGATGGAGGTTCTCGTAAGGGCCGGTGGAGTGATAGAAGGTCTCGTAAGGCAGGTGGAGTGATGGAGGGACTCATAAGGGCAGGTGGAGTGATGGAGGTTCTCGTAAAGGCCGGTGGAGTGATAGAGGGTCTCATAAGGGCCAGTGGAGTGATGGAGGTTCTCGTAAGGGCAGGTGGAGTGATGGAGGGACTCATAAGGGCAGGTGGAGTGATGGAGGTTCTCGTAAGGGCATGTAGAGTGATGGAGGGACTCGTAAGGGCATGTAGAGTGATGGAGGGACTCGTAAGGGCAGGTGGAGTGATGGAGGTTCTCGTAAGGGCAGATGGAGTGATGGAGGGACTCATAAGGGCAGGTGGAGTGATGGAGGTTCTCGTAAGGGCCGGTGGAGTGATAGAAGGTCTCGTAAGGCAGGTGGAGTGATGGAGGGACTCATAAGGGCAGGTGGAGTGATGGAGGTTCTCGTAAGGGCATGTGGAGTGATGGAGGGACTCGTAAGGGCAGGTGGAGTGATGGAGGTTCTCGTAAGGGCAGATGGAGTGATGGAGGTTCTCGTAAGGGCAGGTGGAGTGATGGAGGGACTCATAAGGGCAGGTGGAGTGATGGAGGTTCTCGTAAGGGCAGGTGGAGTGATGGAGGGACTCAAAAGGGCAGGTGGAGTGATGGAGGGACTCATAAGGGCAGGTGGAGTGATGGAGGTTCTCGTAAGGGCAGATGGAGTGATGGAGGGTCTCATAAGGGCAGGTGGAGTGATGGAGGGACTCATAAGGGCAGGTGGAGTGATGGAGGTTCTCGTAAGGGCAGATGGAGTGATGGAGGGTCTCATAAGAGCAGGTGGAGTGATGGAGGGTCTCATAAGGGCAGGTGGAGTGATGGAGGGGCTCGTAAGGGCAGGTGGAGTGATGGAGGGTCTCGTAAGGGCAGGTGGAGTGATGGAGGTTCTTGTAAGGGCCGGTGGAGTGATGGAGGGTCTCATAAGGGCAGGTGGAGTGATGGAGGGTCTCGTAAGGGCAGGTGGAGTGATGGAGGGACTCATAAGGGCAGGTGAAGTGATGGAGGTTCTCGTAAGGGCCGGTGGAGTGATGGAGGGTCTCATAAGGGCAGGTGGAGTGATGGAGGATCTCGTCCATGGCACCATCTCCAGGATTCAGCTCTGGGCTCCTCATCCTCAGTGCTCACACCAGTCTGCTGACATATCAGATCCTACAAAAATGCACAAACATAACACAAAACCAGTCATTTTAACCCCCTGGGGTCGGCGGTATCGCCAGCGATACCAGCTCACTTTTTTCTTATCAGTTCAAAAGAGATTAGTTTTGCTCTGTCGACTTTGATATTACAAACAAGTTTCATACATCAATCGATCCTGTTAAGTGGTTATTATTTTTGTGTATACTCACAATAAAAACAAAGTGTTGTGCTTTTTGCCAAATAAAGAAAAATAAACGTGATGCAAGTTCTGCCTAAGTCCATTCTGAAACGCGTCCGAAAATGAACTGTAACTCAGCGAATTCTCAGTCAAACAGGCATACAGACGCACAGGCATGAAGCTTGAATTCTCTTCTTTTAAATGAAGCAATTTATATAAAAAACAAATATTCTCAGCTTGTGAAATCTGTATTAAAAGAGAGCGATTCCAGTCGAGCTCATTAGAGCTCATTCAAATGTAATGTGACCACGCCCCGGAGAGCGCGCTCTATTCAAAGCAAATTCTGAGAACCATTTCAGGCCTGTGAAACGCCCACATCAGCTGTAAAGGCAGACACATCAGAGTGAGGCATAATATAGCCTACCTAATAATCCTGGAGAAAAGTTCCTCAGAACAGTGCTGATATGAGGAGCAATAGATCCCACTGGGGAGTGAGGTAGGCTAAGTTATCTTTTCTCAAGTGTTAATGTGGAATAACGTTATGGAATAACGTTAGTGTAGGCCTATGTAAACCGCAAAAAGATGAATCGCGTTTCTATAATATGAATCGCGTTTCTGTGAGATGAATGAAGGGTACATATTTGTAAAGTCTGTTTAGCCTAAATATGAATCGCGTGTCTGTGTGTGAAAGAATAAACCGCTTTAATCAACTAAAATGCTTTGCTATACTGAGATGAGTAAAAATCAACTGAAATATGTTGAAATAAAATGTCTTTGTATAAGCAACGTATTAAACTGCAAATTAACATTTATATGCCCTAATATTTCATAAAAACAATGTTACAGTCAGGCGAAATATGAAAGACAACATTTTGTTGACTAGATTTGGGTACAGTTTTTACTGTAGAATATACTGCCACATCAAATAAGCTTTTGTTTAACAATTTCTGCTTATATGTTCTATATATATACAATACTATTTTTGTCAAAAATAAGGTAATAAACTAAGATGTTAGCTGTTCCAATGTTGGCTATATTCAAACTATTGTTGGAGATTTTAACATACACGTAGATAATTCAAATGATGCGTTAGGGGCTGCGTTTATAGATTTATTAAATTCCTTTGGGGTAAAGCAAAACGTCACCGGACCAACTCATCGTCTTAATCATACACTCGATTTAATTATATCACATGTAACCGATCCAACCGATATAGATATCATTCCACAAAGTGATGATGTCACTGACCATTACTTGGTAACTTGCATATTACATACTGCTGTAATATGTCATGCTGCGCCGCGTTATCGACCAGGCAGAACAATCCTTCCATCCACCATAGATAATTTCTCAAATTGCTTATCTAATCTGTCTCAGCTGCTGCCTGAACCCAAACAAACAGATGAACTAGAGGAATTAACTAGCACTATGAGCACCATTCTCTCTAGAACATTGGATGTTGTTGCACCCATTAAATTAAAAAAGGTCAGAGAGAAAATTAAAGCACCATGGTACAATAATACTACGCATGTTCTAAAGAGAGAAACCCGTAATTTGGAGCGTAAATGGAGACAGACTAATTTAGAGGTCTTTAGAATCGCTTGGAAAGACAGTATGTCACGTTATAAAAAGGCCCTAAAAGCGGCCAGGGCTGAGCACCTCCGCAAACTAATAGAAAATAACCAAAACAATCCTAGGTTTTTATTTAACACCGTGGTTAGACTAACAAATAAACAGATGTCACCCGAACAAAATATTCCGTTACAGTTTAGTAGTAATGATTTCATGAACTTTTTCACTGAGAAAATAGAAAACATCAGAACCACAATTGTAAACATTCAATCCTCAATCGCGCCTTATAATTCAGCCTCAATTATCATCCCGCAAGAACAATTACAGTGCTTTACAACTATAGAACAAAAAGAGTTAAATAAACTTATCACTTCATCTAAAACAACAACATGTTTATTAGATCCTATACCAACTAAACTACTGAAAGAAGTACTACCGATAGTGGAAGAGCCTCTTCTCAATATTATTAACTCGTCTTTATCTTAAGGTCATGTTCCAAGAACATTTAAACTGGCAGTTATAAAACCTCTCATTAAGAAACCACAATTAGACCCACATAATCTAGCAAATTATAGACCCATTTCAAATCTTCCATTTATGTCTAAAATACTAGAAAAAGTTGTGTCCACTCAACTGGGCTCTTTTTTGCAAGAAAATGACATCTATGAAAAGTTTCAGTCTGGATTCAGACCGCATCATAGCACTGAAACTGCGCTCGTTAAAATCACAAATGATTTACTCTTAGCTTCTGACCAAGGCTGTATCTCAATACTAGTTTTACTTGATCTAAGGGCTGCGTTCGATACTATAGATCACACAATACTCTTAGATTGACTACAAAATTATACTGGTGTTCAAGGACAAGCATTAAGCTGGTTCAGATCATACCTATTTGAATGGAGAAAAATCAATCATAACTCCAGTAAACTATGGATTGCCGCAGGGATCTGTGTTGGGCCCTCTGTTATTCTCAATATATATGCTGCCACTTGGAAATATTATAAGGAAACATGGAATTAGTTTCCATTGTTATGCTGATGACACTCAAATATATATTTCATCATGGCCGGATGAAAACGCTAAATTATCCAAACTGACAGAGTGCGTTAAAGATATAAAAGATTGGATGACGCGTAATTTTCTTTTATTAAATCCAGACAAGACAGAGGTAATACTTATCGGTTCAAAAAACCACCCACAAAACCTCTTACAATACAACTTTAACATAGTAGAATGTCCTGTTACTTTATCCTCTACAGTAAAAGACCTGGGTGTTATACTCGATTGTAACCTGTCTTTTGAAAATCACATTTCATATGTTACAAAAACAGCCTTTTTCCACCTTAGAAACATTGCTAAGCTACGTAATATGCTATCAGTTTCTGATGCAGAAAAGTTAGTTCATGCGTTCATGACCTCGAGACTAGATTACTGTAATGCTTTATTAGCTGGTTGTCCTGCATCCTCTAATAAACAAGCTACAGTTAGTCCAAAATGCAGCCGCTAGAGTTCTTACTAGATCAAGAAAATATGATCATATAACACCGATCTTATCATCACTGCATTGGTTACCTATAAAGTTCCGTATTAATTACAAGGTATTGCTACTGACTTATAAAGCCCTAAACGGCTTAGCTCCAGTCTATTTAACCGATCTTCTATCGCCCTATAATCCATCGCGCTCTTTAAGATCAATAAATTAGAGGCTTTTGGTCATACCTAAGATATCCAGATCAACCAAAGGAGGGAGAGCATTTTCACATTTGGCTCCGAAACTCTGGAATAGTCTTCCTGATATTGTTCGTTGCTCGGACTCGCTCTCCCAGTTTAAAACTAGATTAAAGATGCATCTTTTCGGCCAGGCATTCATATAATATTTTTAATCTTACAGTTCAAACTACAATCCGGCCTCTAGCTCATAAATGCCAGAGGAGAACTGGCCCCTGACTGAGCCTGGGTTCTCCCAAGGTTTTTTTTTTTTCTCCATTAGGTCACCTGATGGAGTTTTAGGACACCATTAGGTCACTTGATGGAGTTTTTTCGGTTCCTTGCCACTGTTGCCTTTGGCTTGCTCAGTTGGGGATATTTTGGGGATATTTAATTTTATCCTATCAATCAATAAATTCCACTAGAGACAAACCTTGTTGTATTATTTTATTTTAATTTAATACTGTAAAGCTGCTTTGATACAATCTGTATTGTGAAAAGCGCTATACAAATATACTTGATTTGATTTGATTTGATTTAATGAATACATATGATAAAATGTAGCATTTTTTACAAAGAAAGAGTACACTTGAAATATTGTTGAAATTGTAATTATTGTTGTAATTGTAACCTTTTTAATAAAATAGCAAAACATATTTACAAAATAGATGTAAGCAAAATCTTAAGTGGTCAATATAAGTCTTCTTCTAAATATATCTTTTGTCCTTGCATTTATTCTTGTGGCTCAGTCAGTGTCACACCTGAATGAATGGCTCATTATGCAAGTCATTACGCATAATGGGTGGGACATTGTATTCTCAGGTGTAAACTATTCCCCCTTTACCCCCCCCCTCGCATATTAGGGGTAGAGCCCCCTTACACAATTTAAATCAATGTATTGTTTTATGTGAACGATAAAGCAAGACTATTTTCACATCATTTTGAAGCCAGAACTCGAAGCGACAACATTCAGCAACTTTCATTTTTATTTTTTTCAATAACCATGCATAAACATTATTCTCTTAAAAATACAAACATCTACATACATGTTGCTCACATATTATGGTAGCCCTGTTTGTGCTATATAGAGTGAATTTACACCTTTGCCATTAACATGTTTATAAATAACTGAAAAAAGCACAAATGTCAGGACATGTCAAAACATCCCAAGGGCCCCAAAAACACCTTAGAACACCTTAGACCAATGTCATTTGATTTCAGTATTATTTAGAAGACAAAAAACGCTTTTTTTTTTTTACAAATGCCGCCATCATCTTTCCTTGCAGGTCCTGCTCCACCACAAAAGCTGTGCGGCAAATGCACAGAAATCAAGAATCAGAAAAGTGCTGTAGCTCTGTTTGAAATTACAATAATTAAAATAAACTACAACCTAATATTTAAATAGTTGTTGTTACTCATTTCTGTAGTATACTCACTCAAAGCCTTTGATGGCAGCATTCAGCCTTATGAGCCACTCTCCACCGGATAAACACACACATGTTCATCTGTCCCTGTAACATCCAGACAAGATTCACATTACCTCAGTGATTTATGAGCTCAACACTACATTTACATGTTGATGTTGTTTTAACTTTTTATCCAACATAAATGTTCCTCAATTTATCAACTACTAATGGACAAATAAAATAGCTAACTTATGTTTAGTTACTTTATAGATTTGTTCTACATAATAGCAAACATTCATCACTCAGATGTCTATTTCATGTTGTGATGTGCTCTTCTGCAATACTTATTGAAGATTTTCCTGTCAGATGTAAATAGACATTTCAAATAAGCGTCTTTAAGATGTATATTGTTTATGTAAATCCCCCTTTAGAGACGTAAGTGTCCTTACTGGAGCTATCCTGATAGCTATACATAATAAAACGTGTTTTTACAGCAAAATCACAACTATACTACACTGTGTACCATCTTTACACCTTCAACAATTCAACAGTTTACTCTACAGTAGTTCAACACAAGCAATTTTAAAACAAGGAACTGTGAAAAACTCACATTTGAAAGCACCTGCGTCGCTGATCTCCGCGATGTTTGATAATGACGTATCCTCTCGCATGGCCTCCTGGGATAGAAAAGTATCCATCGGTTGAGCACTCGAAAATCTGTCCGGAAGCAGTAAGCCATCCGGGAACTTCTCGCCTACTCTTTTATGAATACTGATGTTTCGAACATACTTTTTCTTTCACGTACTGTTTTTGCCTACTATATAGCAGGAAAGTAGGCATATTTGAACGCACTTAAGTCCGAATCTCACAATAATTAGTACATAATAAGTACATACTTTTTCGCTCGCCTACACTTTTTCCCATACTATATAGTAGGGAAGTATGCGGTTTCGAACGCAGCCCCTTATTTCTCGACTGGGATCGTGTCGAGACTTTGAAGCTGCACTGAGACGGACATTTTAACCTTCAAACTGTTGGTTGCCATTTGAGTCCATTATATGAAGAAAAATCCTGGAATGTTTTCCTCAAAAACCTTCATTTCTTTTCGACTGAAGAAAGAAAGACATGGATATCTTGGATGACATCAGGGTGAGTAAATTATCAGCAAAACATTTTTTTGAAAGTGAACTAATCCTTTAAGAGTCAACAGTTTTTGTGTTTTAAGTTGATTATTTGTTTTTGTTTGTGTGTTTTGATTATGATTGTTGTTGTTTTTATTTTATTTTTATGTCAGCTATATCATCTGGTGCTCTTTGGTCTGTTTTAGTTAAATTTTCTGTTTTAATTTATTTTTTTTTTAAATCACAGCTTCATTGGAATGGTACGAAACTTGGTGACTTTTATGGTTTTTGGAATGTGAACACACAAAAAAATTGAGGTCATGGTTCCACCAGGCTAAGTGGTCATAAAAAATGTAGTCACACTTGTGCTCTTCGATCAAAAACAAACGACCATAGGAAATGAATGTGAAATCGACAAAACACATTTGTACGATTTGTACAATCTACAAATTGGCCACGATGCAGAAAAAATTGCTCAGCAATGAAGGGGTGAAACTCTAAAACATCAATAATACAAAACAGACACCTCCACTCACACACACACAGACAGACTGTACAGACTGGTGTGACTGTAATAGAACAAATATGTAAAATTAAATCTATAATTCAACCACCACACACAATTATACACACAAATGAACTGGTAGAGCTACTATTCAGAAAAAATGAGTCAGAAGACTAAAATAAGAGGTTGAAATGAGATCAGATCCAGATGTATTAAGCTGTGATAAAGCATTCCTGTTTATTTTTGTTACATTTTTATTGAATTTTAATGTTATGTGTAACAAAATGTCTCTGTATTCAGGTTTGGCTGTAATTATAATAATGCAAAAACGTGTACACTTCAAATCAACATAAAAAAAGTATTATTTAAGAATTTCTTTAAAAAAAAAAAAAAAAAAATTCAAATCCACATCTTAAAAGTAAATTAAAAAGTAACTTAAAAGTATTACTAGTATAAAAGTAATTTTGTCCAAAAACTACTAGAGAATTCACAAGCCTCTCTGGTAACACCATGGAATTACAATAGATGGCGCTAATCTGCCTTCAAAAATTTATTTAAAGGTGTAAGTAACTTTTTTACCTTAACTGAACAGCTTCAGAGTCATTGAAATGGTTATATTACTTACTTCGGGTTGAATGGTGGTCGTCTCGCACTCCCCTGGTGCCCGTGAGCGGAAAATACGCACTTGCAACTTTGAGCCGGCCGCCGCGTCAGGAAGTATCGCGTGATATCAGGTCTCGCGATGTAAACAATTGCTTTACGGCCAAAAGAAATCTGCTCAAATACTGTCATTATTGCGCTCCCTCATGCTGTCCGAACCCGAATGAAGAAGACGTTTTAAAGAATGTCCCATCTGCTTTGATGTCGTTGATCTACTAGCCTGCGTAGTCTGAGAATCACCAACGAGTTTTTACAACAGTGTTGTCAAATATCTATTCTGAAGCTGTGGGGAGAGCTCTAGAGAGAAACCTGCGAGCAAAAAGCGAGAATACTGCGAAAAAATCCCGAAGCTACTGAGTGCTGCTTTAAAAGGCCTAGTCTGTATATTAATCTGAAATACTGCATTTATTGAAAAAATATTTTTAAAAAAATTAATTTGTTTTTAAATAATTTTCAATGGCAAAAATGGACCATAATTATTGCATAAACATTAAAGGGTTAGTTCACCCAAAAATGAAAATTCTATCAGTAATTACTCACCCTCATGTTGTTCCAACCGCGTAAGACCTTCGTTCATCTTCGGAACACAAATTAAGATATTTTTGATGAAAAATGAGCCAAGTCTGAATCCTCCATAGGCTGCTATGTGACCGAAACTTGCTGGCCCAGAAAAGTTATTAAAGAGGTCGTTAATATAGTCCAAGTGACTCCAGTGGCTCAATCTTAAGTATATCAAGCGACGAGAATACTTTTTGTGCGCAAAAACAAACAAAAATAACGACTTTATTCCACTTTTCATTTCCTTCTCTCTGGGCCTCGTAGTGTTTTTGCGCTGCGCGTCTGTGTTGCACGTCATCACGCATCACACACATGACCGGCGTCGGCCAATAGTGAGCCTACGTGGTGACGTGTACACAGACGCGCTGCGCAAAAACACTACGCGAATCAACTAGAGGTCCAGAGAGAAGGAAATGAATAGTGGAATAAAGTCATTATTTTTGTTTGTTTTTGCGCACAAAAAGTATTCTCGTCGCTTGATATACTTAAGATTGAGCCACTGGAGTCACTTGGACTATATTAACGATCTCTTTAATAACTTTTCTGGGCCAGCAAGTTTCGGTCACATAGCAGCCTATGGAGGATTCAGACTTGGCTCAGATTTCATCAAAAATATCTTAATTTGTGTTCCGAAGATGAACGAAGGTCTTACGCGGTTGGAACAACATGAGGGTGAGTAATTACTGACAGAATTTTCATTTTTGGGTGAACTAACCCTTTAATAATTACCATCAAATCCTCTCAAAATACAATTTTACAAATTTGACAAAATAAAACAATTTCAGGTGTCCGGTCACTTTTGACCACGAAGAGAATAAGTGTGACTCCCAAATGAGGAGCATTTTTAAATGTCCTATTGGTTTTCATACAGATAAATGTACGTGTTACTTGTTCAAGGCTTTGTATTGTTTATTGTGAATGTCATATGATTAAGTATAGTAGCCTACATTAGACACCAAATACATAACCTCCTGGGACCCAAGAATAGACTTTTGTCCACTGTAATGGACATTATATTTTAGTGAATTTCTCTGACATCATACATGTCACATGACACAACCTGGGTGTCCTGTAAAGAGCACATTCAGGACTTTTCAGAGATACGAAATGTTTGGAGGTTTCACCATGAAAACAACTTCTCCTTGGTCTTTAAAAATGTCTGACATTAATTTAGTGATCAAATGTAGCATTCTTATGGAAATATGATAATATATTGTAATTCTAATTTAAATTGGACTACTTTTCAAATTGTATTTCATAAAACAACATCTCAGGAAAATGTTAAGGGGTTTCAAATAAAAAAAATATTTTCTGTTACAGAACAGGGCGTTGATTTCAAACGTGTCCACTGTAGAGGACATCAGGACTTAAATCATGTTTATCAGGCATTTTGTGAGACACAACAAGTGAATATGGAAATAAATTATACATCAATATTCCTATGAAATATTAGATATTATTATTAAAATGTTGCCAATTATTACTCCAATTATTACACTTATTTTTTCATTAAATGTTGCTCCAAGAACACATTAAGGTGCAAATTAGATACAGTTTATAGATACATTGCATTGAATGGGAATATTAATTTATGGACATTTTACCAACATATTGCATAAAGTAAAATGGTGTATCAATTCATTCCGTTATTTCTTTCATAACATAGTTGAGAATCATCTTTATACAAATTTTGGTTGAAAAAATCCTGAAACCCCCAAATTTATTGGTGATTGAAAAAAAATCCCATTGTTTTTGCCTATACATATAATTTCATGTCATTTTATTTTTTAAACAACTTAGTCCTGGCGTCCACTACAGAGGACATAGCATAACGTATGAATAAAATATTATAGTATAAAATAAATGTAAAATAAATAAATATAAAATTATAAGTATAAAATAAATGTTTTTTTACCATTTGTTTATTGTGCTCTAAACAGTGTGATGACATGGAAAAAAACTAAATTCAAAAAAAAAAAAATTTCTGGGTCCCAGGATACTCTGCGTCTTTAAGAACTATTTGTAACAACATGAACAAAGGAAATTATACATTCATATATACAGTCAAGTGGGAAACACTTTACAACATGTTTCACATTTAATTATAGCCACACATGTTAGTAAATATGGTTGTCAATGCAAACATTGACTGAGAATTAAGCGAAATATATATATATTTTTTTTTTTTAAAGATAAATATTAATGCAAAAGAAAAAAAAGTGCATTTAACACTTACCTGAAGACTGTATGGGGCCGATAGTGTCACTGGCTTCACTCACTCCCACTTTACCCACTATCCTGTAGCGGATCGAGTACTGCTTTCCAAACTCCAATCCAGTCATATTAAAGACTTCATCAGCTGTGTTTATGATAATCCACTGTTCCTCAGCGCCAGAATCTGCTTTCACTTGCTGGTACTCAACTCTGAACTGCACAGTTTCTCCAGTTGGGGACTTCTGCAGTTTCAGGGTCACACCGCGCTCCAGGACCTTCATCACTTCTGGTGGAGGAGGCTTCGACACGGGCTGGAACTGTGTGTCTGTCAGCTTCCCTTTTTCATAAAGATAGATAGAAGAGCCTGGACTGGAGGGATCGGAGATGGCAGAAATAATGAATCGATATCTCTTTTCATCTTTATTAGCCTCTGAAAAACTTCTGAAAAGAGATAAGTTCTCTCTCATCTTTGAGGTGACATCAGGATCGTTGAACCACTTTCTGACAGGTGCTAAAGTGCTAGAATGTGATTTCATTCCCACATTTAGCTCTTTAAACTCATCAGATTCCACAAACTTCTTCAGGGTTGAGAGATCTGGGTCTTCATACTTCAGAGATGTGAAGGTCAAGCACACCACAACATCAATATTAAGATTAAAGAGGATGGTGTTGAGACTGTTTGAGTCTTCAGTTGTGATTCCCTCCAGCATCTTGGTGTGAGAACTCAAGAGGTTAAGTTCAGCCTTTGCATGATCTAACCACTGGTTAAGCATGTCAGCAGTAAAGGGGGAGCTGTAGTGGATCTTCAGGATGTCTCCCAATGAATGTTGCTCCTTCTCTCCTCCTCGAATAGCAGGCAAGACCTTGGCCACTTCTTTCAGGAGCACCGTTTTGTAAATGCTAAATGAGCTCTGAAACGAATGCAGCCTCTCTTTGATGTCTTTGAAAACATTTACCATCGGTTTACTAGACAGGTCGTGGCAAGCCCTCTGTACTTCTCCCAGCCCCTCTATTATATCTTCAGTGTTGGAAACCAGACTTGTGCTAATTTCTCTAACCAACTGAGCTGCTTTTGTATCCAGTAGAGAAAGAGGATAGAGCCAGACTTTTATTGGAACTGCATCCTGTGGATTCTCCTTCAGTATAGCGGGGAGCTTCTTGTACACCTCTAGGGCCTCCATGTAAGTGGTGGGGTTCT
The DNA here is from genome assembly GCF_949319135.1 of Squalius cephalus. Classification (NCBI taxonomy): domain Eukaryota; kingdom Metazoa; phylum Chordata; class Actinopteri; order Cypriniformes; family Leuciscidae; genus Squalius; species Squalius cephalus. Next base: position 155,695 of record NC_137135.1, on the reverse strand, counting down.
GCTCAAGGCGGATGTCACCATAAAATGTGCAGGCGATATTCTCAGCCACTTTCTTTTGAGCATCTGTCATATCTACAGCTCCTTGTCCCTCAATGGAAAATAGAGGAATCTTCTTGACCATGATATTCAGTTCTCCCTCAATCTCCTGCTTTTCTTCCTCTTCTGAAAATGTCCGATCAAACACCATGACGGCCTGAGCTCCGTATAGTACACCTGTGACCACATGAGTTGCAGTTTTCTGGTCAAAGACCTGAGGGTAGGTGATGTGTCTCACTCCCAGATGGCTCATAGTGAGCTGTTCGAATCTTGTGCGTTCACTGTAATACATTGTAACTCTGGATTGTTGGTTTGAGGATTTGGTGTCACGCAGGAACTTGGCAGATCCTCCCACCTCCACCAGCCCTCCCAAGAAGCTGGCCTTCAGGGAAGCATTTACATCCAGGAGACTGGACTTACCAGAAAGAGAGTCAGAGCTACTGAACTTCAAATCTGTCATGGGCTGTGGACGACTGTCCAAATTTTCTCTCAATGATTTCTTATCCCACAGAGTGACACCTGAAATGAGAAATTACTTTTAGAGTTATGTATGAGGAAGTGATGTACTGTTGAAAAAACATGCAGGCTTTATAGTATTGTTACACAAGGATTTGTAATTAGTGATGCAAGATTTGATGAAGAGGGGAAAATAAACGTATTTTTTTATTTTAGGTTTGTAAAGCACCTGGAATGAAGGTGTCCTTGCGGCAGTCATACAGCATACCAGGAAACAGAGGTCTTCCTAGAGCTGCCACTTCAATGGTCTGTGATGCCAGGGCTGCAGTACATAACAAATAAAAGGTATTATTTATACTTAGAATATTTATAATATACATTAAAAAAATTACATCTGATTGACTCTTTCCCTGCCAGCATTTTTGAAAAAAGTTGCCAGCCACTGCCAGCATTTTTGATCATTTTCAGCTATAGTGTACCCAGACCAAACATTGTCAGCTTCTAGCAAGCGCTCTGTGTGAAATTGTCTCTGTCTATTTATTGTTGTTTGTCCACAAGCATATTATATATTTAGACAGGATTGATCATGCTCTTGTAAAAGGGGTTGACAGTGTTCATTCATAAATGTGTAAAATATGCACAGATCGAGAGTTTTATCTCTGCTCCTGTTGGCTTTCTTCTCGACGGAAGAAAGTCAATAAAGATTCTTTGGCTTGGATTCTTTTGCGTTTGCCGAGGCAGCGCGTAGATTACGGGTCTGCAATAAAGATTCTGTGACTCGGTCTCGGATCGCATGTGTAGCGCGTAGATTATGGGTCTGCAATAAGAATCTAGTTGTTCAGATCTCAGGTTTGCCAAGGCAATGTGCAGATTATGTGTCTGCAATACATGCGTAGGTGACTGAGCAGACGGGGATTTCCCTTTCTCTCTTTTTCCTATGATTGTGTGCAAACTTATTTAACAGACAATTATTTATGTTTTTTTTTTTTCATTTGAGATTATAACAGGAATATTCAGCCTGTCATTCAGACCAAGTATTCTTGTTTGTGTGTTTCTTGACTGCATTTAATTTTGAGGAATTAAATAAAATATTTGTATGGCTTTGGAAGCCTTCTATCCAGACTGAGTTTTTTGTCTGGTTGGTTTTTGGCTGCATTTAATTTTGAGGAACTAATGTTAAATACTCATCTGATTTTGATGTCTTTATTAATACACTATATTCAGCCTTTCATCCAGACCATTTTTACTTGTCTGGTTGACATTTGGCTGCATTTAATTTTAGAGAAATAAAAACATTTCTGATCATCTGATCTTCTGATCTTTGAATCTAAACATCTGATCTTTGAGGAGTCAGATGTCTGTATTAATATACTATTACATGGCTGGAGCGGCGCCATGTAAAGACGTGAAGTCGTCGGGCTCTCCACAACCAGCTTCATATTTTGTTTATATCGCTCAGATTTTATGGTTTAGTCTGCTAAAGCTCCCTTTGTGTTAATAAGTGCGTAACAGTCTAAATCCTGTTGGTTTGAATGTAGTTTGAGCTACTTTTGAGGGAAAATGAACAAGAGCCGGAGTAACCGCAGAGATGCAGAATCTGCTTCCAGCCAGAACGCTAATGCTAGCGCAGAACTCCAAGTATCATCAAAGAAAGACACGGGTTCAGCTAGTGACAACTGTGTGGGTCTTCAAGCAATTAATTCACTCAAAGAGGACTTGATTGCAAAAATTTAAGAGAAGGGTGCTGCCCAATCAGTTGAACTCTGCAGCTAAGTTGACCAGGACCGAGTTATGCAGTGCCGTGGATGCTGTTAATGCCAAAGTGGAAGCAGCGGAGGAGCGGGTGACCGGATTGGAGACTGCGATGAGCGGCTAGTCAGACTCCATTACTACTATTGAGAAGGAGTTTATTGATATGATAAAGGAGTTGGCCATACTTAGAGAACAGAGTGAAGATCTGGAGGTGAGGTCACGCCGCTCAAACATTCGCATTACAGGAGTTAAAGAGCGAGAGCACAGCAAACGGATAACTGAGTTTGTGGCCGGCCTCCTGAAAGAGGCCCTGAACCTCGAGAAGACCCCACTCTTGGACCGAGCTCACCGCACTCCTCGCAGCAGACCAACTGATAACAATGAACCACCGCATGCCTTTGTGAAATGGTGTTATTACTTCTCTGAAAAAGAGGACATTTTGAAGAAAGCCATAGAAATGAAGTTAGCCACTACAACCCATGGTGACCGGATACAGATTTTTCCTGATTTCACTCAGACAGTGAGCAAGCAGCGAGCGGCTTTCAATGAGGTGAGGAGCTTACTTCGTAACTGTGAGGGGGTTCGCTTTGGGTTGAGATACTCTTGAATTTGAATTAACTTTAATGTCTGCCTAATGTTTACGCCTGTAACGATCACCAGCTGGAGTGCCCTTGAGAGCCACCAGAGGGCACTCCACACCGGACTATCATATTCACTCACAGACTACATCTCCCATCATTCTCTGCCTGGACTCATCAGCACTCATTATCACTCATTATCACATTCACCTGTATCTCATCTTCTTGTTTAGTTCACCCCATATAAGCCTGGTTCACCCCATCACTCACGGCAAAGTTTTGTATGTTGTTGCACTGCATTCCCGAGCGTTTTCCCTGGTTTCTTGTCTCTTGGTTTTTGGATTTCTTGCCTGTTCCGTGGATTACTCTTTTGCCTCTGACCCCTGCCTGTTTTGTTTGTTTGGATGGCTTACCTGTGTTTTGACCTTTTGCTTGTTTATTGGATTACGTGTCTGGATTGCCCCTTCATTAAAGCTGCATTTGGATCTCTACCTTCCTGTCTCCGAGCAGTTTCGGAACAACGCCAAGTTTACATTGAGCCATGGAAGCTTATGTCAGCTGTAAGAGCCTTATAATGTTCTTACCATGTGAGGGCTCACATGGTAAGCTAATTGGGAGTAGGGATAACTGGAAGAGGTTGTGGTTTCATACACAAGGAATAATAGTTATTTTGTTATTGTCAGTCTTCTGTACTGTAATGTATATTCATGCATATTTTGTTTGTGAGCTAAAGGGCTCCTCTGATGGCATTTCTGAGAAATGTATGTGATGGCTTTTAGTAGCATAGGTGGAGCAGAAACGAGGCTGGTCAGTTGGAATGTACGGGGGCTAAATCACCCAGTGAAACGAAACCAAGTATTCAACCACCTTAATAAATTTAAATCTGATCATTTGCTGAACAAGGACCATTCCAAACTTCACAGAGGAGGCTTTTCGCAAATATACCACTCTAATTTTTAACAATAAGAGTAGAGGAGTTGCTGTTCTTATACATAGGAACGTACAATTTGTTGACGAGGCCACTGTGAAGGATAAAAATGGTTGATACGTAATAATTCAGGGCAGACTTTATAACATGCCCGTGGTCCTGGCCTATGTATACACACCTAACTGGGATAATGTACAGTTTTTTTTGATTTCTTAAAAAAATGTACGCAGTCTTAACACTTATTATTTTAGGAGGAGATCTGAATCTTACACCCAATTCTGGACCGCTCTAGTTTTACGATTATTCCAGCAAGTAAATCAGCGCAATGTATCAATGCCTTTCTCCAAACATACGGTGTAAGTGACTAAGTGACCCCTGGAGATTTATGTACCCATCATCCAAACAGTTTTTCCTTCTATTCACCGGAACATCTCACACACACACACACACACACATATATATATATATATATATATATATATATATATATATATATATATATATATATATATATATATATATATATATATATATACATACCGTAAATCCTCTAATATAGGCCCGGGCCTTTATTTTACTCAAGCGCATCGCGGCCCAGGCCTTTATTGGAAGGAGGCCAGAATTAGAGACAGGCCTTTATTTCTATTTGAGCAAAACGTGGACTAACGTTACCAGTAGAATGAATAAAAACGAGATTTTGTGTCTATTTGAACCTATAAAATACTAGGTTCATTTATTGAAAACGTACAGTTACCATATAACATTATGGTTTGCATACATACAGAACATTAACAACAAATAACAACAAATTCAGGCTAAATTATATTTTTGGTGAAAAGCAATGATTCATTTTGAAACAGTATTTGTTCCCGCTGTAGTAACTGAGCTCCACAACAGCGCGCATCTGTGCATTCATTCATTCACACAGAAACGCGATTATATTTAAACAGTCTTTTTGCGTATAATTTACAGACACGATTGCGATTAGAACAAATCAAATATAGAACTGACCTATTCCTCAGCCGGATGCGTTGCTCCTCGAAATAAAACTTCCAGCACTTCTGAGGTCAATTTTCCAGGATTATTATGAGGTCAGAGGTCAGATTGGATCTGAACATTCACGCGTTTTCATGGATGAATTATCAATGGATGAATTATCAACGCACTCAAACTTTTCTTACTAAGGAAAGTTATACTTCTTACCTTAACCATTTTTTGTTGTGAAAACGATAAGAAACAGTGCGAGCGCTGATACAGCTTTATCTCCCGCTTTCAGCTCAGCTGACGCGTGAGCATTTTCCACCTCGCACTCAACGCAAAGTTAAGGCTACTCGTCTGCCCGGAGTGGTTTAGCTTCGCACTCAAACTTGCTTGAAAAGGAAAGTTGTTTGGGCAAATTTCTACCATCAATGTTTGCATCATGACATTGTAAAATCCACAACGACCACGTTGGTTTGTTTGTTTACTCCGCTTTTTGGTCTTCCGCAGTACAAACTCAATCAGCTGTTTCCTGTTTCTGTGGATTACTCTGGGCGCATCGCTGAAGACCTACAATGCATTCCATGTACCTCCTGCTTCGCATTGTTCTCCTATTAATGACTTTTAATATTACCACATTTTATACTGTTCCAATTGACAAAGTTCCTGACGACATAAATGGCTTCCATCCTGAACTCTCCTATATTGCACTTATGCATTTTTCGTGCACTGCATTCTATCAACCAGTCAATAAATCTAATTTATTTCCTGTTAATATATATTTCTGTGTTTCTAGTAAAACTGTCATGGAAATATTTGATGTTTTAATATCAACTGGCCAATCACATAATCATGATTTTCACAGTTCCAAAGCTGTTAAATTAAAATATCGTCTTTTAATCATTTTACTTCTTTTAATGTCAGGTAACATTAAGCCAAATCCTGGGCCTACACCCCCATGCATTAATTTACCTACCCCATCCGATTTTAAAGAACGAAATGGTCTTGGCTTCCTCCACATGAATGTTAGAAGTCTTGTGCCAAAAATTGACCTGGTCCGGGTTTGGGTGTCTTCCTCAGACCCTGATGTTTTGGTTTTATCTGAGACTTGGTTGAAGAAATCGGTTTCTGACTCTTCTATTCATATTACTGGTTATAATTTATTTCGTAGTGATCGTCAAAGTAAGGGTGGTGGTGTTGCCATTTACATTAAAAACAGGTTTAATTGCAGAGTAACTAAATCTATCTCCCGTCCTAAAATATTTGAGTTTTTGTCTATTGACATTTATTTTTCTTCCACATCACTCCTTACTGTCATTGCCTGCTATAAGCCTCCATCTGCTGTTAAGGAGGCCTTAAATTCTCTAGCTGATGTATTAGTCGAATTACGGGATCGGGAAATTGTGCTTATGGGAGATCTGAACTTCGACTGGCTCTCTGCTAATTCTGACTGTCTGAAAAATATCTGTAATGAGCTAAATCTTACTCAGCTTGTTTCCTTTCCTACACGTCCTAATATAAAATTTCCAGATAAGTCAACCCTAATAGATCTAATACTCACCAACACTCCTCAGAAATATAAAGGAATAGGGGTATTCTCTAACGACATTAGTGATCATTGCACCATAGCATGTGTTAGGGACACCAAGCTCCCTAAATCCAAGCCTCGCATCCTTATTAAAAGAAATTTTAAAAGATTTGTAGAACAAGCCTTTTTACATGAATTAAACATCTGTGATTTCTCTAGAATTAGTCTTATACCAGATATCAATGTGGCATGGAACTACTTTCAATCACTTTTTTTCTCGATTACTGATAAACATGCCCCTCTAAGATGCTATAGAATTAAAGGCCGTGATAACCCCTGGTTCTCCAATGAACTGTCTTCTCTGATCCATGAGAGAAATGCAGCCTGGGCCTTAGCAAAGACCACAAACCTCCAATCTGACTGGACTAACTTTAGATATCTTAGGAACAAGTGCACTTATCTTGTAAGAAAGTGCAAATCTGACTACTACCTCAAATCTATGTCCTCAAACCTAAATAACTCATCCAAATTTTGGAAGACGATAAAATCTCTGGAATCACCTACCAGTGACTCTGCTCTCCCCAAGCATATAGTTAAAGACACCCAACGGATCTCAAACAAGAATGATATTGTTAATGCTTTTAATGACCATTTCATTAAAGGGACACTTCACCCATTTGCATTAAGCTTTGTATTGTTAGAAACCCAGTCATATATTATAATGATCGTGGATTTTTCCTTTATTTTTCCCTGAGATGGGAGAAATAAGGATTTAAGTGTTTTACTTCCTGCTTATTCTGACGTAAAAATCGTCATTTTGCGTCATAATAAGCAGGAAGTCACATTTCATTGAAAAGTGTAGAGACTACAAACACTAGCTCCTCATTATTCCAGGGGGCGCTCATGCTCACGCTACAGGCCTATCACAGATCAGTGGGTGGGACTTTACTCTCTGAAACTGAAAGCAATATCCTCCATCTTGTTTGAAGCTAAGCTAACAGGCGCTGTGGAGACAGATGTAAAGTTATGACAATAGCGGAGGGTAACGTTACTCAATATGATGTAGAAGAAGAGGATTTCGGAAGTCTGATGCTCGAATCAGGTGTTTGTGGCTATCAAGCCGCATTATAGCGAAGAGCAGCCGAGGCAGAAGACCTGCCTGCCGCGGACGAGGAGCCCGGACCGGCTCGAGTTAGGGCGGACTGGTGGCGCCGGTGATCTCACTACGAACCGCTATGAACACAGAGATAGAGTCCGTCTGCGGCAAAGAATTTCAACAATGACAATTTCTCATGCACGAAATCTCTGAATCAGACGAGCACACGGGCGTTTGTGTTGTGAATCAGACGAGCACACGGGCGTTTGTGTTGTGAATCAGACGAGCACACGGACGTTTGTGTTGTGAATCAGACGAGGACACGGACGTGTGTGTTGTGAATCAGACGAGGACACGGGCGTTTGTGTTGTGAATCAGACGAGGACACGGACGTGTGTGTTGTGAATCAGACGAGGACACGGGCGTTTGTGTTGTGAATCAGACGAGGACACGGGCGTTTGTGTTGTGAATCAGACGAGGACACGGGTGTTTGTGTTGTGAACCATCCTAGTTTCGCACCGCATCTGACTGAACATCCAGGTAACGTTACCATGCATGCAATAATTCACCACTTCGAAAGAAATACAAATGAGGAGTAATTCACTATTGAGTTCGCCAACTAACTAACGTTAGATATTTTGTGTGAAATGAATTTCAAGCTCCGGTCCGGTGGTAGCTAGCCTTATAGACGGAAGAGTGATTCATGCTGTTCTGGATTAGTGGGAGTGGCTTGCGCAGCTGTGCAATGTGGTGCATTGTGGGAGTTGTTGTCTTTCATACAAATGCGTCCTGAAGTTTCTTTCTTTCTTTCCTCGGTCAAGAAGGCACCAAATTCAAAATTTATTTTACATTTCGACTACATATATGACCCACTTTCAATAAAGATCAATGTTCCCATGGGTGAAGTGTCCCTTTAAGGCAGGTGACATATTTGAACAATCATATCCTGAAGAGGTCTCACACAGCCATGTCTCCTCACCCCTCCAACACGATTCACCTGCTTCTTTGGTCAGTGAGGGATTCGATTTTGAATTCATTCCCTCATCTGCAGTTCTTAAGGCTCTTAAGGAAATTGACACTAGGAAATCAGCTGGACCTGATGGCCTAGATCCTGCTTTACTTAAACTATCTGCGCATATCATAGTGGAACCTATTACATACATTTTTAACTTGTCCCTGTCTTCAAATGACTTACCAGATGTTTGGAAATCAGCCCATGTGCTGCCCCTGCTGAAAGGGGGGGACCCTTCCATTCTCGATAATTATCGCCCAATCTCCAAATTGTCTGTACTTGCAAAGGTCCTAGAGTCTTTAGTAAATACCCAACTTAAGGGCTTCCTGCAAAATTATCAGATACTTTCTCCAGAACAGTCAGGCTTTAGGGCCAAGCATAGCACCATTACTGCAGCTACCAAGGTGCTTAATGACATCATCTGTGATCTTGACCATAAAATGAGCTGTGCTGCTCTGTTCATCGACTTGTCAAAGGCCTTTGACACAGTTGATCACTGTATCCTGCTTAAGAGGCTCCGGGACATTGGCTTGGGCACTAAGGCAGTTGATTGGTTCAGAAATTATCTTGCCAACAGAACACAGACTGTAGTTGTCGATGGGCATAGTTCTGCCCCACTGGGGGTCCGGCGAGGTGTCCCTCAAGGGTCTATCCTTGGTCCGGTCCTATTTACCATTTACATTAACACCATTGCCTCTGTAGCAGATAATGGCAAAATACATCTCTATGCAGACGATACAGTACTATATTGTTCCGCCCCCACTCTAGCTCAAGCTTATCAATCACTACAGCAGTCTTTTAATTTATTACAGGCCACCTTCATTGAACTTAGACTGGTATTAAACGCTGGTAAAACTAAAGTGATGCAGTTCACAAAGTCTCGCACTGTACCCGCATCTACCGCCCTAGCCATTTCCACACTGGATGGGAAGTGTGTTGAAAATGTTTCATCTTATAAATATCTTGGTCTGTGGATTGATGAAAAGCTAACCTTAAAAGTACATATTGAAAAATTAGTGAGAAAACTGAGAGTAAAGCTCGGCTTTTATTTTAGAAATAAATCCTGTTTTACTATCAAAGCTAGGAGGAAATTGATTAGTGCCACTTTCTTACCAGTCTTGGACTATGGGGATGTTATTTATATGCATGCTGCCTCTACCACACTGCACACACTTGACACAGTCTACCATGGTGCATTACGGTTCATTACTAATGCCAAATCACGTACTCATCACTGTCGTCTTTATGAGGCAACTGGTTTTAGCTCTTTAGGTCTGCGTAGATGGTTCCACTGGCACATTTTTATTTTTAAAGCTATTAATGGTAATTTACCCAGCTATCTTACTAGTTTGTTGACCAGGAATCATTACCTTTACAATCTCCGCTCCGTTAACATTCTGTCTCTAAATATCCCACGTGTAACAACTGAATTTGGTAAGACAGCTTTTAGTTATGCTGCTCCTTGGTGTTGGAATTTACTCCAAAAGGTTTTGAAGCTTTCTGTTCTTATCCCACTTGAACATTTTAAACAATTACTTAAACAATCCAAATTTGAACAATGCACATGTTTTCAATGAGCCTTTTATGTTATTTTCTTTTATGTTTATTTATTCTGTTTTGTGATTCTGTGTAACCTGTGTAATTGTTGCCCCAGGGCTCCCTTGTAAAAGAGATTTGACTATCTCAATGGGACATCACCTGGTAAAATAAAGGATAAATAAAATAAAAAATTATTAAGATAGTATTATTGCTCACAGCGTTGTAAAGTACATTATCCAGCTGATTGTGGGCGTTCACAGGTTTGCGTGGATCGCCTCATATTATTTGGGTTTGAATAGCGCGCGCTCTCCGTAATTAAGATCAAAGTCAACAGAAAATTTTGAATCTCATTTGCACTTATAAGAAAAAAAGCGATCCTATCGCCGGCGCGATTGTCGACTCCAGGGGGTTAAAAAATTGATTTTCGCCAAAAATCCTCTTTGGCTCTGCAGCTGCCATGGTAAACAACCATGGTAAGTCAGCCTACCAGTGACTGAAGTCTCACGTGCGAGTCAAGAGCGAAGTGATTGACATGACCAGGCTACGGTAGCTATGGCTTTGATTCGTTAGCAAACATTGCCCCCCTGTGGTATTTGCATGTTACTATCACAAGCATAATGTTGTGGCCTGCCCAGAAAAACGTTGGTTCTAACTATTAGAGGCCGGCCTTTATTTACCTCCGCCGACAGCGAGACCAGCCAATGTTAGAGACCCAGCAGGTACAGATGGTGGCCAACCAGAATGAGACATTTACCGCCGCCGTTCCCGCGGCGGCAAAATTGGGATGTGTATTTGCTGCCTTTTACCGCTGAGTGGCGCTGTAATCACAGACTTTGAAAAGTGTCAGTTTATTCTCTTTATGACGTAATCTGCCGCGGCAGTAATCTGAGCTGAGGTCACAGATAAATTCAAGATAAATATTGTGGTTAAACGAATTCAAATTCATTAAATTTAAACAAAGTAGACACACGTTAACATTGTGTGCCCATTTTTTCTATCATTTAGAAAGGCTATGTCAATAGGTTACTTGTCATTTACTTCGTGTTATTTTAATGTGTTTGTAGATTTATTAACTGAAACATAACAGTGAAATAAATTTAAATAATTTACCGTAAAATTAAAACATTTTCAGGACTTGCAGTTACTAACCGATGTTAGTCGGTTTAAGCATTCTTTGTTATATACAGAATTAAATAGGCTTACATGTTGTTATGATTATCAATTGAATTCTTTAATAAATAATCAACCACAATGCCTATTACTGCCGCAGCAAAAATAAACCAGTCGAATTTCAAAGTCGTTCGCGAAATGACTAGGCTATGGCGCAAGTGACAGGGCAAAACAGCAGCAACTGCGGCATTTTAAAAGGTAAGTTTCTATCTGTTTATTAAAAAAAAAAAAAAATGGCGCAAGATCTTGTAAAAAAAAAAAAAACTTTTTTCATTATTTGAACAAAAATTAGACTGATTGAATATGTAAAAATATAAACAAACAAAGCAGAGAATAAAACAAACTTTTAGGGAAAAAATATAGGCCTGTTATACAACAGAATTGGTTAACATTAACGAAAGCAAAATATGTATACATTTCAAACAAAATAAAACAAAACAAATTCGTGGCCGAGTGGTAGGCTATAACTTACGTTTCAATAATTCAGATGACAACAAACATGGGCTACTTTTTTATTATTAATGCAGAGAGATTTGATAGTTCTAAAATATTGCTACACCATATTGTTTTTTTCTCATAGCCTATTTTAAATATTTTATATTTATAAAATAAAATTACCATTCATTTCCATTTTACATTAGGGACAATTTTTATCCAACAGAATGGCTGAATTAACATCTGCATAATAATAATAAATAAATAAACAAACAAACAGCACATGGTCTTGTAAAAACACTTTAAAAAAAATTTCGAGACAGTAAATTAAAAAAATAAACAAATAAAAAAGAATATGACAAACTTTTAAAACAGAGAAAATAGTAGACCTATGCTATTCAGACGATAGCTCTGTGGTCAATGCATTAACAATAGCCTCTCGGAGCTTCAAACGATCTGAGATCGAATCTCAGTGTAGCCGACAGTGTTTATGTTTTTCCGATCTTGATGCTTAAATATGCATCTGTTTATTAAAGTCAATCATCTTGTTTAATTATCAATTGTACATTACAACATCAATTTGCTACATTCCAGTTGAGCCGCTGCAAAGACGACACATCTGATGAAGGAAGACTGTCAGCCGATTGCACCAGAAAATGAAGATGATGAAGCTTGTCTTTAATCTGCTAAATTATTAATTTTTTTGTGTGTGTTTGAATCATTCACGAGATTGAGATGACTGACAGTGATAGCCGGCCATCGCAACGGAAGACATTTTTCAAAACAGATCGAACAAATCAGAAAAATACTTTCAATACAGTATTGCTTTCAATTAAAAAATAAACAATGAAAATGTAAAAGAAAAAGAAAATTAATTAAGTTTGAAAACCCATCGCACATTTGTATGAATAAAGTGTCGGGAAAGTTTATTTATTTAAACAGGGTTGCATCGATGCGATTTTATTCCCTTTGTGATGCAAAATAAGAAACACATAATCTTATTCTTGCAACATTTTAAATTTCTATTGTCAAAGAAATTGCAGCTAAATTAAAAAAATTAAAACGGTACAAAACGAAAAAAGTTCAAAACAACATTTAAGAACAGGCGTTTTTCTTTGTCTCTCTCGCGCTGGATATTTTTTTAGTAAGTTTGGTCTCCCTCACTGCGCGCGGCGGGTCTTTCTCGAAATTAAGCATTTCAGCGTAAAAAAACACCATACAGCTGATAATACTGTATGTGTCGCCGTGTGTCATCCACACAAATCACGAAAGAAAAAACTTACAAATAGCTTTTGTTCCTTCAAAGATACAACATGCCTTGCTGAATTCACCTTACAATAAAACGAGGTGGGTCGCGAATTAAAGAGCTCTGTATCTGCTAAATTGAAATTGTGTGTGGAAAACCTTTAAATACAATCAATAAAACTACAATATATAATTTTATAAGATATAGGGCCCACTGTACATAGGCTATGGACTTTTGGAGATTTTGAGATTAATCCTTAAAAGAATTTTGCCTTTGCCTGCTCATCAGGCTGGCTCCGACACTCTCCATATGAAAGACGGAACATTAACACCTTTGTCCTCCACCCCCACGATAAAGCAACTATTGCCTTCTCCAACCCCCCCCCCCCACAGGCTAGCTGAGTTTGCAAAACAAAACAAAGAGTTTGCCACTCGTCGTGGTGTGCCAAAACACTTAATTATAAACTTCAATATTTCATTCAAAACAATCTCAAGACGCTTTGTGACATTTTGAAAAGCCGTGGATGCATTACTGCCACTGGAACCATGAACGCAACAGAATACTGGTTCTGATTTTATTGTTTGTCGTTTAAACGTCATATATACATATATTATTTTTTTTTAACAGAACTGCTTTTGAAATTACGATTGGAATTATTATAGGCTACAGAAGTAAAGTCATTGTATAATATTTGTTCCTTAGTGTAAAATGGAAATGCATGGTGATTTTATTTTGTAAATAGGCTATAAGCAAAAAACTTAGAACTAGACAAATCTCTCTGCATCAACAATAGACTACAAAATGCATTAATAGGCTAATATAAAAAATATCAGTAGTCCAAGTTAGTTCGGGATTCGAACCCGTGTTATCTAAATGATCGTATTGTAAGTTCAACCACTCGGCCACGATTCACTCGATGCGACATGGCCTAACGTTCCAGTGTGTGTTCGCTCGCACGAGCGAGAAGCGCTCTTCATTCAAATGAACGTGCCGCCGCGTTTGTCGAACACTAATTCAACATTGCCAGAATAAAACCTGGCTTTAGAACAATGCATAGCGCCACTCGTCGTGGTGTGCCAAAAAATTACAATCATTTAGTTTCATTTATTTCAGTGTTAATGTTTGAGTTAAAAAATCCTCTACAAATTAAATTAACACAAAGTCGGCTATAAGAGTCCTTTATAGGCTACTAAAAAGCAAAGGGCTTACAGTCTTAACATTTAGGCTACTTTGCTTAAATTCGATACATTTATTTTCAGTAGGGCCTAATACATTTGTAGGGATGTAATTTCAGTATGCTTTACCAACGCGATGTATTCAATTAAAGTTCCAAGAGGTCTGGTATATTTCCTTCCCAGCTGACAAGTGCACAGCAAAAATCACAACTTGTGCTTGTTATCATATGCACAAGTTATTTAAGGTGTCTCAACTGTACACAGTCTACCCTACAGTGTGAATTCGTTACAAGGCTTCATTTAATTAAATTAATGTGCAGCAATTTGTACAAATAGAGTCTATACTGTTGTAGCCATTAAATAATCTCATTTAGTATCTTATATTTAGTATCTTTAGTATTCATATTTGTTAAAATATTATAATGTTATTTTTTTCCATCTATGTTGAATATGAAAAGTGAACAGCAGGAGTAAGATATGATGCATTATATCGAGAGATGGATATGGAGTGGGTCAGACATGATTTTGACCACTTCATTAAGTTTTGTTTAGTAGAAAACCTTTCTTTAAAGTGAATTTCGTTTTCTATAAATTGTATCTTAATTTTAATCAATTTTTCATCAACCCTTGCCTGGATTTAATAAGTAAGAGAAGCAAATATAACAGACACTAATCATGGAGGCGTCCGCGCGGTCACTTGCATTGCACGTCAGCTGGAGCGCATCTCATCCTCCTAACTTAACGAAACTCAGCGTATGCCTCACACAGACATGAGAAATACATCAAATACACAAAGCTTGAAATGTCTTCAAACGAAATAATTCAAAACGAAAAGAAAAAGGCTACTCTCTGATTATGTCTTTATGTGCATTTCTCTCTAGGTGCGTTCACTACAAATATGGCGATCGTCAACTTCATCTTTGCAGTCGACACTGTCAGAAAACACTAGTTTATTGATAAAAATCAATGCACGCATCACTGGATTTACAAATACACATCTTGCTTGTTGCACGCACATATATCATGTCGAAAAAAACTAAATATTATGTTGAAATAACATTATTATTAATAATACATCTTTTAGAATATTTGATTAAATGCTGATTGTTGCGCTTGTTCAATTTAATAAAATTAAAACTTTAATTGTGATAATTAAAATAATTGAAAATTAAATATTTAGGGGCCACGTTTTGCTAATTTATTATATGCCTATTACCTATATTAAGTAGGTCATATTAAGACAAGGCATATATTAAGTTATTTTAGCTGTTATGAGAAAAATAAATCTAACGAAATCTAAATCTAAAAAAAATTCTAATATGCCTATTACCTATATTAAGTAGGTCATATTAAGACAAGGCATATATTAAGTTATTTTAGCTGTTATGAGAAAAATAAATCTAACGAAATCTAAATCTAAATCTAAAAAAAAATTCTAACGCCAATTCAACATGCCAGAATAAAACTTGATTTTTGAACAATGCGTAACGCCACTCGGCCTGGTGTGCCAAAACACTACATTTTAAACTTCAATGTTTAATTCAAAACAATCTCAAAACGCGTTGTGACATTTTTTTAAAGCAGTAGCTAGCCTATATACATTAAGGGCATTGAAACCAGGATCTTAACTAAAACGCGTTCCGCGTAATCTCTCAAAAATTATGCCACACTACTCCATGTATTTTTTTTTTTAAGGACTGCTTTTGAAATCACTATAAATTACTATGCAATTGTATCGCTCACGAGAGCTCTTCATTTATCTAATTCCTCAATAGAATAGTAAAAATATTCAGCGTCATTGCTCCTAATATCGTCTCTATTTTTAACTTTTGATTATATTTTTTCAGTTCTAAAATTGATTCTATCTTTGGTTCTATTCTGTTGTAGCCTAATAGGCCTATTTATATATATGAAAAATATGCCTATTAGGCTTAGGGTTTTATATTTAACCCACTTACATTTTAAAATACGGCAATTGCTGCTGTTTTGCACAGTGTCCCTTTGCGCCACCTGGCGGTCATTTCGGGAACGACTTTGAAATGCGGCTGGTTTATTTTTGCCGCGGTGATTTCGCCGCGGCGGCTGGCGCGGCGGTAATAGGCATTCTGGTTGTCCACCATCTGTAATGGAATACAGGCCAATATTAGAGGATTTACGGTATATATATATATATATATTGTGACGAGCGTCCCGGCCGATCATCAGCGTCGCCCTGGAAACAACCGAGCCACAGCTGCACGTCCTCATCAAGTTCAAGACAATTCAACTTCGGCAGCGGGCGTGTGCTCACAACCGCGACAGTTTCACGGGAACGCACCCGCTTGTCGCTGCAATTGTGCTCGACCACTTCACCACACTCTACCAAAAGCGAATAGAGCATCTGGCGCGAGTGATTTCAATGTTAAAGTCAATGCAAAGACGCGTTTATGCGCGTCTGGAGGTCCGCGGCGCGAATGAGGCATTTAGCGAATTCGCCTCATTCGCGCGTCCAGTTCGCGTCAAACTTTTGCTTTTTACGAATGGATTCAAAATGTTTTGCGAATGGATTCAAAATGTTCAAGCGTCCAACTAGACGCGGTAGACGCGAATTTGACGCGCTATTCGCATTTGGTGTGAACGCACAGTAACAGGGAAACTTGCTACTGAACACAAACTGTTTCTGTTGCTCCCTGATGAAAGATACCTGTTGATACCTGTTCAGAAAAAAACCCAAGAAAACAGGACTCTGATGCTAACTTGTTTAACAAGCTAGATAAAAGGTAATGCCCTGGCAGTGGCAAATAGCTTTGGTTTAATATTTGATTTGATTACATTAATGTTTAAGTTGAGATTTACAATATTTTATTGCTACCGTGTAAAGCAGGGGTGGGCAAACTTTTTGGCTCAAGGGCCACACTGGGTTTTAACAAATTGACAGAGGGCCGGCCCAGTAGCAGATTATGAAGCACGATCTCATGAAAGTGCGTATCTATACCACAAATTTTATTTCTTGTGCCATTTATATGCCAAAAATGTTTGTTGTTTTTTTGCGTGCATGCTACACACTGTAAACCCCTTGGTTAGGATTAGGGGTGTGGAGTGCGTGCCTATTACACGCCATAAAGTGCATATCATATGCACGCGAAAACATATTATGCACTACAAATACAATTCGTGGTATTCGCACTTTCATAAGATCGGGCTGAGCAAACAGACGTGTGGCAACGTCTGTGCGAAATTCAACAACTGAGAGACGACATTCTGACAATACATTTTTTTATGCTAGATATCCCCCATTTAGCATGTTATGTTTGATGTTAATTTTTAAAGATGTTTGATAATTATAGCCTATACTTTTTAAATATTGTTTATCCTTATTATTTAATGGCCTAACAGTAAATTAGAAACAAAACATCTGCAAGTGTACACTTAGAAGAGTAAAAATGACAGGTTACGTTAATTCAGCTTTATTAAAACTGAATGGCAATTTGCACTTCCAAAAGTCATACATTTGTGGAAATAAACGAATATACAAATTTATTTTAAGAATAATAAAATAAAACATAAAAGGCAAAGGCAGATCAGAACATTTAATGAAAAAAAAAAACGGGTTCTGTACATGGCAGACAGGGGAGCATAGTCGAAAGCCGGACGATATGGGTCGGTAAACGGAATCGGGCAGGATACATCCACAAATCCAGAGGAGCAAAGAAACTAAATAGCAGACAAATCAAAGGAAAAACTAAGGTGTGCAAGCGGTTACCAAACATTTTTTTTCTCACTGAGTTTCCAAAAAAGGAAAAAACATTAACGTGCGGTGCAACAAGTCTATGCGCTTAAGGCGCGGTCTGTTTGGTTTCCATGGTGACGCGTCATTGCTTGTTACGTGACGCACCGCAGCCACAACAGCGCTGAATGAATGATGATCTGCTTTTATGTCATTTTTCCTTTTTTACATTTGTTAGCTATGGCATGCAATATCTGATATTCCGATTGTCAAATATATGCAACGCAATATATATATATATAACGCAAAGTATTGCAAGAAAAAAGGCAAAATTAATGCGATCTTCAGACAATTTTTTAAAATACTCGGCGGGCCGGATTAAACAGCCTAACGGGCCGTAGTTTGCCCACCCCTGGTGTAAAGGGAATACTGCTGGTAAAAAGCACATTAGGCTATTTGTTTAAAGTTTTTGCAAACCACGTTATTGCACTTTTGTGTATATAGCAGTACATTTAGATCAAAAGTGTGCAATACACTACTTTAGAATTCATCATTCAATTTTGCGCGTAACAATGCGATTAATCGCAAGAAAATCATGCGATTAATCGTGATTAAAAATTTTAATCGTTGCCCAGCACTAATATATATATAAACAAATATTAATTAATATTTTTTAATATATATATAAAAAAATTAAACAAATAGCCTAATATATATATATATATATATATATATATATATAATTTTTACCTTTATTTAACCCGGAAGAGACTCATTGAGATTAAAAATCTCTTTTTCAAGAGTGCCCTGGCCAAGACAGGCAGCAGTACAACCGTACATACAGACAAAAATATACACAAAAATAATAAAAACATAAAACAACTGAAATAGCAAATCCCTTGAAGTCAACTACAATCCTTAACACATCAGGCAGAACATTTACAGCCAGATGTGGCTGCCTCCAAGTCAGTTAACATCCTCTTAAAAGCGACCAATGAGACTAGCTTATTAAGTTTCATGTAGAGGGAGCAGCAAACTTAAACACCTTTTTCCCCAGCTCAGTTCTAACCTTTGGAACAGACAGAAGGAAAATATCCTAGGAACGAAGATTGTAAGTCCAGATATTATTCACACTGATGTAGGTCAGAAGGTAGGATGCAAGTAGACCTAAAATAGCCTTATATATGAAGATATACCAGTGCTGAAGTCTCTGTGTTGATAGAGAAGACCATCAAACACGTTCATACAGTTCACAATGGTGAGTGAGGACTTTAAGACCAGTGATGAACCTCAGAGCTCCATGGTATACAGTGTCCAGTGCATGTTAATTTTGAGACGAAGCATGCATATAAAACATCACCATGGTCAAATATAGACATAAAAGTGACAGCAACCAACCTCTTTCTAGATTCGAACGAAAGGCAGGATTCGATTCTAAAATAAAACCCTAGTTTAAGTTTTAATCTTTTTGCTAGCTGCTGAATATGAAGGGTAAAAGAAAGAGGTTCATAAATTAAAATACCAAGATATCTGTATTTAGAAACACATTCAATCTTCATACCCTGAGAAGTGAGGATTGAAGGCAGATTTTATTTGGATTTTGAATTTGAAAAAAGCATGACTTTTGTTTTTTTTAGCATTTAAAACAAGTTTTAAATCATAAAGATTCTGTTGAAGCGTGTTAAAATCAAGTTTTAATTGGAAGAGGGCCTGGTCTGCAGTGGGTGCGGAGCAATACATTACAGTGTCATCTGCATAAAAATAAATGGAATTGTCCTTTAGATACATTACGATCAATGTTATTTATATAGAGGATGAAAAGCAGTGGCCCCAAGACTGACCCCTGAGGCACGCCTTTTGTTGTTTTGAGATTGCGAGAGGTGTTGCCCTCCGCCTACACACACTGAGTTCTGTCTGTAAGGTAATTAACAAACCAGCTGACAGTTTGTTCAGAAAGTCCAGCCCTCCACAGTCTGTGCTTGAGCACTGTGTGGTCAACTGTATCGAATGCCTTACCCCGGATTTCCATCAACTGCAGAACGGCTGCGGATCGGCTCCGCTGCGTGTCGGCTCTGTGCTCCGTCATCCTTCAATACCCACCAGGTCTGGATTTGTTCCAGAACGGCTGTGGCCATGATTGACAGCTGAAGTCATGAGGACCTATGAGATCTTGCGAATTCACGTATAATCGTGCAATATAAGTGCTGAATTGCTGTGGAGCTCTCCGGCATCCGGCAAAAATACACACATTGACTTTAATGGAAACCTATTGACTCCGCCACCGTTCCAGACCAGATCCGCAGCTGTTCCACAGTTGGTGGATATTAGGGGTTAGAAAGGTCAATAAAAAGGGCTGCACAATGCTTCTTGTTGTCTATGGATTCAACAAAGTAATTTAAAACCTTAACCCTCTGGGGACCAAAAACGCGCCCACGCGTTTTGCTCGTTTTTTTTTTTAGCAATGAAAAATAAACACAAAATGCTCTGTTAATTTTGATCTTTCATTTTCGTGTAATACATTAATCGATCCTGTTCAGTTTCTATTTTTTTTCTGTATACTCACAATAAAAATAAAGTGTTTTGCTTTTTGACAAATAAAGAAAAATTAACATGATGCGATTTCTGCCTTCTCTCTGTCAGTAAACTCCCATTTGAAACGCGTTCGAAAATGATCTATAACTCCGCGAAAATTCAGTCAAACAGGCAAACAGACCCACGGGCATAAAGCTTGAGATCTCGTCTTTTAAATGAAGTAATTTATATAAAAAACAAATATTCTCAGCTTGTGAAATCTGTATTAAAAGAGAGCGATTCCAGTCGAGCTCATTACGAGCTCATTCAAAAGTAATGTGACCACTCCCCGGAGAGCGTGTGCTATTCAAACGCAAATTCCGAGAACCATTTCAGAGCTGTGAAACGCCCACATCAGCTGTAAACAAAGCGCGTCGCGAGTGAGGCATAATATAGCCTACCTTATGGAGTAAAGTTTCCTCAGAACAGTGCTGATATGAGGAGCAATATCTCCTGATATGAGGAGCAGATCCCACTGAGGAGTGAGGTAGGCTGTTATCTTTTCTCAAGTGTTAATGTGGAATAACGTTATGGAATAACGTTAGTGTAGGCCTATGTAAACCGCAAAAAAGATGAATCGCGTTTCTATAATATGACTCGCGTTTCTGTGAGATGAATGAAGGGTACATATTTGTAAAGACTGTTTAGCCTAAATATGAATCGCACGTCTGTGTGTGAAAGAATAAACTGCTTTGCTATAGCCTACTGAGATGAGTAAAAATCGACTGAAATATGTTGAAATAAAATGTATTTGTATAAGCAAAGTATTAAACTGCAAATTAACATTTATATGCCCTAATATTTCATAAAAACAACGTTATAGTCAGGCGAAGTATGAAAGACAACATTTTGTTGACTAGATTTGGGTACAGTTTTTACTGTAGAATATACTGCCACATCAAATAAGCTTTTGTTTAGCAATTTCTGCTTAGTCATAGACTAAGATGTTAGATGTTCTAATGTTGGCTATATTCAAACTAATGAATACATATGATAAAATGTAGGCCTATAATCTTTTTTTTTTTTTTTACAAAGAAAGAGTACACTTGAAATATTGTTGAAATTGTAATTGTAACCTTTTTAATAAAATAGCAAAACATATTTACAAGATAGATGTAAGCGAAATCTTAAATGGTCAATATAAGTCTTCTTCTAAATATATCTTTTGTCCTTGCATTGTGGCTCAGTCAGTGTCACACTTGAATGAATGGGTCATTACACATAATGGGTGGGACATTGTATTCTCAGGTGTAAACCACTCCTCCTTCACGCCCCCCTCGCATATTGGCTTTCCAAGCAAAACCTGTTTTACACCATTTAAATCAATGTTTTTTTTTTTTTGTGAACGATAAAGCAAGACTATTTTCACATAATTTTGAAGCTAGAACTCAAAGGGACAACATCCATTAGTCAAAAGTCTTGTGGACACATATTTAATATGTGTTTTGTGGTCTTATTTCAGCAACTGTCATTTTTATTTTTTATAAATAAAATTTGCTGCCAACTTTAAAAAATAAGGATCCAGTTTATCAGGACCTGCAGATTTTGTTGTGTCCAAATGTTTGAGGGCTTCATTTACGTCTGAAACTGTAATAGGACTGAAACTAAAAGACTGACTTGGGATCCAAACCAACAGTCTCTACTGTAGAGGAACACTCATGTTGAGTACTGAGTGACTCAAATAAAAATCCCGAGGCTATAAAATGTTCATTGAAACAATCAAGTATTTTGGTCTTATCAGAAAGTTTTTGAGAGTCTATCACACTGCTTGAAGGAAGCTCCTGGTCTTTACTGTTTCCTGATAATGATTTGATAGTTTTCCAAAATATTGTTGGATTATTCAGGTTATGATGTTGAAGATTTTATTATTTAGAAAATAAGTAATTTAGCTATATATTTGTACACTATTATTTCCTCTGTGTGTGACTTTGGTTTGACCTTTGGGGACTTAAAGGAAAGCTGATGCAACAGAGAATGCTATTTCAGTATGTCACCTGGTAAAAAGTCTCACCCAAAAATAATCTGTAGGAGGTTACCATTTGTGGACAAGGAATTGTGTATATATGTTAAGCTGGACACTTTTTCTAGAGCGCCTTTTCTGCAAGAGGAGGCGTTCGGCTTTGTTTGTAAATAAAGTCTAATATTTCTGGCATCAAAGATCTCTGAAGTCATTTCCCTGAAAAGAATGAAACCACAACAATGATTGGTTTGAAAAAGAAAATGATCAGCTTTGGCTTTTCTAATTTTGAGAGTACATGCATTGCACAGTTGCCTGAAAACGTCTCAGGTTACGTATGTAACCCTGGTTCCCTGAGAGGGAACGAGACGCTGCGTCGAGACGCGGTGGGAACACCCTGCGTGATTGCGTCGTGAAGCATGTGTATAATCAGTCCAATGGAAAGACGAGATGTCATAGGCGGGTGACATCATCGACCAGGAAACTATAAAGCACCCCTGGAAACAGACCGCGACAGCTTCTGAAAAGCCGAAGCAAGTCGATCACAGGCATGCAGGGAGTATGGCAAGGCGACGCAGCGTCTCGTTCCCTCATTTGTCAAATTTAGTAGGGACCTAGGAATACAACCCGGCAAGGGGTGAAGAAAGACTATCACCATACCAGGTGCAAATCCAAGTATGTGCAGGCCTTAGCCTCATGTACCACGGAGAAGACGAAATAAGGATCTCTCCTCAGAGATAACCCAGCAAAGAAACATTCATTGCAGAAATCAAGTACTGTACCATAGGTCAGATAACAAGATTCAGAAGGCGTTCTGAATCTTCGATGCCGTTTCTCTGCACCAGGCAGAGAACAGTTTCCATTTCAATGCATATTCAGTCTTCTCGTGGAGGGAGCTCTAGACTGGAGTATGGTCTCCACGACCTCAGTCGAGAGACCTGAATCTATGAGCCGGGGCCCCTCAGAGGCCAAGCCCACAGTATCCATAACTCCGGATGAGAGTAACCAGGAGCAAAGATATCGAGAAATGCGTACAGGTGTAGCCTCAACCACACCTCATACGTTGCATCCAGTTCAAGCAGAGCTGGATGCGTCAGGGAGAATCACATAGGGCAATGCGTTGTATAAACGATGCGAAAGATAGACTTGAGTCTTGACCGAAGTTCTCCCAAAGGAGCTCCACCACCTCGGGGTGAAATCTCCATTCCCCAGGCCTCAGCCCCTGCCTCAACAGGATCTGCTCTGATATACGAGACCATCAGTGTGTTGTCCGGAAGGACAAGCACATGGTGACCTCTCAGGTCTGGCAGGAAGTATTTGAGAGCTCGAAATACCGCCATCATTTCTAGCCGATTTATATGCCAAGAACGTTGATGGTCCTGCCAAAGACCTTTCGCCGAGCGGCCACTCATGACCGCCCGCCATCCCGTGAGGGAAGTATCCGTCGAAAGCGTTACGCGTCGACAAGAAGCCCCCAGCACTGGGCCCTGGGTGAGGAACCAAGGTTTCTTCCACATGACCAAGGCACGAAGGCATCGCCGCGTAACCTTGATCGTGCGAAATGGATTTCCCCTCGGAGAAAACCCCTTGGTTCTGAGCCACCACTGCAGAGGTCTCATGTACAGAAGGCCAAAAGTGATTACGTTGGACGCAGCTGCCATGAGCCCCAACAGTCTGAAACTGTTCCACAGTGAGTGACTGGCCTAGTTTTACCCCATTTACGGCGAAGCCGCAACGCCAACATCTTTAAATGAGACAGAATGAAATCTCGATGCCGAACTGCCATCTGCTCAGATTGAGCTTGGATCAACCAATCGTCGATAAAGTATAATACGCGAATGCCCTGGAGTCTCAGAGGAGCCAGAGCTGCATTCACGCATATTGTAAAGGTGCGGGGTGATAAAAAGGCCGAATGGAAGAACCCGATACTGGTATGCTTTGCCTCCGAAAGCAAACCTCAGGAACCTCCTGTGATGAGGATGGATAGATAATTAGCGTCCTTCAAGTCTATTGTGACAAACCAGTCCTCGGACTGAATCTGTGATACAATCATATTAGCGTAAGCATACTTTGAACTTGAGATTCTGAAACCTGCTGTGTAATTGATGCAGGTCTAGAATAAGACGCAACCCCTCATCCTCTTTCGGAACAATGAAATAACGGCTATAAAACCCTGACTGTCTGCCGGGAGGAGAACCCCTTCTATAGCCCCTTTTTGTAGAAGCGTCAGTACTTCCTGTTCCATAACCAGAGCCTGCTCGGAGTCCACCACTGTGGAAAGGACCCCTGGAAATCTAGGCGGACGAGAACCGAACTGAATTCTGTAACCCTTTACTATTATATGCAGAACCCACTGAGAAATATTTGGTAGAAGTTTCCACGCTGCCAAAAATTCTGCTAAGGGAACCAGTCTCTCGAGACTGGCCTCTGGATTTGGTTGAACAGTCATTTCGGTGCCCTGAAGCGGCTAACCAGCAGGAATAACCAAACTGAATGTTCTACGCTCCTCCTCGGAGGATCGTATGGGGACGCTGACACCTTGGTGCCCTGAACGGAGAACCGTGCCGAGGAGAAACGATTTCTCAAAACCGTCCCTGCCCCGGAGGAACCTTCAGAAGCCTGATAGCCTCAGCGTCAAGACTTCTTGTCTAAGTTTCATTAGAGATAACAACAGTCCTCAGATCTTGCCTACCTCTAACTAGCTTTGTTCCTATGACCCTCCTCAGTGGATCGTTGGAAAAAGCAGGCACCTCGGCGCCCTGAAACGGCGAACCGGCAGGGAAACCGAACTGACTGCTCTACGACCCTCCTCGGAGGATCATTTGGGGACGCTGACACCTCGGTGTCCTTAAACGGCGAACCGACAGGAAAACCGAACTGCCAGCGTTGCGACCCTCCTCAGAGAGTCGCACCCCAGAGGACGCCAAGGAGAAACGATTTCTCAAAACCATCCCTACCCCGGAGGGGACGACCCTCAGAAGCCTGCAGCCTCAGCGTCAGGGCTTCTTACAATTTTGCTATTTTAGAGATAAAACAGTCCTCAGATCTTGCATATCTCTAACTGGCTAGACTGCCACCCAGGTCCCCCTCGATTGTGGATGAGCCAGAATGGCGAATCTCTGTTTTGCCGCACTCTATGCTGCGAGGAGCTTAGTAGGCTGAGACTGCTCCCGCCCAGCAGTCTCAGGAACATTAGATTGGTGAGGAAGAAACCTCTGGAATGCCCCTGAAGAGTTTATTTGTTTGTCTTTTTGAAAGCGGAGCGTCCAGAAGAACAGACATATTTTATTATCTTTATTTTTCTTTACATCAGAAAAACTATATATATATATATATATATATATATATATATATATATATATATATATTATGTATATATATATATATATATATATATATAAAACACTTCGTGGCCACCAGCAGAAGAACAACCGAACTGGCAGCGCTGGGACCCTCCTCAGAGAGTCGCACCCCAGAGGGCGAGGAGAAACGATTTCTCGAAACCGTCCCTCCCCGGTATAGTTTATCTGTTGCACAACGCAATTCTCGAATAGCGTCAGTGCTGACATCCTCACATTCATCCATGTCCTTATATACTTTACCCACCATGTTTCTGCCTGATAATATTTATTTATTATTGTGGCGAGCAGGACGAGGTCGAGGGCCGTGGAAGAGCGGCACGAGGCCGGTGGCGTGATTAATGATGAGCCACACGTGCGAGACGCACCGGTCTCGAGTCTCTCACAGAGGAGCGGAAGCAAAAAGGAGGAGCAACGACAGTAAAGAGCGAGAGAGGACAGGTCTGATTTTGTGTTGTGTTTTGTTTTCTGTTTTGTGTGGCCAGCAGTCGTCCGCGAGGGGCTGCTGGCTTATATTTTCATTTTGTACTTGTTTATTTTTATTAAATATGTTGAATGTCCGCCGGTTCCCGCCTCCTTCTTCCCATAACATCTGAACCTCGTTACACTGGTGCCGAAACCCGGGAAGAAGGAGGAACGCGCTGTCAAAGAGCCCTCGCCACTGTTGGGATGCCGCGGTGCCATCGAGCATGGCGGGCAGTTTCCGTCGCCATGGACGCTCGAGGCGGTGCGCTGGAGTGAGTTGCCAGGGGGACGGTCGACCGCTGCTGGCCACCTGGATGCTGGAGGGGCGGCTGCCGTCCGTTAGGGAGCGGAGGAGTCGCCGCCGTTCGCCGGAGCCTGCTGCCATCCGCCATGACGGGGAGGAGCAGGGAACGGGGGACTCCTGCCGACTGCCCGAACACGGAGGAGCCGTCACTGTCCACCAGGCGGTGGCGGAGTGTCGAGCCGTCCACCGAGGGCTATCCAGCGCCACTGCCAGGCACCGCGGAGAAGATCGCCCAGCTGGTGGAGGGCCAGATGACAGCGCGTTGTGGGAACCGGATCAAGAATTTATTTTATTTTTTCTCTTTCCTCTCTCCCCTCTCTCGGCTCTGTCGCTCCTCATGCTTCCGTCTCCTTTTCTCTCGCCTCGTCTGTCCATACCCCAGGTACCACAGCCGCGGCCACCGTGATCGGTCCCCTGGGGGGGGGGGGGGGGGGGAGTAGGCGCAGCCTCGTGGGTACCCCCCGGCCTGCGAGGGGCGATGGGGGTATGTGGCGAGCAGGACGAGGTCGAGGGCCGTGGGAGAGCGGCACGAGGCCGGTGGCGTGATTAATGATGAGCCACACCTGCGAGACGCACCGGTCTCGAGTCTCTCACAGAGGAGCGGAAGCATAAAGGAGGAGCGACGACAGTAAAGAGCGAGAGAGGACAGGTCTGATTTTGTGTTGTGTTTTGTTTTCTGTTTTGTGTGGCCAGCAGTCGTCCGCGAGGGGCTGCTGGCATATATTTTCATTTTGTACTTGTTTATTTTTATTAAATATGTTGAATGTCCGCCGGTTCCCGCCTCCTTCTTCCCATAACATCTGAACCTCGTTACAATTATTTTATGATGGCTGGTGGGTAAAGTCGGGGTTATGATGACGCCGACCCGGGAGAGAGATAGCTCGCAAGCGTCTCTTCAACCCGAGGCACTGTCATACCAAGATACTTAATACCCATAGCATTACAATAGAAGAAGTTTAGGGATTAAACACATAAATATAAACCGGTTTATTCCACGATCTCGACACCTCAGTGTGGAGATAGGGAAAAAACGGCATTCCCTGATGAGGAGGCTGAGATATAGAGTTTTCCTTGTATTTTCACTCTCATAATGTTCGGCTGGCCAGTAATATTTAACTTAGCAACAGCACTAGATAAAACCTCCTTTTATAAGCTCCTCATTTTTCAACAGAGTTATGAGCTGACTTATTTATTTATTGAAAACTCATAAACATTTAATTCAATTCAAATTTATTTGTATAGCGTTTTTCACAATTGTAACGAATACGACTCTAGGGAATTTTGGAAATATTAATAATTATGACTCATGGTCATAATTCATAAGTCGCATGTACATTTATTTTATCAATTATAGAGATTAACTGGTTCTGTAACTGATCTAATCGTTATTCGTCCCGCGAATAAAGGTGAGATTATCACAGTTAAGAAGGGTTATCTCTTTACAAACTCCAAGAAAGTTTGATCTCCTGGCCACGGACATCAAACCTTCTGAGTTTATTAATTAAAACTACTGAATGTAGTCTAATATCGAGCTTGTAGCTTAGGATCTTTTGTTTCATTGACTTTAGAATGGTGGGTTTTCAAACACGGAGACAGTGAAAAGTATTTATGAATTTTAATAAATGCAAAACTATGATTATATGAGCTACGAATATAAACGTACGTAAAAATGCAAACAATAAACAAACAACATATAACCAAACAATAACATAAGTGATCAGAATGAAATGAAAGAAAGAAAAAAAAGGAAAAGAGAAGAGGAAGAAGGGTAACTTAATTCACAGACCTAAGAGATAGACACCCGGAAAACAGCTTTTATCAACTCAATATAGGCCTACTTGCAGAATTCTGTGCTCTGTCTGGTGAGGCTGTAGAAGAGGCGCGCGTGTCCGGCTGGTTTGCGTCTGGCTTCGTCTTCTGGGTCGTTTCGCAAGACGATGTAAAGGCTTACTCGAATTTAAGTTACCGAGAAAGTTAGATCATTTCCCCTTTTGAGGGGAAAGGCACGGATGAGCTTAGTTGCAAAGAACGGCAGCTACGACTCGAACATGTGTTGTCCGAGGAGAAGACTAAGGCCTTCTTCAGATGATCCTTGGAGAAGCGCTGCCGGGGAGGAGAGGAGGAGGTCAGAGCGGTCGAAGAGAGAAGAGAGGTGAGCGAAGAAGGAAGAGCAAGATAAGAGAGAGAAGGGAAGCATGATATTTTGAAGGGGCCAAAACTCACGCCCTCTCACGGACGTGGGCCAACCGTCTTTAACCACGGATCGGGCACACCTCCTGACGTTTCGAGATCTATACCCCCCTTCCTCTTAGAAATTGGAACGATAGATTCGTTCGTAACATTAATATCACTGGTATTAATAAAACAATGCATCCTCTGATATGTTGCGTTAAACATTCGAGACCGTTGGGATATCTGGAACAAGACGATACCATGAATGGCACTGCTATGACATAATTTCACACAAATACACGATTATAGTCACATCACATTGATTACAAACCAATAAAGTTATATAGGCATAATATTTGGGACAAGGGATCATGCACACTTCAAGAAAATACATTTTAAACATTTACAAATTGATTTTTGATTACACGTGGTTTGAATACGATGAGTCTCTGTGTGTGTGTGTATGTGCTCCGTATGGAGAGTTCATGCAAGTTGAAGAGTTCACGGGGTGTTTTAATGAGATTAGCAGTCAGCACATCTGGTCAACAAAGTCTTGTTGTTTTCTGAAGTGTAACTCAGGGTTAAATGTAAATAAATGTCCAGAGCAAATCCCCGGGGGGTTCTCTGAGATTGCTCTTATTGGTCAATGAATGCTTGCCGGGTAATAAACAAAAGGCTTCTTATTGACTTAGTAGTGGGGGATCTGTGCTTGCCGCTAGGCAGTGATGATCTATCTGAATTCGAGGCGCCGTTAGGTCTACGTGGCCGAATCTTAAGACAATAGAGGTGTTGTACATGGGGTTTTCAAGAAGTTGATTAGGACCCAGACTAATCAGAGGAAGATTCCGATCATGTGAGCCAAATGACCATTTGTTGCTTGTAGACAGTTTCAGAGGAACAAAGTCCGTTTGTTGGTAATTTCAGTAATTTTAAATATATATAGAGAGAGAGCTGGTAATCTGATCATCTTCTTTGCGTTACACAATACATATTGTTTCAAAGCAGCTTACAGAAAGTGTTTTTTTTTTTGTTTTTTTTTTAGAAATGTACAAAGAATTAAAACAAACAGATAAACATCTGCTTTATTTATTTTAAAAACACTAACGATACCAGTTCCTCAGAGCTGGAAATCGCAGCATGAGTGCCTCATCCCGGGGAGGAGAAACCGCAGAGCGTGCTTCCCCACGAGATAAGGCACTGAATCTAACAGGTGAAGGCAGAGATAGGGCTGGGCCCGTCTCAAACCCCGCTGTTAGAACCATTCGCGATCCCCAAGATGCACGTCGACGGCGTGCCTCGGCAGCAGCAGGACCCGCGCCTCGAGGAGCGTGCACCGAACTGTCCTCCTCGAAGAACGGCCGGCGGGAGCGGAGCGTCCTCACGGACAGCTTCTCGCAATGCTCACAGTCAGCCCCCTCGAGAACTGACTGTTGGCATGCTCCACTCCTAAACAAGCAACACAAAGCTGAAGTGTGTGTCCCCACCCATGATATAACGTGGGCAGGGAACAACACAACACTTGCTTGCTCTCTTTTGCCATAATATATATATATTGCAACTTTAACAGACAAAAATAAATATGACAAGGACAGAATACACAGATCGCTTGCTGAAGGCACAGAAGCTGTCACGGTCTGTTTCCAGGGGTGCTTTATAGTTTCCTGGTCGATGATGTCACCCGCCTTTGACATATCGTCTTTCCATTGGACTGATTATACATGTGCTTCACGACGCAATCACGCAGGGCGTTCCCACCGCGTCTCGACGCAGCTCGAGTTCCCTTGAAAGGGAACCAGCCAGTCAGAGTTCTCATTTGATTTTCTTGCTTTTGCCCATGCCACATTACGCTCATGGAGGGTATTTGCTAAATCAGGAGAAAACCAAGCATTGTTTCGACCTTTAACTCTGTATTTCTTTAGTGGAGCATACTTATTAATTATATTGACAAACCCCCTCATGAAAGAGGTTCCAGGCACTATCAACATCGGCACTGACATACATTTTTTCCCAGTCAAAATGAGATAAATCATGAAGGAATTCTTGTTCTGAGAAGTGCTTCATATTACGCTTGACTATAATACGTGGTTTAGTTTTAGATATTTTAGTATTTCTAACTGTTGCTATGATACAGTGGTCACTGATGTTTTTTGCAAATATTGAAGCAGTTCAATTCAATTCAATTCAAATTTATTTGTATAGCTCTTTTCACAATACACATTGTTTCAAAGCAGCTTTACAGAAAGTGCATTTCAGAAATGTACATAGAAAAGTAAAGTTAATTAATACTGTATTAATTTAGGACATAACATCGCTGGCGTCTAGTCGTCACTTCACAGGCGTCAAGTTAAGTACTTAACTGCTTGCTTCAATGGAACGTTATTCCATGTTGTGAATGTTGTGAACGTTCACAATGGAACGTGCTGGAACGTTAGTTAAAATCACATCTAATAGCGATGATTTTTCCGGGTTTTTAACATTTGGCCATGTGGGTCTGTCAACAATCTGAAAGAGATTTAATGAATCACAATAAGCTCTGAAATCATCAGATATTGGTTGTAACCAGTGTAAACTCACACTCGATCGGCCCAAAGCCGGCATCCGACCAGTGCGGAAGGTCTTTACGTGTTACTGTCTTTTTCTCGAGGCAAAGTATTTTTTGATTAAATGCAATACATTTAAATATGTATTCTCTCGTTATTTCATCTGACTCCATAAATGAAAAGGTTTTCATGATATCTGTGCATCATTAAATGTGAGTGAATGTTTGAATATTCTTTTTAACCCTTTAATGAAAATAATGTCAAAGTCAGTTAGAATAATCAAATGTAACAATTTATTATGTCAGGTAAATGTATCATGCCAATTTAATAATCAATTCAAAGATAATCGATATAAAACATCAAATGCTCTGGAATAAAGGAGAGATGCGAACCCAACAATAAGAGAGACAAGGGGCTAATCTGAGGTACAGAAAAGGCCCTGATCTTCTCGTTCCATTTCATTATATAGACAGAAACTTCTTTCACATGGAAACATCTGCTAAAAATGGGAATTTACATTCAGAGTTGACACCTTTTGGGTGTAGGAGACCATTTGTCTAGAGACCACCTTCCTTTGTGTGCCAGCTATCTCTAAACTCTTAAAAACCTTATTACCTTTAGTTTTACTTATTTGGAAATGAGACATTTGTACCAGTCACACTGAGATATTTCAAATGATACCAAACATGTATAATACTCGATGATAATTATTCACATCAAACCAAATGTATTTTTGGGTGATTTTCATGTGGTCTCAAGCATGAGAGAGGGGGAGTGGGGAAGAGGGGGAGAGATGTATTCTGAGGTGAGACTTTGCGTCTCAAATGGTGAGTTCAAATGTTAATTTCCTTTGTTGTCTCAGAGAGCAGCTCTCTCTTCCAGTTCTTCCAATTTTTCCAGTCTTACACCAGTTCCAATTTAGGTCTCCGAAGGCTACTAATTCCTCAGAGTTAAAATCCAAAAGGAGTTGCATTAACCCTCTGGGGTCTAAGGTGTTTTTGGGGTCCTTGAGATTTTCTGACATGCCCTGACATTTGTGCTTTTTTCAGTTGCTTATAAACATATTAATGGCAAAGGTGTAATTACACTCTATTTAGCACAAACAGGGCTACCATAATATGTGAGCAACATGTATGTACATGTTTGTATTTTTGAGAGAATAATGTTTATGCATGGTTATTGAAAAAAGTAAAAACTAAAGTTTCTGAAATAAGGCCACAAAACACATACTAAATATGTGTCCACAAGACTTTTGACTAATGGATGTCGTCTCCTAGTGTTTTTTCTTCAAAATGATGTGAAAATCATCCTGCCTAATCATTCACACAAAAAAAAATACATTGATTTAAATTTTGCAAGACACTTTCTGTTTGGAAAGGCAATATGCGAGTGGGCGTCAACGATCCAACACCATCATGCATATTGAGTAGTTCACACCTGAGAAGACAATGGGGCCCGCATACTTAATGAGCCATTCATTCAGGTGTGTCACTGAGCCACAAGAAAGAATGCATATATATATACACTGCTAAAAAAAATAAAGGGAACACTTAAACAACACATCATAGATCTGAATGAATGAAATATTCTTATTAAATACTTTGTTCTTTACATAGTTGAATGTGCTGACAACAAAATCACACAAAAATGATCAATGGAAATCAAATTTTTCAACCCATGGAGGTCTGGATTTGGAGTCACACTCAAAATTAAAGTGAAAAAACACACTACAGGCTGATCCAACTTTGATGTAATGTCCTTAAAACAAGTCAAAATGAGGCTCATTTTGTGTGTGTGGCCTCCACGTGCCTGTATGACCTCTCTACACTGCCTGGGCATGCTCCTGATGAGGTGACGGATGGTCTCCTGAGGGATCTCCTCCCAGACCTGCTGCTGCTGGGTTGTTGTCCTCCTCCACGTCTCCTGATGTACTGGCCTGTCTCCTGGTAGCGCCTCCATGCTCTGGACACTACGCTGACAGAAACAGCAAACCTTCTTGCCACAGCTCGCATTGATGTGCCATCCTGGATGAGCTGCACTACCTGAGCCACTTGTGTGGGTTGTAGACTCCGTCTCATGCTACCACTAGAGTGAAAGCACCGCCAGCATTCAAAAGTGACCAAAACATCAACCAGGAAGCATCAACCTGTGGTCACCACCTGCAGAACCACTCCTTTATTGGGGGTGTCTTGCTAATTGCCTATAATTTCCACCCATTGTCTATCCCATTTGCACAACAGCATGTGAAATTGATTGTTAATCAGTGTTGCTTCCTAAGTGGACAGTTTGATTTCACAGAAGTGTGATTGACTTGGAGTTACATTGTGTTGTTTAAGTGTTCCCTTTATTTTTTTGAGCAGTGTATATTCTACCAAACTGGTTCACAGTTGGAAGCATCTCAATTGTTTTTTATTTTTCCACAAATTGTGCTTGCAAATTGTATAATATCCAAGGAAAACATGTCTAGTAATTGTGCAGTTAATTCTCATACTGTATTTTGGAATATGTATCCTCTCCCCAAATTTGTCACTAATAAAACAAAATAAAAATTATTTAAAGAAAAGACTTATATTTACCTTTTAATAGTTTGTTTACATCTACCTTGTAAATATTTTTTTTTTTATAAAAAAGGTTACAATTACAACAACAATTCAAGTCTACTCTTTCTTTGTAAAAACTAAAGTATACATTTTATCATACATATTTCAAAGTTAAGGATTCATTACTTTGAATATAGCCTAGGCTACATTGGAACAAACACTATAATCACATATTATTTGATGACTTTATTTTGACAAAACATACTATATTTAACATATGAGCAAAAATTGGCAAACAAAAGCTTATTTGAGGTGGCAGATATTTTACAGTAAAAATGTATAATCTATCCAAAACTAGTCAACGAAATGTCTGTAACATAGGTCTTTCGTTTTTATTATAAGGAATATAAATGTTAATTTGCAGTTTAATACGTTGCTTATAAAAATACATTTTATTTCGACCTATTTCAGTCGATTTTTACTCATCTCAGTATAGCAATACAGTTTGCTAAAACATCATCATTCATTCACACACAGAAACGCGATTCAAATTTAAACTTGTGGTAAACAGCGCGCATCTCTGCCGTTCATTCATTCACACACACACAGAAACGCGATTCACTTGATAATGAAAAAAACTTACTACAGTATTCCATAGCGATCCGTTGCTCCTCGAAATACCCGCACTTCTTAGGTACATTTTCCATTATTATTATTACGACAGTATTATTCCTCACAGCGCTGCGAGACGGTGTAAACATGTACAATGATCTGAATATACTTGATGTGTTTTCTCGAGCTGATATGGGGGCATTCACAGTTTGCATGGATCGCCTCAGTCATTTGCGTTTGAATAGCGTGCGCTCTCCGTGGGCGGCATCACATTAAAAATAATGAGCTGAGATGAGAATGACTGACATCTCTCTCTTTTCAAACATACTACATAAACTGAGAATATTTGTTTTTTATATAAATTACTTCATTCAAAAGAAGAGAATTCAAGCTTCATGCCTGTGTGTCTACATGCCTGTTTGACTGAGTATTCGCTGAGTTATTGTAATTTATAATAACTCTGTAAACATAGGAGAGCCCTACCTCCTTCCTTTTTGGCTAGTTGCAATGTCTCAAATTTTATTCTAGGCCTATGTTTACACCAAATAAAATTCGAAATTCGAAATTATTTTGTTCCATTCATTAAATTGCTTAGAGGTCACCTCATTTGGTAATGCTAAGAAAAGATAAAGTAGTCTTGGTAGTATAATCATTTTGACCAGTTCTTTTCTGTTGTACATGTTAATTGGGAATATTAGCCAACAATCCATATCGTGTTTTATATTGCATGTTAAGGGGACATAATTATGTTTATATACTTCTGTCAGTTCTCTAGGAATATTGCCCCCTAAATATTTAATTATGTTATTATTCCAATTACATTTTAAATGTTTTTGTATCTGTTTGTATATGTTTGCTTGGTTTATAGTTAAATGTTAAAATTTGAGTTTTATGGAGGTTTAATTTGTATCCTGAATAAGAGCCATATTTTTTAAGTAGGGATATTAATGTTGTAAAACTAACATCAGGTTTGATAAGAGTCATCAAAATGTCGTCTGCATACAAACAAATTTTGTATTCTGGATTGTATACAGTGACTCCTACAATGTTTTCTGATTCTCTGATGGCTTGTGCCAATGGTTCAATAAATAATACAAATAGCGTTGCGCTCATCGCACATCCTTGTCTACAGCCTCGTTTTAGGGAAACACCATCTGATAAATCTCCATTAATTTTAATTCTTGCTGTAGGTGAATTATATAGGGATTTTAGGCAATTACAACGCATCATATTCGTCGTCATCTTAAGTAAACACGGCTGAAAGTGAAAGCTGGTGAAAAAGATCGGTGCAACATCCATTATTTGGACTTAGTTCAGATTTAAGCCGTCCGACGAGCAGCAGCAAACTATATAGACAGTGTGTGGGGTAACAGTTCGGTAAGTTAACACACGACTAATCCGTTCTACCACCTCAAATTCGAAACGAAACATGTCACTGAATACCAGCGCGTGCGTATTATTCCCAATATATCTTAGTGGTGTAGCCACTGATCTATATAATGACATATAATGTCATTCTATATAGATCAGTGGGTGTAGCACATAATCTCTGTCTGCGCCCGATTTTAAGAATCGTTGTTGTGTTTCTTTTTAACTGAAAATACATCAGTTAGACAATATTCTAATTTTAAATTTGGGGTTTCATAAGCTCCAAGCCATAATAAACATTAGACATACTTAAGTCTCTGCAGCTAGTGTACTTACATTTTATTCATCTGCAAAATTATGTTGTATACTTACAGTTTTGCACAATATATGAAGAGTTCAGATGCAAAAGCCTCTAAGTGCCATCTGAAATTTTCTTCTAGAATGATCATTTTTATCAAGCTTGTATATTTAAATTCAGTAATTTCACTTAAATGGCAATGAAAATGACCTATTATTGCCATTTAAGTGAAATTACTGAACTTAAATACACGAGCTTGATAAAAATGATCATTCTAGAAGAAAATTTCAGATGGCACTTAGAGGCTTTTGCATCTGAACTCTTCATATGTTCTCAAAACTACATACACCCTTAAAAAAATAAATAAAAAAATACATTTAGCAGTTGTTTAGCAGGGTCTGTGTAACCTGTTCTGAACAGTTTTTATTATAATATATATCGTTATCGCAAGAGGCTGCAATGTATATCACAATATGGATTTTAGGCCATATCGCCCATCCCTAATTGATAGCCTATAGTATGGTATGGTATATGGTATGGTATATATTTTATTGTCCCTTTAGGGAAATTCTTTTTCACATTTCCGGAAACGCTTTTCATTGTGCATACTCACGGCACATATGGACATACATATTTTCATACACAGTAAACATTTGACACATACATATATGGAAAAAAAAAAAAAAAAACACTATTTCACTGCAAAACAATTTATCTATCTGTGTGGCTTTGTCTTATTGAGTGTTTGGATAGCTGAGGGGATTAGGCTTCTGCTGAAGCGGGTTTTATTGCATCTTATGCTTCTGAACCTCCTGCCAGAGGGTAGGAGTGAGAAGTAGCGGTTAGCCTATAGTAGTTGATAATAACATAGGCCTACCTAATGTTGCCTACGGACGGTAACAGTACAGTAGTAACCTTTTACAGTCTATGAGTAGAACAGCTTTCTCAAGCAGTTTGTGATGCATTTTGGAAACAGGAGATGAGCCCCTGGTCTAATGCGCCACCTGGCTTGAGAAACCCGTTCTCAAAGACTTACTTTTATAGTCATTATTTGGGTAGCACACATATTAGCTGTGTCCCAATGTGAAGACTGCATCCTTCAAAGTCCGTATTTGAAGACCGATTGCGTCACAGCGGCGCGACGAAACGTCACAGCGACGCGACGAAGGATGTCCCAATTCAAAGGCTGCACACTTCGGAGGTCGCATTTGAAGGCCGATTGCGTCACCGCGGCGCTATGAAGGCTGTCCCAATTCAGTTCTGCATCCTCCGAAGGCCGTATTCGAAGGCCGGTTGCGTCATCGCGGCGCGACGAAGGCTAAAGCGACGCCAAATGCACCCTTCGTTTCCCCGTGAAAGGAAGGATACATAAATGGACACTTAGCGGACTATCCTACCCCATAATTCATCGCGCGCCGGTGACGACAGCATTTTTATTTTAAAAAAATGACGGCCGAGAGTTCGCTGGTGGACGGCAAATTCACATTTAAATGTAAGTATTATGTTTTCATTTACTCAAATAGCTAGTGAAACTACAGTTAAAAGCCTCAAGTTTTTCTTTCTTATAAACTTAACTCCGTCACCATTGCGTGGCTTCATTTGTCAGGTGGTCTGAGGCAAAACTTGTGCTAATATTAGTTTAATAATTGTTTCAGGGAGCAAGGAGCAGATAGCTCAATTTATTAAACTGCAATTAAAAAAAACCCCTAAATAAATTAAACTAAATTTTATTGTAATATTTGCACTAGTCTGTCTAACTTGTGTAATTAAGAAATATCACTCACCCTATAAAGCCCACAACAATAAGAAAAACAGTAGATAAAGCATTTGGGGTTTCACTTTTATGTGTTTTTGTAGTGCTTTCATGCAAGCTATATATCTACAAAGGTTTAACCAAATTTGAGTATTCATAAATATGATTTCTGAATATGAATATGATTTTAAAAATACAAAGTAAGAAAGTTGAGATCACATCTTTGCTGAAATGTATTGTGCTGTTGTTGTTAACAAGCCATGGTTAATTTGCTCTGCCTTAGGATTGCACGTGTCCTGGGACAGGAGAGGGGCCGAGTTCAGCAGTGTGTGACCAAGAAGAGGAGGAACCAGGGGCAGCAGCACCAGCAGCATCAGCACCACGATGAAGGCGAGACAGAGAAGACGAGGTTTTGGACTTGATTAGAGAAGACATGGGACTGCAGAGGCGAGGAGAGCACAAGAGAGAATGGACAGGCTGTTTTCTCTTCTTGAAAGAATGATTGAGAAATATGTATATAGGCCTATATATATATGATATATATATATATATATATATATATATATATATATATATCCTTGTTAAACTTTTTTTCACTTAGATTTTTTTTAAAGGAAAAAAAAATTATGCAACTTTAAATGTGTAAATAAAAGAGAATTCATTGCTCTGGACATTGTTTATTTTTGTAATGACAGTCATAATTTCTACATGAAACAAATTCTTCTATAACTTTTTTCCCCCCAACTATTTACAACATACGTTAAACATCTCAAAATCAACATAAACATTTAAATTTACTGTACATAAAATAAGAAAAAATGATGTAGACTTTTATTCAGCTGAGTGGGAGACCCTGGTGTTGCTGCTGGACTGGGATGGGCTCCACAATAGAGATCCTGGTAAGGCATCCTGCTGGTGGGACATCATCTGGGACGGTCTCCAGAGTGTTTGACAGCATATTTTCACTATCCACGTCTACCAACAGGTTTGCAGGGCTGACTCATGGAATAAATATTGAGATACTTTATATATTTTTTTTAACCACTAATAACGCATTGGGGAAAAACTACTAGTCATATATTTCAAACTTTATGAAGCAAAATTATCTTGCATACTGTAATGTACTTAAGGCATCAAGAGTAAAAGTAAAGGAATTCTGGAGGAAAAAAACTTTGTCAGGGTTTTTATGATGGTTCTGCTTTTATATTACTGCATATGTTGCATTTTACTTCTGAATATTTTCAAGGTTGATACATTTAAACTATATACTTTTGTGAAGTTTAATGTAAAACAATGCATCATATTGTAAAATAACATCATTTTAGTGTTGCTGTCCTGTGTGGGAAAATCACTTCGAGTATTAACGATGTAGTTCCTTACATACCACCACTGGTTATTTTGAAAATTAAAGTAACAAAATGTAGGCCTATTGTCACAATATTAGCAAATTGTTGCTAACTACAGCTCCGTCCCATTTCAAAGGGCGCATCTGAAGCGCTCGGACCGGTCTAGCCTACGGACGATTGTTCTTGTCGCCTAGCAACAGTGACTGACAGCTGCCGATGACGAGCGGGAGTAACATTCGCACTGGACTTTTTATATTCAACTGGGTTTTATATTCAAATAGGGTTGAAAACCTGTGTAAATATATTTACCATGGTCCATTTATGTGCATAATAAAAATTATAGCCTACACTAGCCTACAAAATCGCATTAAGGTAAGATATAAATGAACATTTGCTAAGCCGAAAGTACATGACCTGAAACATCCTTACCATGTCCTCCAATAAAATTATAAAACATAAAAATGACAATAGCCAATTCTGGCTCCTAGCTGTTTACTCAATTATATCAAATG
The DNA here is from genome assembly GCF_949319135.1 of Squalius cephalus. Lineage (NCBI taxonomy): Eukaryota > Metazoa > Chordata > Actinopteri > Cypriniformes > Leuciscidae > Squalius > Squalius cephalus. The sequence goes on along the minus strand of NC_137135.1, from coordinate 116,263 downwards.
ATTTATCAGATGGCAGCATACTCTCTTGGCGCCTGAAGCGGTGATCGGGAACACCTGGCTGCGCAATTAGGAAATCCTACGAAGGCTACATGGTGTGTCGTTCGGAGGACGCATAGGCTGCATCGTTTGAAGTCCGCAGCCTTCGAAGGATGCAGTCTTCACATTGGGACACAGCTATAGTGAATGCCTTCGGCAGAATTCAAATGAGCCATTTTAATCTAGATTAATCTAGATTAATTTAAAAATTAATCTAGATTAATCTAGATTAAAAAAAAAAATCTATGCCCACCTCTATAAGATACAAAAGACTCTTGTATATCTTCTAGATTATATCGTACTTCATTATTCTGTGGGTTTTTTATCTTATGTATGTAACGACTAGCTTCTTGTTTGCGTGTTCTCCATGCAAGTAATCTCCTGGCTTTAGGTCCATTCTCATAATAGGTTTGTTTGATAAATTTAGCTTTTTTGGTCACTTGATTTTCATAAAGTTCATTTAAAGTCTTTCGGGGCCAGATTTAATTGTGCTAAACTATCTGCATTATTATTTCTTTGATGCTCCTCTTCCAAAAGCTTAAAGGGATACTTCAGGATTTAGCATTAAGCTTTGTATTAGTAGAAAACCTGTAGTATTTTCGAATTACCATGCTTTCTACCCTCATATCCCCCTGAGAGGAGAGATTTATGTATTTTTTGTCTGGAAAAAATCCTCCGATGACGCAAAAATCGTCATTTTGCGTCATCTGAGGATTTTCTGTCCTGAGGCTAAAGACTACAGCCAGTAGAAGGCGTTGTTCCGCATGTTTTCAACCCGCCCATAGAGGGTGGGATCTCACTCACAGAATGTACACACAGTCAGCCGCCTTTCTTTGGAAGCTAAGCTAGCAGGCTCTTGTTCTGTGGAGAAAGCTGAATAGTAGGAGAAAGCTGAGTAGTAGGAGAAAGCTGAGTAAGTAGGGGTTACATCCTCCTTTTCCCTGACTTGTCCGGCGGGCGAGATCGTTCAAAATGTCGGCTTTTGCTTTCTGCGGTCGCCATTCATTGTTTACATGCACACCAATCTAACTGAATTCATTCCGATCGGTGAATCTGAATGTAGTGTTTACATGAACGCTAAACAAGTGATCGGTTGATGTGCGTTTTAACATTGCTAAGAAAATTCCCGCACCTCCTTTGCGAGACCGGCGCGTCTCAGTAATGACGCCACCGGCCTCGCGCCGTTCTCCCGCGGCCGTCAGCCTCGTCCTGCTCGCCACAGTAAACATGATGAATGGCGACTGTAGAACGCAAAAGCCGAATCCCGGACATTTTGGGCGATCCCGAAATCCCAGGCAGACTCGTCACGGAGACTCACTGGTAGCCGAGCCTTGTTTTAAACTGCGCTCTCTTACCAGTAGGCGTGGCCTCCTAGGGCAGCGAAGCAAGTGCATTCTGGGAGTTGTTGTCTTTCATCCACATGAGCCAAAAATACATTTTCTGGCTTTTCTCAGGCTAGAAAGCTCCAAATTAAAAAATTTCTTCACATTTCTTCTACATAAATGACCTATTTTAAATACACATTCATCTTTCCAGAGGTGAAGTATCCCTTTAAGTTCCCTAGCCTTATCAGCAATTCTTTTCTCTTTTTTCCTATTTGATGACCACATTATCAGTTTACCTCTGAGGACTGCTTTAGCGGCATCCCATATTACACTCGGTGAAATATTTTCCTTATTATTGTGATGCATGTAATCTTCAAACTCCTTCTGAATGTATTGCTGAAATGCTGTCTCGTTAAGAAAACTAGAGTTTAACCTCCAAATCCTTTCTTTTCGTTTAATATCTAAATATATTATTAAGTAAACCCCTGCGTGATCTGAGATGTCTCTAACTCCTATTTTACAATCAACAATCCTGTGTCTGTCAGAATTGAGCATGAAAAAATAACCTAATCTAGAAAAAATAGAATGAGAGTGGGAAAAAAATGTAAAAACCTTTTCATGTGGATGTAGGTCTCTCCAAACGTCTATCATGCCTAGCTCTTTCATTATTTTTTTAGTATGTAGTGCCTCTGATTGTATCTTTTTCGTCTTAGATGAGGAGTCCAGTGAAGGATGCAAGTGAATATTCCAGTCCCCACCGCATATCACCACCCCAGACATTTCCATACATAATAAGTCAAAAACTTTCTTAGTAAATTGCTTACTATGTCCAGGAGGTCTATAAATATTCACCAATGTAACCTCCTTATGATCAATGAAACCTTTTACTAAAATGTATCGTCCATCAGCATCTGTAACCTGTGAGGTAAACTGAAAATTTACATGATTTGAAATGAGTATTGAATCTCCCCTTGCATTGTCATGTTTAAAAGAAGAATAGTACGAATTTGTAAACCATTTTTTAAGTTTTTCGTGCTCGGTATCTGAAAGGTGCGTTTCTTGCCAAAATATGCTATTTTATCTTGCTTTTCTCTCTTCATTTTAGCTATGACTTTTTTTACAGGGTTGTGCAAGCCATTTACATTAGGTGTAATAAAGTTATATTTCTGTTTAGTCATTTTATTTTTTAGGAAACGTTATTATTACTGAACAGCTTGAATGGCTAAGAAAAAAAGTATAAAATGTCGGTCTATCTAAAACAAAACAAAGAACAAATGAACAAGAACAAAAACGACTTCCAAAGGTGAAGTGCCATGATCACTTCTAAGCTGAAAGCGGAATCCTCTGAAACAAAAGGAGTCCCTCTCAATGCGAGTCGTATCCTCTGACTTAAATCAGAGCAGCTCGCGTGGTAGACAAAAACAAACGCGCATTTCCCGACGGCAGGGTCCAGATTACACTTAGAGTTAAGGAAAGCAGTTAAGAAAAATCTCACCGGTGAACAGCATGGTATTGACCTTAACTAGTGGCGTCTACGCTGCGGCGAAATTCTTTTAATTTTTCTTGGATGTCTTTGATCCTCTCCCGTTGACGTTGCGAGGTACCCGCATTTTGCCACGTAGATTTTACCACCCTTGGTCCAGAAGGATCCTTGTATTTAGCCACTTGATTGAAAGTTTCGGCATTAATCACTCCTCTTCCCTTCAGGTCGTTCGCGGCTTCTTGCAGACCTCTGTAAATCACTGGACCAGTTTGGAAATGAACACGGAGTCGTGCTGGGTGTAGCGTCTGGCAGCGAAGGTTTTTTTTTCTTTAAGAGCTCTTCTAATGGGGGCATAGGCCTTCCTCTTTGCCAAAATGTCACTGGTGTAGTCTTGTTCAAAAAAAATGTGCTTCCCTTTGTATTGAATAATTTTCTTCTTCCAAGCAGATTGAAGCACTCGTTCTTTGATTTGAAACTCAAGAAAGCATAGGACGATTGATCTCAGGTTAGCCCCATGAGGAGGTTTGGCAGCTAGTGAGCAATGACACCTTTGTATTCCGAGGGGGGTGTCGGGGAGAGCTAGCTCTGCTTTGATAAATCTCTCCACAAAACCCGTTATATCGTCTCCTTCGGCCTCTTCTTCTATGCCGTGGATCCGTAAATTGTTTCTACGGGAGCGTGCCTCTAAATCTTCAAGCCGTGTCTGGAGTTGTTCCTGTAGTTCAAGTGAGTGGGATAGCATATCTCTTGCATCCGTGCTAAAGGCCTCCATTTCAGTGATTCTATCCTCAGTCGCCTCCACTCTAGTCGTTATATCTTTTATGTCGGTCTCAATAGCGCTCAATTTGATGTTCATTTCTCCTCTAAAATCACCAAGCTCCCTTTTGAGTTGCCCCGTTGCTTCGCTGAGCTCTTTAGAGATGTCCGTGTGTATTTGTTTTATTTCGGCAATGATGCTAACCTTCATAGCCTCCATGTTATCGGCGCACTGTATAGCCAGTGGGGTTTTTGCAAATATTATCAGTGATCATTGTCCAATTGCCTGTATAAGAAACACTAGACTCAAATATCCAGACCCTCGTATTATCTGTAAGAGAAATTTTAAACACTTCTCACAGCAAGCTTTTAACTTACATTTGTATCACTCTGAGCTTTTATCCACTACCAGTATTCTGGACTCATTTAGCCCTTGCTCATTTTCTCGTATTTTTAACCATATTTCAGACAAGCATGCCCCTTTTAAGAATTATCGTTTAAAAAATCGTAAAAATTCTTGGTTCTCTCCAGAATTATCTAATCTTTTCCGGCTAAAGAATCAGGCTTGGTCATCTGCAAGGAAAACAGATATCCCAGCTGATTGGCTCATATTCAGACAATTGAGAAATAAATGTACTGCAGCTGTAAAAAAGGCAAAATCGAACTACTTCATCAGTGCTATGACTGATTCTGCTGGTGATCCTGTTAAATTCTGGAAAACCGTTAACTCACTTAAACGGGGAAATTCTGTCGTTTCTCTGCCGAAGCAAATTACTTTAGATGCCGGTATTTTAAGCGAGAACATTGATATATGTGATGCTTTTAACAATCATTTTATTTCTGCAGAGTATTTATTTGAACAAAAATGTGGCCAATATGACCTTGGCCAGCTAACCCTCTGGGGTCTAAGGTGTTTTTGGGGCCCTTAGGATGTTTTGACATGCCCTGACATTTGTGCTTTTTTCAGTTATTTATAAACATGATAATGGCAAAGGTGTAAATTCACTCTATATAGCACAAACAGGGCTACCATAATATGTGAGCAACCTGCATGTATATGTTTGTATTTTTAAGAGAATAATGTTTATGTGTGGTTATTAAAAATAAATAAAAAATTGCTGAAATAAGGCCACAAAACACATACTACATATGTGTCAATAAGACTTTTGACTAATGGATGTTGTTGCTTCGAGTTCTGGCTTCAAAATTATGTGAAAATAGTCTTGCTTTATCGTTCACATTAAAACAATACATTCATTTAAATTGTGTAAGACAGGTTTTGCTTGGAAAGCCAATATGCGAGGGGGGCGTGAACGAGAAGTGGTTTACACCTGAGAATACAATGCCCCACCCACTCTGCATAATGAGTCATTCATTCAAGTGTGACACTGAGCCACAATGCAAGGACAAAAGATATATTTAGAAGAAGACTTATATTGACCATTTAAGATTTTGCTTACATCTATCTTGTAAATCTTTTTAGGCCATTAATATATGATCATTTGCAGAATACATGTTTTTGTTTTTGATTATACCCCACTTTACATGTGATTTTCATTATACTGAACGGTACTGAACCTGCATGTTATATGTGATGACTGTATACTTTCTGTTTCAATGTACTTAGAGGGCTGGTATGTGAGGAGATATGGAGAGCTAAATGTTGGTATGAATGTGAAGTATTATGTGTTATACAATGTAACCTGTTGTCTGTATTTGTATTTGTCTTTGTGTTTGTTTTAAGGACCCCCTCGAAAACGAGATGGTGCATCTCAAGGGGTTATCCTTCAAATAAATTTCAAATAAATTTCAAATTTCAAATATAGATTTGAATGTCATCAGCATAACAATGGAAACTAATTCCAAGTTTCCTTATAATATTTCCAAGTGGCATCATATATATTGAGAATAACAGAGGGCCTAACACAGATCCCTGCGGCACTCCATAGTTTACTGGAGTTATGATCGATTTTTCCCCATTTAAATAGACAAAATGGTAGCGGTCAGATAGGTATGATCTGAACCAGCTTAATGCTTGTCCTTGAACACCAGTATAATTTTGTAGTCGATCTAAGAGTATTGTGTGATCTATAGTATCGAACGCAGCACTAAGATCAAGTAAAACTAGTATTGAGATACAGCCTTGGTCAGAAGCTAAGAGTAAATCATTTGTGATTTTAACAAGCGCAGTTTCAGTGCTATGGTGCGGCCTGAATCCAGACTGAAACTTTTCATAGATGTCATTTTCTTGCAAGAAAGAGCCCAGTTGGGCGGACACAACGTTTTCTAGTATTTTAGACATAAATGGAAGATTTGAAATGGGTCTATAATTTGCTAGATTATGTGGGTCTAATTGTGGTTTCTTAATGAGAGGTTTTATAACTGCCAGTTTAAATGTTCTTGGAACATAACCTAACGATAAAGACGAGTTAATAATATTGAGGAGAGGCTCTTCCACTATATGTAACACTTCTTTCAGTAGTTTAGTGGGTATAGGATCTAATAAACATGTTGTTGATTTAGATGAAGTGATACGTTTTTGTAACTCTTTTTGTTCTATAGTTGTAAAGCACTGTAATTGTTCTTGCGGGGTGATAATTGAGGCTGAATTATAAGGCGCGATTGAAGATTGAACGTTTACAATTGTGGTTCTGATGTTTTCTATTTTCTCAGTGAAGAACTTCATGAAATCATTACTACTAAACTGTAATGGGATATTTTGTTCAGGTGACACTTGTTTATTTGTTAGTCTAGCCACGGTGTTAAATAAAAACCTAGGATTGTTTTGGTTATTTTCTATTAGTTTGCGGAGGTGCTCAGCCCTGGCTGCTTTTAGGGCCTTTTTATAACGTGACATACTGTCCTTCCAAGCGATTCTAAAGACCTCCAAATTAGTTTGTTTCCATTTACGCTCTAAATTACAGGATTCTCTCTTTAAAACATGCGTAGTATTGTTGTACCATGGTGCTTTACTTTTCTCTCTGACCTTTTTTAATCTAATGGGTGCAACAATATCCAATTTTCCAGAGAGAATGGTGCTCATAGTGCTAGTTAATTCCTCTAGTTCATCTGTTTGTTTGGGTTCACTGAGCAGCAGAGACAGATCCGATAAGCAATTTGAAAAATTATCTATGGTGGATGGAAGTATTGTTCTGCCAGGTCGATAACGCGGCGCAGCATGATATATTTTTTTTTTTTTTTTTTTTTTTTTACAGGGGTACATATATTACAGGGGTACGTAATGTGCAAGTTACCATGTAATGGTCAGTGACATCGTCACTTTGTGGAATGATATCTATATCGGTTGGATCGGTTCCATGTGATATAATTAAATCGAGTGTATGATTAAAACGATGAGTTGGTCCGGTAACGTTTTGCTTAACCCCAAAGGAGTTTAATAAATCTGTAAACGCAGCCCCTAACGCATCATTTTGATTATCTACGTGTATGTTAAAATCTCCAACAATTAATGCTTTATCGACATTGACTAATAGGTCTGAGAGAAAATCTGCAAACTCTTTTAGGAAATCAGCGTAAGGCCCAGGTGGTCTATATACGGTAGCCAAGGCTAGAGATAATAGGGATGTTTTCCTAACATCTAAGAGCGTAACATTTAGTACAAGTACTTCAAACGAAATAAACTTATAACCCGTTTTCTGAGTAACATTTAGAAAATCTCTATAGATTGTTGCAACACCGCCGCCACGGCCAATCAGACGGGGCTCATGCTTATAGGAGTATCCTGATGGAGTAGACTCATTTAGACCGAAATAATCATTTGGTTTAACCCTCTGGGGTCTAAGGTGTTTTTGGGGTCCTTGAGATGTTCTGACATGCCCTGACATTTTTGCTTTTTTCAGTTGCTTATAAACATATTAATGGCAAAAAAAAATTACACACTATTTAGCACAAACAGGACTACCATGAAATGTGAGCAACAAGAATGTACATGTCTGCATTTTTGAGAGAATAATGTTTATGCGTGGTTATTGAAAAAACTAAAAACTAAAGTTTCTGAAATAAGGCCATAAAACACATTCTAAATATGTGCCAATAAGACTTTTGTCTAATGGATGTCCTCACCTAGTGTTTTTTCTTCAAACTGATGTGAAAATCACCCTGCCTTATCATTCACATAACACAATACATTGATTTGAATTTTGCAAAGCACTTTCTGTTTGGAAAGGCCATATGCGGAGTGGGCGTCAACGGTCATGTATATGTAGTAGTTCACACCTGAGGAGACAATGGGGCTTGCATACTTAATTAGCCATTCATTCAGGTGAGTCACTGAGCCACAAGAATGCAAGAGCAACAGTTGGAAGCATCTCAATTCTTTTTTATTTTTCCTCATATTGTGCTTGCAATTTGGCCTATAATATCCAAGGAAAACATGTCTAGTAATTGTGCAGTTAATTCTCATACTGTATTTTCAGTTTTGGAATATTTATGCTCTCCCCAAATTTGTCACTAATAAAACACAATAAAAGTTATTTAAAGAAAAGGCTTATATTTACCTTTTAATAGTTTGTTTACATCTACCTTATAAATATATTTTTTTATTAAAAAGGTTACAATTACAACAACAATTCAAGTGTAATCTTTCTTTGTAAAAACTAAAGTATACATTTTATCATACATATTTCAAAGTTAAGGATTTGATTGATTATTTGATAACTTTATTTTTGACAAAACATATTATATTTAACATAAGCAAATATTGGCAAACAAAAGCTTATTTGAGGTGGCAGATATTTTACATTAAAAATGTATAATCTATCCAAAACTAATCAACGAAATGTTGTCTTTCATATGTCTGTAACATAGGTCTTTCATTTTTATTATAAGAAATATAAATGTTAATTTGCAGTTTAAATCCAGGAAATTTGTTAATGAAAAAAATATTAAAATTAAGATACAATTGATACAAAACGAAATTCGTTTTAAAGAAAGGATTTGTACTTTCTGTTTTGAGGTCTCTGTGAAAGTTTGAAAGTCTTTTAGTGCTTTTTTTAGAGCGCTCACGTCCATAATGGAGAACTGTCACGTAATATTGTTTTTTCCTCATAAATGCGAACACGAAAAATAAAAGACAAAAGACTTTTAAGTAAAACTTACTCCGAAATTGTGTTCTCGGCGGAATTCGCTCTTCAATATGCTGCCGTTCGTCCTCTGAGTTACAATCTTCCTCTGAGGAAAAGGTGCATTCTTCCTCGCTGTCCAGAATCATCTGAAGGGCATCTTTATTACCGGAGAAGCGTTTCATACTCAAATCGCGATGAACTATCAGTAAGTCTGATGAAGAAACTTTTTATGGCATTGATCGGGGGGCGTATGCGATGCATACTAGATCATCTAACGATTTACATGTGAATCGCGCAGGGGGCGGGGCGGCCGCCACTGATTATAGAGATAATGAAGCAGAAGGAAAAACGGTACCTCTCCTTGCTTTCAAACGGATTACATGAGTTGAAAACATTTGTTTTTTATATAAATTACTTCATTTAAAAGAGGAGATTTCAAGCTTCATAAAGACATATCTTACGTGCCTGTGTGAGAAGTATTCGCTGAGTTATGATTCATTTTCGGACGCGTTTCAGAATGGACTACACGGACAGAGAGAAGGCAGAACTCGCTTCGTGTTTATTTTTCTTTATTTGTCGAAAAGCACAACACTATGTTTTTATTGTGAGTATACACAAAAATAATACACATTTAACAGAATCGATTGATGTATGAAACTTGTTTTGTAAAATCAAAGTCAAAAGAGTATTTTGGGTCTCAATTCAACTCATAAGGAAAAAAGCGAGCAGATCACGCCGGCGTGATCTCCGACCTCTGAGGGTTAAGCCAGGTTTCAGTAAGGCAAAGTACATCTAAGCTATTATCTGTGACTATTTAATTTACAATAACTGCCTTAGGTGTGAGTGATCTAATGTTTAGAAGACCTAGCTTTAGAAATTGTTTTTGTTTACTTATAGCAACATTTTCTGTTTTAATAACAATTATATTTTTCCTAGATCCTGCAGTAGATGTATTATTTGATCTCACTAAACGAGGAATAGACACAGTTTCTTTGCAATGTTCAAAACTAGTATTTATATCAGTTAAATTGGTTCCGCAGAGAATATGATTTGGACTTTTGGTTACTAGTCAAAAAGTATTTAACATTTTGGAGATGTTATCCGACAGAAGATCCGCTCCGAATCTGCTTGGGTGTAAGCCATCAGCACGGAAAAGCCTAGGACGCTCCCAAAACAGATTCCAATTATTTACAAAGAGCAGTTTCTGCTCATTGCACCATGACATTAACCATTCATTTAGCGCGAATAATCTACTAAACTTTTCATGTCCTAGTCGGTACGTGGGAAGCGGTCCTGACACAATGATCGTTGTTTCAGGCGATGTGCTACGTACCGTATCGATCAGATTTCTGAAGTCTTTCTTCAGAACCTCCATTTGGCGCAGCCTGATGTCGTTCACTCCCGCGTGCAGGACCACAGTTCCGACGCGCTCGTCACCGTTCAGAATATCGGGAACGCGAGCAGTGATTACAGAAACACGAGCACCAGGAAAGCAGTGACTGTGCACCTTATTTTTACCTAACGTTGCGTGTACGTGCCGGACGATGGATGATCACAGCATCGCGTTCTGTTTCGCGAAGAGGGGAGAAGCGGTTTTGGGTGGATATCTCGAAAACCGGGAGGGTTGGAGAGAGTCTTTGTCTAGACCTGACTCGCGTCTTCCACTGTGGAACCATCCAGGCTTCGGGGTGGCGTGTTGGAGCCGGAGTGAACGAGACCATGGCTGATCGCGACCTCGGCGCTCGGGACTGATGCTGAGAGACGCACAGAGTAGACGAGGTCGGAGTCAGCGGGTTAGTAACATTAATCACTGATTTGTGTGCATCGGCGCGTGATGTTTCAAGAGCTAAACGCCGGTCGATCAGCTCGGCCTGTCCCACTAAAAGGTCGTGGATCTGTTTCTCGACAGCTTCCAGCTCAGACTGCAGTGCGTGCAGCTCAAATGTGTCCTCACCTGCACCAAAAGGTAGACTACTTACATCTGATATATTCGCCATTTTAACAGATGGACAGTAAGTTAGCAACGACGCTGTCAGTGAGTGTCGTTGTGTGTCTTGGATATAATCCGTTTTTTAGTGGTACGGGTGTAGAGTAGACGCACGATAGGTGAAAAAAAATGTTTATAAGTGAGTGTGGAGAAGACAACGCGTCTGATCCACAGACGTAACCTCTAAGAGTATCCAGTGTTGGATCACTAATAGGCTTGAGACGCGCCAAGGCTGCAAAGCCAACTCAGTGTTACAAATATGTTAGAACTATCACTTCTGATACTAAAAATTGCTTTATTTATAACATTCCTGATCAGTTTCATCTCCTCAGCATCCCGGATAGCTTCGATTAGAAGAACTCGATATTGGTCATACACTGTTCGTTCACTGGCCAGAGGAGAACTGGCCCAGACTGAGCTTGGGTTCTCCCAAAGATTTTTTTATCCATTCTGCCACCTGATGGAGTTTGTTTCCTTGCCACTGTCGCCATTTTTAACCTTTGTTGCCATTGGCTGGGTTTGCTTAGTTGGGGACATTATATTTAACATTTAATTTAATATTCAACAATAACATATATAATCAATATATATATATATATATTAGGGATGCAACAATACAGTTAGCCCACGGTTCAATACATGATCGGTTTTTTAACCACGGTTTTCGGTTCGGTTCGGTTCTGATGGCTTGACACATAATAGTGTTTTTTTGTTATTGTGTGCTTAGGCAATAGGAACAATAAGGTTAGGGAGAAAAAAATAAAAACCATTTATTGCAATACTCCTTTATTTAACTTAAAAGCTAAGCAAAGTCCACTAGTTCTTAGTGTATTGTATAATATACAATTAACACTGACATCTCTTTACCTCAGAGCGTCCGTTAACTGAATGAATTGACAATAGGCTATCGCCTGAAAATCCGATAACATCAGCAATTTTCATTCAAGCAGCTGATTTCTGTGAATGAATGTAAAACTAAATGTATATTGCAGCAAAGGGGGAAGTCAGTATACATTAACGACGATTTGAGACAAATAAATGTACATTTAATGTAAAACTATATAGATGGCGCTCTGTGGCGCGGCAGGATTTTGAACATGGTCCTGAGCCGTTGCTGGGCGCCACGGACAGACGCCGAAAGGCGCCGACGGTGTGTGTAGCGCTACGTGTACACTCATAGAGAATAATGTGACGTGGCGCTGAGCGTCCGATGTGCGACCCCTTTAAATTGACCATTTCAAATAAACATATTTGTGCCTTCAGACAGTGATATTGCTGTGTTTCCGTTTGAGTAGGCTACACGTGTAAAACAATGCTTGCACACAGTTATTTTTATTGTTTACCGTTTTTTCTTCCTCGGCACTATACTCAACGGCAAAACCGAAATGTCCCCACACCACGGATTTGAAAGACGCCGGCGCTTCCTCGTACTGTAGCCTCACTTCACCGCCGCTCGCCATGTTAAAGTGTGGAATGATGGTTAAGCGCCCCCTAAATTTAGAGCATAGTGATTGAAAATTCACTCGCGGGGAATTTCCTTATCAGCTTGTAGACTTACAGGCACACACAAACAGTCAATTCGGAGAGAAATGAAACGCACATAAATTATTTAAACGTAAAACCGAAAAAACCGCAATTCACAAGCGCGTATTGAACCGTGGATGTCGTACCGAACGGTTCAATATTATATTGAGAATTGTGGCATCCCTAATATATATATATATATATATATATATATATATATATATATATATATATATAAAAAACTAAAATAACTTTTTTTTAAATCAGAAATGAAACATCACTGAACTTAAGCTCCTTTTATCTCTGTAAAGCTGCTTTGAAACAATCAGTATTGTAAAAAGCGCTAAATAAATAAATGTGACTTGACTTGACTTTACTTGACTTATGGTGGCTCTACTATTTGCATTGCTCAAAAGAGTAGGAGATCTGCAGGCCCTGTCAGTAGCTTCCTCCTGCTTATACTTTGACCCAGGTATGATCAGAGGTATTTTGCACACCTCCTGTGACCGGCTGCCCCATTGTACTTCCCTTCGCCGCATGAATTTCCGTAGCAATACATCAATTGCCGTAGAGGCTGCATCTACTATATCCAGTCCAGGCTCTAAAGATTTATGTTGGGCCAGTGGCGTATATTCTCCCTGTTTTTTGCAAGTTGGAGTAATGAGCATTATGAAAGGTTGGGTCATGCCGTATCGGGTCCCGGAGAAGGGTCTTTATTATTGGTCGTGAATCTGTCGGCCAAGGTGTGCGGCAGGGTTAGTTTTTGTTGTAGCAATTCACACCTTCAAAACACACCTCCTTTCTGCATGCCCATTGCTCTGACCTGCAGCTACCCCTGTCTTGTTTTCTGGTCTTCTTTAGTAACACAGTCACCAAGCAGTGCCTTTCCCATTGGATTATAGATGCTATCACTCTGTCCTATCCCTCTCCGCACACATCCCTCAGGATTTACAGTCTGGACTTGGGTTCAACCCCAGGGTCGCAGGTCCTTCAGGGTTTACCTCAACGATGCACTGGAGCCGCTGAGCTCCTAGCCCCGCCCCTACTGTCAATGACGCACTGGAGCCACCGAGCTCCTGGCCCCGCCCCTACTGTCGATGACACACTGGAGCCGCTGAGCTCCTGGCACCGCCCCTACTGTCGATGACGCACTGGAGCCACTGAGCTCCTGGCCCTGCCCCTACTGTCGATGACGCACTGGAGCCGCTGAGCTCCTGGCCCCGCCCCTACTGTCGATGACGCACTGGAGCCGCTGAGCTCCTGGCCCCGCCCCTACTGTCGATGACGCACTGGAGCCACTGAGGCTGCCCCTCTCCCCTATCAGTTTGCGAGTTACTGTCAGTACTATTTACTACAGCCTACAGTTTGCTAGCTAGCTATGCCTTCATCACGGAAATGCGTATTACCTGGATGCAATCACTTACAAAACAGATCAGTGTCCTTATTTAAATTTCCGAACAACAATCATATCAACAAGATGTGGATTAAATTTGTGAAGAGCCACCTTGATGGAGAGCTGAGGATCACCGCCAAAACCCGCCTCTGTAGTGATCAATTTACACAGGATAGTTTTATGAACTTTCGTCAGAGACAACTGGGATTCACTTATAATCCACTGTTACTGGTGAATGGGGCCGAACCGACTATCTCCCGGCTCGGCCTTCATCCTCCCGTCACGCCGACAACTGGTGCCATGATCGGCAGTGCGTGCCCGCGAGTCAACTTTCCCGCGAGTGGCCGTGGTTTCAGCGCAGCCAACAGCGTTTGAGAGCAGAGACCACTGCTCATTTTTTCAAGATTTTGATAGCTTATTTTATTTACTTGGCTACATTTTTTATCATTCAAATTTGGCTGGGTGGCTACATACGTAATTTTTCCTTCAAATGATATGGAATCTGTCCAGTGATATTTTTGATAGCACATTCACATTTTGTAACAACATATCAATCTTACCTGGATGTTCTTCGTCTGCTAAGAAATGGTGTCCTCTGGTGTCTCTATTTAAAATCTGAAGTTCATCAGGTTTGGGTTGTAACACTTCCTATTTTTGAAGGAATGGTTCATAAAATAAAAACTTCCATAAAGATTTTTTTATACTTAATCTCACTAAATACATCTGGTTACACTTGCAAATTTGAGGGAGTAAACTTACCTGTGCATTCACCGCAGCTAGGGTTGCCAACCATAGATATGTACAGTAGATGCAGCTCGGCTGATTCAGGTATGTCAAAACTGCCGCCATCTTGGAATGGTCAACCAGGAGACCTGTTTGAATGTGAAGGAGATGCCTGTCAAGACCATGTCTTGTTTAGTTTCATGGTCATATTCTGCTTAGTTTTCCCAGTCACCATTTGTTCTCGTTCTTTGTTTGTTGTTTCTTAAGTGTTCCTTTCTAATTATTTATAGTTATAGGCTGCCTGCATTTTTCTTATAAAATATTATTATTTTGATTACTATATTATATTTATTCTTAAATACTGTATTTTTATAATAACGAAATAGTGTTATTACTATAGTTATAATAATGTGTTTTATTTAGTACTACTACTAATATTAATCATATTAATTATTATTAGTCATACTGATTTATAAGCACAATTTTTTGGGGGTAAATTGTGCAACCCTACAAGTAGACACAACAAACCTGATGTTCTTTATCTTTTTTTGTTAAATCACAATTTTAAGCAGAATTTAACCAGATCCCCCCTAAATTGTGCAGACCTAGTTGCTCCTGATTTCAGCATGTTCACAGTTGGTTTTCTGTTTTTTTACAGGGACCACGTCACTGACGAGTCCTGCTGACTCAAACTTTCACACGAATCTCTTTAAACTGTTTTCTCTGATTGAGTCAAGTCATATTTTTATAACACATTTAAAAACAACAGAAGTTGACCCAAAGTACTTTACAGATCAAGCAAGAATAAAAAAATAAAAAAAACATTTAAATAGAACATCATACATTCTATCAGCTTCAAAAACCCATTTCATGTTCTATTCGAAAGCCAAATAAAACAGATATGTTTTTAAAAAAGACTTAAAAATGGCTAGCAATGAAGATGACCTCTGTGGTGGATTTTTAATAAATAAATTAGTAAACTGTATATTAAACTAACCATGTTTCTAACATCTAACCTTATTTCTATTTTTAGGCCAAACATGATAACACTTTGAAACACAATGTACTAAAACGTTCTGTCCTGTGTTTTTGAATGTTGTATGTTGTGTTGCCATGCCTCTTTTACTTTGGTTGTGCGATTGTAAAAATAACAAATTTGGGAAATGAAACTAGACAGGTGATATGCTTAAACCTTGTGATTAACAATGAAGTAATCATTAAAACAAAGTTTGCTTTACCTAGTAACAGAAGGGTTTTTCTATGAAAACCAATCAAATTGAGGGGAAATTATATAATGCAGCATGATATTTTTGCCATACCTCCTTATTCTATAAAAACTGTTGTATTTTTTTTGCTGGTGGGATTCTCATTGGAATTTGTCTTAGATCCTCCAGCCTTGCTTCTTCTTGGGGGAGATTCTCCAAGAAATGGTCGAGAGATCCTCCGGCCATGATTAAAGCATTTAAGGGACATTTACTGAAGTCTGTTTGTCGATTATTCCTGCGAAGGAAGTAAGCTAGTTAGGGGAACAGGTATTAGCATCCACCGACGTCGATGTGTAGACGTGCTAGAGTATAGGATTAGACTCAGCCGGCGTCGATGTGTAGACGCACTAGAATATAGGATTAGACTCAGCTGATGTCGATGTGTAGATGCGCTAGGATATAAGATTAGACTCAGCCGCCGTCGATGTGTAGACGCACTAGGGTATAGGGTTAGACTCAGCCGACGTCGATGTGTAGATGCGCTAGGATATAGGATAAGACTCAGCCGGCGTCGATGTGTAGACGCGTTAGATATAGGATTAGACTCAGCCGACATCGATGTGTAGATGCACTAGGGTTAACACTCAGCCGACGTCGATGTGTAGACGCACTAGGGTATAGGATTAGACTCAGCCGACATCAATGTGTAGACGAACTAGAGTATAGGATTAGCACCCAGCCGACGTCGATGTGTAGACGCGCTAGGGCAGGGCTTTTCAATTGGCGGCCCGCCAATCATCTCCGTGCGGCCCGACGGCACCAACCTCCCTCCTCCTCTTTTCCTGGCGGTGTGGCTAATTCAGTTTGATACTTGCTCCGATTGACCTGAGAAACGTTTTACGTGCGAATATTTCAGCAGTTATTATATGTGTCCCGAATTTATGTCGACTGAACCGATAGGCTACCAATCATTCGTGAATGAATCATTCTTTTGGTTCGATTCTAAATGCGCTTGCATAACGGTTTTTCATTCGGACCGCTCCGTCACTGAATCATCTGAAGCGGTTTCTCGGTCAGTACAGTATAACAACAAATAGCGATGTTTTCGTGTTTTCAACACGGCCCAGCACAGAGTTGCGTTTACTCCCGGTCCCGGACACTATATTAAACAGCGTTGCGACAACCAGTGGGAAGCGTTTCAGTTCGACAGAAACCTTGCATAACTGCCTAGCCTCCATCAACAATTGGATGGCAGACAATTTTTTGCAGCTAAACCAAGATAAAACTGAGGTGCTGATTTTTGCCCCTGACAACATTTTTCCCAAGATTAAACTGGCCATTGGGGCTCTATCACCCTCAGAATGTAATGCTGTGCGAAACCTAGGTGTCATTTTTGATAGATCTATGTGTTTTAACAGTCATGTTAAATCTGTGGTTCATTCCTGTTTTTTCCATCTCAGGAATATCGCTAAAATCAGATCTGTAGTTTCTAATAATGAGATGGAGATGCTTGTTCATGCTTTTATTTCATCTCGTCTTGACTACTGCAATGTACTGTACACTTGTTTAAACAAATCCTCCATGGACAAATTGCAAGTAGTTCAGAATGCTGCTGCTAGACTTTTAACAAAGACCAAAAGAAGATCTCACATTAAACCTATACTCAAGGCTCTTCACTGGCTTCCAGTTAGTTTTAGAGTGCAATTTAAAATTTTAACCATTACTTTTAGAGCCTTGCATAATCAAGCTCCGGCGTATATCCAGGATATACTTCATGCCTACACTTCAGGCCGTTCTTTGAGGTCTTCGGGTCAAGATCTTTTAACTGTTCCTAGAACACGTTTAAAAACGAGAGGTGATCGCGCTTTCTGCGTGGTGGCTCCAAGGCTCTGGAACGCTCTTCCATTAGACTTGAGAGCTTCGGACTCTGTAGAAATTTTTAAAAAGCACCTAAAGACACCTTTTTAGACAAGCTTTTAACTAGTTTTATGTTTTCTTTTTTATTGTGGCACATATACTGTATATGTGTAATTTTGTATTGTATGTGCATTTATGTTATGTGTATATTTTTAACTCTGTGAAGCACTTTGTGACTCCATTGTCTGTGAAAAGTGCTATAGAAATAAAGCTTACTTACTTACTTACTTACTTACCTTTCTGTTACAAAACCACAAATCACTCGATGATTTAACTAGTATTAAATCGGATGAAACAGCCTCAACGTTCCCAACAAGACTGATGAGGAAAGCAGGAGAAACATTGTGGCATGAATGAAATTAGAAGACTTTAAATCCCTTAATCACCCTTACAAACATTTACCATGAATGTACTGTGGTAATTTACCATTGTTGGGCAGAAATGTGCAATATTTATATTGAATACTATGTAGTAATAAATAAATATAGTAAATATATATATACTATAATATTATATAGTTTAATAGTAAATATAGTGATTTATATTGCATTAGTTTTATTAGGTGGGTAGAGGAATATATAATTAATGCTTGTTATGAAATGATGTCAGTTTCTTTGTAAAGGTGCGTATTGAACTTGTGTTTAGGCATTTTTTATACAGTGGGAGCGAATAGCCTGTGGTTAACAAGTCTCATTGTCAGAATATTTTCATTTAAGCATAACAATTATAAATAAAATTATTATTATTTCTCACCAACAGCTATAAGTTTGTATAAATAATTTATTTGTTCCAAGGAAAATAGTTGTACACAGCTGTAAATTATCAAGTTTTTTATTTATTATGGTTTTATATATTTGCATACTGTTGGGTACCACATTTCCAAGTAAATAACACACTTTTTTAGGGTTGCTTTAACTTATTTATTGAAACTGTTATGTTTCAATAAATAAGCTAAACCCCCAAACCAACCCACCGGCCCACCTCAACTTTTCGATTTGATAATGCGGCCCTCGAATGAAACTAATTGAATAGCCCTGCGCTAGGGTATAGGGTTAGACTCAGCCAACATCGATGTGTAGACACGCTAGACTAGAGTATAGGATTAGACTCAGCCGACGTTGATGTGTAGATGCGCTAGATATAGGAATAGACTCAGTTGATGTCGATGTGTAGATACGCTAAATATAGGAATAGACTCAGTTTATGTCGATGTGTAGATACGCTAGGATATAGGATTAGACTCAGCCGACGTTGATGTGTAGATGCACTAGGGTATAGGATTAGCACCCAGCCGACGTCGATGTGTAGACACGCTAGAGTATAGGGTTAGACTCAGCCGACATCGATGTGTAGACGCGCTAGAGTATAGGGTAAGACTCTGCCGACATCGATGTGTAGACGCGCTAGAGTATAGGGTTAGACTCAGCCGACGTCGATGTGTAGATGCGCTAGGATTAGACTCAGCCGGTGTCGATGTGTAGACGCGCTAGATATAGGGTTAGACTCAGCCGGCGTCGATGTGTAGACGCGCTAGATAGATGTGTAGATGCGCTAGAGTATAGGGTTAGACTCAGCCGACGTCGATGTGTAGATGCGCTAGGATTAGACTCAGTCGACGTCGATGTGTAGATGCGCTAGAGTATAGGGTTAGACTCAGCCGACGTCGATGTGTAGATGCGCTAGGATTAGACTCAGTCGACGTCGATGTGTAGATGCGCTAAGATATAGGATTAGACTCAGCCGGCGTCGATGTGTAGACGCGCTATATAAAGGATTAGACTCAGCTGATGTCGATGCGTAGATGCGCTAGGATATAGGATTAGACTCAGCCGACGTCGATGTGTAGACGCGCTAGGGTATAGGGTTAGACTCAGCCGACGTTGATGTGTAGACACACTAGGGTATAGGGTTAGACTCAGCCGACATCGATGTGTAGATGCGCTAGAGTATAGGGTTAGACTCAGCCGACATCGATGTGTAGACGCGCTAGAGTATAGGATTAGACTCAGCTGACGTCGATGTGTAGATGCGCTAGGATATAAGATTAGACTCAGCCGCCGTCGATGTGTAGACGCACTAGGGTATAGGGTTAGACTCAGCCGACGTCGATGTGTAGATGCGCTAGGATATAGGATAAGACTCAGCCGGCGTCGATGTGTAGACGCGTTAGATATAGGATTAGACTCAGCCGACATTGATGTGTAGATGCACTAGGGTTAACACTTAGCCGACGTCGATGTGTAGACGCACTAGAGTATAGGATTAGCACCCAGCCGACGTCGATGTGTAGACGCACTAGAGTATAGGGTTAGACTCAGCCGACGTCGATGTGTAGACGCACTAGAATATAGGGTTAGACTCAGCCGACGTCGATGTGTAGACGCACTAGAGTATAGGCTTAGACTCAGCCGACGTCGATGTGTAGACGCGCTAGTTTGCTTCCCTATTTAGTCTTCCAGTGTTTGCAGTCCTGTGCTAGTTCGTTGTTTTATGTTTCCCTTGTGTTTCCAGTAATACCAGATGTCTGTCTTGTTTTCCCCTACGGGGTGTTTTTGTTGTAGTTTTGTTTTTGATTATGTCCTTCTTTAAATCCTCACTTCACTATTTACCATCCCGTGACACTATCAAACTAGCTACAAATTACTATTGCTTACCTCCGGTTTGTGTTGTAAAATGGATAAACCATATTACCCACGTCTTTCAAGCCACCTGTTATGTAGCTACACCCTGCGTCTTTTATTAATTTGTTAAACAGTGTTCATGTTACACAAGCTGTTTTTGAAATAAAGCTGTTTTTAATTTTCATTGGTGACTGATTATAGCAGTGTTCGGACATATTATAGACTGTTAATACTTTTAATTATAAGTCTATGTTTTTAGACAATTTTCAATGAGGAGTAAGCTTCTATGTAATCTTGTATTATCCTCTCAGAATGTTAGTAATGCGGTGCTGCTCTATGAAATTAGTGCGTGGCAAATTAATTATAATAGCCTATCAATTTTATAATAAAAAGTAGGCCTTCCCTAATAATAACAATAATAAAATACATAAATTGGAAATGCTAAATCCTCTTGATATTGATAGCTGATGCTTGTTTTGACAATATCTCTGGATACACAATATCATGGTCTATTGGCGCAACCCGGCACAGGGGTTTATCGCACATATTTCACACGTATAGTGTGAGCAGTCAAGTCACAGCTCGATGATCAGACCGTATAGTGTGAGCACATAAATCGCGATCTTTGGTTTTACATCGCATGAGATCTACTCGTTCAGTTTGAGTAGGTAACCTTGCTGAAATCGCACAGTGTATGCCTGCTTTAAAGGAGTAGTTAATGTGATGGATTTGAATGAATCAACTTTAGGTAATCAACTAACATTTGTTTTTCTTGCAGGAACAACATTCATATGCTTTTAATGTGTCCAAACTATTTGGGGAAAACTTGTGACTTTGAGTGTATGTGTGTATAAATAACAGAAAAGGGAAGTGAAACTAGACAAATGACTAGTTCTCAAAACCTTGTGATAAGTAATCACAAAATCAGAGTTTGCTTGTGCCAGTGACAGAGGAAAAAGGTGGGGCTTTTGAACCAATTGAACCAATCATTTTGAAGGTGACATGTTAGTTGTCAGGTTTCAGACAAGAAGCAAACAGGAAGGTAAGTATATAATGTAATTTATTCAGCAGAATGGATCGGTTCCAGAGATAACGGTGAGTAAGCAGATTATAGACAGTTTATGATGACTTAGCTGTAGAATAACAATGTCTCTCTTACAGGTGATGATGACTAGGATCAGAAGTGTACAGCAGCAGGCTGAAGAAGGTCGGGGATTCAGGTAAGTGTCAGGATACGAGAGGTGATTCTGTGTGTCCATGTAGAGACGTCTGTTGACGAGACCAGACCAGGAGTGAAGGGAGAGTGCTGAATATATAGGGCTTGTTAACGAGGGAGTGCAGGTGATGATGATGGCTGATAGAGTGCAGGTGTGCCAAGGAGGATGATGGGAAGTGTAGTGCACACACAGATGAGGAAGAAGACGGCGAATGTGACATTACTCCCCCCTCCCGCTAGGCGCGAACCACGCCGTAGAAGGCAGAACACGGGAGGGGGGGTGGGTATCCTGAAGTCTGTGACCGGAGGGTGGACAGGGAGATGACAGACAAGAGACTCCAGGATGGTATCGCTGACCCCGGCGGCGCAGGACGAGGAGGAGACCATGGCGAAGCAGGCTGAGGAGGTGGCCATGGCGAAGCAGGCTGAGGAGGTGGCCATGGCGAAGCATGCATAGCAGGAGTTCCAGGGATCCCCAACTGAGCCGGAGGGACCCTGAGCTGAGGCGACACCACAGGTCTGGAGGGCCAAGGCGGATCTGCAGGCTGATGGGACCGAGGCGGAGAAGGGGCTCTGGAAGCCCGTGGCGTAACCAGTGCGAGGGAGGACGACTGAGGAGCAGGAGGGAAGACGGAACCCGGTAGAGCAGAAGGGATGCAGGTCAGAGGCGCAGCCGGCAGCACGGAGTCCCAAGGTGGAACCAGGGTGACGGCTGACCAATGCGAGGAAGGAAGGAGGAGTGAGCCTGGTGGAGCTATAGGGCTGATAAGACCCGGCAGAGGTGAGGGCACAATGAGCCGAAGAGAAGCTGCAGGGTCGGAGGACCAAGGTGGAGTCAGAGGTTCAGGGGACTGAGGCTAGGACAGGGGATCCACTGACCAGGGCGATGCTGAGGCCTGGAGTCCCAGAGGCGGCTCCACAGCAACACTGGCGGGTAGCTGTGGATGGGCAGCAGGGTCGACAGGGCTCAGTAGAGGCAAAACAGTAGAGCATGAAGACACCAACAGCGGAGGTGGGAGAGGGAGGCTGGGTGGGATCAGCGATGAGAGCCTTGTGCTGGGCAGCGATGAGGGCTCTGTGCTGGGCAGCGATGAGGGCTCTGTGCTGGGCGGGACCAGCAATGAAGGCTCTGTGCTGGACAGGACCAGCGATGAAGGCTCTGTGCTGGACGGGACCAGTGAAGAAGGCTTTGGGCTGGACGAGACCAGCGATGAAGGCTTTGGGCTGGACGGGACCAGCGGCGAAGAGGGCTCAGTGCTGGATGGGACCAGCAGCGAAGAGGGCTCAGTGCTGGACAGGACCAGCGACGAAGGCTCTGTGCTGAACGGGACCAGCGGTGAAGGCTCTGTGCTGGACGGGACCAGCGGTGAAGGCTCTGGGCTGGACGGGATTAGCGGTGAAGGCTCTGGGCTGGACGGGACCAGCGGTGAAGAGGGCTCTGAGCTGGATGGAACCAGCGGTGAAGAGGGATCTGAGCTGGACAGGACCAGCGATGAAGAGGGCGTTGTGCTGGACGGGTCCAGCGGCGAAGAGGGCACTGAGCTGGATGGGACCAGCGGCGAAGGAAGCTCTGAAAAAAGGTCAATTAAGTCCTTCTCATCCGGACTCTGGCTGAGGACAGGAACAGGAGACACTGGCCAGCAGCCATATCACCCTGTAGCCCAAGACTGGTTGTCCACTGAAGCTAAGCAGGGCTGAGCCTGGTTAGTACCTGGATGGGAGACCTCCTGAGAAAAACCAGGTTGCTGCTGGAAGTGGTCTTAGTGAGGCCAGCAGGGGGTGCTCACCCTGTGGTCTGTGTGAGTCCTAATGCCCCAGTGTAGTGACGGGGACACTATACTGCCAAAAGAGCACCGTCCTTCGGATGAGACGTTAAACCGAGGTCCAGACTCTCTGTGGTCATTAAAAATCCAAGGATGTCCTTCGAAAAAGAGTAGGGGTGTAACCCCGGCATCCTGGCCAAATTTGCCCCTTGGCCCCTGTCCATCATGGCCTCCTAATCATCCCCATATACTGATTGGCTTCATCACTGTCTCCTCTCCACCAGTAAGCTGGTGTGTGGTGGGCGTTCTGGCGCAATATGGCTGCCGTCGCATCATCCAAGTGGATGCTGCACATTGGTGGTGGTTGAGGAGATTCCCCCATCTATGTAAAGCGCTTTGAGGTCTCAGAAAAAGCGCTATATAAATGTAACGAATTATTATTATCATTATTACTGGGCGGACAGTCTCTGGCTTGGCGGGCACGACGCTGTCAGTCACAGGCGTGGCGGGCATGATGCTCACAGTCTCAGGGGCGGCGGGCACGACGCATACTGCCTTGGTCTCGGCAGCTCTAGCGTGACGTGCGGGCTCGGCTGGACTGGCGTTAAGTGCAGGCTCGGCTGGACTGACGTGAAGTGCAGGCTCGGCTGGACTATGGATGAGGATGGATGGCGTGGCGAAGATGGCTGGAGACGGTGGCGTTCCGGACCCGAACTGGAATGCCGGCTCGGCAGGAACCAACCGGATGATGAACGGGGCTGCGTCGAATAATGAAAGCTGACTCGTTCTGGAATCAAAAGGATTCTGCATCTTGGTCTGGTCTTCTGTCAGGTTTCAGACAAGAAGCAAACAGGAAGGTAAGTATATAATGTAATTTATTCAGCAGAATGAATCGGTTCCAGAGATAACGGTGAGTAAGCAGATTATAGACAGTTTATGATGACTTAGCTGTAGAATAACAATGTCTCTCTTGCAGGTGATGATGACTAGGATCAGAAGCGTACAGCAGCAGGCTGAAGAAGGTCAGGGATTCAGGTAAGTTTCAGGAAACGAGAGGTGAGTCTGTGTGTCCATGTAGAGACGTGTGTTGACGAGACCAGACCAGGAGTGAAGGGAGAGTGTTGAATATATAGGGATTGTTAACGAGGGAGTGCAGCTGATGATGATGATGGCTGATAGAGTGCATGTGTGCCAAGGAGGATGATGGGAAGTGTAGTGCACACACAGATGAGGAAGAAGACGGTGAATGTGACATTAGTCTTATTTGTTTTCTCAATTCTATAAAAAATGTTGTATCTGTGTTTTACGGTGGGATTCTCAATGGAATTTGTCTGAGATCCTCCGGCCTTGCTTCTTGGGAGAGATTCCCTGATAACTTCTCGGGAAGATCTCCTGGCTGTGATTAAAGCATTTAAAGGACATTTGCAGGTCTGTTTGTCGATTTATTCCTGCGCAGGAAGCTAGTTCATGAAGGAAGCTAGTTTAGAGGAACAAGTTAGTTAGGTGACTATTATTGAACGGGGATGTTGATTTGTAGACGAGATCCAGGGGACGTCGATTTGTAGACGAGACCCAGATAGACTAAACGTCGACAGTAGACGTTCAGGGATGTCGATTAGTAGACGAGACCCAGATAGTTAGGTTTAGGGAAAAATCTACCACATTTTGGCGAGCCAGCCAGGAGTCCTTGGAATCTCCCTCTGTCGGATGGATGGAACGAGGAACCACGTTGTCTTCATTCTGCAGACTGCAGAACCCTGTTCGACAGAGGGACCATTCCAGACGGGCTAAAAGGACTTAAAGTATTAAGGTAGGTAGGATGACAGACTTGACATTTTTCCTTTAAAATGCTTCTAAATTAATTAAAAGGTTTAATTAAAAATGGGCTTTTCTGTTAAGTAAAATTTTGAAGAAAACTGGTAATCAGATTTAAAAGGTTTTAAAAAATGTGTTTACCTTTGCTAATAAGAGCATTGATTATGGTTAAATTCAACCAAATTGGTATATGTTGAGTATTTTATTTGTTGTTCTGTTTGAGAGTGCGCCCAGAAAGCTGTTAATGAAACTTTGTTCTGCAAATAGCAACTAGTCATGCTGGAAACCAGATTTGGGAGGGAAAATACCCCGAGATGCTATAGTACTGCAACTTGCTTTTTGTTTGAATGAGACTTTAATTCTGATTGAATATAAAGAAAGATAAAGAGAAATGAGCAGAGATGTATAGTAACGAAGTAGAACTACTTTACTGCTGTACTTAAGTACTAAAAGGCTGTATCTGTATTTTACTAGAGTATTCTTTTTTTCTCCTACTTCCACTTTTACTTCAGTACATATTTTCGACGAGTGTAATACATTTTTTATGTGCTGCATCGTTACTCGTTACAATTATAAAAATGTTACATCTCACTCCAGTCTAAACTGATGAACGAATGCTGACGAATCCTGTTGACAAATGCGCATGCGTCGCGTCTGAACGCGTTGTTGTCTTTGGAAATCCATCCATTTGATTTATAATTCTTGATATTTCTCTTTAAACTCACAACAAACATTTTCTACTTTTCCTCACTGAGAAGCACTGCTGCTCAAACCTCATAGTTACAACGCGGACTGTTGAGCAGACGCGTCTCAAGCCTATTAGTGATCCAACAGCGGATACTCTTATAGGTTACTTCTGTGGATCACGGCTGAACGGCTTCTCCACACTCACTTACAAACATTTTTTCGCCTATCGTGCGTCTACTCTACACCCGTACCACTAAAAAACGTATTATATCCAAGACTTCAGTCATAAATTAGTATTAATATTGATAGCATCACTGGTAGCGTCGTTGCTAACTTACTGTCCATCTGTTAAAATGACGAATATATCAGATGTAAGTAGTCTACCTTTTGGTGCAGGTGAGGACACATTTGAGCTGCACGCACTGCAGTCTGAGCTGGAAGCTGTTGAGAAACAGATCCACAACCTTTTAGTGAGACAAGCCGAGCTGAGAGACCGGCATTTAGCTCTTGAAACATCACGCGCCGATGCACACAAATCAGTGATTAACGTTACTAACCCGCTGACTCCGACCTCGTCTACTCCGTGTGTCTCTCAGCATCGGTCCCGAGCGCCAAGGTCGCGATCAGCCATGGTCTCGTTCACTCCGGCTCCAACACGCCACCACGAAGCCTGGATGGTTCCACAGCGGAAGACGCGAGTCAGGTCTAGACCAAGACTCTCTCCGACCCTCCCGGTTTTCGAGATATCCACCCAAAACCGTTTCTCCCCTCTTCGCGAAACAGAACGTGATGCTGTGATCATCGGCGATTCCATCATTCGGCACGTACACGCTACGTTAGGTAAAAGTAAGGTGCACAGTCACTGCTTTCCTGGTGCTCGTGTTTCTGAAATCGCTGCTCACGTTCCCGAGATTCTGAACGGAGACGAGCGCGTCAGAACTGTGGTCTTGCACGCGGGAGTGAACGACATCAGGCTGCGCCAGACGGAGGTTCTGAAGAAAGACTTCAGGAATCTGATCGATACGGTACGCAGCACATCGCCCGAAACAACGATCCTTGTGTCAGGACCGCTTCCCACGTACCGACTAGGACTTGAAAAGTTTAGTAGATTATTCGCGCTAAATGAATGGTTAATGTTTCTAAAGCTAGGTCTTCTAAACATGAGATCACTCACACCTAAGGCAGTTATTGTAAATGAAATAGTCACAGATAATAGCTTAGATGTACTTTGCCTTACTGAAACCTGGCTTAAACCAAATGATTATTTCGGTCTAAATGAGTCTACTCCATCAGGATACTCCTATAAGCATGAGCCCCGTCTGATTGGTCGTGGCGGTGGTGTTGCAACAATCTATAGAGATATTCTTTCTTTTTTTTTTTTTACTTAAATTTTTTGAACTTTTAGAACAAAACAATAACAATATTAACATGACTGGGTTTTACATCATTGTTAATTACTTTGCTTGTACAGTGACCATTTTTTCCATTTCCTTTCCAATTGTGGTTCTTGTAGTCTCAGTATGTATGTCATTTTCTCCATTAGGAATATGTCCTCAATTGTAGTTATCCATTGCTCCTTTGATGGCACCGTAGCTTTCCCCCATTTCCTTGTGATAGATTTTTTTGCTGCTATCAACATTATTTTTACCAAATATTCATCACATTTATGAATAGTACCATCACAAAAATTACACAAATATAAAACCTCAGGTTTCAAAAGGATTGTATATCCCAAGACTTGGCACATGACATTACAAGTATTTTCCCAAAACTCTAGAAGTTTCGGACACTTCCAAAAAATGTGTGAATGGTCAACATCTGTCTCCCCACATTCTCTGCAACATATCTGTTGCCTCTGTAATTGTTTACTTTTTAATTTGGGTGTAATAAAAAGTCTTATCTGGTTTTTCCAGGCAAACTCCCTCCATGTCCGCGAGCCGGTTGTTGTATGATGTAATTTTCACATGTCTAGCCAATCCATATCATCAATTTCTATGTTAAATAATTTTTCCCATTTTAATTTCACTTTTTGAGTTGTGTGTTTATCGTTGTTTATTAAGGCTTTATATAATGCAGAAATGATCCTAATACTACTGTCTTTGTAAGCTTTTGCCATTATTTGAACAACACCGCTCTCGCTCTAGCCTGGCTGATCGATTGCTCCTGTCTGCCTCGCTGCCTGCTGTGAGTTTGTTTGCTTCGGTGCTGTAAGCTCCGTCTTAGCCTCGTATTTCTTTGTTTTGAACCATCATTTACTACAATTTGTAGTTGTTTATACTAAATACAGCTTACTGCTTACCCAACATCTCAGATTAACCTGACATCGATAGCTTCCGTTACTACTAGCACAACACGCTAGTAATTCGCTACTGCTAGCTGTTAACGCGCCACCCGTGCGCTCAGCTATTTTTCTTTATTTATTTATTTTGTCTCGCGCGCCCGCGCCTTTGAGTTCATAAAAAGCTCAGGTGAGTAAGAATCAGTCAACAAACACGGTGAGTAATGTCTTGTCCTGTTATTGTCACCTGCACTTCATGTCACATGTTTAGCATAGCCTTCTCTGCTGGCAATATAGGATTTATATGTGATAAATGCATGGAGTCAGTTAGGCTAACAGAGAAGATTTCAGAACTAGAGGTACGCATCCAAACTTTTATTGAGGATGGTAAGAGTGCTAGAGCTTTAGATACTGCTTTGGATGCGCCTAGCTTAGTGGACTCTTTACATGGTGCGGTTCCAGCTGAAGTAGTGCCTGAGCAGCCAGGCAAATGGGTGACAGTGAGGAATCGCTCTAGTCGTGGTTCAAAAAACCACTCTTCCGTTCCGATTTCCATAGCAAATCGATTTGCCCCTCTCAGTGAAACACCCACTGAGAGTTCTGTTGATTGTGCCCTAGTTATTGGCGATTCGATCACACGGAACGTGAAAATAGAGACACCAGCGACCATAGTCACATGTTTGCCGGGAGCCAGAGCGCCTGACATCAAAGCAAATTTAAAAGTGCTGGCTAATGCTAATCGTAAATTCTCTAAGATCATTATTCATGTCGGCACTAATGATGTTCAACTCCGCCAGTCGGAGATCACCAAAATTAATATTAAAGAGGTGTGTGAACTCGCAAGTACGATGTCAAGCACTGTAATTTGCTCTGGCCCCCTTCCTGTTCGCAGGAGTGATGAGATAGTTAGTAGATTGTGTTCACTGAATCGCTGACTGTCCGAGTGGTGTCCGCGCAAAAATATAGAATTCATAGACAATTGGAAAAGTTTTTGGGGCAAACCTGACCTGTTGAAAAGACATGGTATTCATCCCTCCTGGGATGGTGCTGGTCTTCTCTCTAGTAATATGGCTCATAGTCTTAGAGCTCAAACATGACAAACTGGGCACCAGGTCAGGAAGCAGACAGACTGGCTAAACCGACCGTCTGCTAGCGGCCTCGCGTCACCCAGGTCAGATAAATCCCATCACATAGAGCCTCTTTCACCTAGCTATCATCATATAGAGACTGTGTCTGTTCCCCGAATTTGGAAATCAAACGTTTAAACGTTTAAACCCATCTAAGGTTAAAAATTTAATAGATGTTCAACAACAAAAAAACAGCTATAATACAGATACATACACCTTTATTTTCTATAGCACCTTTAAATGTACATCTCAAAGCGCTGTACAGAAACAATTAAAACAACAAAGAAAAAAGCAAATGCTAAGCAAATGCTAAAGCTTGGGTTGCTGAATATTTGATCGCTTGCTTCAAAAGCACTCATTGTTAATGATATGATTTCAGATAATAACCTAGATGTGCTGTGTTTGACAG
The DNA here is from genome assembly GCF_949319135.1 of Squalius cephalus. Taxonomy (NCBI): domain Eukaryota; kingdom Metazoa; phylum Chordata; class Actinopteri; order Cypriniformes; family Leuciscidae; genus Squalius; species Squalius cephalus. The sequence goes on along the minus strand of NC_137135.1, from coordinate 86,914 downwards.
AAACCTGACTAAAACCAAACGATTACATTACTTTAAATGAGTCCACCCCGCAAGATTACTGTTATAAACATGAACCTCGTCTGAAACGCAAAGGGGGTGGGGTGTTGCTGTAATTTATAGTAATATTTTTAAAACCACTAAGAAATCAAGTTTTAAATATAATTCTTTTGAAGCATTGGTGCTTAATGTAAAAATATATAGTGTAAATGATAAATCACGTTTGAGATTTGTGCTGGCTACTGTATACAGGCCACCAGGGCACCATACAGACTTTATCAAAGAATTTGCGGACTTTCTATCAGAGTTAGTATTGGGTGCAGATAAAGTACTAATTGTTGGTGATTTTAATATACACATCGATAATGAAAAAGATGCATTGGGATTGGCATTTAAAGACATTGTAAACTCAATTGGAGTTAGACAACACATGTCAGGACCTACTCATCGTCGTAATCATACTCTAGATCTAATATTATCACATGGAATAGATGTTGATGCCGTTGAAATTCTGCAGCAGAGCGATGACATCTCAGATCATTATCTAGTCTCGTGTAAATTACATTTAGCCAAGGCTGCAAAGCCGACTCCGTGTTATAAATATGTTAGACCTATCACTTCTGCCACTAAAGATTGCTTTATTAATAATCTTCCTGATCAGTTTCATCATCTTAGCATCCCGGATAGCTTACAAGAACTTGATATTGCAACAGAAACTTTTAACTCTCTCTTTTCCAGCACTTTAGACACAGTTGCTCCGTTGCGCTTAAAGAAAATTAAAGAAAATAATCCAACGCCGTGGTACAAGGAGCACACTCAGGCCCTTAAGAGAGCAGCCAGAAAAATGGAGCGCAACTGGAAGAAAACAAAACTAGAGGTATTTTGCATTTCATGGAAAGAGAGCTCGATTGCATACAGGGAGGCTTTAAAAGCTGCTAGATCTGCTTATTTTACAACCCTATTAGAAGAAAATAAACATAATCCTAGGTATTTATTTGAAACAGTGGCTAAACTAACAAAAAAGAAAGCTTCAAACACAGAAGTTTCCAAGCAACACAGCAGTAATGACTTTATGAACTTCTTCACTTTTAAGATTGATAATATCAGGGACAAAATTATAACTATGCAACCGTCTACTACAGTATCGCATCAGGCAGTGCATTGTAGTCTCCCTGGGGAAAAATTTGATTCATTCGTTGCTATAGGAGAGGAAGAATTTACTAAACTCGTTAAATCATCTAAATCTACAACATGTATGTTAGACCCTATACCGACTAAGCTACTGAAAGAGATGCTTCCAGAGGTCATAGATCCTCTTCTTAATATCATTAATTCGTCTTTGTCTCTAGGATACGTACCAAAAAACTTTAAGCTGGCTATGATTAAACCGCTTGTTAAAAAAAACGCAACTTGATCCTACAGAATTAGTCAATTACAGGCCGATCTCGAATCTACCTTTTCTGTCAAAGATACTAGAAAAGGCAGTATCTTCACAACTGTGATCCTTTTTAGAAAGAAATGATATCTGGAGGATTTCCAGTCCGGATTTAGACCGTACCATAGTACTGAGACAGCTCTCATTAGAGTCACAAATTATTTGCTCTTATCATCCGATCGTGGTTGTATCTCTCTATTAGTGTTACTCAATCTTAGTGCTGCGTTTGACACCATTGACCACAACATTCTTTTAAATCGACTAGAAAACTACGTTGGCATTAGTGGAATTGCACTAGCATGGTTAACATGGCACTAGTTATCAATTTGTAGCAGTAAATGAAGAGATGTCTCATCGATCACAAGTTCAGTATGGTATACCACAAGGCTCAGTACTAAGACCGCTGCTGTTCACTCTGTACATGCTACCATTAGGAGATATCATTAGGAAACATGGAATTAGCTTCCACTGTTATGCTGACGATACTCAGCTCTATATTTCTTCAAAACCTAACGAAACATACCAATTCACTAAATTAACAGAATGCATAGCTGATATAAAAAATTGGATGACTAGTAATTTCCTACTTCTAAATTCTGAAAAAACAGAGATTCTAATTATTGGACAAAAAACTTCCTCACGTAATAACCTAGAATACTGTCTAACACTTGATGGCTGTTCTGTTAAGTCTTCGTCGTCGGTTAGGAACCTGGGTGTGCAATCTTTCATTTGAAAGTCACGTGTCTAGTATCTGTAAAACCGCAGTTTTCCATCTTAAAAATATATCTAAATTACGCCATATGCTCTCATTGACGAATGCGGAACAATTAGTTCATGCGTTCATGACATCAAGGCTAGATTATTGCAATGCTCTACTGGGTGGTTGCCCTGCACGCTTAATAAACAAACTACAGCTAGTTCAAAACGCAGCAGCTCGAGTTCTTACCAGAACCAGGAAGTATGACCATATTAGCCCAGTTCTGTCAACACTGCATTGGCTCCCTATTAAACATCGCATCAATTTTAAAATATTGCTGATTACTTACAAAGCACTAAATGGTTTAGCTCCGCAGTACTTGAGCGAGCTCTTAACGCATTATAGTCCTTCACGTCTATTGCGATCTCAAAATTCCGGCCAGTTGATAATACCTAGAATATCAAAATCGACTGCTGGCGGTAGATCATTTTCCTATTTAGCACCAAAACTTTGGAACAGTCTTCCTAACATTGTCCGGAAAGCAGACACACTCTGTCAGTTCAAAGCTAGATTAAAGACACATCTCTTTGACATAGCATTCACATAATACATTATAGACTTCTATAATTCAATGTTAGGCTGCACAGATTAGGTCAGCTGGAACCGGGAACACTTCCCATAAATCCTGATGTACTCGTTACATCATGAGAAGAATGGCATCTATGCTAATTTTAGTGTCTTTGTTTATCCCAAGGTCTTCCCGCAGCCTGCCGGATCCAGGCCGTATCCAGATCTGACGAAGGACCTTCGCCTGGACCCGATGACAACGCAGTGCTGAAGTGCCAACTAGTCTCTCCCTATGGAGGATCCCTTTACCACTCTACAGATAAAGCGTCGTCGGGAAAACTCAATTTGCGCATCTACCCCGAATTGATAAAATAAAATTCTGGAAAGGAAACACCAGTGATTTGTTTAGGCTTGGTTTGTAAGGAATTGCAAACCTGCACACATATATTCAAACGCACATAACTATAGAACCAATTCTTAATGCGCATGTGAACGCCATCAGCGTTTCTCACAGGATCGCGTTTAAAGTTTGTGTAGAGAGAATTGTGACGTCTTGGCGGCTCCTAATTTAATAACAAATGATCGTTGTGACGGAAGCAAATCAATCAAAACTAACTTTAACTGGAAAATAACTTTATTAAAGAACCGCTATAAAGCCAAACCAATCTTACCTTAAATTATATGTTTATCTCTGTAAAGCTGCTTTGAAACAATCTACATTGTTAAAAGCGCTATATAAATGAAGATGACTTGACTTGACTTGACTTCTATGCAGGGATCCCCCTGAATCTCTCTCCTATAATAGTCTCTCATTTGAAGATAACGAAAAAAATCCTGCTTGTCAAATAGGTATTTCCGTGTCAGACTTTGGAAACTCTCCAACTTCCCATTATTCTCCAAAACACACCAGGCTGTGACTCCCTTAGTTATCCAATATTTATAACTGTAATCTAATTTAGCCGGCATAAATTTATTATCGTATGCTATCCATTTGAATTTTGCTGCATGTTTTTGGAGTTTATACCTCTTAAGTATTCTATACCAGACACTAAGGGCCCTATCTTGCACCCAGCGCAATTGACTTTGTACACCGACGCATGTATCATTCCTATTTTGCACCCGCGCAAAGCGTGTTTTTTCCTCCACAGAAGCACGTCGCTAAACTAGGGAATGAACTTGCGCTCCCTGGGCGGTTCAGCGCAAAAAAGGAGGCGTGTTCCGGTGCAAACGTTCCTTCATGCTATTTTGCAGGTTTAGAAAACAGTTGCGCCACTAACCAGGAAAAAATGGTTTAAAGTCAGTGGCGCGTTGCGCATGTTATTCATATGCTATTTTAAGGGCGCGTGCTTGGCCATAATCAATGTAGCGTGTGCACAACACGCATACACTTTGATTCTCTCATCTACACAGAAGCAGCAGTTTTCATTTTTGCAAATTATACATTATTACGATAGATAGATAGATAGATAGATATACAATTTATTATAAAAACATACATCTAGCTTACACATTTACCCAAATTATCATACGCCTTTTTAACCGAAGTTAATTTGGGTGTGTTTCTCCATCCCCAACGTCCCTGACGAGAGCGTTGCTCTCCTCGGCTGTGAACCGCTCCTGGCGCGCTCCTGGCGCGCTCCTGGCAAATCCGCCGTTATAATAGGAATCCGCTTTAGAAAAAGCGCGTCTGTTCTTAAAGGGAATGTGAGATGACGCTCTGATTGGTTTATTTCACGTTACGCCCAAACCACACCTATGAATAATGAAGCTACTTCAGACCAACCCATTTTAGATTTGCGCCTGGCGCAAGAGTCATTTATCCCGCCGGGAAAATAGCAACAGCGCCAAGACCCGCCCACAAAGTTACTTGCGCTTTGCGCTTTGACACTTGCGTTTCAGATCGTTAAAATAGGGCCCTAAATGTATGTTTAGTTATTACATCTAGGCAGCTTTTCTTTTGTTCATATGTGTCTTTATCTTCAAGGAAATTTTGAATTGGCTGTTTCATTGTCCCCATTTCAATCGCTTTCCATTTACCTTCATAATTTGGATTACACCAACCATATACATATTTCAATTGTGCCGCATAATAATAGTCTCTTAACTTTGGTAATGCCATCCCTCTTTCCTCTTTGGGTAACTGAAGAGTTCCATACTTCACCCGAGGCCTCTTACTTTCCCAAATAAATCTGGATATTGTTCTATCCCAAGTTGTAAATTGCATTTGAGTGACCTCTACTGGGAGTGCTTGGAATAAATATAGATATCTGGGTAAAATATTCATTTTTACTATTTCAATCCTGGAACTAAAATCTAAGGGTAAAGTGGCCCATCTCTCTATATCCTTTAGTATATTGTCTTGAACTTGCTTATAATTTTTATTGTTGATATCCAAAAAGTCTTGTGTTATTTCTACTCCAAGGTATTTAATTGATTCCCTTTTCCAATTAAATTTGTAGGATTTTTTTATGTTTTCAGAAGCTATATAATTAAATCTCAGAATTTGGGTTTTTGAAATGTTTATTTTATATCCAGATAAATATCCAAAAGATTCCAAGAGATTCATCAATTTAGGCAGTGATGTGTTTGGTTCCTCTAGAAATGCTATCACATCATCTGCAAAAAGCCCGATTTTGTGCTCTACTCCATTTATCATAACTCCTTTGATTTCTTGACTTTGTCGTACTGCTTGCGCCAGAGGTTCGATACAAATTGAGAAGAGCGTAGGTGAGAGCCCACACCCCTGTCTAGTGGATCTTTGTAAATTAATTTTGTCTGTAAGGTTTCCATTTATTTTTATTCTGGCAGTTGACTGACTATATAATGTTTTAACCATTCCCACTGAATTATCATTAAACCCCATTTTTCCCAAGACTTGATATAAAAAGTTCCAATTGACGCAGTCAAATGCCTTTTCTGCATCTATACTGAGTAAAACTGTACTCCTTTTCTCCCTCTGTGCCCTCTCTGTGATATGTAAAGTTTTTCGAATGTTATCATGTGTCTGGCGCCCACGTATAAACCCCGTCTGATCTTCATCAATTAGTTCTGATACAAAGGTATTTATTCTTCTAGAAATTATTGATGTATATATTTTATAGTTAATATTTAGTACTGAAATTGGTCTATAGTTAGCGCAGCATTCCCTGTTTTTACCTGGTTTGGGAATAACTGATATTATTGCTTCTGACCACGACAATGGCATTGCATTTTCTCTTAGAGTCCAATTCAAAGATTTATATAGAATTGTTATTAAATCATTCTTAAACATTTTGTACCATTCGGTTGGGAAACCATCGCTTCCTGGTGCCTTGCCATTTTTCAATGTATTTATAGCTTTAAGTATCTCCTCTTGTGATATCTCAGCTGATAATGCATTGTTTTGGCTGACTCCAATTGAAGGGAGATCCAGCAATTGGAGAAAGTTTCTCATCTCTTCTTCGCTTGCAGAGGGAGGTTGTGTATAAAGTTTCTCATAAAAGGTTTTAAAGATACTCTCAATTTCTTCTGGCTTATGAGTTACTGTGTTAGTGTGTGGATCTTTAATTTTATAGATTGAGCTTAGTTCTTTTTGCTTTCTTAATCTTTTGGCTAAGAGTTTTACAGATCTTGGACCCGTCTCATAGTAACGCTGTCTAAAATAAATGTGTTTTTTTCCCACTTCTTCCTCTAGTATGTTACCGATGTGTCTTTTAGTTTCTAAAATCTGCTGATGAATTTCTGATGTTTTCGTTTTCAGGAATTTCTGTTCCAATTCTTTGAGCTTTTCACAACAATCCTCATATGATTTTTTTTTTCTCTTTTTTTCCAACCAAGCTGTTCTGGATATCAACTTTCCTCGAACCACCGCTTTAAGGGCATCCCACACAACTGTCGGGTTCACTTCACCATTATCGTTTTGTTCAATATATTGTTTGATTTCTTTTTTTATTTCCTGTACTACTTTCTCGTTGTTCAAAATACCTGTGTTCAATCTCCACAAAGTTTGTTTTTCCCTGCTTGTAATGTTAATTTTTAAATATAGAGCATTATGATCTGATACGTCTGCACAGCCAATTTTACATTCATCCACTTTATATCTATCGTATTTATTAACAAAAAAATAATCTATCCTCGAATGTACATTGTGACTGGAGGAATAGTATAATCTTTCTTAAAAGGATTTAGATTCCTCCATATATCTGTCAATCCTAATTCTTCCATTGACAGTTTTACAAATCTGGTCAAATAATTTTTGTTGTGTCCAATTTGTGGTTTAAGATTATGTTCAAGTCCCCTCCACAAATTAAGGTTCCTTCTGCTTTAGTTGCGATGGTATTAAACATTGATTTAAAGAAATGCTTATCGCTTTCGGGAGGAGCGTAAACATTTACGATTGTGACCATCTCGTCTGCCAGCCTTCCTTTTACAATAACATATCGGCCTTCCCTTTCTTTAATCTCCTTTTCCAAGTTAAACTTTGTAGAATTAGATACCAAAATTGCCATTCCTCTTTTGCGACCCTGTTTAAATGAACTGTAATATGTATTTCTAAATCCCGTTTTTTTTTTTCATTTCTCATGTTCATCGTCATGCAGATGTGTCTCTTGTAGTAAAGCGAATTGTACCTTTTCTTTTCGTAATTTTTGTATTACCTTCCCTCTTTTCCTTGGGGTAGTTAGACCATTCACATTCAGTGACACAATATTTAAGATATGCATCTTATTATTTTTAGATGTGTAATTGTGTACCCAGCCAGACAATAACAAATCAACAATAAATGAGAAACTAAACAACACTGAACAAGTGACTTCCAATAAAGGGATGTCTCAAAACCTCTCCCATTCCCCCTGTTGGTGGGTGTGCAGGAAATCCCCACTGAGAGTGAGGGCCCGCCTCTAGACACTTCAGAATATCCTTGTGGATTTCCTGGTCTAGCAATGTCCAACATAATCTTTGTAGCTCCCCTCTGTCGGCATTTATGTATACATAGGCGTGTCAATTTTGAAAGCCCTGGGCTTTTGTATCGGATCGAGTTATTAAAATGAAACATTAGCCCAATTGACTCCACATTATGCCGGGTCCCCTAACGGAACCGTTACCTCAGTGTTTCTGTCTTTGGTCTCGCTGGAGTCTCTGATATTCCCGTAGCTTGTCCCGTGTGCTTTCCTCCAACGTAGCTCCACCGCGACCGACTCGCTCCCGTCCTGTATCTGCATTGATGCGGTTGTTCCTTCCGCCACTCTCCTCTGGTAGATTCACGTCATATCCCCTGGCTCTTAGATCCGATGCTGCATCCATAGCGTTGTTGTAACTTTTGGTGCCTTCGTTCCAGAAAATCCGCATCTTAGTTGTAGGGGGTCTGGAAGCGGACGCCTCGTTCCTTCAGCACTTTTTTAATGCCCGTATAAGCGCGCCGTTTTTGTACTATTTCCGTGGGGTAATCGTGGTCAGACTGAATCGGCCTATCTGCAACTCGTATCTTCTTCTCCCAGGCTTTCTTCAGAATAATCTCTTTGGTTTCAAACTCCAAAAAGTTGGCCACTATTGCCCTGGGCCGCTCTCCTGGCTTTGGCTTAAAAGGAGGGGTTCTGTGTGCTCGTTGCATATGCAGCTCGGTGTCTTCCGGTAGATTCAGCTCCCTTTTAAAAAGCTGGTCTAAATACGTCACCACAGAATCCTTTTCACTTTCTTCCAATAATCCAAATATTCTGATATTATTTCTCCTTGACCTTGCTTCAAGATCTGTTATCTTGTCTTGCATGCTTCGTGTATGGGTCAGCATGCTCTGAAGCGAAACATTAGCCTCCGTATTCCACTCCTCCAGTTCCGCGATGCGATCTTGGGCCTCAGCCAGGCCAGCCTTTTGATCTTCCAGCACACTACTGCTTTCTCTGAATTTCCGCTCCATATCTTGATGAAGTGATGTTATGTCTTCTTTAAGCTTGGTTTTGAATGAGGATAGTTCGCATCTCATGGTCGTTTTGAAGTCTTGAATCTCGCTGCTAAGCTTAGCTAGTATAGAGATATTCTTAATGTTACTCAGAAAACGGGTTATAAGTTTATTTCGTTTGAGGTACTTGTACTAAATGTTACGCTCTTAGATGTTAGAAAATCATCCCTATTATCTCTAGCCTTGGCTACCGTATATAGACCGCCTGGGCCTTACGCTGATTTCCTAAAAGAGTTTGCAGATTTTCTCTCAGACCTATTAGTCAATGTCGATAAAGCATTAATTGTTGGAGATTTTAACATACACGTAGATAATCAAAATGATGCGTTAGGGGCTGCGTTTACAGATTTATTCAACTCTTTTGGGGTAAAGCAAAACATTACCGGACCAACTCATCGTTTTAATCATACACTCGATTTAATTATATCACATGGAACCGATCCAACCGATATAGATATCATTCCACAAAGTGATGATGTCACTGACCATTACATGGTAACTTGCATATTACGTACCCCTGTAATATATCATGCTGTGCTGCGTTATCGATCAGGCAGAACAATCCTTCCATCCACCATAGATAATTTTTCAAATTGCTTATCGGATCTGTCTCAGCTGCTCAGTGAACCCAAACAAACAGATGAACTAGACGAATTAACTAGCACTATGAGCACCATTCTCTCTGGAAAATTGGATATTGTTGCACCCATTAGATTAAAAAAAGTCAAAAAGAAAAGTAAAGCACCATGGTACAACAATACTACGCATGTTTTAAAGAGAGAAACCCGTAATTTAGAGAGTAAATGGAAACAAACTAATTTAGAGGTCTTTAGAATCGCTTTGAAAGACAGTATGTCACGTTATAAAAAGGCCCTAAAAGCAGCCAGGGCTGAGCACCTCCGCAAACTAATAGAAAACAACCAAAACAATCCTAGGTTTTTATTTAACACCGTGGCTAGACTAACAAATAACGAGATGTCACCTGAACATAATATTCCGTTACAGTTTAGTAGTAATGATTTCATGAAGTTCTTCACTGAGAAAATAGAAAACATCAAAACCACAATTGTAAACGTTCAATCTTCAATCACGCCTTATAATTCAGCCTCAATTATCACCCCACAAGAACAATTACCGTGCTTAACAACTATAGGACAAAAAGAGTTACAAAAACTTATCACTTCATCTAAATCAACAACATGTTTATTAGATCCTATACCCACTAAACTACTGAAAGAAGTGTTACCTATAGTGGAAGAGCCTCTCCTCAATATTATTAACTCATCTTTATCTTTAGGTCTGTTACGTTGCTAAATGGCCACGGTTACCTGCTGCTGAGTGCGGTTATTTCTATCTGTTTTTAATTTCCTATACAGATCACGTGAGGTCCCGCCGGCTGTGATTGTGGGCGGGGCAACTGCTTTAAAGACACCTAGTCTGGAGACCGTGGTCTCTCTCTCACTTCCCATCCGCTCCTGGTAGCAGACGGAGCACAAGCTCCGACGCGTGCTCGGCCTGCTGCTTCCTTTGAACTTGTTTAGAGCTTGTTTCAATGTTGGTTTCACAAGCACGATCCCGATATGGGATTATTGTTTGTTATTTTTAGTTTATTATATTTATTGACAGCTGGTGGTAACTGGTGATGGGTTTTTGCATATTATTTAGTATAGATTAGTGGAGAGCAGGAGAAAGAGGACCCGGAAGACTCACACAAACTCTGTCTTTTGTTTTGAACGGGAGGTAGGCAAGTTTCATCCGCTTTGAAGAATAGTGTGGGTCAGGGTTTTCTTTTGTTTTTGTTATGTTTATTTTTGCCACCATGCTCTGCGTACGCTAAGGCGTATCACCTAATTAAAATTATTTATTTACACTGTCATCGAATCTCTGTGGTCTTTTATATGTTATGCCGATCCATAATTAATTTGATGGGTTCGTAACAAGGTCATGTTCCAAGAACATTTAAACTGGCAGTTATAAAACCTCTCATTAAGAAACCACAATTAGATCCACATAATCTAGCAAATTATAGACCCATTTCAAATCTTCCTTTTATGTCTAAAATACTAGAAAAAGTTGTGTCCGTTGTGATAGAAAAATTAAAGGATAAGATAATAAACTGAATTTTAAATGATTCTAACAGCACTAACACAAACTTTACTTCCTCCTCTAGGTCTAACATTCTAACACATTGTACAAGAACGTTCTGTTCTTGTCTATTTTGAGTTATGGAAAAAATGTCTAATGCTGACTATAACAGAATCAAGAATAATACTGTCTATCGAGTCTCATGACATATTGGGTAATCAACAGAACTCTTAACCTTTACTTGTGTTTTTTCTGTGTTCTAAGATGTTTTTGCATATGCCACTAACAGGGGGTGAAAAGGAGGGGGCCTTGCTTCTTTCTCTTAATAGAAAATGACAACATCAAAGTCATGAGTTAAGCAGGTGATTTGGTTTCTGTGCGTCATGTCTTTATCCTATATAACCTGATGTATTTTTCTATGTGGGAGAGATTTTCTTTGAGAACTGCTCGAGAAACTCTCCCGGCCGTGATTAAAGCATTTAAAGGAAAATTGCTAGAGTTTGTCTGTCATTTATGCTGCGCAGCAACAGAACAAGTGAGTCAGGAAAGCGAACTAGTTAGAAAAGGCCAGTTGTCGACTGGAGATGCCCCAGAGTATAAAGGTATTGGGTGTCGATTGGAGACGCCCCAGTTTAAGGTATTGGTGTCGAGTGGAGACGCCAGAGATATTAAGATCAGTAGGGTGTCGATTGGAGACGCCCCAGATAGTTAGGTTTAGGGAAAATTTCTATCACACCGCCCAACTGGGCTCTTTCTTGCAAGAAAATGACATCTATGAAAAGTTTCAGTCTGGATTCAGACCGCATCATAGCACTGAAACTGCGCTCGTTAAAATCACAAATTATTTACTCTTAGCTTCTGACCAAGGCTGTATCTCAATACTAGTTTTACTTGATCTTAGTGCTGCGTTCGATACTATAGATCACACAATACTCTTAGATCGACTACAAAATTATACTGGTGTTCAAGGACAAGCATTAAGCTGGTTCAGATCATACCTATCTGACCGCTACCATTTTGTCTATTTAAATGGGGAAAAATCGATCATAACTCCAGTAAACTATGGAGTGCCGCAGGGATCTGTGTTAGGCCCTCTGTGTCACGAAACAGTTAACATGAGACGAGGATACAGATGCAGAGGAAATTTATTAGAGACATGCAGACAAGGTACAAACTCAAACTCAAAGACTCCAGGAACGAGAAACTCGGACAACGAACCAGCACAAGACTACAAACACAAGGAGGCTAAATAGGCGAACAAACAAAGGAGGGTAACGAGACAGACAGGTGGGACAAATTAACCAATAATCAGCTAACAAGATGGTAGGGGCTAGACAATAGACACGAGCACATGGCCCAAAATAACAAAACACCCATGTGCAGCACAAGACAGGACAGGCATGTGACATTACCCCCTCCCTACGGAGCGGCTACCAGACGCTCCATAAGACCAGGGCGGGAAGGGAGGGACAGACCAGGGCGGGAAGGGAGGGACAGACCAGGGCGGGAAAAGGGGAATGGACAGTTCAGGGAGGCCAGGGAGGCACACAAAGTTCGGGAGTCCAGGGCGGAGCAGACAGTCCATCTGGCGGCCAGGGCGGAGACGACAGTCCATCGGGCAACCAGGGCGGAGACGACAGTCCATCTGGCGGCCAGGGCGGAGACGACAGTCCATCTGGCGGCCAGGGCGGAGACGACAGTCCATCGACCGGCCAGGGCGGAGACTCTCTCTCGGGCGGCCAGGGCGGAGACTTTCCCTCGGGCGGCCAGGGTGGAGATGACCCCTCGGGCGGCCAGGGCGGAGACGACCCCTCAGGTGGCCAAGGAACAGGCACCGGCTCAGGAACAGACACCACCGGCTCAGACACCACCAGTTCAGGAACAGATACCACCGGCCCAGGAACAGACACCACCGGCCCAGGAACAGACACCACCGGCTCAGACACCACCGGCTCAGGAACAGACACCACCGGCTCAGACACCACCGGCTCAGGAACAGATACCACCGGCTCAGGAACAGACAACACCGGCTCAGACACCACCGGCTCAGGAACAGACACCACCGGCTCAGACACCACCGGTTCAGGAACAGATACCACCGGCCCAGGAACAGACACCACCGGCTCAGGAACAGATACCACCGGCCCAGACACCACCGGTTCAGGAACAGGTACCACCAGCCCAGGAACAGACACCACCGGCTCAGACACCACCGGCTCAGGAACAGATACCACCGGCCCAGGAACAGACACCACCGGCTCAGGAACAGACACCACCGGCTCAGGAACAGACACCACCGGCTCAGGGACAGACACCACCGGCCCAGGAACAGACACCACTGGCTCAAGTGTGTGCGCAGCCCACACACACCACATGGCTGTGGCCATAATGGCCAGTGACCGCGACACTGGCCATTATGGCCACAGATGCGCAGCCCACACACACCACATGGCTGTGGCACTGGCCATTATGGCCACAGATGCGCAGCCCACACACACCACATGGCTGTGGCCATAATGGCCAGTGTCGCGGTCACTGAGGGCTCAGGCGGCGCATCCATGGATTGAACAGTCTCTGGCTGGGCAGACGTGACGTGAACAGTCATGACGTGAACAGTCTCTGGCTGGGCAGACGTGACGTGAACAGTCTCTGGCTGGGCAGACGTGACGTGAACAGTCTCTGGCTGGGCAGACACGACGTCAGTCTCTGGCTGGGCAGACACGACGTCAGTCTCTGGCTGGGCAGACGTGACGTGAACAATCTCTGGCTGTGCAAACGTGACGTGAACAGTCTCTGGCTGGGCAGACGTGACCTGAACAATCTCTGGCTGGGCAGACGTGACCTGAACAGGTTCGGCGGCGGCCATCTTGTCCGAAGACACAGGCTCGGCAGACCCACTGTGTCTCCTCCACGCATGCAATACCGTTACTGCATAGAAGAGATGCACGGCCCTCCTGGCCATGGCAGGACTGATGATAGGGAGTTCTGGGACCACCGGAACTGGGACCACCGGAACTGGGATCACCGGAACTGGGACCACCGGAACTGGGACCACCGGAACTGGGACCACTGGACTCGGGACCACCGGAACAGGAACCACCGGAACAGGCATGGAGGAAGTCTTCCTTCTCCTCCTCCGATTCGGGGCCACCGTAACTAGGACCACCATAACTGGGACCACCGGAACTGGGACCACCAAACCCGGATCCACCGGAACTGGGTCCACCGGAACTGTCACAGAGGGGTTCTTCCCTCTCCTCTGTTTCGGAACCAGCGGTGAAGGCTTTCCTTTCCGCTGACTGCCGTCTTTTTCGTAAAGCAACGTGTTTTCTCATTTCTGAATGTTTCAGCATTTTGAACGAATCGGTTGACTCAAAGATTTAATGATCAATCCACAGACATATGTCTCAATCATGAATGACTCAGTCATTCAAACGAATCGTTTGAACGAATGAATCAATGACTCGCTCATTAAGGCGGTCGCCTGGCGACACCTAATGGCGGTTTAGTGTTATGTTTAAAAGTATCATTCTTTCCAACGTGTGTGTGATTTGTGTGTGCACCATTATCAATGTCCGTGCGGACGTCCGTATATTACTTTCACTTTTATATTAGCGATTTAAAAGCAACCGCTCGTGTCACACGTCGATTAACCGGTGGGAAAATATCCTCACAGTCACATACCTAATAAATTTATATTTAAATACAATATAGGCCTACCTGGTAAAAAGTTGTATATACTATTTTGATATCCTTTTGGACACAAGAGGGCAGTATAGCCCTATGTTTGCTTTTTTGTTTAACCAAACAGCACTAAATAGCCTGTTTTTAAACTTTTTAATTCTACTTGAATTGCAAAAACAGAATAAAATGGGTTTAGTTCTGATATTTGTATACTTTTATATATAAAAAAATGGTGTATAATTATATTTTTAGAAAATATGAGGCTTCTAGTGTTTCCTTTTTGTACATTACTTTAATCTCTCACTATATCAAAACCGTTTGAAATATTTAATATCCGTTCACAATTTAGCATCTTTAATGTATTTTCTTCATGTTGAAAAAAATTGCTGTGAATAACATAAACCACTTAGGAGGAGTAGCTAAAAACTCAGTCTTAAATATCCCAAAAAACAATCCACATTCAGACCTAAATATCTGACTTCCAGTTGGTCGAAGCTAATTACTGTAAATTAGAAAGTTGTCCGGCTCGATGAGACCAATGTACGTACTGATTTTTGTTACTGTATATACAACTAACCCCCCCCCACTTTTGTCAAAAGCATTTTGAAAGTGACACACTTCCTGCTGCCAGTTGGTGGTGCTATAACTTTGACTCACAATAGTTACATCCATCTGATTGGCCTCTTACCACGAACACACTGCTGAAGTTTCATCAAGATCAGTTAATGTATGCAGAAGTTATACCACTTCGTGTTTCTCTTTTCTCGCCATAAATTTGTTTCCTCGCCACGGCCAAACCATTCGAGATATCAAAAATCCGTCCGCAATTTAGAATCCTCAATGTCTTGACTTCATGCACACCGAGTTTGGTGGGGATTGAATGAATTCTCTAGGAGGAGTACTTCGCATTCCACAGCAAGCCTTTTCCAAACAACCCATAATAGCCGACTTCCTGTTGGGCTGGCGTATAACTTGGGCCCTAATAATCCTTTCAGGGCTTGGGCCCTAATAATCAGAGCAATTCCAAGAGGTTCCTCACACCATCGGTGCTCGGGCCCTAAATATGATTGAATAATGGTCAGAAATGCCAGTATATAAAATCTCTAAATTGAACACAGAAAGACCATACAATAATACCAGATCTAATGTATGACCCTTGTTGTGAGTAGGATCAGTGATGTGCTGTACAAGGTTTAGTGACTCAGTGAGCGAGATAAATTCATTTACCAGCAGTTTTGATGGACAGCATACATGGATAATAAAATTCCCAAGAGTGAGGAGTCTGTCACCACGAGACACCAGTCCAGAGAGGAAGTCCGAAAATTGTTGAATAAAATCCTTGTTAAATTTGGGAGGTCTGAGGATGAGTACACAGAAAACAGGATCCAAGATGTTGATTTTTTTACAACTGGGCCTCAAAACTGGAATACATGTACATAGTTCGTTTTATACCATTTGTTTGCCGGGGTTCAGCCACGTCTCAGTGATGAATAAAAGATCCAAAGATTGTAATATAAAAAAAGTCATTAAGAATAAAGGACTTGTTCGATATTGAACGAGTATTAATGAGAGCCATTTTAATATGGACACTATCCATGTTTTGTTGAGGAAGAGCTGTGCGTTTTCAAGATTGCCAAGATTTTCACACCGCTTCGTATTACTTTCACCAATCAGAAAACGATGACATGAAGACCAGATGGCCGGTATTTGGTTGTTATCAGGGTGGTCGATCTGTAATCTGCAGAGATGTCGTTGTTTTGACCCTCGATGGACATAATAGTGACGCGCAATTCCAAGTGCAGTGCAATGATTGTATACTCCATCTGACAAGCATTCCGAGGAATTCAAACTCTGTAACTCCAGAGATGAGCAGAATAGGACCATATCAGACAAGCAGGGAGCTCTCTGTTGAAGTTGGCGAGGACAGGCAGTAAAATTCCAGAAGGCCAGACTAAGCAACAGAAGGCAGATCATTCTCAATGCATCCACCAGAACAGTTCAGAAAGGAAACAAGCAGCCTATTTTAAGACTACACGTAATGGTCACAGCAAAGGTGAGTGCAACGGTGTTAATTCCTTGAGGTAATCCAGTCAGATGTGAGGTGTATCATAGATTTCAAACACAAGAAAAGTCATTAATCCATACGATTGTCCATAGAGAAGGTAATGTTTGAGGTTCCTAAAGTCATTCATACAGAACTCCACTAAAACGAAAACCCGGAGAGCAGCGGCAGACAGACACGCCAGCGTTCACTCTACCGGAAGTCTCTTTCTTTCTTAAAAAATGTCCCGGCTCTTCCAAGCTTCATAATGGGAGTGAATGGCTGGAAAAAATTTAAAACCCCAAAAAGAGCATCCATTCATGATTAAAAAAAATTACTCCACACAGCTCCAGTGGGTTAATAAAGGCCTTCGGAAGTGAAGCCATGGGTTTTGGAACACTGTACAAAATACATTTTTCAATTGGCCCAAGTGAAATTCTGTAAATTTAATATTTGGGCAGATGACGTGACGCGTGTTTTTTCTGTAACTAAGTGTAAATGTTTACTGAACTGCATTTCTCAACTAAAACAACACATGCCAGTGGAGCATAGAACATCATTTTATTTTAATATTATGATTTTGGGACGTAAAATTTATTTGGTGGTGTTCATATTTCAAGGTGAATAGCAAAATGTCCTGCGGTGTGACTGTAACATTGATGACTCATCAAATGTAAATATCAGTAAAATAAAGCTGATATGTTTGGAGCAGCTAATAAATGCCTTGGCATTATTTTGTATGTATTTACTTAATTAACTTAAGTTTTCAAAATGCTAAAAGTACTAAAATAATATTTACAGTACATTTAGTTTTGTAACACAAATGCTGTCCTGCAGTGTGACATAGGATATTAGATTTTTGTACTGGCAGTTACATTGACAGCCATAGGGATTCTTTAGTCAAGACCCCTACCAGGAAGTCCCCCAGATGTTTGGATGTGCTAAGGAGGTTAAAAGATGAGTGTTAATCTCTTATTAATTTGATATATTTCGTCATTTCTGTCAGACCATGAACGTGTCCATTTTTGATAGTCCTGTGGTGTGACTGATCTAGACTGATCTAGTTCGAGAAAAAATAAAAATATTTTAAAAAAAGAATCATATTCAGGTTTAAAACAATGAACTTATTCAGTTATTGTAATGCCAAAGGTCAGTCTTGTATAGCAATGACTCAAAATGGCTGCAAAGGTGAAGGAGTCCTGTGGTGTGACAGCCCGTCCTGTAGCGTGACATAATTAAGTCAGATGTCTAGCTAGATTCTCGTCTGTTATGTTTGCAATATTAAACATATATATAAATATATCTCTGTCTCTATATATATATTAAACAAATATTGCAAATATTAAATATAATATACCTATATTATACATATATTAAACATAAATATATATCTGTCTTCATTATACATAATATACCTATATTATACATATATTAAACTTAAATATATATCTGTCTTCATTTGTTTGTTGTATGTGTATGTTAACAGTCACTGATCATTGTTTTTAAAGTCAGTTTTAGGCATGAGTAAAGAAAGGACAAGGCGGTACAGGGAAAGGTTAGCACAGGATGAAGTCAAATTTCTCTTGTTCACTGGAATCTTTGTTCAAAGAGCTGAATTGATGATTTTAACATGCTTTTAATTATTTTAGCATGATTTTAATGACTTTCTCCTGAGAAACAAGATATTTGTTTAGTCTTTTAAGTTAAAAATAGAAATTAATGGTCTTTATGACTGGGTCTGATTTGACGCCTCCAAAATGTTAATTATTCAGTATGTCTTGTTCACTATGTTTTTAGTTCGAATTCATACACTAAGTAATAAGATTGTACTGATATGTTGCATTTTCATTAATGTTCAAATAGAGATGCAAAATAATTTGTTTGTTACAAAAGTATTCAATAAATTTCACCATAAATGTTTCATTTCGTCCTGTGGTGTGACGGGATGTCCTGTGGTGTGACATCACTTCAAACACAATTAAACGACTTTTACTATGTTAACTAGCTTAAATGATTATATGCATTTGAAAACATTGCATAATATAACTATATAAAAAAATAATAAACATTTTCAAATATTTTTTCTCATTTTACACAATATTTCCACTGGAGAGAGTGGTAAAAGATGGCACAAGCAAAGAATATAATCGAAAAACAGCTGTGAAAAAAATATTTATGCAGAATTTTAATGATCATTCTTTAAGAATACTTGTTAAACTTGAAACATACCTGATTTGTATTTGAAATTAATAATATTTCAATATTTGAATTTTATAGTAATGTCATGTCACACCGCAGGACATATTTTGCCTGGAGCTGTGAGAAAAGCTTAATAAATTACATAATGAGAAAAAAAATCTGCTAACCTCTAACAGTTTCAAAAACAACAGTATTTGAACTTTACAAATTCATACAATTCTCAAGCAATTTAGAACTTTGTTTTAAAAAATGCTGTTTCACCCTTATTTGTCATCTACCCATTTGATAAAAAAGCTCCTCTTCTATTATATATATAAACGTTGTGCGTCGGGTTAGGGGTTAGTCTTCCACCGTAAATCGATGCGTATGGCCATCTGGCGGAAGCTAGTGATTATAGTTTAAAAAGTTTTAAATATGGGTATTTTTTTACACAAACACATGGCTTCACTTCAGAAGGCCTTTATTAACCCCCTGGAGTAAAAGTGGAGGACTTTTATCTTGGATAGATGCACTTTTTTGGGCTTCAAATGCTTGGAAGAGCCAGGACATTTTTTAATATAACTCTGATTGCATTTCCTGAAACGTCATTAGTGAATCTCTTCTATGAATCTCACTTGTGGACTTTCTGCGCGAGGTATGAATCAGTACTGGGCTTCAGTATGAATGAAACAGATATGACATGAGAGTGTTTATCGCTCCATATCGCTATCATCTCCCCATTTTGGGTAAAAATAGAAAATTAATACTAAAGTACTTTGTAACGTAGTTATTTGAGTAGTTTTTAAGCAAACTACTTATTTACTCTTAGTCATATTATTTTTCAGTACTTCTACTTGTACTCAAGTAAATTATTACTTAAGTAGCCATACTTGGTAACACTTTATAATAACTGAACGCTATTAATCATTAGTAAAGCATTAGTAAACAGTTAATTCGTCATTTATAAAGCATTAATAGACATTAATAAGCAGTTTATAAATACAGTTATAAATGCTTTGTTCTTGATTTTATAAGCATATCTATAATGTGTTTAATAATTGTATTTTAATACTTTATTAATGATCAATTTATCATTTCTAAAAGTATAGCATCATTTACAAACCGGTTGTTTAGGTTTTGTCAGTGGTTCATAAGATCACTTAGAAAGTGTAAGTAAATTATTAATAAACTGTTTAAATACATATTATTATTCATACATATAGTAATAGTTACTTAATGTGTTAATAAATTCTTTATTAACATGTATTTCTACTGTAATTCAGGGTTAATTCAGGTAGTTATAAAGCATTTAGTAGTGGTCAGTTAACTATTTGTGTGAGCTCATCTAAAGTGAGGACTAGTTATGCCTTGTAAAACATTTACAAAGGAGATTTAAAGGCTGTTAATATTTCTATGTTCTGTATCACAGTGTTGTGTTTGTTTCCTTTTTCTGTTTAGAAGATCAATGAGTCTTTAAATCTCCTTTATAACTGCTTTACAAGTAGGGTTGGGTACCGAAACCCGGTTCCGACGTAAACGGTAGTAACGAGACCGAATAAGAACGAAACTTTCGGTGCCTGATTTCGGTGCCTGACGTTTTTTACCGCCCCCTATAAAACATCTCGCGGCATGAATGATCCAATAATAAAACATCTCCAGTTAACCAGCAGAGCGTTCATTTAGTTCGTTTGTTAAATAAGAGATCTAGCGCTGAAATCAGGCATGTGATTGGCTAAGGACAAAAAAGCAGGAAAATATACTGAGACCCCCGCCCCGCCCCACCACGCCCCACCGATCAAACTGAGACACCCCTCCCCCAAAAAGAGAGAGGTTATCGAAGCCCTCGCCCCGCGGCAAATATCCAGATACTTACATAATTGTGATGAATTTAATCCTTTGTAAGTGATCGTTTTGCAGTGTAAGATTACAGTTAACACCTTTAAATATTACATAAATGTATTATTATGTATTTTTATTAAACTTAGTGAGTGTATAAATCAGCAGCAAAAAGTAATTCTTGAAAAAATCTGCACAGTAATTTTATCAAATCTAAAATGTTAATAAAAACAAATTACTATTAGTACTCTTATAAAATTCAATCAGGCAATCATACATTTCATAATTTTATATTTATATATGAATGTCAAGAATTCAGAAGTGTGTATATTTATATAGCCTACACTACACTACACATACATAACATACAATTAAATTATGCTTATTTTAAATGTATTGTGCAGGCTAGGTATACAAAAATATAGGCTTTTAATAATATTTCAGTGCGCAAAACTATGAAAATATGAAACGCTTCAAAACAGAGCGCACAAAGCGCGTATGCGCATCGCGGGTGCAGAATGATGTGCTCAAAGCAACATGGAGTCACAGTGTGCTGCGCTGCACAAGTGCGCATTTAAAAGTTCACGGCACAAAGCGAAGAAATGTCGAGCGCACAAATCCTATTGTCTATCTGTCCAACAGTTTATTGATCATTTGTTTCTTCACAGTTTTAAATTCAAGTTATTGTGCGTTTGATGCCGATTTAGTCCTTGTGATGTGTGATCTAACAGGCACACAGTAGCGAGTCGTTTAAAAACAGCAACAAACTCCAACAAAATAAAGTCATTTTATGCAAGTCCACAGCCTTTTCTCTACAGATCAAGCATTATAATGTGAATATCATATTGGAGAGAGTTTTACCGTGCTTGTATGCTTGCTGTAACTGGACGAGGCGCGCACGCTGTTTGAATACTGAATGGAGAATGATTGACAGCCGCAGAGGAGGGAAAACGAGTTTTCGTAAACTTTAATGATGTAAATAGACTTATGTCCCTCACATTAAGCTATGAAATAGGCTTCAGATGAATTTGTCACCCAAACTGACGTGAAAAAAGCGGGAGGCACCGAAAAGCGCACTGTTTGCATCCCTGTACTTGGAAAGGAAGGAAAAATGCATCTCTTTGCCATCTGTAAGCATGGTGACATGCCGCCCGGTGTGGCCCTGTTGCGCGGGGACGGCGATTGTGGTTCCGTCCCGGGTTACCATGGTGACGGCTGTGAGACCCCCCCACCCCTCACCCCTCGTGTTTTTTTTTTTTTT
The DNA here is from genome assembly GCF_949319135.1 of Squalius cephalus. Classification (NCBI taxonomy): domain Eukaryota; kingdom Metazoa; phylum Chordata; class Actinopteri; order Cypriniformes; family Leuciscidae; genus Squalius; species Squalius cephalus. The sequence continues at coordinate 65,201 of NC_137135.1, read as the reverse complement.
TTTTTTACAGATCTGCATGATTCACGTAGGTCACATTTTCAGGTCGGAAAATCCGGAATTCCGGATTAATCCGGAAAAATCACATCCCTGTGAAATGTGTTTTTTTTTTAAATCAAGTGATCAAAGTGCTCCTAACCCTAACCCTAACCCTCGCGCACACCGCACTGCACTCGGACGCGCGCTTCAATCATAGACTGTAAAAAATAGCCTTCAATAGGCCTACATTGCGGAGATCGATCTATTTATGAGGCGCCGTCTATGATTATGTGCGCGGAGAGTTTGTGTGTGCGTGCTCACGTCTCAGATGAGTATGTGCGCGGAGAGTTTGTGTGTGTGTGTGTGTGTGTGTGTGTGTGTGCTCGCGTCTCAGATGAGTATGTGCGCGGAGAGTTCTGCGCGTCTCGTGTGTGTAGAGTTTGCGTGTGTGTGCGTGAGCGACTTTAGATGTGACATTGTGCATTTCATATGTATTAGTTTGAGCATTCAGCAGTATACATGTATGTGTGACTACTTAGTAGGCTATATGTATGCAAGGGTTTCATATGTGCGTGAATGAAGTTTGAAAAATATAAATATAAAAATATATATAAGTCTCACAAAATATAATGGAAACAAAGTGTCCCTGCTTGATATACAACCACTTGATATACAACTACGAATGCGGATTAGAACCCAAAACCCCTGACACGCTTGAGTAAAGTTCAAGTTCAGCTGCCAGTGTTCCTCTTCGGGTTAGTCTAGTATTTTAATGCCAACTGCAAATCTTGCATATCAAGTTTGAAGTATATCAATATCAAGTATATGAGGCTATACTGTGTGTGTTAAATATTTCTGCTCAGTGTCAGATATTTCTCTGTTTTGTAAAAGTCATAATATGAGAAGAAAAATTTTGATCTTAACTCAAGTGTTTTCGGCTAAATCAGTAGCCTTTTAAACGGCACAATTTTTCATTTAATCAGAAATCAGAAAATCTTTTTCAGAAAATCACACACACACACACACACACACACACACACACACACACACAGGTATTATTTTTTTGATAAAGTGTATGTGGTTTAGTTTTCTTAAGTACCGTTTCAAGAACCGTTTAAGCACCGGAACCGTTTGAAAAATACCGAGTAGGTACTGGTATCGGATAAAACCCAACCAATACCCAACCCTATTTACAAGGCATAACTAGTCCTCACTTCAGATGAGCTCACAAAAATAGTGAACTGACCACTACTAAATGCTTTATAACTACCTGCATCTACTACATTTACTTACACTTTCTAAGTGATCTTATTAATCAATGACAACACTTAGTTTGTAAATAATGTAACTGGTTTGTAAATAATGCTATACTTCATTTAGAAATTATAAATTGATCATTAATCAAGACTAAATCATTTATAGCTGTATTTATAAACTGCTTATTAATGTCTATTAATGCTTTGTAAATGATGAATTAACTGTTTAGTAATGCTTAACTAATGATTCATAGCGTGCAGTTATTATAAAGTGTTACCCAATTGTACTAAAGTACATTTTTTAGTTCTTATTCCACCACTGGTTAACCCCCTGAGGTCGACAATCAAGCCGGCGCGATAGGCTCACTTTTTTTTTATCAGTTTAAAATAGATTAATTTTGCTCTGTTGACTTTGATATTACAAACAAGTTTCATACATCAATCGATTCTGTTAAATGTGTATTATTTTTGTGTATACTCACAATAAAAACAAAGTGTTGTGCTTTTTGCCAAATAAAGAAAAATAAACACGAAGCGAGTTCTGCCATCTCTCTGTCAGTGTAGTCCATTCTGAAACGCGTCCGAAAATGAACAATAACTCAGCGAATACTTAGCCAAACAGGCATACAGACACAAGGCATGAAGCTTGAATTCTCTTCTTTTAAATGAAGTAATTTATATAAAAAACAAATATTCTCAGTTCATATAATCTGTAAGAAAAGAGCAAGATGTCACTCGTTCTCATCTCATCTAATTATTTTTAATGTGACCCCGCCCACGGAGAGCGCGCGCTATTCAAACGCAAATGACTGAGGCAATCCACGCGAACGCCCCATATCAGCTCGAGAAAACACAAGTTTAAACAGATCATTGTACTTGTTTACTAGGGGTGGGGATCTCTAGGCACCTCACGATTCGATTCGATTACGATTCAGAGGGTAACGATTATCAATTATTAACGATTTTTTTAAATTTATTTTTTTACTTACTTGGTACTTTTAAAGCAAAGTATTTATGATGACCCATAACGAACTTACTTGCATCTTCCTATATTAATTTTATTAATAAAACAAATGGAAGTGATTTGAACATTGCAAAGAACCAACAGGAAAATAAATGTGTGCCTGTACTAGCAGCGTACTTGTAGTAAATTAATACAAACTTCAGCATATTCTGAATCTCTAGCATTTAATAATAGACTTCTAACCAACATCCTCCTGTTATTTCCAATGAGCAATATAATCCTTCAAACAAAAAAACATTTTGCTGTAGCAAAATTACAAACAGTTTTCGTTCAAAAATATAGAATGATGTACCAGCAGCTCTCATATAATGCTTGTGGACTTACGCATATTCTGAATAATTAGTAACATACAAAGCCGCTCTTATACACAACTTAATAATAAATTATGACTTATTACGCGTTATGACTTGAAATGTTTGCTGTATACCACAATCAAAAACAGCTTATACAAAAAAAGTGAATGAACATCTGCAGAGAGCACAGTTAAAATTTAACTTTTTGTGACTGGCTTTGCACATATTGCAGGGCAGTATAAAGTACGTATAACAGATCGGTTTACAGTATATTGATGTGAAAACTAAATACTGAAGGCAGCTCTCATACAAAAAATACTAAATAAGTAACAATGAAATTGCCAATTTTCCATACGTTAACTTTTAACGAAGAGGGTGCCGTTGGAATTTGGCGCTCAGCCATCATGCGTCTGTTAAGTGCGCGAGTCTGTTATGTGCGCGCCACAGACTGCACGTCCGCTTAGAGTTCCGCCTTTTGCGTTCCGTCAATATTACGTTATTAGAAGAAAAAAAATGTTTTTAGAGAATCGATTTCTTTGACATTTGTGAATCGATTCAGAATCGTCCACGTCCGCATCGCGATGCATCTAAGAATCGATTTTTTCTCCCACCCCTATTATTTACACCGTCTCGCAGCGCTGTGAGGAATAATAATAATGAAAAATGTACCTCAGAACAAAAGTGCTGGTATTTCGAGGAGCAATGGATCCGAGCTGAGGAATACTGTAGTAAGTTTTTTTTCCTTCTCAAGTGAATCGCGTTTCTGTATGTGAATGAATGATGATGTTTTAGCAAACTGTATTGCTATACTGAGATGAGTAAAGTCAGGCGAAATATGAAAGACAACATTTTGTTGACTAGATTTGGGTACAGTTTTTACTGTAGAATATACTGCCACATCAAATAAGCTTTTGTTTAGCCATTTCTGCTCATATGTTATGTTATATATATATATATATATATATATATATATATATATATATATATATATATATATATATATATATATATATATAAATAAAATACTATTTTTGTCAAAAATAAAGTCATCAACTAAGATGTTAGCTGTTCCAATGTTGGCTATATTCAAACTAATGAATACATATGATAACAAAGAAAATTTTACAAAGAAAGAGTACACTTGAAATATTGTTGAAATTGTCATTATTGTTGTAATTGTAACCTTTTTAATAAAATAGCAAAACATATTTACAAGATAGATGTAAGCAAAATCTTAAATAGTCAATATAAGTCTTCTTCTAAATATATCCTTTGTCCTTGCATTGTGGCTCAGTCAGTGTCACACTTGAATGAATGACTCATTACGCATAATGGGTGGGGCATTGTATTCTCAGGTGTAAACCACTTCTCGTTCACGCCCCCCTCGCATATTGGCTTTCCAAGCAAAACCTGTCTTACATAATTTAAATCAATGTATTGTTTTAATGTGAACGATAAAGCAAGACTATTTTCACATAATTTTGAAGCCAGAACTCGAAGCAACAACACCCATTAGTCAAAAGTCTTATTGACACATATTTAGTATTTATTTTGTGGCCTTATTTCAGCAACTTTCTTTTTTTTTTTAAATAACCACGCATAAACATTATTCTCTTAAAAATACAAACATCTACATGCATGTTGCTCACATATTATGGTAGCCCTGTTTGTGCTATATAGAGTGAATTTACACCTTTTCCATTATCATGTTTATAAATAACTGAAAAAAGCACAAATGTCAGGGCATGTCAAAACATCCCAAGGGCCCCAAAAACACCTTAGACCCCAGAGGGTTAAAAGGTGCTCCACGCATTTTACTTATCATTATTTACAGGCCTCAAAAATACTCTCCAGCCTTTGCTGAGGACTTTACAGAACTGTTATCAACAATTACCTAAGAGTTTGAATGTTTTGCCATTGCTGGAGATTTTAACATTCACATAGATAATGCAGAAACCAATATGGCAAAAGAAATCAAAACTGTTTTAAAACTTTTGATCTGACGCATGTACATGGACCCACACACAATCGTGGGCACACTCTAGATTTACTTACCAGTAAGGGTCTACACATTTCATCGATTGTTATTAAGGATGTAGCACTGTCTGATCATTTCTGTATTTTCTTTGATATATTGATCTCTCCTGCCACTGAAGCTAGATCTGTGTCTGTCAAGAAGAGATGCTTAAATGAGAACACTAGCGTACTATTTATCCCCCTGGGGTCGGCTATCGCGCCGGCGCGATAGGCTCGTTTTTTTCCGTATGAGTGCAAAATTTTTTTTTTTTTACAAATATACATTTTTATCTTATATGCTTGTGTTATACATCAATCGATCCTGTTTAGTGTGTATTTTTTGTGTATGCTCATAATAAAAACAAAGTGTTGTGCTTTTCGACAAATAAAGAAAAATAAACATGATGTGAGTTCTGCCTACTCTCCGTCAGTGAAGTCAATTCTGAAACGCGTCCGAAAATGAACTGTAACTCAGCGAATACTCAGTCAAACAGGCATACAGTCACACAGGCATGAAGCTTGAATTTTCTTCTTTTAAATGAAGTAATTTTTATAAAAAACAAATATTCACAGTTTATGTAATATGTATGTAAAGAGAGAGATGTCAGTCGTTCTCATTTCAGCTAATTAAGTTTTAATGTGACTCCGCCTACGGAGACCGCGCTATTCAAACGCAAATGTGAGGCGATCCATACAAACCTGTGAAACGCCCACATCAGCTGGATAAGGCTTACACATAAGTACTAGCAAAACAACATTTATAGTTTGTAAAAATTAATGTATTTCGGGAGAAGTGGATGAATTGACGTGTTGAAGCCTGACAGATAGATACAATTCTCTGAACTGCGGTGCGTAGCCTACTAACATGGCGCCCATTGTGCATTATATATCAACTAACATGAATCATGATCATTATAAAGGTTTCTTAAATGACAAAACACATTCATTTACATGAATTTAAGAAGAAAAATATCAGCCAAGGACGGACTGACATAACGCAATCAGTCACAGTTCGTTATTTGTTCTGCGTCATGTTTAGTGTGAAAATGTAAAGTCGATGTCCATACAATAACAGACCAGCATACATCTAATAAATTATTCATTCAAAAACGTTGTGCAAGTTTACTGGAACAATGGAGCCGCGAATTTCACATACTTTTGAAAATCCAGCATTCAGTTGATCCCGTTGAACACTCATTGTCACAGTTGTAAACATGACGGCGTTCTTCTTCCACGAGGGGTTACGCGTCACGGTATTTAAGGTGATGTGTTCTAAAATAATGCTCACCTTGTGCAGGACATGCAATAAGTCAGGAGAGGTGTAGTATTTGGCCAGAAAAGGCAAAAAATGTGAAAAGAATTGCTGAAATTTAAAGCTGGTTTGTAGCATAATACAGGCTACTTTGCTGTCATTAGTACTGTAGTGTTATTTAGTGTTAAATTATTGTATTTGGGTTAGGTGACTTAGGTTTTATTGTTAATTTGTTATGTAAATTTGTTGTGTTTTGTATTTAGACTACTTATGTTTATATATTTACTCAAAAAATTTTATTCAGTTGTAAGGATTTTTTTATTTATTTTATTTTTTCAATAAAAAAAAGTTTTTAATGTCATTCACCATCGTTTTGAGGCTCTCTTTTTTTTAAGTATCATTTCAGGCACCGTTTAGGCACTTTTACCCTTTTAAATGTATCGATTTTGCACCGGTATCAAAAAAAAAAAAAAAAAAAAACGATACCCAAGCCTAATTGGCTCCCTATTAAACATTGTATACACTTTAAAATATTGCTGATTACTTACAAAGCACTAAATGCTTGAGCGAGCTCTTAACGCATTATAGTTCTTCACGTCTATTGCGATCTCAAAATTCCGGTCAGTTGATAATACCTAGAATATCAAAATCGACTGCTGGCGGTAGATCCTTCTCCTATTTAGCACCAAAACTTTGGAACAGTCTTCCTAACATTGTCCGGGAAGCAGACACACTCTGTCAGTTCAAAGCTAGACTAAAGACACATCTCTTTGACCTAGCTTTCACATAATACATTATAGACTTCTTTAATTCAATGTTAGGCTGCATAGATTAGGTCAGCTGGAACCGGGAACACTTCCCATAAATCCTGATGTACTCGTTACATCATAAGAAGAATGGCATCTACGCTAATATTAGTCTCTCTGTTTATCCCGAGGTCTTCCCGCAGCCTGCCGGATCCAGGCCGTATCCAGATCTGACGAAGAACCTGCGCCTGTACACACACACACACACAGACACTCACACACTCACTCACACAGCCATGTTTATGTGATTTGTGAGGACATTCCATAGGCGTAATGGTTTTTATACTGGACAAACTGTATATTCTATCCCCTTACACTTCCCCTATCCCTAAACCTACCATCACAGGAAACATTCTGCATTTTTACATTTTTAATAAAACAGTGCTTAGTATGTTTTTAAAGCCATTTGAAATACGAGGACTCAGAAAATGTCCTCATAAATCACGTTCAAATTGTAATACCAGTGTAATACCCATGTCATTATACAAATTTGTGTCCTCACAAATCACATAAACAAGAGCACACACACACACACACACACACACACACACACACACAGACATCTACACTCTCTCTCACACACACACACACACACACACACACTGACATCTACACTCACACACACACACACACTCACATCTGGACTCTCTCTCACACACAGACTGACATCTGCTCTCTCTCTCTCTCTCTCTCACACACACACACACACACACACACACACACACACACTGACATCTACACTCTCTCACACACACACACTGACATCTACACTCACTTATACACACACACACACACTCTCACACACACACTGACATCTGCACTCTCTCTCACACACTCACACACACACACACACACACACATATAGGATTTATATGTGATAAATGCAAGGAGTCAGTTAGGTTGACAGAGAAGATTTCTAGAGACACGCATCCAAACTTTAATTGAGGATAGTAAGAGTGCTAGTGCTTTAGATGTTTTGGATGTGCCTAGCATAGTGAACTCTTTACATGATGCGGTTCCAGCTGAAGTAGTGCCTGAGTAGCCGGGCAAATGGGTGACAGTGAGGGATCGCTCTAGTCGCGGATCTAAAAAACACTCTTCCGTTCCGATTACCATAACAAATCGATTTGCCCCGCTCAGTGAAACACCCACTGAGAGTTCTGTTGATTGTGCCCTAGTTATTGGCGATTCGATCACACGGAACGTGAAAATATAGACACCAGCGACCATAGTCACATGTTTGCCGGGAGCCAGAGCGCCTGACATCAAAGCAAATTTAAAAGTGCTGGCAAATGCTAATCGTAAATTATCTAAGATCATTATTCATGTCGGCACTAATGATGTTCGACTCCGCCAGTCGGAGATCACCAAAATTGTGATGAAAAATAAGTGATGAGATAGTTAGTAGATTGTGTTCACTGAATCGCTGGTTGTCTAAGTGGTGTCCGCTTAATAATATAGAATTTATAGACAATTGGAAAAGTTTTTGGGGCAAACCTGACCTGTTGAAAAGAGATGGTATTCATCCCTCCTGGGATGGTGCTGCTCTTCTCTCTAGTAATATGGCACATAGTCTTAGAGCTCAAACATGACAATCTGGGGCTCAGGTCAGGAAGCAGACAGACTGGCTAAACCGACCGTCTGCTAGCGGCCTCGCGTCACCAAGGTCAGATAAATCCCATCACATAGAGCCTCTTTCACCTAGCTATCATCATATAGAGACTGTGTCTGTTCCCCGAATTTGGAAATCCAAAAAAACGTTTAAACCCATCTAAGGTTAAAAATTTAATTGATGTTCAACAAATAAAAAACAGCTATATTACAGATGAGCAAATGCTAAAGCTTGGGTTGCTGAATATTCAATCGCTTACTTCAAAAGCACTCGTTGTTAATGATATGATTTCAGATAATAACCTAGATGTGCTGTGTTTGACAGAAACCTGGCTAAAACCAAACGATTACATTACTTTAAATGAGTCCACCCCGCAAGATTACTGTTATAAACATAAGCCTCGTCTTAAAAGCAAAGGGGGAGGTGTTGCTGTAATTTATAGTAATACTTCCTGTTTCGAATGCGCATGCGTCGCGTCTGAACGCGTTGTTGTCTTTGGAGCTCGATTGATTTATAATTCTTGATTTCTCTCTAAACTCATTTACAACGAACATTTTCTACTTTTCCTCACCTCATAGTTACAACGCGGACTGTTGAGCAGACGTGTCTCAAGCCTAGTGATCCAACGCTGGATACTCTTATAGGTTACGTCCGTGGATCACGGCTGAACGCGTCTTCTCCGCACTCATTTACAAACAAACATTTTTTTTTTCGCCTATCGTGCGTCTACTCTACACCGTACCACTAAAAAGACGGATTATATCCAAGACTTCAGCCATAAATTAGTATTAATATTGATAGCATCACTGGTAGCGTCGTTGCTAACTTAACGTACTGTCCATCTGTTAAAATGGCGAATATATTAGATGTAAGTAGTCTACCTTTTGGTGCAGGTGAAGACACATTTGAGCTGCACGCGGTGCAGTCTGAGCTGGAAGCTGTTGAGAAACAGATCCACGACCTTTTAGTGAGACAGGCCGAGCTGATAGACCGGCGGTTAGCTCTTGAAACATCACGCGCGGATGCACACAAATCAGAGATTAACGTTACTAACCCGCTGACTCCGACCTCGTCTACTCCGTGCGTTTCTCAACATCGGCGAGCGTCGAGGTCGCGATCAGCCATGGTCTCGTTCACTCCGGCTCCAACATGCCACCACGAAGCCTGGATATTTCCGCAGCGGAAGACGCGAGTCAGGCCTAGACCAAGAAAACTCTCTCCGACCCTCCCGGTTTTCGAGATATCCACACAAAACCGCTTCTCCCCTCTTCGCGAAACAGAACGCGATGCTGTGATCATTGGCGATTCCATCGTTCGACACGTACACGCTACGTTAAATAAAAGTAAGGTGCATAGTCACTGCTTTCCTGGTGCTCGTGTTTCTGAAATCGCCGCTCGCGTTCCCGAGATTCTGAACGATAACGAGCGCGTCGGAACTGTGGTCTTGCACGCGGGAGTGAACGACATCAGGCTGCGCCAGACGGAAGTTCTGAAGAAAGACTTCAGGAATCTGATCGATACGGTACGCAGCACATCGCCTGATATAACGATCATTGTGTCAGGACCGCTTCCCACGTACCGTCTAGGTCATGAAAAGTTTAGTAGATTATTCGCGCTAAACGAATGGTTAATGTCATGGTGCAATGAGCAGAATCTACTCTTTGTAAATAATTGGAATCTGTTTTGGGAGCGTCCTAGGCTTTACCGTGCTGATGGCTTACACCCAAGCAGATTCGGATCGGATCTTCTGTCAGATAACATCTCCAAAATGTTAAATACCTTTTGACTAGTAACCAAAAGTCCAAATCATAGTCTCTGCTGCACCAATTTAACTGATATAAATAGTGTAGAACATTGCATAGAAACTGTGTCTATTCCTCGTTTAGTGAGATTAAATAATAAATCTACTGCAGGATCTAGAAAAAATCTAATTGTTATTAAACCAGAAAATGTTGCTATTAGTAATCAAAAACAATTTCTAAAGCTAGGTCTTCTAAACATTAGATCACTCACACCTAAGGCAGTTATTGTAAATGAAATAGTCACAGATAATAGCTTCGATGTACTTTGCCTTACTGAAACCTGGCTTAAACCAAATGATTATTTCGGTCTAAATGAGTCTACTCCATCAGGATACTCCTATAAGCATGAGCCCCGTCTGATTGGTCGTGGCGGCGGTGTTGCAACAATCTATAGAGATATTCTCAATGTTACTCAGAAAACGGGCTATAAGTTTATTTCGTTTGAAGTACTTGTACTAAATGTTACGCTCTTAGATGCTAGAAAAACATCCCTATTATCTCTAGCCTTGGCTACCGTATATAGACCGCCTGGGCCTTACGCTGATTTCCTAAAAGAGTTTGCAGATTTTCTCTCAGACCTATTAGTTAATTTCGATAAAGCATTAATTGTTGGAGACTTTAATATCCACGTAGATAATTCAAATGATGCGCTAGGGGCTGCGTTTACAGATTTATTAAACTCCTATGGGGTCAAGCAAAACGTTACCGGACCAACTCATCGTTTTAATCATACACTCGATTTAATTATATCACATGGAACCGATCCAACCGATATAGATATCATTCCACAAAGTGACGATGTCACTGACCATTACATGGTAACTTGCATATTACGTACTCCTGTAATATGTCATGCTGCGCCGCGTTATCGATTAGGTAGAACAATCCTTCCATCCACCATAGATAATTTTTCAAATAGCTTATCTGATCTGTCTCAGCTGCTCAGTGAACCCAAACAAACAGATGAACTTGAGGAATTAACTAGCACTATGAGCACCATTCTCTCTGGATCATTGGATATTGTTGCACCCATTAGATTAAGAAAGGTTAGAGAGAAAAGTAAAGCACGATGGTACAACAATACTACGCATGTTCTAAAGAGAGAAACCCGTAATTTAGAGCGTAAATGGAAAAAAACTAACTTAGAGGTCTTTAGAATCGCATGGAAAGACAGTATGTCACGTTACAAAAAGGCCCTAAAAGAGGCCAGGGCTGAGCATCTCAGCAAACTAATAGAAAACAACCAAAACAATCCTAGGTTCTTATTTAACACTGTGGCTAGACTAACAAATAAACAGATGTCTCCTGAACAAAATATTCCGTTACAGTTTAGTAGTAATGATTTCATGAAGTTCTTCACTGAGAAAATAGAAAACATCAGAACCACAATTGTAAACGTTCAATCCTCAATTGCGTCTTATAATTCAGCCTCAATTATCACCCCGCAAGAACAATTACAATGCTTTACAACTATAGAACAAAAAGAGTTAAATAAACTTATCACTTCATCTAAAACAACAACATGTTTACTAGATCCTATACCAACTAAACTTTTGAAAGAAGTGTTACCTATAGTGGAGGAGCCTCTCCTCAATATTATTAACTCGTCTTTATCTTTAGGTTATGTTCCAAGAACATTTAAACTGGCAGTTATAAAACCTCTCATTAAGAAACCACAATTAGATCCACATAATCTAGCAAATTATAGACCCATTTCAAATCTACCTTTTATGTCTAAAATACTAGAAAAAGCTGTGTCCGCTCAACTGGGCTCTTTCTTGCAAGAAAATGACATCTATGAAAAGTTTCAGTCTGGATTCAGGCCGCATCATAGCACTGAAACTGCGCTTGTTAAAATCACAAATGATTTACTTTTATCTTCTGACCAAGGCTGTATCTCAATACTAGTTTTACTTGATCTTAGTGCTGCGTTCGATACTATAGATCATACAATACTCTTAGATCGATTACAAAATTATACTGGTGTTCAAGGACAAGCACTAAGCTGGTTTAGATCGTATTTATCTGACCGCTACCATTTTGTTTATTTAAATGGAGAAAAATCGATCATAACTCCAGTAAACTATGGAGTGCCGCAGGGATCTGTGTTAGGCCCTCTATTATTCTCAATATATATGCTGCCACTTGGAAATATTATAAGGAAACATGGAATTAGTTTCCATTGTTATGCTGATGACACTCAAATCTATATTTCATCACGGCCAGATGAAAACGCTAAATTATCCAAATTGACAGAGTGTGTTAAAGATATAAAAGATTGGATGACGCGCAATTTTCTTTTATTAAATCCAGACAAGACAGAGGTACTAATCATCGGTTCAAAAAACCACCCACAAAACCTCTTACAATACAACTTTAACATAGTAGAATGTCCTGTTACTTCATCCTCTACAGTAAAAGACCTGGGTGTTATATTAGACTGCAACCTGTCTTTTGAAAATCATATTTCATATGTTACAAGAACAGCCTTTTTCCACCTTAGAAACATTGCTAAGCTACGTAATATGCTATCTGTTTCTGATGCAGAAAAGTTAGTTCATGCATTCATGACCTCGAGACTAGATTACTGTAATGCTTTATTGGCTGGTTGTCCTGCATCCTTAATAAACAAGCTACAGTTAGTCCAAAATGCCGCCGCTAGAGTTCTAACTAGATCAAGAAAATATGATCATATAACACCAATTTTATCATCACTACATTGGCTACCTATAAAGTTCCGTATTAATTACAAGGTATTGCTACTGACTTATAAAGCCCTAAACGGCTTAGCTCCAGTCTATTTAACCGATCTTCTATCGCCCTATAATCCATTGCGCTCTTTAAGGTCAGTAAATTCGAGGCTTTTGGTCATACCTAGGATATCCAGATCCACCAAAGGAGGGAGAGCATTTTCACATTTAGCTCCAAAACTCTGGAATAGCCTTCCTGATACTGTTCGTTGCTCAGACTCGCTCTCCCAGTTTAAAACTAGATTAAAGACGCATCTCTTCAGCCAGGCATTCATATAATACTTTTAATCTTACAGTTAAATCCGACCTCTAGTTCATAAACGCCAGAGGAGAACTGGCCCCCGACTGAGCCCGGGTTCTCCCAAGGTTTTTTTTTTCTCCATTAGGTCACCTGATGGAGTTTTTCGGTTCCTTGCCACTGTTGCCTTTGGCTTGCTCAGTTGGGGATATTTGGGAATATTTAATTTAATTAATCAATCAACGATACTATTGATCAGCAAATAGAAACAAACATTGATGTATTGTTTTATTACTGTGAAGCTGCTTTGATACAACCTATGTTGTGAAAAGCGCTATATAAATAAACTTGACTTGACTTGACTTGACTATTTTCAAAACCACTAATAAATCAAGTTTTAAATATAATTCTTTTGAAGTGTTAGTGCTTAACCTGTTAAGCCTCACCAGTGCGTCGGCGCACTGAAGCGTTTTTTTTTTTATTTAGTTCAAATTTACTATCAGATTTAATGTTATACCTTGACAAACTATACATCATTAAAAAGATATAAGACTCAAGTTTCAGTTTTTGACCACTATTGTATTCTGAGAAAATTATAGTGACAGTTATGTCTTAATTTGTGTCAGGAGTTATGAAATGAAAAAATGAGTCGATACCTTTAATATGAATTATGCGCGTCAGCCGCTTTCATTCAGAAAAAAACTCTGTGCTGTCGTCATGACAGCGATACACAAAACAACGTCCTTCAGGGCTTTTAGCTCAAAAATGTGCAGACTTGGAGAAATATTGATATATTCTCATAGATTCACATCATATTTCTATAGACAGGAATAATATTTATTGAATTTATACCCAAATGCGTCGATGTAATCATTATGAGCGCTTCTTACTGAGATGTGCTGTGTTTTCATACCAATAGCCTGAGGGCGCTATTATACACAATAATAGTCCATATGGAAAATGAAGAAGAGCCATGATCATGTGACATTCCAGGACGTCACTGATACACACAAAGCTAACACAACAGATATCGCTGTAATATGCAGATACAGACGTTTTGAAGACAATAAACATGATTGCAATGATATTTGACTTGCCTGTGTTCTTCAAGCCATGCCAGGTATTTTCATAATAATAGATTATATTTATAATGTAATGCTAATCGATATAGACTTTATCATCGTGCAGAAAACTATAAATAACATGTTTCCTGTCTGATTTTTTTATCTGAAGCCAAATTAGATCACAGAAGATTATTTAAAACACTCGACTTGCGTTATAAAAGTAAGTTTGGAGCACAAACATGGTTTTAATCTCATAAATGGTCGTGTATTGATGGTGTGCTAAGCTAACATGCTAGCTAGCCCAGGTGCACCTGCCACCTGTTATTCTTTTATGATTTTTTTTCTAAAAAGGAATGCTTAGCAGCTACTGAAATGTTTTAGTGCATTTGATACAGTTTCAACAGTTTTTTGTGAAGTGAGAACTTTGAGAAAAGAAATTAGGGACTGAAACCCTATGAATAGCCTGTGAATAGCCAGTCGTTAGTAACTATAATGCAGACAAAAGAAATGCATATTTAGAGCCATAACCAGGCTGGAGAGGTGTGAATGTGTGCAGGGGGAGACTGAGACTGAATGGGGATCGTTTGCACCACAAAACAATAGAGACAAAAGACTGAATGGATGCTTAGAAGATGACTAAACATTAGTAGCATTTTTAGAGTCAAATCAAAATAAAGTAATTTGACATGATCTTGAAAAACATATAACTAAATACAGAGTTTTAGACTTATCATTTTCAGATTTTAAATATAACATGGTCACACATGTGGCTTTAGCTGTAGTGCATTTCTAGATTGCTACAGTGCCAACTTCAATTGTATTTTCATGAATATGTTTCATAAAAATCAATTTCTAATAACTTTACAAAACTTTGAAGCTATTTTTTTTAAAAAAAATAATTATGACAATAATTAATTCTACATTTACAATAAACTACCAGGTGTCAGCTTTCAAATGAGATCATACTTGTGCTTTTAGTACAAAGGGTTCATGAACTGTATCTGTTTCAGTTTGGGTATGTCATTTCTGGGGATTTTTCAAAAGTGGGGTTGCAGCTTAACAGGTTAAAGGGACACTCCACCCATTTGCATTAAGCTTTGCATTGTTAGAAACCCAGTCATACTATTGAATGGTCGTGCAACACTCTCTCATTTTCCCCTGAGACGGGAGAAATCTGTTATTTACCTCTTACCCTTCCTCCTACAATGACGCAAAAATCGTCATTTTGGGTCATTGTAGGAGGAAGTGTAAGAGGGGGGGATTTCTGTTGAGACTACAAGCACTGGTTCCTCATCTTTCCCAGGGGGCGGGACCCGCTCACGCTAGACCTATTACAGATCAGTGGGTGGGACTTTACTCTCTGAAACTGAAAGCAATATCCTCCATCTTGTTTGAAGCTAAGCTAACAGGCGCTGTGGAGACAGATGTAAAGTAATGACAATAGCGGAGGAGAGTGCTCAATATGATATAGAAGAAGAGGATTTCGGAAGTCTGATGCTTGAATCAGGTGTTTGTGGCTACCTTTACAAGCCGCATTATAGCGAAGAGCAGCCGAGGCAGAAGACCTGCCTGCCGCGGACGAGGAGCCCGGACTGGCTCGAGTTAGGGCGGACTGGTGGCGCCGGTGATCTCACTATGCAACTACGAACACAGAGATAGAGTCCGTCTGCGGCAAAGAATTTCAACGATGACAATTTCTCCTGGACGAAATCTCTGAATCAGACGAGGACACGGACGTTTGTGTTGAGAACTATCCTAGTTTCGCACCACATATGTTCTGACTGAACATCCAGGTATGCAATAATTCACCTTTTCGAAAGATATACAAACGAGGAGTAATGCACTAATGAGTTCGCCAACTAACTAGACATTTTGTGTGAAATGAATTTCAAGCTCTGGTGGTAGCTAGCCTTGTAGACGGAAGAGTGATTTCTCTTATAGGCAGATATGCGCTGTTCTGGATTAGTGGGAGTGGCTTGCGGAGCTGTGCAATGTGGTGCATTGTGGGAGTTGTTGTCTTTCATACAAATGCGTCCTGAAGTTATTTTTTGTCTTTCCTCGGTCACGAAGGTACCAAATTCAAAATTTATTTTACATTTCGACTACATATATGACCCACTTTAAATAAAAAACAATGTTCAAATGGGTGGAATGCCCCTTTAATGTAAAAATATATAGTATAAATGATAAATCACGTTTGAGATTTGTGCTGGCTAATGTATACAGGCCACCAGGGCACCATACAGACTTTATCAAAGAATTTTCTGACTTTCTATCAGAGTTAGTATTGGGTGCAGATAAAGTACTAATTGTTGGTGATTTTAATATACACATCGATAATGAAAAAGATGCATTGGGTTTGGCATTTAAAGACATTGTAAACTCAATTGGAGTTAGACAACACGTGTCAGGACCTACTCATCGTCGTAATCATACTCTAGATCTAATATTATCACATGGAATAGATGTTGATGCCGTTGAAATTCTGCAGCAGAGCGTTGACATCTCAGATCATTATCTAGTCTCGTGTAAACTTCATTTAGCCAAGGCTGCAAAGCCGACTCCGTGTTTCAAATATGTGAGACCTATTACTTCTGCCATTAAAGATTGCTTTATTAATAATCTTCCTGATCAGTTTCATCATCTCAGCATCCCGGATAGCTTAGAAGAACTCGATATTGCAACAGAAACTTTTAACTCTCTCTTTTCCAGCACTTTAGACACAGTTGCTCCGTTGCGCTTAAAGAAGATTAAAGAAAATAGTCCAACGCCGTGGTACAACGAGCACACTCGGGCCCTTAAGAGAGCAGCCAGAAAAATGGAGCGCAACTGGAAGAAAACAAAACTAGAGGTATTTCGCATTTCATGGAAAGAGAGCTCGATTGCTTACAGAGAGGCTTTAAAAGCTGCTAGATCTGCTTATTTTTCAACCCTATTAGAAGAAAATAAACATAATCCTAGGTATTTATTTGAAACAGTGGCTAAACTAACGAAAAAGAAAGCTTCAAACCCAGAAGTTTCCAAGCAACACAGCAGTAATGACTTTATGAACTTCTTCACTTATAAGATTGATAATATCAGGGACAAAATTATAACTATGCAACCGTCTACTACAGTATCGCATCAGGCAGTGCATTGTAGTCTCCCTGAGGGAAAATTTGATTCGTTCGTTGCTATAGAAGAGGAAGAATTTACTAAACTCGTTAAATCATCTAAATCTACAACATGTATGTCAGACCCTATACCGACTAAGCTACTGAAAGAGATGCTTCCAGAGGTCATAGATCCTCTTCTTAATATCATTAATTCGTCTTTGTCTCTAGGATACGTACCAAAAAACTTTAAGCTGGCTATGATTAAACCGCTTGTTAAAAAAACGCAACTTGATCCTACTAGGCTTGTTGCGATAGTCTGTGTTACCGGTGATACACGGTGTTTATCCCACCTACCGGTTATAGCACTTGACCACCGGCACCGTCCACATCGTGTTGAAGTTTTAGCCTATAGTAATAAAGCACTTTATTCAGTTAGTGATTACGTGCCTTCGTAAAATAGCGTAAGCGGAACGAGCGCCGCAGTAAAGCTGTCCGATTTCATTTATCATTTGAGGAGAGTGAGGCGAGCTAACTGGCAAAGGATGGCGGAAGATCTGGTTTCAAAGAGAAATGCAAACGTGAGTTTAATTTTATATTCGTTTTTTTTTTTGCACTTAAAGTGTCCAGTGATTATTCGGGTAGGCTACCTTATTTAACGAAGTTTTTGATGTTCGTTCGTTTCATATTCGATGGTTGTGCGGTGTTTTTTTTTTTTTTTTTTTTTTGCTGAAAAAGGCAGGCACTTTATTTAACGAATAGTGATTTTTTTATATATAATTTCTTGTTTGATACTTGCACGATGTGTGCAGTGGTTTGTTTTGTTAATAAATGCACTTCAAAGGTGTTTCATAAGTGCTTTTGTTTAGTTTTTACATGGTGTGTTAAGTTATTATTCATTTTGCAATAAAGATGTGTGTAATACAAGCGAGTGTCTTATTGTTTTGTGTATTTTTATTAAGAATAAAATAAATTAACCCATGATTAATTCAAACAAATGCTACTGAAAGGCCGCTAATTAAAGTGAAAGTAAACTGAGACGTGTGCACGTCCGCATTTTCGGCCACCCGAAATCCCCGACACGCAACCCCGGTGACACCGGGATTACCGTTTTTTTTACACGTCGATTAACCGGTGGAAAAAATCCGTCACCGCAACATCCCTAGATCCTACAGAATTAGTCAATTACAGGCCAATCTCGTATCTACCTTTTCTGTCAAAGATACTAGAAAAAGCAGTGTCTTCACAACTGTGTTCCTTTCTAGAAAGAAATGATATCTGTGAGGATTTCCAGTCCGGATTTAGACCGTACCATAGTACCGAGACAGCTCTCGTTAGAGTCACAAATGATTTGCTCCTATCATCCGATCGTGGTTGTGTCTCTCTATTAGTGTTACTCGATCTTAGTGCTGCGTTTGACACCATTGACCACAACATTCTTTTAAATAGACTAGAAAACTATGTTGGCAGAGAGAGTATAGAGGGAGCCTTTCTGTCACTTTTGAGTGATTTATGGCCCCTCTAAGCCCCGCCCCTTTTGACAGTGGGAATATTCCCACACTAGCTCCTCCCACTTATGGGCTGTACCTACAGCGTGGGAAAATCAGACTTGTGTCACGCCTCCTTCTGGGTTGAACATCTGAAGCATGGGAAAATTTCCCACGCTCAGTAGTTCTAAACGGTGTATATTAAAACTTTTTTAAGAAATGTACAATAAAGACATAGTCAGAGTTTAGATCAGTGTTTTTTTATTTATTAAAGAAGACAGATGTACATTCATTACAACATCAATGAAATTTAATGAATTTAAAACATCAATGAAATAAGTTTAAATTACATTTTTCTCTAAAAGAGTTATTAAAAATGAGTTAGTGCTATTTTAAGATGTTAAAACATTAAAATTCACTCTGTTCAGTCATTTAGCATTCATTTAGGGATGTCCCGATACCACTTTTTGCAGAACGAGTCCGATACCGATACTTTGATTTTTGGTACTCGCCGATACCGATACCGTAACCGATACCTGAATTTTCACTGCATTTGTAATTTTTAAATGTATTAGTAGATAAACCAAAATAATATACATCATATTAGTTGGCTTAATTTGTTCATCAAATTCAAATGTTCAAATGTTTGTCAAAACCAGTGAAATATCAATTATTTAATCCAATCTTGATGCTACAACAAAAACTACCATCCTAATTAATGTGAATTTTAAACAAGTAAGCAGTCAGTGACAAAATAAGAACAAACAATCGAATTAGAAATAGGACAAATAAATACAATAGAACAAAGAAAGACTACAAATTAAATAAACAGTGTTTTTAGAGTTTTTCGGGTAGATCTAACAGGTAAAGAAATTTGAATAAAGTAATCAAATGTGAAAAAAAGCATATTCATTACTGTATAAATTATATATAGATAGATATTTTTGTAAAGTTGAAAATGGTAGCCTATTTAGTCAAGAGCAGTGAGTATTTCTTTGTCCTTTGTGTGATTAACATTAAAACACAGAAGCAGGTTTATCAAACTGCTGCCCCTTTAAGACCGAGCGCACGGACCGCATTTGAACATGGCTACGTTCATTTGAGATATAACCGACTTTGTTTACTATAGGATACTCGCCAAGACGGGCGTTTTTACCTAATTTTGTGTGAATTCGTCAGTACAAGCGCAAGACGTTAAAGACTATTTAATTCAGTATTCGCGCGCTGAGATGCTGGTTTGCGGGGTGCGCGCTTTGGATGTTTGCGTTCATGGAACTTCTTGACCTGCACACGTCCTGTAATAATGTAGGAAACCACTCGTTATACTTAAATCAGGTAACAGTTCATGTTTTACTTTACTTACATATACGATTTAGTTCTTATCCAAATAACGTGCTGAGTGAACGATCAGCAATCAAGAGCATTCAACAGAAGTGCGCTCGCGCTCGCTCTCTCTCTCTCTCTCTCTGGTCAGTTAACGTTAATAAGCTACATGCCTCGTTTTCTTTTCTTTGCCATTGACATCCGACTGAACAAACTTTCCACTGATGTCTGTTTAATGTGCTCGACCAGCTCGCGCGTCTGTGCCGTTGCGCACTTAATCCACTGCGCATTTTTCTCTTATCAGCTCGCGCACCACAGCTATGTTACTATACACACGCACCTTGTACGAACCCTGTGAAATGAGCCCAAACCGTCGACATTATACTTTCCTATGCCTCAGTTCACCTCCACAAAGCACTCGCGGCGGCCAGTTTCGTTTTGCAAAATGTACGTGGTATCGGTGCGTGGTATCGGCGAATTTTTATGAGTACGAGTACGAGTATATGAGGACAGTATCGGCCCGATCCCCGATGCCAGTATCGGTATCGGGCCATCCCTACATTCATTACATAAAACACAAATTAGTTTAAGTCTTACGTTTTTACATACCCAGTTGTTAAAATGGCTCAGAGTTTTAAAGACACATAAAAGTGTTTTAAAATTGCTCAGAGTTTTAAAGACACATAAAGTGTTCCTGGAGCAGAGTGGAGAGCGCCCACCCACATCAGAGGTTTGTCAGGTATGACAGTATGTGTGAGCTTCAGTACAGAGTCCCACATAAACTCCGCCCCTAATCCCTCCCACAACAGCTGTCAGCGTGGGAAAAAACAACAGCCCTTTTCACCTCCCAAATAGAAAACACGACTGGTCACTATGGCTACTGAGGCACCCCCGAAAACACCTGAAAGAAGGATTACTGAAGCTATGGTGGACTTTGACTTTAGCTCCGTGGAAAAAACATGGACCCTGTTTAACGCGATTTCTCCACGAGCCGTCAGATTCTGTGGAATATAAGCCTACTTTTCACTTATCTGGAGGACGTGCGTGTACATATGTTTATGACAAAAACAATGGATAACGACGAGCGATTCACAAAGAATAGGCCTACAACAGAGGATCCCGATTTACGGAAAGGGATTGGATTTTATTTCATTCAAAAGTATAAAGAGATTTGAAAGATGATGGAAGTGAACCGGTTTTCATAGCAGAGTGGGCTGGATTAACCACGGGTAGGCTACAAGATAACGTTACCGGCTTCTCGCGGATTATATAAAAAAAACACTCAGAGGATTACGTTTACATACTTTGCAGTGATTTTGGAATGGATGTACCCTAATGTTCGTGTTCTATTTCTGAGGATGAGCATTTAACCCTTGTATGGTGTTCGGGTCTGTTGGACCCGTTTTCATTTTTTATCAAAAGAAAACTGATACAATTAATTATTTTTTCAAACTGAGACTCATTGGCCTTGGCTCATTTTTTGTGAGGTATATATATAGTGCAATGCATAAGTGAATACACCCATGCTAAAGTTGACTAAAAAGAGGAATAAAAAATCATATTTTGGAAATTAAACTTAATGCCTTAATTAAAAAAATTAGGAAAAATCCAACCTTTAAGGACACCAATTTTCTTTGTGAATGAATAATGTATCGTAAAATAAATAAATGTTCTTCCTTAAAATACAGGGTGCATAAGTTTGGACACCCCTATGTTAAATTCCCATAGAGGCAGGCAGATTTTTATTTTTAAGTTTTTTTTATTTTTTAGGATACTATGCATCCTGATAAAGTTCCCTTGGCCTCTGGAATTAAAATAGCCGCACATCATCACATAGCCTTCACCATACCTAGAGACTGGCATGGAGAACTTTCCATAAGATCATCTCTCAATGCAAATCAAACCAGCTATTAGGCTAACTGAAATAAAACCATGCCAATCTCTAGGTATGGTGAAGGCTATGTGATGATGTGGGGCTATTTTAATTCCAAAGGCCAAGGGAACTTTATCAGGATGCATAGTATCCTAAAAAATAAAAAATAAAAAAAACTTAAAAATAAAAATCTGCCTGCCTCTATGGGAATTTAACATAGGGGTGTCCAAACTTATGCACCCTGTATTTTAAGGAAGAACATTTATTTATTTACGATACATTATTCATTCACAAAGAAAATTGGTGTCCTTAAAGGTTGGATTTTTCCTAATTTTTTAAATTAAGGCATAAAGTTCAATTTCCAAAATATGATTTTTTATTCCTCTTTTTAGTCAACTTTAGCATGGGTGTATTCACTTATGCATTGCACTGTATCAGAACACATTATCAATGAAAACACACTGTACACCCCCCCTACACATTTATATTACACACAGGATGTTCGGGTCCACTGGACCCGGGGCTAATAAAAGTGTGGAAATTGTAGGTCCTGTGTACCTTTACTCTGTCCTCCTCCTGTCAGGGCCTGCTGTTAGTGTGTGTATGTTCTTGTATATGGTTTATGAGGACACAAATGTGTATAATGACATGGGTATTACAACGTAAACATGGTTTATGACAACATCTGTGTCCTCATACTAAAACATACTAAATGGTGTTTCTTGAAATTCAAAAAATGGCAAAAGTTTTCTGTGATTGGTAGGTTTAGGGGTAGGGTTAGTGTAGGGGGATATATTATACAGTTTGTACATTAGAAAAACCATTAAGCCTATGGAGAGTGACCGTACACCACATATCCAAGTGAGTGTGTGTGTGTGTGTGTGTGTGTGTGTGTGTGGGGGTGTGGGGGTGGGTGTGGGTGTTTTGTGTGTGTGTGTGTGTGTGTGTGTTGTGGGTGTGTGTATGTGTGTGCATGAGTGTGTGTGTGTGTGTGTGCGTGTGTGCGTGCGTGCGTGCGTGTGAGAGAGAGATTGTGTGTAAGTGTGAAAGAGTGCAAGAGTGAGTTTTGTGCTTCTACGCCTGCCATTCCCACACGAGGTTGCAATTCTTAAATGTGATCTAACAAAGGTAAAGAGAAAATATTAACCATGCTGTTTATATTGCTTGTAATTGGGATGAAGTAAACATCTGTTGAGTATTTTACCATAACATTTTTGATTGTGTTGAATTAAAAACCCAAAAAATGCACCAGACCCACGAACACTGGCTGAGTAACAAAAATATGAACACCACACAAGGGTTAAAATAGCCTACTACCATTTAAAATTCATGTTTCAATGGAAGGTTTAGGACTACCTGTGTTGGAACAGATTTTTTCTAAAATCAAATAGCTTTTTTAAATGGAGCGACGCATTTGGATCTGTTGATGGATACCCACCAATAGGATTACCGGCTGCAACGAATGGATACCCACAGAAGAGCATCGATTGGCTGAATAAATTTTGTGATTGTTTAATCATTTCTACGTAAAGTACTTTGAATGGCCAGTGTATAAAATGTGCTATGTTAATAAACTTGCTATGTCTTGCTTCGCCTACAGGAGAAATTATATTTAATTTACAACTCTAAGCTAGAATTGGCTCACACTCTCACAAACAACCACCCCACCCCACTTTTGGACTGAGCCCTCCAACGTGGGAAAATTCCCACGGCCCACATTTGAAGTTGTACTTTTCACAATCACATACAAAAAAGACATTAAAACAATGTTTATCATTAAAATACAAAGGGCGGTAAACACACATCTGTAAAACGTTAAAAAAGTTTTGAATAGCAAACATCTAAAACAACATGTATTAAAATTATATCAAGCAAATAGTTCTATTTTCTAACATACATTTGAAGAAAATGTGTACTTTCACAATCACGTAGTGTTTAAGGCATTAAAACGTATAAATTTAAAATACACGTATTTAGCGTTCATTCATTTGTAAAATGTTAAAAACGATGTGCTTTTAAACTTTTAAAAAGGTGAAGCAATGTATTGGGTAACAGATCAGCGAGTTGTTTTTAATTAAAGAAAAGTTTTGTTTTCCACATATATTTAAAACTTTTTAAAAACACTGTATAAAACACAGACATCAGTCATAGACATCAGTCTGTCTATTCCAAGATGGCAGCGAGTAAAATAGGTTACTGTCTTTGATCTGTAAATAGACAGTTAATCTGGCATACGAATACGGCAAGTGGTTTATAGGCACTGTGCATGGCGATTCTAGGGGGTGGCCACCCCTGAAAGCTCATTGGCCACCCCTGTGGCCACCCCAGATCTGATAGGTAGGTCAAGTTCGTCAACACAAGAAACGAGAAATGTTGTCAATCAATGATGACAGCTGATCAACTGATTTAGGGCCAGTTTCACATTTTTAACTAACACAGTAACGGTCGTACTGAGACTGTGAGAGCTGATTTCTGCTCAGCGGACGTTTGGCCATGCAGGTCAGATGACCCATGAGATAAGAGCAAGCGCGCTGCTGGTCCGTGAAACAAGAGGACGGTCACACAGTTGCAACAATACAACAACGATAAAAACGCTGGAATCAGTCGATTGAGAGGTAAGGTCGGGACCCAACGCAACAGAGTGCGGCACGGATCTGATGGCCGAGTGTGGGCGCGAGCGGTAATGCACTCGTGTGACGATTCGCGGGAGTCGGGACTCTATGGGATGATTATAGTCTCAAAAAGATTAACACGTGTAAGCACACTTATTAATGAACTTGATACATGTTGCAGAAATGTTTTATCCATGCCTTTCAACTTGCGTGTGCAAAATTCAAAATTGAATGAATGTGAAGCAATTTGTACAAATAGAGACATTTTTGTGAATACAAATGTTTTCCTTTGTATTAGTGTATCATAGTTTGCGCATGCAACACAGAAGATGTGCATGTGTGGATCAGGTGACGCGCGTGCATTCATTGACGTCTTTTCTGAGTCGATCTCATTTGATTCATTTGGATTTTGAGACTTTCTTTTCGCAGGTTTCGCTTGCTCGATCCACACACAGCTGTCTGAGAAAACCTGCTACCACTAGATGGCAGTATTCTATATTGGGGATATTTGGGAATATTTAATTTAATTAATCAATCAACGATACTATTGATCAGCATTACCAAACGTGGACGTTCCACTAGAAACAAACATTGATGTATTGTTTTATTACTGTGAAGCTGCTTTGATACAACCTATGTTGTGAAAAGCGCTATATAAATAAACTTGACTTGACTTGACTTGACTTATTCTGCTGAAACAGACAACGGCAGCGTAATCAAGCGTTCTTCCTCATTTAAGACGCTTAATGAGAGTGATATTGAAGCACCACATTTAGTACACAATATTGGCCTACCTTATTAATAAAGCATACTTTATAGAGGCAAACAGATTACATCAGATTATGAACAACACCCATAGAAAACCACTATAAAACGCTTAACGTGCAATCGCGCGTTGCATGTTCAATAAGGTGTATAGGCTACTGAGTTTAAATATCACCGTCATTACTGCATTGACGTTAAGCTTTTTCTTTATAATATGCTCTATGGGAGGAAAACTATAGAGCCTACAGACAAGCGCCTATGAACGCGACGCGCGGCGTTTCATGTTAATGGCATTTCCCTTCCTGAGCCTGTTAAAAGAAGATTAACATGAAATTCTGCAGTTGCGTTTAACTTTGCATGTGTATGGGAGAGAAACCGTCCGAGAGCGCAGTGAAGTACGTTTTAGGTTTGATATTCGCCGCATTTTCTAAAGGGACCATCTGCAAATTCCACTCACAGTCAAAAAATATAAACGTCCAGTCATTCATTCAAATTAATACTTCCAAGGTTGTGGTAAATGCCTAGTGGGCAGACTGACTAAGCCTAGTGTATGTCCAGCCAATATCCCGTTTGAACAGTACGATCTTTTAAATTAGCCTACTGTAAATTGTTTTTCTATTCATGTTCCAAAGGTTGTATTGATAGTCAGGTGAAATGTTGCATTATTCACCTTTAGTAAGTCACCAAAAACCTGTTTGGTTAATTACAGTAATTTTTGTTTAAAAAAAATATTGTTTACTGTAAATAGGCAAGGGCGGTATTTGGACAATTTCACCTGTAGTAAGCCAGTCTAGTCACTAGGAACATACTACAGCCATTTTGAACATGAAAAAACCCTTTTAGTGAATTACAGTATTTTTCTGCAGAATACAGGCTACATACAGTACATGAAGTAAAGTAAGAAAGTAATTAAGTAAATTTTATTTATAAAGCACATTTAAACATAGCAGGGCTATCCAAAGTGCTGAACAAAGTAAAAACAAATAGAATAAAGCATAGAAACAACCAAACAGAACAGGCAGAAACAGCATCAGGAGATCATTAAAATGCCAGGGAATAAAAATAAGTTTTCAATTTAGATTTAAAAATAGCCATTTAAAAATGAAGGGAAGACTTGTCCAAATTTTACTTGTAAATCCGTCTTACAGGAACCTTCTACAAGCTTTGGAATTTGAAAATGTCTGTTCTCTTACGAGAGGTCTCTCGTATTGCGTAAGGTTAGCTTACGCATCGGGAAAGTCTTCTTTCTTCGAGATCTGAAGCCAAAAAATTATCCTTAATTTTGTATACATTGTCAATAGGGGTGTAACGGTACGTGTATTCGTACCGAACCGTTTCGGTACAGGGCTTTCGGTTCGGTGCACGTGTGTACCGAATGACTGAATGCAATATTTTGTGTGCGGAACATAGGTACATTTTCGTGTTTCCACACGAACATATTAAGTGGCGG
Source organism: Squalius cephalus (assembly GCF_949319135.1). Classification (NCBI taxonomy): domain Eukaryota; kingdom Metazoa; phylum Chordata; class Actinopteri; order Cypriniformes; family Leuciscidae; genus Squalius; species Squalius cephalus. The sequence continues at coordinate 38,510 of NC_137135.1, read as the reverse complement.
AAGTCTCCGCGTTCAGCGCAAATCCCGCCCTGCAGCTGATTCTAATGTTTTTTCCTATTAGACATTCTCTGGTTTTACCCGTGTTTTACCCGTCGTCACTGTAACAATGAAATAGACTGCAGGGCGAAAAAAAGCTTTTCCGCTTCGTGTGCGCCGCCGCACTCTCCGTTCCGTGGCGTGCGCGCGCGCGCGTGTGTGTGTGTGTGTGTCGGCCCGCTGCGCTCTCTGCTCAATGTTCGAGTCCGTGTTTGCGCTGCGCGTTCTGCTCTGTCGTTAACGGCCCAAACACTCCAATCATGTACCGATCACGCACTGGAAAAGCAAAGTCCGCTCAAATAAGGTGAAATTTCTCAGTAGTAACTTAGATTTCTGTTTACTGAGCTGGTATAGTTATGCTGGCAACAATGGTAAAATGACCTGCTCTGATCACATGCTCTGGTAATAATAACTTTGTACTATAGCTTTGGACTACATTTTATTTTGATAATTATTAAAAAAGTGGAAAAAAAAATCGTAAATTGATTGTTGATTGATTATTGAAAAATAATAATACATTAATATATTTGTTTAATATTATTTTAATATAGGGCTATTTTCTGTTCCTGCACTGTAATCATAGTTATTTATTTATATTTTTCATTATATTTTATTATGTGATATTGGTTTGAGACTGAGAGTATTTTATTTAGTGGAGAACTTTGCAGCAGTATTTTATTTCTTATTCTTTTTTTATTTTATATCTATTTTATTATATTTTATTAAAAAGTGTTTAAAAAAGTGTAAACAACTTGTTAAAAAAAGTTTATAGTAATAAACAACCTGCAGTTTAATGTTTGCATTTCTTTCCCTTACTGTACCGAAAATAAACCGAACCGTGACTTTAAAACCGAGGTACGTACCGAACCGTGATTTTTGTGTACCGTTACACCCCTAATTGTCAACGCAGTGCAGCAGCCGACAGACCTAGGCAGGCTGTATAAGCGTGCTCATTGGCTGCTCGGCGGCAACTGCTTAAGCCTATCGGTGAGCGCTCTGAACGCGGCAACCAATGAGGTTTCGCTTCGCGCCCTCCGCACCCTTCTAACCGTCAGAATGGGTGTGGCCAGCGTGTATATATTCAGCGCTCATAGGCTAAAATTCTGATTTTCTTGTCTTCAGCGACGCTCTTCGCATCGCTGGATCTTGAGAGCCGCCGCCGTTGAAACCAGCGACCAGCAAGCTTAGGACAGCGCCTGAAGAAGCCGGCCGTCTTCGCCGCCTTCAGCCATCCGTGCCTGCTACGCTATCCGGCGACATATCCTTTACATTATTACTGTTTCTGTGTGTACTCTAAAAGAGCACGAGGCGTTTTTGTAAAAACGCCTCGTTTTTGCGGCTCGTGCCGCGCCCCGCTCAGCAACGGAGACCGCCACCTCTCTGCGCACTCCGCCTGGGCCGCGGGCACGCCGCCACCGCACTCTCCGAGTGCGAAGAGCTTTCAATGTCGACCCTGCGGGCTCGACTTGAAGCTTTCGACCAAGCTGTCGCTCCGCCTGTCCCTGCCGGGCCGCGCAATAAGAAGCGCCGCTCGCAGCGACCACCGGAGACTGTTGTGACTGAGGAGCTCGCCGGAACCTCTCCCTCGAGCTCTCTCTCGCCCTCTCCCTCCCGGCCGCTCAACCGCCGGCTCTCGCCCGCGCCGCCGCCGCGTCAGGAGATGAGGCGAATGTGATAGATACCCGTACTCTCCCTCTGTTCGAGCCGTGCAACTACGCCGCTCACAAGGGATGGCAGAAGCGGACGGTCTCGGAGCGAGTTTCCTCTCCCTCTGTTCGAGCCGCGCAAACTGAGCCGCTCACGAGGGATGGCAGGAGCGGACGGTCTCGGAGCGAGTTTCCTCTCCCTCTGTTCGAGCCGCGCAAACTGCGCCGCTCACAAGGGATGGCAGGAGCGGACCGTCTTGGAGCTCTCTTTACGTTACAAGAAAGCTACTCCGTCCTCGCGCGTCACTCACCGGTGAAAGGGGAACAGAGTGTTTTCGTCCCGCCGTGGCCTGGACTATAACCTCCATTTCTCACACATTTCTCAGTCACCTCTTAAGTTCAGGCGACTGGAATTGTTACTATTGCAGTATACGAGCCTGTTATAAATACACGCTCGCCTGCAAGCAAACGCCGTCACAAGACATGATGACGCTAACCGAGTACTAATGTATTCTCCCCTGTGGCTCAGTGGCGGAATCCTAGACTGTCAAGCCAGAGACCGGGGTTCGGTCCCCGCTCTCGCGGCAGATAAAGTTTATGCTGTTCGCTTCTCCGAGCTCGCGGCCAGTTTTTCTTACATACAGAAAACAAGCCCGCTCTCTCCCTCGTTGGGCCGCGCAGATTGCGCTGTTCAAGGGATGACAAAGCTGACGGTCACGAGCAGCGTTCAGCGTGCGCGCCTCACTCGCCGGCGAAAAGAGAAGAGAGTGTGTTAGTCTCGCTACGGCTGGACAACCGCCAATCCTCACACATTTCTCAGTCCCCTCTTAAGTTCAGGCGACTGGAAATATTACTATTGCAGTAAACGAGCCTGTTTTAAACACACGCACGCCTGCAAACAAACGCCGACGCGACACATGAGGTCGCTTTTTATATGCTCGCGCTAACTGAAAGCTGATTTGTGTTTTCCCCTGTGGCACAGTGGCAGAATCATACGCTTTCATGCGAGAGATCCGCGTTCGATCCCAGCTCTCGGGGAAGATAAAAATTTATGCTGCTTGCTTCTCCGAGCTCGCGGCCAGTCTTTCTTACTTACAGAAAGCGAACCCGCCTCTCGCACCACACCCTCTCAGGGTGCTCGAGTATTTTTGAGCGTCTAAACACGAGAGAAGAAAAGACGGTTAAATCCCGCAGCCCTGCGGCTGGACCACCGTCGAAGCTTAACGCTGTCAGTCCCCGTTGCCACGGCTACTGCAGCTGTTTACCCCGCAGTCAACGAGCCGGTATCTACCCGCTCGCCTGCGCGCATCCGCCGTTCTCACGGCAACCCAGAAAAATTTCAAAAGAGCATATGTCTGGTTGCACGGCTGACGCCGTATGTGTTTCTAGTACAGTGAATGTGCCCACGTTCTGTGCTCACCCCTGTACACAAGCACTATACATCCCGTGTCTCTCACAGAGCCCACTCTCATGAAGCAGGCAAAAGCCGCTTTAGTGTTAAAAGTAGGTCACGTGTCCACTTCTCCGTGCCCACACCTACTCACTGCCCGCTCTGTCACACGGCCTCGCACAACCGGTCATGTTTTAAATGTAAGTCCTGTGCCCGCCCTCGAGCGCTCACACATACTAACTACATTTTCGCCCCGACGCCGACATCGCGCGTCGCGCCTCACACTATATGTTCCCCGTCCAAAGCCACCGGGACACTGTGTGTAAAACGGCCAGCTATCGCTACGTGCGATCCGCCGTATCTAACCACCAAGAGCGCGCGCGCCGCGCCCGCCCCTGAATGTAAGTCCTGTGCCCGCCCTCGAGCGCTCACACATACTAACGAACATTTTCGCCCCCGACGCCGCCATCGCGCGTCGCGCCTCACACTTTATGTTCCCCGTCTAAAGCCACCGGGACACTGTGTGTAAAACGGCCAGCTATCGCTGCGTGCGATCCGCCGTATCTAAGCACCAAGAGCGCGCGCGCCGCGCCCGCCCCTCCGTTTCGAGCTCTCGAGCCCGCGATGCGCGGCGATCGGAGCCCGGAGGCCATTCTGCCCCTGGCTGCACACGCAAAAGCGTGGGAAACTATTCCAGGCGCATCAGAACGGGTGCTAAGCACAGTAAAACAGGGCTATACTCTGCAGTTCGCTCGCCGCCCTCCGCGCTTTCAAGCGCGTATCGAGACCAGAGTGAATGGGGAAGTAGCACATCTACTTCGAGCAGAAATAGCTACACTTCTGTGCAAAAGGGCTATAGAACCGGTTTCCCCTTCCATGAGCGAGTCGGGCTTTTACAGCCGTTATTTCCTCGTTCCCAAGAAGGACGGAGCTCTCAGACCAATTTTGGATCTGAGACGTTTGAACAAGGCTCTTATGAGAAGACCGTTCAAAATGCTCACAACCAGACAAATTCTCGCGCAAATTCGCCCGAGGGACTGGTTTATATCTCTCGATCTAAAAGACGCGTGCTTTTCAGATCCTGATAATACCCCGTCACAGGCCATTCTTGAGATTCGCCTTCGACGGTCAGGTACACGGCCCGCCTGTCGACACAGCGCGCGCGCTGCATTCGACGCCTGGCCGCGTCCCTCCGGCCGGGCAGCACCGTACCTCTCAAAACATTTCAGAGGTTACTAGGTTGTATGGCCTCAGCCGCAGCAGTGCTTCGGCTGGGTCTTTTACGAATGCGCCCGCTACAACGCTGGCTGAATGCCCGAGTGCCTCACAGAGCATGGGCTTCCGGCGGTATCCGCATCAGAGTGACTCAGAGCTGCGTTTCAGCTCTTAAGCCCTGGTTAGCGGCCGACTGGTACCAGCGGGGAGTGACAATGGGAGCTATCTCACACCGCAAAGTTATCTCGACGGACGCTTCCACCTCAGGCTGGGGCGCTCTGTTCGAGGGCAAACCGGCTTTTGGCCTGTGGTCAGACCGGGAAAAATGCCTCCACATAAACTGTTTGGAGATGATAGCGGTCGAGAACGCGCTCAGGCGCTTCCTCCCATTCATACGGGATCACCATGTGCTAGTCCGCTCGGACAACACGTCCGTGGTATCCTATGTGAACCGACAGGGCGGTGTCAGATCCAGGAATCTGTGCAGGCTGACAGAACGCCTTCTCGTGTGGGCTTACCGCTCGCTGCGCTCGCTGAGAGCCGCGCACGTGCCGGGCCACCTGAATGTCGGTCCAGACAGACTGTCCAGGGACAACATTCCCCCGGGAGAATGGTCTCTGCACCCCCAGACAGTCCAGTTTCTCTGGCGCCTATTCGGCAGAGCGGAAATCGACCTCTTTGCGTCGAAAGACAATGCTCAATGCCCGAAGTTTTATTCGAAGAGCGAGGACGCGCTGTCCCAGACATGGCCCAGCCTCCCGCTGTATGCTTTTCCTCCGATCTCCCTGTTGCCACAGGTCATTTCGAGGATCAGAGAAACGCACCACTCAGTGCTGCTTATAGCCCCGCGATGGGAAAACCAAACTTGGTACCCAGAGCTAGTGAGGCTGTCGCACTCACCCCCATGGCCGATCCCGGTGAGAAAGGATCTCCTCTCCCAAGCCGCTGGATCGATCTGGCATCCCCATCCAGAGCGCTGGTCGCTGCATGCATGGGTGATCAACGGATACCCGTTGACCTGTCAGAAGGGGTCGTGAACACGATCACACAGTCGAGAGCCCCCTCCACGAGACGGCTCTACGCGTCTAAATGGTCGGTGTTTTCTAAATGGTGCGCTACTAAAAACTTGGATCCGCGCGCATGCGGGGTCCCGCGGGTGCTCTCCTTCTTACAAGAGCTGTTGGAAAAGGGCAGATCCCCTTCCACGCTCAAAGTATATGTGGCCGCTATTGCAGCGTTCGCTGAGACGACGCGCGGCCGGGCAATGGGAAGGAATGAGCTCATTATCCGCTTCCTCAGAGGAGCTAGACGGATGAATCCCCCGCGGCCCCCCTCGGTTCCCTCGTGGGATCTGTCCTTGGTCCTAGCGGCCCTAGAGGCTTTTCCCTTTGAACCGCTTGAATCCGCGGATCTAAAGTATCTGTCGCTTAAAACCGTTTTTCTGATAGCTCTGTCTTCAGTCAAACGAGTGGGTGATTTGCACGCGCTATCTGTTAGCCCTGCATGTCTTGAGTTCGGGCCGAATGACTCGAAAGTCATTCTCAGACCGAGACACGGTTACATCCCCAAAGCGATTGGAACCCCGTTTAGGGCACAAGTTATGTCCCTCTCGGCTCTGCCAGCATCCGACAGTGGGGACAGTGATAACCTCCTATGCCCTCCGGGCGCTGAGAGTTTACATCACGCGCTCCGCCGCTTTCAGGCGTTCAGAGCAGCTCTTTGTTTCCTTCGGCGGACGCACCAAGGGTCTTGCCGCCTCGAAACAGAGCTTGTCCAGGTGGATAGTGGACGCGATAGCAGCAGCTTATGCCTCCAGACACCTGCAGTGCCCTCTGGGCATCAGAGCCCACTCCACTAGAGGCATGGCCTCGTCGTGGGCCTGGTCCAGCGGAATTTCTAATCACGGTATTTGTATGGCGGCGGGCTGGGCCTCCCCATCAACATTCGTGAGGTTTTATAACCTGGAAGTTCCTGCCCTACAGGCAAAAAGACTGTCAGCATAAGTGACATGTATGCTCTGCCCATTTCTCGTGTGCAGACTACGTTCATATGCTGGCGCTATTCTGGTACTATACTCAGGGTGAAGTGTTTGACTCAGACCGGCTGATCCGCTCTGTTTCCTATTTCCCGTTACGCGCTGTTGTCGGTGCTGGCCCGCGCTGCTGGCCGCCCGTATTATTCTCTGTCGCGCGGGAATTTTTCCCTTCATGTGAGACCGACTATGTCGTTTTTCTCCTACCCTTATGAGTGCTTATGTACTGTATGGGCTCGCTCTGCCGGCCCTACTGTTTGTACTGTTATATGTTTATAGACCGGCCGCGCCGCTCTATTTCATATGCTGCATGAAGTGCCTGTACTGCGCTGGCCCGTCTCTCCGACCGGCCACATTTCCCAGCAGAGTGTTTTCCCCGGTTTCCCTGGGATTCATGGGCTGGATGCTCGGCGCACACGGCGTTGACAAAGGGTTCCCGATGCGTAAGCTAACCTTACGCAATACGAGAGACCTCTCGTAAGAGAACGTACTCGGTTACTAATGTAACCTCGGTTCTCTCTAGAAGAGGGAACGAGTATTGCGTAACCTGCCGTGTCGCGCCACGAGCTTTTGCGCTTCAGACTGCGAAAACCAGAATTTTAGCCTATGAGCGCTGAATATATACACGCTGGCCACACCCATTCTGACGGTTAGAAGGGTGCGGAGGGCGCAAAGCGCCCTCATTGGTTGCCGCGTTCAGAGCGCTCACCGATAGGCTTAAGCAGTTGCCGCCGAGCAGCCAATGAGCATGCTTATACAGCCTGCCTAGGTCTGTCGGCTGCTGCACTGCGTTGACAATGTATACAAAATTAAGGATAATTTTTTGGCTTCAGATCTCGAAGAAAGAAGACTTTCCCGATGCGTAAGCTAACCTTACGCAATACTCGTTCCCTCTTCTAGAGAGAACCGAGGTTACATTAGTAACCGAGTACGTTTTTAAATATTAAAAGTAATTTGAATGAAAACAAATTATATGTTTTAACGCAGTGGAATTGGCCGACGTTCCCTTGTGCATCACGAGCCGTGGTTAGCGCGTCAAAGCATTCTCATGTACAAATATGCAGCTACACACGTAGGGCCAGTTGATTTTCAATTAATATTTCATGTCGATATACAATGGTTGCATATAGTTAAAACTAATCGTGCTATAGTAAGACTAGCCTATAACAATGGCTTAAGGGTCAAGGGAAAACAAATGTACTGTGAAAATCGTCTTTAACATTTAAAAACAGACATTTTCAAATTCCAAAGCTTGTATACTATATATATTATGTGTAGTCAGATAAAAATAAGCATAATATAAACGCAACTGCGAAACATTTTTTTTTTTAACAGGAAGGGAAATGCCATTAACATGAAACGCCGCGCGTCGCGTTCATATAGGCTCTTGTCTGTAGGCTCTATAGTTTTCCTCCCATAGCGCATATTATAAAGAAAAAGCTTAACGTCAATGCAGTAATGACGGTGATATTTAAACTCAGTAGCCTATACACCTTATTGAACATTCAACGCGCGATTGCAAGCGTTTTATAGTGGTTTTCTATGGGTGTTGTTCATAATCTGATGTAATCTGTTTGCCTCTATAAAGTATGCTTTATTAATAAGGTAGGCCTATATTGTGTACTAAATGTGGTGCTTCAATATCACTCTCATTAAGCGTCTTAAATGAGGAAGAACGCTTGATTACGCTGCCGTTGTCTGTTTTAGCAGAATACTGCCATCTAGTGGTAGCAGGTTTTCTCAGACAGCTGTGTGTGGATCATGCAAGCGAAACCTGCGAAATGAAAGTCTCAAAATCCAAATGAATCAAATAGGATCGACTCAGAAACGAGTCAATGAATGCACGCGTGTCACCTGATCCACACATGCACATCTTACTTGTTGCATGCGCAAATTCTGGCCTACATTAATACAAAATCGAGGTTTTGTATTAACAACTATGTCTCTATTTGTACAAAATGCTGCACATTCATGTGATTTTGGATTTTGCACACACAAGTTGTATTGTATTAGTTTAAATGTAGTGACGCACATTTGTGAATTTGTCAAATAGATGGGTAGTTGTGCACACATTAATAATTAGCACCAGGCCTATTCATTTGTAGTTGTTTGTGTGTGGGTTGTGAAATGCTTAAAAACCGCGAAAAGAAAGTCTCAAAATCCAAATGAATCAAATGAGATCGACTCAGAAAAGACGTCAATGAATGCACGCGCGTCACCACACATGCACATCTTCTGTGTTGCATGCGCAAACTATGATACACTAATACAAAGGAAAACATTTGTATTCACAAAAATGTCTCTATTTGTACAAATTGCTTCACATTCATTCAATTTTGAATTTTGCACACGCAAGTTGAAAGGCATGGATAAAACATTTCTGCAACATGTATCAAGTTCATTAATAAGTGTGCTTACACGTGTTAATCTTTTTGAGACTATAATCATCCCATAGGACTCCCGCAAAATAGAATTATCTATAAATTGAACAAAAAAAAAACGAATAAATTGTCATTCATCTGTTTCACAAAAGCAACAAGAACAACTAAAACAAAATAGAAACGATTTACAGGCCAGAGTCGCTATTTATAACATGTTTGCAGCGTTGAACAATGTAACCAATCACAGACATATGTGTTGATTTCTTGAACGCAATGGCCAATCAGATGCAATTCAGATAGAATCCCCTCACCACTCAAAATGGACTTTTTGTTCAGTGATGAATTCTGCATACTGGCAAATCATCTGATTATAGCAAACAAAGTGTAGATATTATGAAAGATTAATTATGCAGCCAGTTTCATTGATAAAACAGAGATTTGTTAGATGGCGATGAACTGAGATGTCAGCTTTTTAGGAATTATTAAGTGAGAAATCCGTCCCGCGCAGGTCTCTAATGTAGACTTTAAAAACAAACCACTAACATTATATTTATATTAACAGTAGCCTAGACTGCAATCTAGTGTATGTAAACCTTTTTGCAGATAAACAAATGCATTTTCGGTCAAGTTAATGGACAAGTTAATTGAGTAAATCATATCCCCACTACGGTAATTAATAACAGACTATAGTAAACACATTTCCTAAATAGGCCTGTGACTGTATCTTACATTTTATGAATACCATTATTTAAAAATAAAGTTTGCACTTTGTTACTATTATTAAAATCCTCTATTGTTCATAAGAGTTTGAAGGTTTACATAACATTACTTTATAGTATGGCCACCCCACTCTGGTTTTGTGTCCCATCTTGGCCACCCCAGTAAAAATGTCCTGGATACGCCACTGGACTAATCTACACTGGCCGTTTTCTGTTCATCGCTAACGTTCTATAAGGAACCAGTCCATCTCACATCGAACTTGGATTTAATTGAAGTTAAACTTACTCTCTTGACGTTTCGGATGACCCGGACCGCCCTGTCAGTGCGGAACTTGGATCCTGTTCAACGGAGCCAAATCGCCGACACGCCTTTCGAATCTTACGTGTCCAAACTTCTCATGAGAAAGGGAAGCGCTTTTTTCTTGTCTTTGTGTCTTGTGCTTGCAGTGTTTCCCCTACAATGTATTAAGCAGCGGCGCAGCGCCGCCGCTGGATTTTCAGCGCCGCTGCAAAATCTTCACATGATCAGTAATATCACAACATTGGTAATGCGAGGGCTCTGAATCCACTTGTTGACAAGAAAGTAGTCCGACGAGGATCGATAGTCCGACGTCCTGGGGCTATTGTGTTTTTCCAGTCGGGCTACCAAAATGCATAGACGGCCTGCCCGAAGGGCTATATGAAATAATGTTCGCGCTTCAGTCTTGTAATCAGATTCAGCGCGGTCTTCAATCCGCAGCGGCGCCGAGCACGCAGAGAGCACTTCAGAAACAGAGGTACTGGCAGGGTGTGTGTGTGTGTGTGTGTGTTCATCTGAGTCTCATTGGTCTGTCATTGCTCATCAATGTCAGAATATTTTGATATGACCAATCAAATCAAAGTAGGCGGGCTTTACCCATACACAAAAGAAATATATTTTCAGGATATATTTTGGAATATATGCAAATATTTGAAATTGGCCCAATAAATATATTTCATACTTATATTTCATATATTTTTGTTATATTTCAGAATATATTTCAATGTATTTTTTTCTGTATGGGTCCCCAAAAGTGTCAAAAATATATGTGGCATATATTCCAAATACATTGAAATATATTCTGAAATAGGCTATAACAAAAATATATTAAATATAAGTATGAAATATATTTATTGGGCCAATTTCAAATATTTGCATATATTCCAAAATATATCCTGAAAATATATTTCAAATATATTTCTTTTGTGTATGGGTATGTTCAAAGAAGGTGCTGTGCTGAGCGCGAATTTGAGCAGAGCGATCAACTGACGATTCAGGTTACGGGCAGCAAGTGCGAGATAAGATGTAAGTAACGTTAGCTAACTAAACATTTCATATTTGACAGCTTTTTTAGGTCATAAATGTGAAACGAATGACAAAAATAATAAGGCAAACGAATATACTTTTGTCGAATTTCGCCATTTTGAACTGAAAATAGGCCTATGTAACGTGACTAAGTTAATTACTTTACTGTCATTGTGAGGGGACATTAACAAAGCCGTTTTCATCATGTTAGGCACAAGATTAATAATGAATGTGTACATGTTGAGAATTAAAATACAATTTGTAGCCTTCATTAACATCTTTAAAATGCACAATATAGATGCTATGAAGATCAGAGAAATCAATTTTTTCTCGGGGGTGCCCCCAAACCTCCCTGACTAGCCTAGTAGCTAGCTGTTACCTCATATTCGGGACCTCAGTGATGAAAAACCTGCCGTCTGCATGTTAATGAAACTAGTTAGTTAATAGTGAGTATTAGACCCTAAACTAAAGAGTTACTTTTATTTTTATTTTTGTATCATACCCTCATTGGGGGCTGAGCAACCGACACAGACTGATTCATGTTGCATTCATGGTCACACAAATTTCAGTTCAGTTAGCCTAGAACCAGATGCATATTTGTTGATATTTGTGTTTTGAAAAATGTTTTGGTTCATTGTTTGACTCCTAACCAATTTTCTACATTAAAAATTGTCTTATCTGGGCTAGTAAAATTCATTTAAGGCTACATTCATTTCGGGCCGTTTTTTGCGTGTGCAAATTCATTATTTTAAATTTGGGCGCGCGGCAAGCGCGCTCATAATATAAGCGAATCGGCGCGCTCGTTTTCTCAGGCCGCCTCTGTTGCACAGCAACGACAGACGCCACGGGAGAGCGAACAATCGCTTGTGGAAAGGAGAAAGCGGTACGAACTGCGAAATTGGTACAGAGAACCATGAATTTTCACTGGTATTGAAAATACCATTCATTTTTCAGATGAGTCTACTAAATTGGTTGGTGAAAAGAAAGGTGGATGGGGACCATCGAGGAGCTGAGGTTAGCACGTGCGGGGGGGGGGGGGGGGAGGATTTGTCACTTTGTGGGGCTTCAGTGTCACATCATCATTCAGAAATCATTCTTATATGATATGTGATGCTCTTTTTTTTTTAAGAATACTTTAATAAAAAGTTTAAAAGAACATTATGTAATAATATTTCACAATATTAGTCTACTGTTTTTTTTCTGTATTTTTGATTAAATAAATGCAGGCTAGATGAGCATAAGACTTATTTCAAAAACATAAAACATAAAATAGTATCCCTGGAGGTTAGTGAAGTAAAATAGTCTATGCAAGCTAGTCACCTTTTAAAACTAATGAAAAGTTTCATTTGGATTTTAATGTTCAAAATGTCTACAGGATAAAATAAATGAAAGTACTGGTTACATGATGATGTATCTAAGTGCTAAAGTGTTTTACAGAAAAAAGATCAGTAGTGCAGGTGAGGGAGGAAAGAGACCTCGAGGGAGACTCCAAGAGAGCAAGAGAGAGAGGCTGCATTGGTAGGACATGAGCAAGATGACCGAGGAAAGGTTAGAGGACAGGACCAAGGAGAGACTACAAGAGAGCAGGAGAGAGTAGTTGTAGTGGTAGGACATGAGCGAGAGGAGGTGCGAGGAGAGGTGGATGGACAGGACCAAGGAGAACGACCAGGGACAACAACAACTACAGGACGACACAGGCGGTCTGGATGGGACCCTAACTGGGTTGATATCTCCAGATTCAAGCCTTGGTTGTACCACGTACACAGCCATGGTGATTATTCAACATAACCTGAATTATCCACCATATTTGTACTTTTGAGAGAAAATATAATACATTATTTTGTTGCCTGTAGGAATGTTCTGTCGCTTGTGTCGGCAGCACAAGAAGGCACCCAAAAGAGGTGTGGGAAAGAGGCCGTTTATCGAAATTGGGTGCCAGCTTTATCGAGTTGACTACCTGGACAAGCACCTCAACACTCAACACCACCAGGAGAGGGTACAATCTCACTCCTCTCTGATACACGGTAAGATCCTGTGTAAATGGCCTGTTGGCATATTAAAGCTAGTTAACAATAATATATTGACATTCATTTTTAAACATTTATGCACTGGTTGTGTCAATATACATTTTGTTTGGTTGTATAGTTTAGTGGTTGCTTAATAGTTTAAAATTGATTGTGAATGATGATGCAGATACATAAAACTTCCCACAGGAACAAACTCAGTACTGGTTGCCTTTGAACCCGTGGTGGTGCTTGAGCATGAGGCTGTAATAGGGGGATTTAAGTGCCTCTATTACACCATCAAACGAGAGCAGGCACATCACACCAATTATCCAGCTTTGTTGGATTTTGCAGAGTGTTTGGGGTGTGATTATTTCAAAAAGCTCAAGGTGAAACATACATTTTGGCACTATATTCAACATTTAATATAAACATTATTTTTAATATATTAATATTTGATTTGAACTTTTCAGATTGGGAAAACAACTAACTACACATCACATAGAATTATAGACGAGATGTTAGACGTAATAAACAGAGTGGTGGAGGAACCAATCCTCAACGATATCAATCAATCTGTAGCAATCGGATTGGAAGTTGACGAAACCACTGACATTTCTGTCAGTCGACAGTTAGATCTACACGTGAGGCAAGTTTGAGTAAGACATTTTATTTTTTGCAAATATGAAACGCTACCATTTCTTTTTCTTTTTACATCAAGATTTCCTGTCTTCATTAGATACACAGATGTAGAAGGGCAGGTCTTCAGTCAATTTCCTGACATGATTAGTGTCCCTGATGGCAAAGCAAACACCATAGTGGCAGCCATCAAAGGTGTCCTTTTTAAAAAAGGAATTCCCACCACAAAATTCTATGGGTTGGGAACAGATGGAGCTGCTGTCATGACTGGTATGCACGCATGTTCAAAGGCTGTTTCAGTGTGAGTTAACAGATATTGTGGTGTATAACTAATGGTGTCTCCAAACAGGGAGAGTGAATGGTGTAGCCAAGCAACTTGGGGATGCCTTCCCCTGGCTGGTGTCTGTTGCCTGTGCTGCCCATCGGCTTGCCCTGTCATGCAAGGATGCGTCAACATCGGTACCCTATATGGGAACATTAGGGACCACCTGCAGAAGCTCCACCTGTATTTCCGCAACAGCGCCAATAGGACTGCTGCTCTGAAGATGGCAGGGCAGACCTTGGGCATCGATGATTTGAAAGTCAAGGCAAGTTTTGCTGAAAGTAAAACAATACTTGCATCACCAATTGTAGGTTGATTTGAATAAGAGCATATGCTAAATTAAATTGTAACAACTTATGACTTGCACCTTCTGGGCCTGCTCATGTTTTTATCTTTTTACTCATTAAATATTGTTTAGGAGGTGAAGGACACACGCTGGCTGTCGCAAGATGCAGCTATTAAAAACCTCCAGCGCAACCTCTGTGCAGTCCTGGCAGCCTTGGCTGAAGAGTCAGAGGTCAACAGGTGCCCATCAGCCAAGGGGCTGTATTCCTTCCTGGCAACATACAGGTTTGTGGCAGCAGTCTACCTGCAAGCAGATGTGCTGCCACACCTAAGCTGCCTGTCCAAATTGTTCCAGAAGGAAAAAGTAAATTTTCTGGCACTGAAATACCAGGTAAGAATTTATTTTAATAGGATATTTCAGAAGCTCTCTGCAGCATTTACCACATTTAATCCCTGTCTTTTTATTAGGTTCCTGTGACAGTGGCTGCTCTGAGGAAGATTAAAGATGATGGAGACAATCAACCTCCTGGGTCATTCCTGTCCCAGCTAAATCAAGACCTGGATGATCCAGCAAGACTGTCTGCCTTCAGCATTGTCCACGAGGAGGAGAGGGACCGGAGAGGGAGAGGACTTGAAGAAATCATGTCCAGCAGAGAACAGCTCTGGTCCAGATTCAGGAGTCATGTAAGTGTTTGAAATGCTGTGGTGTTGTTGCACAGTTGTTGTTGAGTTTGGAGAAAAGGGAAATGGGAGGAAGGGAAAAATGGGGAGGACTTGAGCTGTCAAAGTACTTAAGGGAGGAGTCAGTTTGCTTTGCCCATAATTTGCCATTTAGTCCAAATATAAGCAATCTTTCACCATGATCACTGATTGCCTCTCTAAGACAAACAAATGAGCTTACTTTTGTTTGTCATCTTTAGGAAATGGAACCATATCTGGATGCCTTGATTGACAGCCTGGACCGGCGCTTTTCTAATCTGGACCTATTGAGCGCTTTCATGTTCTTGGGCCTCAGGCAGCCAGAGGGGATGAAGCTGAAAATGTGTCAAACCTGACCTTGCTCTCTGAGAAATTTCAGATAGACAACCACCAGGTGCAGCAAGAATAGGCTTCTTTCAGGCAACACATCCTGTGTGGAGCATTCCAAGTATGTACATAAAAGTGATCACCTTTCTGACAACAAGTAGTGCACGCTGTGAAGGTTAATAAGTGTGTTATAATAATAATAATAATAATAATAACAATTCGTTACATTTATATAGCGCTTTTTCTGAGACCTCAAAGCGCTTTACATAGATGGGGGAATCTCCTCAACCACCACCAATGTGCAGCTCCACTTGGATGATGCGACGGCAGCCATATTGCGCCAGAACGCCCACCACACACCAGCTTACTGGTGGAGAGGAGACAGTGATGAAGCCAATCAGTATATGGGGATGATTAGGAGGCCATGATGGACAAGGGCCAAGGGGAAAATTTGGCCAGGATGCCGGGGTTACACCCCTACTCTTTTTCGAAGGGCATCCTGGGATTTTTAATGACCACAGAGAGTCAGGACCTCGGTTTAACGTCTCATCCGAAGGACGGTGCTCTTTTGGCAGTATAGTGTCCCCGTCACTACACTGGGGCATTAGGACCAGGGCTTAATTTGAGCCGGAACACGCCGGAACATGTTCCGGCACCTCCGACATTGGATCCGGAACCTTTTTTATTGGATCCGGCACCTCCCGTGTCAATAAAATTAATTGCCTAAATGAAATAAAATAAAATTACTGTTTTAGTGTTCAATGTTTGTGACACATGACTTGCGCGCTTGTTGTACGAGTTGAGATTAATGTTAGCCTCGATCGTTTCACTCAGGGGAAAAATGTCAAAAAGACGCTAGACAGTCAGATCCCAAACAAGCAAAAATCGTTTCTGCTGATCAAAAAGGAGACCACGGTGGACACAGTAGCCTAGTATCGACATTATATCTCGTTATTTCGACATAATAAGGGGACATTCTAATCTGCCACATTAAGCGTTCTTATAATGGTTTTCTATATATGGGAGGAAAATGCTTAACGTGTAAATGCGTTCATATTATGGGCTCATCTGATTTTTTGTACATAGCATATTTGTCAGGATTTTAGTATCATAATGATTAATAACGCACAATTATCCGTGAACTTGATTTGAACAAATGCCTTTCACTTGTGTGTGCAAAATTCAGAATTAAATTAATGTGCAGAAATGTGTACAAATAGAGAGTATGTAGGCCTACTATGCCGTTGTAGCCATTAAAAAAGCGCATTTAGTTTCATATTTGTTAAAATATTATAATGTTTTTTTTTTTCATTTATGTTGATTTATGAAAAGTGAACAGCACTACCGAGTAAGATAGGATGCGCAATATGAGACATGGAGCGGGTCAGACATGATTTTGTCCGTTGAAGTTGAAGTTGTTTAGAAAGCCTTTCTTTAAAGTGAATTTCGTTTTGTATAAATTGTATCTTAATTTTAATCAAATTTTCATCAACCATTTGCCTGTAGGCCTATTTATTGAATACGAAACAAATATAACGGAGGCGCGTGAACTGCAGCACGAAACTCAGTGTATGCCTCACACAGACATGACAAATACATCAAATACACAAAGCTTGAAATGTCTTTAAACGAAATAATTCAAAACGAAAAAGGAAAAAGGCTCGATTATGTAATCCATTAGGCCTATTTATGTGCATTTCTCTCTATAAGTGCGTTCACACGGAGATGGCAATCGTCAACTTCATCTTTGCAGCTGAGTCGACACTTTTAGAGAAAACACTTTATTGTTTTTATTAATAAAAATCAATACACGCGTCACCGGATTTACAGATGCACGCACACATATTATTTCGAAATAACGAGATATTTTGTTGAAATAACAGTCATTATTATTAATTTATTTGTTCTATCTGTAATAAAATAAATAAACATTATTATTAATAATAGCCTACATCTTTTAGAATATTTGATTGAATGCTGAATGTTATTTAAGTAGCCTACTTGTTCAATTTAATAAAATTAAAACTTTAATTGTGATCATTAACATAACTGAATATTAAATATTTAGTGGCCAAGTTTTGCGCAGCTTCCCGTCAATGATCTATCTATAGCACCCACTCAGCTGGCGCTGTCCCTGCAGAGAAGCTACGTAGGCAGTGTAATTATTATTTTTTTGTTGTTGTTGTTCCGTTACCTCCAACCCCCGTTTTGAGTCGCCGGATCCACCCCCCCTCTGCGCTCCGGGACCTCCCACTTTACAAATTAAGCACTGATTAGGACCCACACAGACCACAGGGTGAGCGCCCCCTGCTTGGCCTCACTAACACCTCTTCCAGCAGCAACCTAGTTTTCCCAGAAGGTCTCCCATCCAGGTACTAACCAGGCTCAGCCTTGCTTAGCTTCAGTGGGCAACCAGTCTTGGGCTACAGGGTGATATGGCTGCTGGCTGCTGTTATGTAATTTGTATGCAATATTCTTCCAGGACATGGACCAGCAAAAAATGATGGAGAAGCTTGCGGCACAATTTGATGAGTGGGGACAGCTCTACCCTGGATTAAGTAAGCTGGCTGCCATCGCCCTGAGCATACCAATCTCCAGTGTGAACTGTGAGCGTGACTTTTCCACACTGAACAGGGTGATTTTAATCAGATCCATTATCCATTCATTAAGATATATTGACGTGATTTCTGTATTCTTACAGCTCCAGGCACACTGAAATCTCTTCATGCAGTGTTTGTATTTGCTTTATTTCTAGGTGAAGACAGACCTAAGGAATAGGCTACAAGGACAGCATCTGGCCACGTGCATGCGTGTCAGCATTAATGGACCCCCCACAGTAGCATTTAATTATCAAAGAGCATTAGAGATCTTTTATGAAAAGCCCAGAAAAATTAAGTGCTCACAGATTGGGTGTGGCCTTTGTCATTGAGATCAAATTTTCAATAAATTGTAAATCTTTTTCTGGGTTGTGCCGTTTCATTTTTCCACGATCAATTCCAATCAGGACCAAGGACAGATCCCACGAGGGAACCGAGGGGGGCCGCGGGGGATTCATCCGTCTAGCTCCTCTGAGGAAGCGGATAATGAGCTCATTCCTTCCCATTGCCCGGCCGCGCGTCGTCTCAGTGAACGCTGTAATAGCGGCCACATATACTTTGAGCGTGGAAGGGGATCTGCCCTTTTCCAACAGCTCTTGTAAGAAGGAGAGTAAGTTTTGAGTAGCGCACCATTTAGAAAACACCGACCATTTAGACGCGTAGAGCCGTCTTGTGGAGGGGGCTCTCGACTGTGTGATCGTGTTCACGACCCCTTCTGACAGGTCAACGGGTATCCGTTGATCACCCATGCATGCAGCGACCAGCGCTCTGGATGGGGATGCCAGATCGATCCAGCGGCTTGGGAGAGGAGATCCTTTCTCACCGGGATCGGCCACGGGGGTGAGTGCGACAGCCTCACTAGCTCTGGGTACCAAGTTTGGTTTTCCCATCGCGGGGCTATAAGCAGCACTGAGTGGTGCGTTTCTCTGATCCTCGAAATGACCTGTGGCAACAGGGAGATCGGAGGAAAAGCATACAGCGGGAGGCTGGGCCATGTCTGGGACAGCGCGTCCTCGCTCTTCGAATAAAACTTCGGGCATTGAGCATTGTCTTTCGACGCAAAGAGGTCGATTTCCGCTCTGCCGAATAGGCGCCAGAGAAACTGGACTGTCTGGGGGTGCAGAGACCATTCTCCCGGGGGGATGTTGTCCCTGGACAGTCTGTCTGGACCGAAGTTCAGGTGGCCCGGTACGTGCGCGGCTCTCAGCGAGCGCAGCGAGCGGTAAGCCCACACGAGAAGGCGTTCTGTCAGCCTGCACAGATTCCTGGATCTGACACCGCCCTGTCGGTTCACATAGGATACCACGGACATGTTGTCCGAGCGGACTAGCACATGGTGATCCCGTATGAATGGGAGGAAGCGCCTGAGCGCGTTCTCGACCGCTATCATCTCCAAACAGTTTATGTGGAGGCATTTTTCCCGGTCTGACCATAGGCCAAAAGCCGGTTTGCCCTCGAACAGAGCGCCCCAGCCTGAGGTGGAAGCGTCCGTCGAGATAATTTTGCGGTGTGAGATAGCTCCCATTGTCACTCCCCGCTGGTACCAGTCGGCCGCTAACCAGGGCTTAAGAGCTGAAACGCAGCTCTGAGTCACTCTGATGCGAATACCGCCGGAAGCCCATGCTCTGTGAGGCACTCGGGCATTCAGCCAGCGTTGTAGCGGGCGCATTCGTAAAAGACCCAGCCGAAGCACTGCTGCGGCTGAGGCCATACAACCCAGTAGCCTCTGGAATGTTTTGAGAGGTACGGTGCTGCCCGGCCGGAGGGACGCGGCCAGGCGTCGAATGCAGCGCGCGCGCTGTGTCGACAGGCGGGCCGTCATCGCTACAGTGTCCAGATCCAAACCCAGAAAAGAGGTTGATTGACTGGGCATGAGCGAGCTCTTGGTCCAGTTGACCGTAAGCCCCAGGCTGTCCAGATGGCTTAAAAGCACTGTTCTGTGGGCGATGAGTTCGGCCTCTGACTGTGCTAGGATCAGCCAATCGTCCAAGTAGTTCAAAATTCGCATTCCCCGACCCCTCAGGGGAGCGAGAGCCGTGTCCATGCACTTCGTGAATGTGCGGGGTGCCAAAGACAGGCCGAACGGCAGGACGGTGTACTGATATACCTGACCGTCGAGGGCGAATCTCAAGAATGGCCTGTGACGGGGTATTATCTGGATCTGAAAGTATGCGTCTTTTAGATCGAGAGATATAAACCAGTCCCTCGGGCGAATTTGCGCGAGGATTTGTCTGGTTGTGAGCATTTTGAACGGTCTTTTCATAAGAGCCTTGTTCAAACGTCTCAGATCTAGAATTGGTCTGAGAGCTCCGTCCTTCTTGGGAACGAGGAAATAACGGCTGTAAAAGCCCGACTCGCTCGTGGAAGGGGAAACCGGTTCTATTGCCCTTTTGCACAGAAGTGTGGCTATTTCTGCTCGAAGTAGATGTGCTACTTCCCCATTCACTCTGGTCTCGACACGCGCTTGAAAGCGCGGAGGGCGGCGAGCGAACTGCAGAGTATAGCCTCGTTTTACTGTGCTCAGCACCCATTCTGACGCGCCTGGAATAGCTTCCCACGCTCTCGCGTGTGCAGCCAGGGGCAGAATAGCCTCCGGGCTCTGATCGCCGCTGATTGCGGGCTCGAGAGCTCGAAACGGAGGGGCGGGCGTGACGCGCGCGCTCTTGGTGCTTGGATACGGCGGGTCGCTCACAGCGGTGACTGGCCGTTTTACACACAGCGTCCCGGTGGCTTTTGACGGGGAACATACAGTGTGAAGCACGACGCTCGAAGGCGGCGTCGGGGGCGAAGTAAGAGAGCGGATGTGTGAGCGCGTGGAAGCGGGCACAGCATCCGTGTTTATAACCTGACCGGTAGTGAGGGGTTGTGTAACAGAGCGGGCAGTGAGTAGGTGTGGGCACAGCAGGGTGGACACGTGACCTACTTTTAACACTCGAGCGGCTTGTGCCAGCTTTATGCGAGTGGACTCTGTGAGAGACACAGGGTTTACAGTGCTTGTGTGCAGAGGTGAACACAGATAAGTGGGCACATTTACTGCATTTGAAACACTTACAGCGCGAGGCGCGCGACCAGGCATAATACTCTCTTTGAGATTTCTCTGGGTCGCCGTGAAAACGGCGGTTGTGTGCAGGCGAGAGGGTGAGTTCACCGGCTCGTTGACTGCGAAATGAGTGTCTGCAGTAACCGTGGCGACGGGGACTGACAGAGCTTGAAGCTTTGACGACGGTCCGGCCGCGGCGGGACCCAATCGTCGCTTCTCTCCTCGGGCTAGGAGGATTTTGGAGGCTCAGGCTTCACCGCGATCCTCTGCCGGGGTCCCCGGGGATGCGGCGGTCTAGCGCGGCTGGTCGAGCGAGAGCGAGGGCGGCCGCCCTGTCGTCGCTGCGAGGACGGAGGTCGAGCTGGACGCTGGGCAGAGCTTTGTGCAGGCTGGTCCGAAGGACGGCGTGCAGCAGGCCTGGAGCGTCGAGGCAGAAACAAATTCATTGCCTCAGTAGTCTTTTTCACCTCCGAAAAACGGTCGACGATCCCGCTAACCGCTGGGCCGAACAGGCCGGTGGGGGAGAGGGGGGCGTTGAGAAACACCGCGCGCTCAGACTCCCTCATGTCCGCGAGTGTGAGCCAGAGATGCCTTTCTGTAACTGACAGAGAGGCCATGCACCTTCCAATGGCCTGGGCAGCGGATTTCGTGGCGCGAAGGGAAAGGTCCGTAGCGCTCCTCAAATCCGTGAGGGAAGCAGGCTCCGAGCGCTTCTCGTCCAGATCACGGAGGAGGTTAGCCTGGAGAATCTGCAGTACTGCCATAGAGTGGAGTGCTGATGCGGCCTGCCCCGCGGCGGCGAAAGCGCGGCCGACGAGGGCTGATGTGGTCCTGCAAGCTTTCGACGGGAGGGCAGCCTTTGAGCGCCAACGAGAGGGCGGGCAAAGGTGCGCTGCGACCGCCTCCTCCACAGGGGGGATGGAATTATACCCCTTCTCAGCGGCGCCGTCAACCTGTGAGAGCGTCGATGAGGCGTGTGAAGACACTCTAGCGGAGAATGGAGCATTCCACGATTTAGAGAGCTCGCTGTGAAGCTCAGGCAGGAAGGGTGCTTTTCTGGACGCCGGCTGTCGGCGGCGTTGGTGAAGGAAGCAGCCGTCGAGTCTGTTCGGGGCTGGCTCTTCCGGGGAAGACCAGTCAAGGCCCAGCTGTTCGACAGCTCGCGTGAGGAGGCGTGAAAGTTCCGCGTCCTCGCCCGCTCGAGATCGGCCTGAATCCTGGACTGACGAGGAGGCAGTGGACCATTCCTCGCTGTCAGAGGCCAGGAGAGAACAGCTGTCCGCGGCGCGTTCACCAAACTCATCCGCCTCATCCCCTGAAGCGGCGGAGGCGCGGGCGAGGGCCGGCGGCTGCGCGGCCGTGAGGGGGGGCGGGGAAGGCGAGGGAGAAGCTCGAGGGAGAGACTCCGGCGAGCTTCTGTGCGCCTGGTTGGTCTCCGGCGGTCGCTGTGAGCGGCGCTTCTTCTTGCGCGGCCCAGCAGGGACGGGCGGGGAGACATGTTGGTCGAAAACTTCAAGCCGAGCCCGCAGGGTCGACATTGAAAGTTCCTCGCACTCGGGGCAGCCGCCCGTGGAGAGTGCGGTGGCGGCGTGATCGCGGCCCAGGCAGAGAGCGCAGATGGGATGGCGGTCTCCGTTGCTGAGCGGGGCGTGGCACGAGCCGCAAGAAAAACGGGGCATTTTTAGAAAAACGCCCCGTGCTCTTTTAGAGGAGAGAGTGTGTTGCAGTAGGCGAACACACAGCAGTGAAAAGGATATGACGCCGGATAGCATAGCAGGCACGGAAGGCTGAAGGCGGCGAAGGCGGCCGGCTTCTTCAGGCGCTGTCCTAGGCTTGCTGGTCGCTGGTTTCAACGGCGGCGGCTTCTCCAGATCCAGCGATGCGAAGTGCTTCGCTGAAGACAAGAAAATCAGAATTTTAGCCTGTGAGCGCTGAATATATACACGCTGGC
This sequence comes from Squalius cephalus, assembly GCF_949319135.1. NCBI lineage: Eukaryota > Metazoa > Chordata > Actinopteri > Cypriniformes > Leuciscidae > Squalius > Squalius cephalus. The sequence goes on along the minus strand of NC_137135.1, from coordinate 15,904 downwards.
CACACCCATTCTGACGGTTAGAAGGGTGTGGAGGGCGCGGTTGCCGCGTTCAGAGCGCTCACCGATAGGCTTAAGCAGTTGCAGCCGAGCAGCCAATGAGCACGCTTATACAGCCTGCCTAGGTCTGTCGGCTGCTGCACTGCGTTGACAATGAATACAAAATTAAGGATAATTTTTTGGCTTCAGATCTCGAAGAAAGAAGACTTTCCCGATGCGTAAGCTACTTACGCAATACGAGAGAACCTCTCGTAAGACAACAGCACCGCTGCTGGAAAAATTTCTAGGGGAAACACTGGCTTGAATCTGTATCTTTGTTGTTTTAAAATCCGGTGGGTCCTGATTTTTAATCACTTCTTTCACAGCATTGCTTCATCTTCTTCTTCTTCTTCTTTGTGCTTATTTGGCGGTTCGCATTCTTAAAAAGAGCATTACCGCCATCTACTGTGGGTAATAGATCAGAGACAAGATACACTACTAGATCACCTCTACCAGAACAATCAGGGCTCGTGCTTTCAATGTTGCTGCGTGTTCAGCTCCTCCATCTACAGCCAAAGTCCATCTCATTCCAGAGAGGGATGCTGTTACATAAAAAAAAAAAAAAAAAAAAAAATTTTTTATATATATATATATATATATATACACACACACACATACATACACATACACACATATACATACACACATCTATAATAATACTAATAATAATAGTAGTAGTATAATAATTATAATGTTAACTGTATAAAACAAATTGTAAATATTTATAACCCTTCTATATTCTGTGGATTAAATTGGTTCTTCTTAAAAACTTTATTATTAACCTCCCCCCTTCTACTGAATTTAAAATTATCCTTAATGTTAATTGCTGATTACCTTCCATCTGCAGTTCTTCTCTTAGCTTACTTCTTTCCTCTGAATATTTATTACACTTAATTAATACATGCTCCACTGTTTCTCTTATTCCACACCATTCACACAAACCTGTAGGATGTTTCCCTATTATTTGCATTGTTGAATTAAGTCCTGTATGTCCCAATCTTAATCTAGATATAATACAGTCTTTCCTCCTTCTTTCACTTGACTTCCTTCCTCTACCTACCACTGGTTGTATCGAATGTAAATGTCTACCCTTTTCCTCATTGTCCCAGTACATTTGCCAATTATTATTTATCTCCCTTTTAATTATTGATTTAATTTCTAATTTGCTATATTTAATTTCCATATCTATAGTTTCCTTTGCCATAGCCTGTTTGGCTAACTTGTCTGCTGCTTCATTTCCTGCTACTCCAGTATGTGCCGGAACCCATAAAAACTGAACTATCTTATTTTCCTGTAGCATTATGAACATTATCTGTAGGATTTCCAAAACAATATCTTGTCTAGTATCTGATTTCTGAGCTTCCAGGCACATCAAGGCCGAACTTGAATCTGAGCATATTAAAGTTTTACTTAACCCCATTTCATTTATTTTATTAATTGCTACCATAATTGCTAGTAACTCTCCTGTAAACACAGAAACATGATCTGATATTCTTTCCCCTCTCGCCACTTTCAATCTGGGTATGATGTACGCTACCCCCACCTGTCCCTTTTGTGGATCCTTAGACGCATCTGTGAAAACATGTACATATTGTTCATACTTACTCCCAATATACTCTTTTGTCATCTCTGCCTCCAACATCCTCCGATTTTTATCTTGCCTTGATTCCAATAAGAGTAGATCTACATTAGGTTGAGGTAATATCCATAATGGTATTGTTGGTAATATGACTGCTGGAATAACACTGTACTCATTTAATTTCATATCCTGAACTAAATCCTTAATAATCCAACCAAAACTGTTAACTTTCCCTTTCCCATGTTCCCAACATGTTTCAAGTATACCCTTTGTTGGATGACTATCCTTCTGCCCTTTTAGATTAACCCAGTATGCCAGTGTCAATTGCTTCCTTCTGAAGTGAATTGGCATCTCCCCCATCTCCACCTGTAATGCTGAAACAGGAGAGGAAGGATAAGCTCCACAACATATTCTCAACGCTTGTGATTGAATTCGCTCTAACTTTCCTAACTGTGACTTAGCTGCTGTTCCGTATGCAATACAACCATAATCTAATATTGCTCTTATCATTGTTGAATAAATTGTTTTTAATGCCACTCTGTCAGCCCCCCATTCTCGTCCTGAAATACACCTCATTACGTTTAAGATCTTCTTACACTTTCCCTCCATCTTGTTTATATGTACACTCCATGTAGCTTTAGCATCAAACCACATACCTAAAAATCTTATATCTTTAACTTGTTCTATCTCTTTATTATGTAACTTCATCTTTAAATCAATACTTGACCTTTTATTTGTAAAAAATATATATTTCGTTTTCTCCACTGAGAATTTAAAACCCCATTTATAAGACCATTTCTCAACCCTTTTTAACACTGATTGCATTTTATTAACAATATATTCTACATTCCGACCTCTAAACCACAGCGCTCCATCATCCGCGAACAGTGATTTATTTATATTTTTATCTATTGTTGCAAATACATCATTTATCATAATAATAAACAACAAAGGACTTATGACACTACCCTGCGGAGTTCCATTCTCAATTATTCCATTCCTCTATATATATTCCCCAATCTTTACTTTAATATTTCTTTCCATTAAAAACTCTTTAATCCAATTATATAATTTTCCGTCTATTCCAATTTGATCTAATTTGATCAATAAACCTTCCTTCCATAGCATATCATATGCTTTTTCTACGTCAAAAAAAAAACTGCTATTAGAATTTCTTTATTTATCAAAGCTTTCCTTATATCTGACTCCAAATTAATAATTGAGTCCATAGTACTTTTTCCCTGTCTAAAACCATTTTGATATGGGGAAAAAAAATGATTCTTCTCCATATGATACATTAAACGATCTGTAATCATTTTTTCCATTACTTTACCTAAATGTGCTGTTAACGCTATCGGTCTGTAGTTTAGTGGAATACTTGGATCTTTACCTGGTTTTCTAATAGGAATTATTACAGCTTCTTTCCAATTCTTAGGTAACGTCCCTTCTTCCCATACCCTGTTGTAAAACTCTAGAATGACTTTAAGAGATTCTTCACTTAACTTTTTTAACATTAAATAGCTAATTCCATCCTGTCCTGGAGTTGACGCTTTTGTATTTTTTAATGCCCTCTTTAATTCTGAATATGAAAAAGGCACATCTAGATTACTATTTGTTACTCTTTTTTTCCTAAAATAAATGGATGTTCTTTTAATAACTTCTCCCTCATTTCCTTACATTCCTTCATCAAATTATTCGAACTATTTATTTTTGAGAATTCTTTCCTAAACATTTCTGCTTTCTCCTCTTCACTTATTGCTATTTCCTCCCCACTACTTAACACAGGATACTCATATTCTCTTCTAATGCCACTCATCTTTTTAATCATACTCCATACTTCCCCAATTGGAGTATTTCTCCCAATTTCTTCACAATATGATCTCCAATATTCTTTCTTCACTTCCCTTATTGTTCTTCTATTTTCTGCTTGTGCCTTTTTATATATTATCATGTTTTCCCAATTGTGAGTTTTCCTTAGAATTTTAAATGCTTTCCTTTTCCTCTTAACTGCTATTGTACACTCCTCATTCCACCATGGTACTATTTTCCCCTCCCTCTTTCCTTTGCTTTTCGGAATGCATTCTCTAGCAGCATTCTGTATCACTGATATTATTTCTGTATATATTCTTTCTATTATTATTCTTTCATTTATCTTGATCATTTTCAATCCTTCCTCACATATTCTTTCAAATTTTTCCCAATCTGCTTTCTCATATTTCCACTTTCCTGTATTTACTTTCTTTATCTTCCTTATCTCATTATTTACAATTGTACTTAATATTGGAAAATGATCACTACCCACTGTACAATTTAATACCTCCCAATTTATTATTCCGCCTAATTCATTAGAAACAATAGTTAGATCAATTGCTGATTCCCTCCCTAAATTTAAATCCATACGAGTTTTTGTTCCATCATTTATACAAACTAAATTCTCCTTTTCCATCACCTCTTCAATGACCATACCATTTGTATCTGTCAATAAACTTCCCCATAAAGTATTATGGGCATTAAAATCCCCACACCATATTACTCTATTTTCTCTTAATCCTTTTATTGCTCCCATACTTTCTTGTGTTATTTTTTTACACGGATTATAAAAATTTATTATAACATAATTCTTATTTCCAACCCATATTTTTACTACTATATATTCCATCATTTCCCCTTTCTCCAAAACTCTATATGGTATTCCCTCTTTTACAAAACTAACACATCCTCCTCCTTTTCCTTCTTTCCGATCTCTTCTCACACTTATGTATCCTTTTAAAACAAATTCTAATCTAGGATTCAACCATGACTCTTGAATACATATCACATCTGGTTTATCTTTCATTTGGTTTATATACCCTTTAAATTCTTGTCCATTAGCACACAGGCTCCTAGCATTCCATTGTAATAGAGCTAACATACTAGCCTACCCCTAATTCCTGACTTGACTGAGATTCTGTAAGGTTTTTCATTATGTCTTCACATTTCAATCCCTTTATATCTAGAAATCTCTCTGCCGCCTTTACTATTATTTGTAACTTTTCTGTTCTCCTTTCTGTTTGCGCTGTACAATTAATTACTTCCACCATAAAGAGCAAAAAATTTCTCTTAGTTACTATCATTGCACCTTCTGGTATTCTACCTTCATCCATTCTTCCTGTATCTTCATTTATTTTCCCATACTCCACTCTCTCAGTACCACTTTGTCTATATCTATCATTTACCGCTTTCACAGCTTCAGCATATGTCCGATTATTCTTTGACTTTTCCTGTTGTACTTCCACAGCCTTTTTCCTCACCTCACAACCTCCATATGCCACATTGTGATTACCTCCACAGTTGCAACACTTCAATCCAACTCCCTCTCCACACTTCCCAAATTCATGCTCTCCTCCACAACGCGCACATCTCATTTTAGACTTACACACTAACGCAGTATGTCCATAACGTTGACAATTATAACACCTCAAAGGAGGGGCCATATACTGCCTTATCGGGTAACTGATATAACCCAACTTAATCCTTTCTGGTACTTCTTTTCCCTCCAATTTTAGACGTACTGACAAGCTATCCATTCTTCTACCTTCTCTGCTCATTTGTAGTCGGACTGCTTCTATGACCTTTGCCCCCTCTAGATTATCTTTTAATTCCTCCATCTTAACTCCTAACGGAATTCCATTTATTACTCCATACACCCACGCCTCTTGTCCTACCATCTTGTAACTCATTACTATCTGTTTCCCAATTGTCTTTAATTTTATGGCTTTATTTTTTTGTTCTTCATTTCTACATGCTATCATTAAAGCTCCATCTTGTAGCACTTTTGCAAAGGCTATCTCTCCTACCAGCTTTTTCAGTTCATACGTCAACGTCAATGGATTAACTCCTAAAACTCCTACCTCTCCTTTAAACTTCAATATTATCCTAAATTCCCTCTTGACATTATTTCCCTCATCCCCCTCTTCCTCACTAGCTATTGAACTGCTTTCTGATATTTCCTCTTTACCTTTTTTCCTCTTTTTGTTAACCTTCTTTCCTGTTCTGGCCTTATCCCATCCTACCTCCATATCAGCCTCCTCTTCACCTGTTTCTCCCATTCTTAGAGTCTCTGATCCATTCCCGGTTCGATTTCCTTGATTCCTCGTATTATACGTATTCTTTGACTTATTTGAATTGGCCGCCATACACCGCCACTCAAAATGTCAACAACCGCTCTCCAAGAAACAAGGCAACAAACCCGGCCGATCGACTTCCGCTGCCCCCCAAAGTCCCGTCACCAGTTCATTGCTTCATTGGGCTTGTTTTCCTGTTTACATGTGACGTGACGCAACGTCATCTGTCTCAGGAGGTCGGAAAATCTGGACTGGATTACTAACGCATCGGCTAGGAACGGAACGTGCAGTGGCGCTGCCCTTTTTTGTAATGTGTTTACTATCACAGTTGACTTTGCTTACATGATGGAATATCATACATCTCACAAGTTATGTTGGAAAAAAATACATTTAACGTTAACGTTATCCAGATTAAATGTTATTTGGGCTAAAAGTGGGTTACACATAGCCGGACCTATAGGGTCTATATTTAACCGAGACGTTGAAATGACGGCTATTGCTTGCTGGCTATTCTCTTTTGGTGAGCACCAGAAAGATCTAGAGAGACCGAGACGCGCTAAAGCAGCATCATGTTGTTTTATTTATTTTTCAATGCCATTGTATTTTGTAGTCATTTTGAATGTACACAAATAAAAATATACATTTTAATGTTTCTAATGATGTCATATTATCTGTATGACTATAAATAACAGAGTAGGGGAGACCGGGGACAGTTGCAACCCTTTTTGCATTTCTCTCAGTTACTCAGAGACCAACCAAATTTGTATATATTAAACTTGCATTTGTCTGCTAATTACCCATACCATTTAAAGATAATTATATATGACATATCGTTTACAGTATTTATTTGAATGGAAGAAGTCAGATGTTGCAACTGACCCCGACCCAGGGACGGTTGCAACACGTTAAAAATACCTTACATTTCTCTAATTAATTTTAGCTTTTTGTTTCAATGAGCATATAATTCTGAAAATATTTTAGGCCTACTATAATATTATAGTATTATTTATTTAAATAATATTATTGTAGCCTATAATTTATTTATTTAGTCATATTTATCAAATAACAGTTATTGAGGTTTTGTTTGTGTATGTGTAGAACATAGGCCTAGAGACAGTAACCATAGACCGTATATAAACTGGACACAGCGACCCCATAGGTTTCAACGGAGAGAAGTGAAGCACATTAGAAGCACTCATTTCCTGATGGCTGAGCGAACTGCGCAGACTCACACTGAGCTTGATGGCGTAGATGTGACGTGAGCAGCCCGTCTGTCTTCTAGTAGCAGTAGCTGTGCCAAGAGAAATCTGAATCATTCCCTTCCGAAACTTGCAGAGACAGAGAGTGTGAGTAGGAGCTGTCCATGAGCTAGGAGCAGGAGCAACGTCATGGCTCTCTATGGGCTTCTCCCTTGACTTTATGCCTCCACGTCCCCCGATTGACCGCGAGCTTCTCTTCCTGTCTCTACGGTAATTTCCAGAGAGTCGCGTGGTTATGACGCAATCGTTAGCCTATTTTTACAAAAACTGCTTCTACGGGGCCATAACGTAAGATACAAGGTAATGGAGCCTTTTATACATTGTCGTGTTTCTTTAGAAATAAACCATGGACAAATGGAGTCTTTAAACGCCTCAGATGTAAAGTTATTCGCTGTCAAAGTGACGCCAAAATGAATGGGAGTCAGTGGGATGCTAACAGCAGGTGAAGGCTTGTTAGCCAATGGCGGCTCCCGGGGGTGGTACGGAAATCGAGCGCTCAATTACCCCCCTGGGTCTAACTGTGCATGTGCAGTATGAGTGTCATCACTCTAGCTTGTTTCTGATTGGAGAAAAATTACATGTTGCAACTGTCCCTGGTCTCCCCTATAAAGTTATAATATCCCAGCAGTGGAACAAATCCCAGTGATGGCGCTCTCACACAACATATATCAGTTCTGGCGTTGCTTCATATCGCAGACTGCTCATTATCAAAATAAAACACAGTCAACCAAACATATAAAAAGTAGGGGTGTAACGATTCGTTTTAACAACGATTCGATTCGATTCGCGATTCATGGTTGTCGATACGATTCAAGGACGATGTTGGTTCATTTAGAACGATACGATCCGAAACGATTCATTGACTTGAAATCGATTCAGTGACTTTTTAGCCAAAAATTCTTGTAAGGTAATCAGGTATCAATTAATTATGGATATAAACAAACAAGTAAAACACAAATTAATGTCAAATGCATTCACATTTTATTTTAATAGGTAGGACTGAACAATTATGACAAAAATGATAATTGTAGATTGTTCCCTAGAAATTGTAATTGTGATTTATTAATTACGATTATCACAACATTGAATGATGTTTTGAATAGTTTGGCTATGGGACCCACATTTCCCCATGGTCATCAAGCCACGACCCACCTTTTTAGGAATTTTATAGGCCTATTATAATACATTTGTTTACACAAAAATTGTTGACACACAAGTTCTGTCCCCCTTTACTTAACAAAAAAAAAAAAAGAATATGACAAATACTTATAGACAGTAGGCACTGCGAGGTTAAGCTATTAAATAGCAGTCCCAAACTAGTTTGTGTTAATACAATCTTGGTATGAGCCACCACAGTCATATAAAAATATACAAAATAACCAGTAAGTGGCATTTTGTTATGGAAACAAACAACAATTAGGCTACCATGGTGATACACAATACTTAGAAGAACTGGTAAAGAAACATGGAAACTGCTCCTGATAAATAGCAACACACATGACGTACCAATAACGTAATTTATTGGTATTTTACTTTTATTTCTTAACTTACTAATTTACGACGTTGCATTCTCGTATGACTTTAGTGAAGTGATACAGTGCGCGCCGGCGCATTTGCGCGTGCGATTGAAGAGTGCGCGCTTCTGCAGTACAGCGGCTGAGAGGACAGGAAAATCTGTTTTTCTGAGGTGAGAGACTTTGCACCACTTGACTGTTGTCTTTGCGCTGCTGCTGGCGCGTCACGCATGGCGACGACGACAAGGATAGGCAGACTGAATCGAGTCACGTTTAACGCCTTTATCATTAAAAGTGCAAAGAAAAAACATCCATATAAAGTCTGACGTGCTTAAATCCAATGCGCTATTTCCTAGTATCGATACAATCGATTCATTACCTTTTAAAACGATATTAGATCGATATATGTCGTCCGGAAGGCCAACTTGCCGAGCACAGATCGATCCAGTTGGATCGTAGGAATATAAATCGATACATCGATGTAGTTGATGAATCGTTACACCCCTAATAAAAAGTTATTCTGCCTAATTTAATTGGTCTGTTGTACAATATAAAGGGCAAGCTGTGCCGCACACAGTCCTACTCCAGACATTCCCCTTGCTTTGAAGACGCGGATTTAGCCTACACGTGTATTTTTCGACTGAAGTATGACGCCTCTTTATTTGTATTATAACATAATATATTAAAATATATAATCTTCTGAGTTTTATGATGTAGGCCTTGTGTGTTTTATTTTAATGAAAATGTATTATAATTTACATCTCAAAAGGATGCGCTTTGTGCATTCTCCGACATTATATTTTTTTTATTTCATTAATACTGAGTATCAATTGATGTCAAACAAAACTGTGTGTTATTTTCTCTGGCAGGTAAATATAGCAGATGGTGAGCTTCCCCCGTGTGGAGCCTGGTGGCCTTTGTCTCATGTCCATTACAGGGTTCCTGAGCCCTCCTGATCTCGGGTCTCTTGTGCTTATTTCTGGAAGACTCCGTGAAAGCAGGATCACCTTGAGGCAGTCGCATAGCTATAGGCAGAAACAACAACAACTGAATTTAATAAATGCACTATAATAATTAATCTTCTAATCTTCTATAATAACTAATCTTCTTCTAATGGTTTTAAAAACCTCACCAACCTCTTCCATTTCTTTCCACTTATGCTGTGTCAGCGTTTCCAGTCGGTAACTTGCTAGTGCTAGTGTGGTGATGATCTCCGATTTCTCCAAGAAATCTCCATAACCTAAAATGGTGCGTTCTATCGTGTTGGGCAGTCCTGTTTCAGTTTTAACTCTGGCAAGCCCAGCTCCTGCGGAGTGCCTTGAGCTGTTCAGCTGCCACTGTGCTTCACTGCATGTACTCCACAACTGCTTTCATCTTATTCAGTGTATTCACAATCAAGGTAACTGTGTGGGCAAAGCATGGCAGATGCTTCCATGAGGGTTTGTGAATGGCCAGGCTTATGTTGTGAGCATTGTCAGTGACCCAAGCTACTATTTTGTCCGTTATGTTCCACTCTCTGGTAGTTCTTAAAAGATCGTCTGCCAGATTGTCTGCAGTGTGCCTTTCAGCAAATTCAACACAATCCAGCAGACATGTCTCCATTGAGCATTTTCAGTGAAGTGGCCTGTAACCACATGTGGATGTCCTAGACGTCCAGCAGTCTGTAGTGAGGCACACAGCCGATGCCTTGCCAACTTTTTCCGTAATTTGTTCATGAACCTTCGAAAACATTTCTGGAATTGTTTTTGACAGGGTCTCCCTGCTGAGCAATATACAGGAGGGGTTTAAGGCCTTTGTAAATGCTTTGAATCCTCTGTCCTCCACAATGGAAAAAGGTTGCAGATCCAATGCAATCATCCTTACCAGGTCCTCATCCACTTTCTCTTGTCTTAGTGGGTCAACTGGCCGAGCCACAGAATGTGTTAGGGTGGTCTGCCCCGCTCGTCGCCTGAGAAGTGCTGGTAGTTTTCCTCTTCCTTTGACCCTCACTCGTCTGGCATATGCTACTCTGAGCAATGCCTGAACTTTGTATTTTGAGCACTTGTGGGGTTTTTGCCTCTTCACGATGACTCGCTTGCTTTAGTCCTCATTTGTAAGTCGCTTTGTACAAAAGCGTCTGCTAAATGACTAAAGTAAATGGTAGTGGCAGGTGAGGTAGGAGGAGGTTGAGCAGTACCGGTTCTGCTGGATGATCCAGGACCCTCAGCTTGTTCAGTTTCCCTCAGCTGTGTCAGCTGCACAGGAGGATGCTTTACCATTAACATGCCTGTTGAGGTTAGCTGTAGATCCTCCTTTAAATTACAACTGTGTTTTACAAATCTAACCCTGTGTTGGAGACGCCTCATTAAAATACTTCCATACTACACTTCTCTTTCTGGGGCCACTCATTTTCAAGGTAGCAGTCAAAGGCTGCTGTGACTATCAGCAGATTACCTGATGATTAGCTCATACCTAGTAAAAACTAAAAGTTAAGTTCTCTTTGTTAAATTTAACCATCAGCTTGCACTGTGTACACAGTGTTCTTTTCTTTCTTTGATGCAAAAATGCAGAAGCCGAGCTCTACCTGTATCTGTTTGCCTGGCCAACTCCGCCGTCATTATCGTGACGTTCGAACAACTGGTTCTTTTCATTCACGAACGAGATGTAGCCTACCAGTTCATTTGACTCGTTCAGACTCAAAAGCAACTCTGTCACGGTCAGTGAAGGGCGTATTCGTTCACTACATTCAACAAATCACATGCTCCGTCACATCTCCTACTCAAAGGCTCGAGGTTTAGTCCTTCTTTGACACGATGAAACCGGAGGGATTTCAGTGAAATATGAGGCAATGGATTACGTGAACAAGAACAATTCGATCACCTAAAAGATTCGTTCAAAAAGAACGCTTCATTCACTAACGTAACATCACTACTGAACCTTCTTCCATCTAGTCTATCTACAGGTCTTTTATTACTCTTATATCGATGCTGCACTTATTTCTCGGTGGAAGTATTTGATTGTGTGATTTGATGGTCAGATATGGCGCAGTGTGTTGCTGTGAATGAAGCTGCTGCCCCTGGATCCAAACTCCCAGAGTCCGTGTAGCGGTTCGGCTGAGGCCCTACATGGACAAGCAGGATAGGGAGAGGGGCCCTGTGTCAGGGGTCTGGAGATCATCAACTGGAGGAACGCCTCGGAGACCTTTCAATACCGGTCAGTCATAACCCTTAAAACCTTTCTCATTTCTCTCATTCGGTTGTCTTTAATGTCAAGCACTTTAGCAGGCTATGGTCTCAGTGCAGTAGGTCATGATTTGGTATCTGGTGCTGAGATGAATCTTCTCTTTTTAAGAAAATCCACTGGCACTTTGTGTGCCTATTGGGATAATCAGGAAGAGAAACACTCATAACAGTCCTTGATACTTGGAGAAGAGGGTTTTACTGTTGTTTACTGTATCCTGTGTTTCCATGTTTAGATCAATTACCTAAATAATATAATACAACAAAGATGATCCTTATTGTTTTATAGTTTTTTTATTTAGATTTACTGGGTCATTTGTAACCATTATCAGAGCATGTTTGCAATTTTATAAACCCAAACACAAATTTGAATTTATTGTCCAAGCCTGGTCTTTTTTTTTTTCAACAGCTTTGTTTGTTTTTGAAGTCCACATATAAGAGCTTTTTTTAAACCTTATTTTTTTGGGATAGTTCACCCAAAAAAGAAAATTCTTGTAATTCACTCCCTCTCTTGCCGTTCCTAACCCTTGAGTCTTTCATTAATCTTCAGAACGCAAAATATGAGATATTTGTCCCTCCATTGAAAGCCTATTCACCCAAAAATGTTCATGAAGAGTTTGTAAAATAAATCATTATGACTCAAGCGGTTTAATCCAAGTCTTCTGAAGAGATCACTTTATATAATGAACAGATTTAATGTAGGCTTTTATTCTCATATCAACATTGATCAGCAAACATACTTGCAGCACTCACATTTGCTAAATGGAAGCTCATGCTTGCTTGATGAGAACAAAATTGGTCTTATTGGATTTATTTTACTATCTCTTTATGAACATTTTGAAGCATCAGAATTTTGGGTGAACGGACTGTTGAGGGACTGTTGGAATTTTCATTTAAAGGACAAAATATTAAACCTTTATAAAATTACATATAACACAGTTGTTGTTGATCTTGGTACTCGACAAATTATTCCATTAGGGCCTGGTTTCACAGACAGTGCTTGGAATAAGCCAAGATTAGGACTTCAATTAGGACCTTTAATAGACGTGCTTTAGAAAGGGGGAGAAAAAACATTACTGATGTGCATCTTGAGACAAAACACTGGCAGTGACATATTTTAAGATCTACAACTATCTTTGTGAGGACCAGTTTGAGTTTTAGACCATTGGAGTGAGGACAAAGAGAGTAAAGGACATGTTTGCCGGTCCTCACTCTCTGAGAGCCTTTAAAGGCTGTTTTATGGTCAAGACTGGGTTTTAGGGATAAGGTAATGATGAGGTTAAGGGTCGGTTTAGGGTCAGGGGTCGGGTTAGGCACTCAGTTGTGATGGGTAAGGTTAGGGTAAGGTTAGGGTAAGCAGCTTTTTAACCCTTAACTGGGAAAATCAGTCCTCATGAACTTAAATCAGTGCTTTCCAGTATGAGAGAAGTTAGATTCCCAACAGGTGTGTAATTAAGACTTAGAACTGAACTTACAGGTGTAAACAGAGGTTTATGTGAGGAAACATTTATCTTAAAGTGCAGTGCAGCAAAACATACAAAAAAAAGTAACATCATTTATTAAACATTGATGAAACCCATGGTCATGTTTCATAAATGATTAGTTAAGCATTTACTAATCACTTGTAAATGACTTGTAACGAAATGTACAAAACATACATAAAATGTTAGTATATTCACTTGCTAATCATTTATGAATGTTTTGTAAATGATTAGTTCTTCATTAACTAACCACTTATTAATGACTTACAACTGAACGTTATTATAAAGTGTTACCAGTTTGTTTTATTTCCACGCTTGAGATCTTAATGACTTATAGTCTCAGACGCCCAGACATGTTTAGAGTTAATGTTTAAACAGTGCAAATATAATAATGTTGCAGCAGCTTCAGTGCTTGAACCCATGAAATACACCTGGATTAAAATACGTTTAACAAATCCCACTTCTACATGATTTATAGATGATTGATGTGAAACTAAATGAAGCTGATCTTCATCAACACAAACAGAGCTTGAGAAAAACACAGACACACACCGTCACACACACTGATGTCTATATGAGGAAGATACACACCGTCACACACACTGATGTCTATATGAGGATTTATTACACAGTTATTCTGACATGATATTTCAGGTACAGAAGTTCAGCTGTGTTATTAATGTAATGAAGAGAAAATAAGAGACTCTATAACATCTCACTGAACTGATTTATCATGAAGCTCAAAGCATTATGGGTAGAATCTCTCTACAGGCTAGTCTCATTCATCAACAGTTTCACTGATGATTCATAACTAACAAAAAACCCTGGATAGAGCGGTTCAGTGAATGTGGTCTTCTCTGTGTGGATGAGGCTCATAGTGTCTCCGCTGACGCTGTAGAAGGACAGAGTTCCTGCACTGGGATCCACATACACTCCTACTCTACGACTGCTGATGGGCTTTACAGGGAGTTTAGTCTATGGCATTGTGCCAGAATGAGTATCTGGAGGGAGAGCAGAACAAACTCCAGGACTGATCATTATATCCAAACCGACTCTCATTACCAGATCCCTTCCTGCTGATACTGTCACGGAAAACTAAGAAAACAAGGAAAACTCAAGTGCAGAGGAAAGGGGTTTTTAATAAACAAAAGAACAACGTAAAACAAACACCCACAAGGGGGAAAACATTACAAAATACCAACAACAACTTCAAAAATGAACATACCAAATAGGTCACGGGGAAACGGGAGACGTGTACAAGACAACGATCCGACACAGACTGCAAACACAAAGGAACTTATAAAAGGGACAAATCAGGCAGGTAATGAGGAACAACAGGTGGGGCAAATGAAACCAATAATAAGATAACAAGGAGGGTGGGGTCAAAACAATGACAGGAACACAAACACCACATGTGCTACACGAGACAGGACAGGCATGTGACATTACCCCCTCCTAAAGGAGCGGCTACCAGACGCTCCACTAGGGACGGGAGGGACAGACCAGGGCGGGACGGGAGGGACAGACCAGGGCGGGACGGGAGGGACAGACCAGGGCGGGACGGGAGGGACAGACCAGGGTGGGACAGGGGGAACAGGAAAGACAGACCAGGGTGGGACAGAGGAAACAGAAAAGACAGACCAGGGTGGGACAGGGGGAACAAGAGAGACAGACCAGGGTGGGGCAGGGAAAATGGACAGTTCTGGAGGCCAGGGCGGAGCCGAGAGTCCATCGGACGGCCAGGGCGGAACAGAGGGTCCATCGGGCGGCCAGGGCGGAGCAGAGGGTCCATCGGGCGGCCAGGGCGGAGCAGAGGGTCCATCGGGCGGCCAGGGCGGAGCAGACTCTCCCTCGGGCGGCCAGGGCGGAGAAGACCCCTCGGGCGGCCAGGGCGGAGAAGACCCCTCGGGCGGCCAGGGCGGAGAAGACCCCTCGGGCGGCCAGGGCGGAGAAGACCCCTCGGGCGGCCAGGGCGGAGACTTTCCCTCGGGCGGCCACGGCGGAGACGACCCCTCGGGCGGCCACGGCGGAGACGACCCCTCGGGCGGCCACGGCGGAGACGACCCCTCGGGCGGCCACGGCGGAGACGACCCCTCGGGCGGCCAGGGCTCAGGCACTGGAACTGGCACCACGGGCTCAGGCACTGGAACTGGCACCACGGGCTCAGGCACTGGAACTGGCACCACCGGCTCAGGCACTGGAACTGGCACCACCGGCTCAGGCACTGGAACTGGCACCACCGGCTCAGGCACTGGAACTGGCACCACGGGCTCAGGCACTGGAACTGGCACCACGGGCTCAGGCACTGGAACTGGCACCACCGGCTCAGGCACTGGAACTGGCACCACCGGCTCAGGCACTGGAACTGGCACCACCGGCTCAGGCACTGGAACTGGCACCACCGGCTCAGGCACTGGAACTGGCACCACCGGCTCAGGCACTGGAACTGGCGGCTCCGGCTCAGGAACAGACACTGGCGGCTCCGGCTCAGGAACAGACACTGGCTCCGGCTCAGGAACAGACACTGGCTCCGGCTCAGGAACAGACACTGGCTCCGGCTCAGGAACAGACACTGGCTCCGGCTCAGGAACAGACACTGGCTCCGGCTCAGGAACAGACACTGGCTCCGGCTCAGGAACAGACACTGGCTCCGGCTCAGGAACAGACACTGGCTCCGGCTCAAGCTCAGGAACAGACACAGGCTCGACGGCGGC